>NC_137786.1:109433297-110033297 GCF_963383645.1 Muscardinus avellanarius | reverse complement strand
CGTGTACTCTCTTGGACCCTGAGGGCCGCACATCAGTCCACGAAGGGACCTGTGTATGCACGTGACCCATGATTGCACACGTGCTCTCCTTTGTGAAAGGACCTCCTCTGTCAGCACCCATTCTTCCTTCAAGTCTCAAGCTCCCCCAGCCTGCCCTACATCTCTCCTGTCATCAGCCCCTTCCTCTTGTGTTCCCACATTGACTCTTGGGCATTATTACTTATCACATTTTGGAAAGTGTGTGTGTGTGTGTGTGTGTTTGCGCGCGCACGCGCGCGTGCGAGCACACGCTGCTAGGGGCTTTCTACCTTCAGGCTACACTCCCAGACCTATTTTTATATTTTATTTGGAAACAAGATCTCACTAATTTGTGGAGGTCTCACTAAGTAGCCAAGGCTGGCTGTGAGCCTGAGATCCTCCTGTCCCAGCCTCCCAAGTACTGAGATTACAAGCGTGCGCCACCAGGCTTGGCTTGAAAGTTTTTTTTTATATTACACTATGTGTCTCCCAGGCTAGGCTCCTCTAGCTCCTTTTGAGGGATGAGCTACCACCTCAAACCTCAGACCCCCAAGTGTTTGTAAAATGACTAGAGCTTCCAGCATTGCAGAGTGGATGTGGAAGGATCCTTGACTCAGTTCAGGGCTCCAATGTCCTGTGGTCACCTTGCTTAAGTTTGCACCACAGCCGGTCAACCCCGGCCTCCTCTTAGAAAAGAGTTGGAAGGAAGTCCACCTTCCTGAACTAGTGGGTGTCTGGTAACAGTAGCAGAGGGGGAGGGCGGGGCTTGGGGACGTTATAACTCTGGTCACCCTGAGTTTTGCTCCTGGGTACAGACTGGGGTCACGGCAGCACCTCACACTGAGAGGCATTCAGACCTGAGGAGGTTGATCAACTGCCGTCTCTCAGGTAAGCGCTTCCCCTGAGTCCTGCCTGCTTCATCCACAGCCCTGTTTTCCTCATCCTTCCTGCTTGGCCGGCACCAGAGAAAATAGCCTGAGAGTGTAAGGCCCTGGCCCTTGGTGGTCACCGTGGCTCCACCTCAGCAGGAGCCTTTGGGATGTATTCATAAAGGAGGGCTCCCTCATTTAGCTAATTTCAGCTAAGGGAAACCAAGAAGCCCTCAGTACAAACATGTGCAGACCCTGAGCGAGGTTGGGGGAGAGAGCATGAAGGAAACTTGTCCCTTGCCCAAGAGCACTCTATTGGAGCTAGCACTCTACTGGAGTTTAAGCACGAGGGTTGCTCGGGCGAGCTTCACAGTCCGGCATTTGCTGGATGAATGTTGAACGATCGAGCTTTAATGGAGAGGGCCACACGGGGAGCCCTCAGCGCTTTCCAAAGGTAATCGATGGTCATCGTTATTTAATTGTATCCTCAAAACAGACCGTAACATTTATGGAACGAACATTTCACATTCCCATTTGACAGATTTGGAAAATGAGTGTAGATACATGTGATCTGGGGAAGATCCGTCAGAAACTAACTTCTTGGTTCAACAAATAAAAACCCCTCCCTCTGCTTCCAGTTTCACAGAACTGAATCAGCACATGCTATGCCAAACCTGGTACTGGCACTGAAGATCCGAGGTGACTCAGACATCACAGGATTATGGGGATTGCCCTCCACACTTGGGGAGCAGTTTGAATGAAGGGTGGAAAGCAGGAGATAGGGAGCTTATGGCTACTGTGGCTGGGGTTTGGAGGGGATAGCAAGAGGAAGCTTGGGGTGAAGGGCTTGCTGTGCCACCACAAGGAAGGAGTCCTGGACTTCTTTCTGCAGTGGGAGCCATCAGAGCGTGATGATTTGCTTTTTTTTTTTTTTTTTTTTTTTTTAGGGGAGACAGAGCTTCAGAATGACACGATAGAATCTATTTTAGTATAGTCACTGGCAACATGCTAGGAATTGGGTGGGGCAGGCAGATGAGCAGACTAGAAGCAGAGGTATGACTTGGGAGGCTGTTGGAATAATCAGACACTGGCTCAAGGCCGGGGAGGAGAGGACACACAGGAGAACTCTCCCAGGATCCCGGATCAGTTGCATAGAGGTGGTGGGTGATGTATACACAGCAACTCAAACAGCTGTGTAGATGAACAAACTTTTGATGCTTCCAGCCAAGGTGAACAGGAGTTTTGTGGAGGGAAAGTGGAGAAAATGAATGTGGCTTTGACTCCTGAGCTTGAAGAGTCTCTCTGGCATCCAGATGCCAAGGTCTAATAGACCCCCTTTTTTTTTTTTTTTTTTTTTTGCAGTTCTGGGAATGGAACCCAGGGTCATTCTATCTCTGAACTACACCCCTAGTCCTGTTTATTTTTTATTTTTTTTATTTTGAAACAGGGTCTCACCTTGTTGCAAAGGGCCTCATAAGTGATCCTCCTGGCTCAGTCTCCCAAGTACTGGGGGTTCAAGCGTGCGCCACCACGCTTGGCTGCTCCCAGATTCGCTTGGTGAGGTGAAGTGCTCACTGGACAGGTGCCTGCGCTAGTCCTGGGGCCTCCATTGAGCTTCCCTTCACCCATGGAGGGCACCTAAGTCACTAGTTTCCCTGGGGGACTACCTAGAACAGCAATGCCACCGCTGGCTTAGTGAGCCAAACATCTGACACTTCCACAGTCCTGTACCTGTTTGAAGGGCCACTAACTCTTCTGATCCTCATAAGAACATACTTGTTTTTATGCCGTTGCAAAGGAAATTGAGGCTCAGTTCGAGTTTCGGTTTGGATCTGACTAGGCTGAGCATGTGCCCCAAGTGAGCATCCTCCGCGCTCATCATCTTGTGGCCCCACACAGGCCTGTGACACATCGGTCCCTGTTTCACAGATGAAAGGCCTCATGGATGGGACACGTGTGCAGCTGCCGTGTGGGAGCCAGGTCCTGGGCTCTAAGTACAGGGCTTTTCCCACTCAGCATCACTGCGCTTTCCAAAGCTCACCCGTGAGCTGACATTTGTGTCACATGTTGCATTTCATAAAATATCTCCCCAGGCTTTGTTCCAGTTAGCACTCAAAACAGTCTTGTGGGCAAGATAAATTTTCTCTTGCTTTACAGGTGATGAAACTGAGATTCAATGTCATAAATGGCTCGTCTAAAGTCATGACATTAGTAGGACCCCTTTCTGAAGCACAGATTTAATTTCCAAAACAGACCTCTTTCCACGTTTCCCTGTCTCCTTCAGGATGAAATTCATGTGCCTTATCCTGGCAGGAAGGATGTGCACATCCAGCCTGCCGCTTCTCTGCCAGGTCTTTGGTCCCTTCTTACCTCCTACCCTTTGCTCTCTAGTACCTGCGTGACCACAGCAGCATCTTCAACCACGTGGTCCCTCTGTAGCACGGCCTGGGCCAAGCCTACTGTGATGGCTGTGAGGCTGTGAGGTCCCTGGAGGCAGGGCCTGCATTCAGTGCAGTAGGCGGTGGGGGCCAGTGGAGGTGAATGAATGAAAGAACAGTGAATGACATTTGAACATGGAGTCAGCCTGCCTGGTGCTCTCTTGTCTGCCCGTGATCTCCTTTCTGGCTTTCTTCAGAAGGAAGTCGTCGAGGGCCTGGACATAGCCTCTTGGGGCCTATAGATTAAGTGGTTGACTGACCCTGGCTGTCTCTCCTCCATAGACGGCCAACCCTCCTGGTGGAACCACATGGACTCCGTTAGGCCTGCAGGATTGCCGCCTGGGAAGAGGGCCCTGGGCTTGCCCTGGCCCTCAGAGAGCTCAGAGCTGGTAAGTTCGGCGCTGGGATCCTGTCTCACACTTACTGGAGGATGGCAAAGGCAGGGTGGCTGGTGATGCAGCGGGACCCTAGGCGCATACTCACGCGGCCACTTTCCAGTCGACCAAGCTGTTAATCTCCAATCGGATACCTCTCTCCTTTGAGGCCCCAAATGATTGCCAGGTGGGATTAGGTGAAGTGACAAGCTAAAGGCTTAGATGAAGGGACAAGTTAAAGGGCCGACAGGAGCCCCGAGCTGAGGTGTGTCAGCTCCGAAAGTATCACTTTTGCCATCGTGCACATGGGTGCTGCCCCTGCTCCAAGTGGGTTGACGTTTTCAGAACGGGCCCGCTCAGGGTTTCCTTATACAAGGTCGTACTCGTGAGCCCTCTCTTTCCCACTGCTCAGTCACTCCTGCACATCGCCCTCTCCTCAGCCACTGAAGTCAGGAGCCCAGGCACGGCTACGGGGCTGAACTCAACTAGAAAGTGACTATGCGGCAGAATCCCTGTGGCTGTGGTTTGCTCAGAAGTGAACCTCACCCCCCCTACCTTTTCCCATCATCTTGACCAAGGTTCAGAAGCCTTGCCTACCACACCCTTGAGCAGGAAACACTTGTGTAAGTCATTTCATATCTATCGGTCTCTGTTTCCTCATCAGTAAAATGGAACAAAATAAAGTCAAGTGCCCCCCACTCTCTGGAGGATCAAATGAGCTTACGAAGGTCAAAGACCGCACAGCGGAGGCACCCAGGAGCGGTTCCCGAATCATTCCCTGCGTTTCTGTAGTTTCTGGCTTGTTCCGACATCCAGTCACTAGGGTGGGCGTTCCCTCACTGCCTTTCCTGCCCCCTTCCTCCCTCGCCCAGCCCATGCTCCAGATCCTGCTGCTAACATCTCAGAGCCGACCCGCGGTGAGCAGCGACTGCCCTGCTGGGCTTGTTTTAGAGCCTGCCATATCTCCTTCTTGCTTCTCGCCCCTCTCTCCTGAGGCTCCTACACAGCTCCCACATCTGCCAACTGGCTCTCTTACACGCACCTGTAGTTTCAAGAGTTCCCTTTTGCCGGCCGTACGCTTGTAATCCCCACGCTTGGGAGGCTAAGACAGGAGGATCGCACGGGTTCGAAGCCAGCCTCAGCTACTTAGTGAGGCTCTAAGCAACTTAGTGAAACCCTGTTTCCAAATAAAATATAAAATAGGTCTGGGAGTATTGCCTGGAAGTAGAAAGCCTCTGGGTTCCACCCCCAGTACCACACACACACAAAAAAAAGAGTTCCCTTTGGCTTTAGGGAATTTCACCGGGATGCCACGTTTCCTATGGCTTTGGACCCCCGCTCGGCACCCCAGGCCGCACCCGGGCTCTCTTCCCACAGCCTTGGTTTGTTGTCATCTCGTGGTCCCTTCCCAGAACCTTTCTCCAGTTCTTTTGTAGCCAGAGATGGTGCGGGAAGTCTAGGCTGCTCTAAGGCAGGGGGGGAACCCGTGTTCCATTGAGACATGGCGGGACCACTTCACACCTGCTGTCTTCTCTGTCCTTACAGCACCTTTGACAAGCTTGAGATGGCTTCCTCGAGACGCAGGTAGCAAGTTTATTGCAAAAGCCAGCACAGCGCCATCCCTGACTTCACAGTCCCTAGTGCTTCACTCCTCGCTCTCCAAAACTCCTCCCTAAAACGCCGGGCGTGGTGGCGCACGCCTGTAATCCCCGCGCTTGGGAGGCGGAGACAGGAGGATCGCGCAGGTTCGAAGTCAGCCGCGCTGGCTTAAGAGACCCTGTTTCCAAATAAAAATATAAAAAATAGGTCTGGGAGTGTAGCCCAGAGGTAGAAGGGCTTCCAGGAACCCCAGTACCACCAAAAAAAAACAAAAAAAAAACAAAAAACAAAACTCCTCCCTAAAACACCCCTGAAACATCCCCTTTAACACTTACGCCACCACGCGTATTAACTCCATCCACAAACCCCAAGAGCTGCAAACGAGACAGGGGACCCGGCAGCAGGGGACTTCTGAGTGGTAGTATTTTCTGTTTTGCATAAGACGTGAGCGAGGCTCAGAGAAGCATGCCCTTCTCAGGATCACACAGCCAGAAAGGGCAGCACTAGGACTCTGCTGTAAGTTTGCTGTGGTCTGGGCCTCCTTCCTGCAGTTTTTTGGGGAGAAGGTTGCTAGTTTTTACAGGCTTCACACTGATGTGGAAATATCTCTGCAGTCTGCCTGACCTGGTTTCACAGTCCACCTGCTCTTTCCTAACCCTTGGCTTAGGAGGCTGACTTGCCGTCTTGAAGCTTCAGTTTCCCCGTTTGTAGCGCAGGAGTAGCTCTCATAGTGCACCCAGCTCCTGGGTGCATCTTTCCAGTGTGGCAGAACCACTGGCATCCCAGTTAGGACCACTATCTCCAAGTGGGTCTGTTGCCATGTGTCATTTTGAAACAGGAGGTGAAAGCCAGACATGGGGGTGCACACCCGTAATCCCAGTATCTGGGAGGCTGAGACAGGAGGACTGCAGGTTCGAGGACAGCCTCAGCAAGTAGTGAGACTCTCATTAACCTAGTGAGACCTTGCTTCAAAATAAAAATCAAATAGGACTGGGGTGTAGCTCAAAGGTAGAATGCCTCTCAGTCCAATCACTAATAACAAATAAATAAATAAATAACTCAGGAGGTATAATAAATAAATAAATCACCCCTCATCTTCCTCAGTAGACCACCTCTCCTCCCAGGTTCTCCATTGAGGTATTTCATTAGCCAGGTACCTGAACTGTTGTTTCACAGATACAGGTCCAGTCTGGGGCACTGGAATGAAATTTCTTAGCAACAGGGGGTGGGGCCATGGAAAGTCAGAACCAGGTACGACGGAGTCATTGGGCTGTGACCCTCCAGTGAATCCAGGGAGCCCTGTGGGGCTTCTCTGAAGGATGGATAAGAGCTTCATCCAAGGAGGTTTCCTCACAGAGACGAGGTCCCTGGGGCTCCAGTTTGGCTCTTGGGCTTCTGGTGGGGTGAGAATCCAGGCTGTTACACCTCTGCCTCAGCCTCCTTCAGATTCTGATCCACTCCTGGCCCGGGCTTCCTCCAGATTCATCCCTAGTGTTCTAGAGGAAGCTCTTTTATGCTTTACCCCCAGATCTTCAAATGGATTGCTCCCTTTCTTCATTTAGGTTGCCTCCTCAGGGAGGGCTTCCTGGAGTCATAGCTAAAGACATTTTTCTTCCCTGGTACTTTCTTCTTCTTCCTTCTTCCTTCTTCTTCCTCCTCCTCCTCTTCCTCCTCCCCCTCCCTCCTCCTCCTCCTCCTCCTCCTCTTCTTCTTCTTCTTCTTCTTCTTCTTCTTCTTCTTCTTCTTCTTCTTCTTCTTCTTCTTCCCCCTCCTCCTCCTTCTCCTCTTCTTCCTCCTCCTCCTCCTCCTCCTCCTTCCTCCTCCTCCTCCTCCTCCTCCTCCTCCTCCTCCTCCTCCTCCTCCTCCTCCTCCTCCTCTTCTTCTTCTTCTTCTTCTTCTTCTTCTTCTTCTTCTTCTTCTTCTTCTTCTTCTTCATGGTACTGGGGTTCCTGGAAACCCTTCTACTTCTGGGCTACACTCCCAGACATATATATATATATATATATATATTTTTTTTTAAACAGATTCTCTTAAGCCAGGGCGGCTGGCGTGATCCTCCTGTCTCCACCTCCCAAGTGCGGGGATTACAAGCGTGCGCCACCACGCCGAGTCTTCTTCTTCTCCTCCTCCTCCTCCTTCCTCCTTTTTCTTCTTTTTTAGTACTAGGGATTGAACCCAGGAGCAGTCTACCTCTAGGCTCTACCCCAACCCTGTGTTATTATTAATTTAGAAACAGGGTCTCACTAAGTTGCTAAGGTTGACTTTGAACCTGTGATCCTCTTGTCTCAGCCTCCCAAGTACTGGGATTATAAGTGAACACCACCATGCCCTGCACTTCCTTACTTTTACTATTCCCCCTGCCAAATTATTAAACCACCCAAACCATATTATATGTTTACCTGCTCATTTTTTGCCTCCCACACTGGAACACTAGAATTAGCTCCACAAAGAGCAGACCCTAGTTAGTAATGTGGTATGTGGTGCTTGGAATTAAGCTGGGTGTGTAACAGGAGCTGGGTGGATGTGTTGGGAAGGGTTACTGACTGAAGAAAGGCCCAGCCCTGCCATGTGGTCTCCAGACTTTCCAGTGCTGGGCTTGCTCAGGCTCCAGAGTCTGGGAGTGGGTTAGGAAAGGCAGGCACTATTCAACACTCTCTTGATCTGGGTCCTGGGGATCCAGGGAGCCATCGGCTGTAGAGACAGAAGGGAGGCCTTGAAAAACCCTGAATTCAAAGACACAGAGGCTCAGGGTAGAGGATGTTAAGGCAGAAAAGAACTCACCAGGACATGGAACAGGAGGAGGAAGGTGGCCTCTCTCTCCTGAACAAAGCTTTCTGAGGATACAGGAGCAGAGTGTAGAGTGTGAACGGCCAGAGAGCCAGGGGTGTGAAGAGGCCGGGAGGAGCTGGGCAGGTGCTAAGAAGACCAGCAAGAAAGGGCTGGGACGGGGCTCCGGCCAGCCCCTTGGGAAGGCTAGTTGTGAGCCAGGCCAGCCAGGCCGGCGGGCCTCTGCCCTGGTTGAAGCTGGGGACCTGTTGGCTTGTTTCTCCCCAGGTTCAGGAGTGTCTGCAACAATTCGAGGTGACAAGGACACAGTTGCAGCAGATCCAAGCTGGCCTCCTGGCCTCCATGGAGCAGGCACTGAGGGGACAAGCTAGCCCTGCTCCTGCTGTCCGGATGCTACCCACATATGTGGGGTCCACCCCACATGGCACTGGTGGGTGGCACAGACTAAGATGGGTGACCAGACCTGGAGGAGGGTACTGATCTTATTCCTGTCCCCCATTTCTAAGGTCCCTTGAGCTAGACTTTGCAGGCCCTGGGCATTTTCCTAGGAGACAAAGCTCCAGTCTCACGGGCTGCATGCCTTTCCTTGACCTGTTTGCCCCCTAGAGCAAGGAGACTTCTTGGTGTTGGAGCTGGGGGCCACCGGGGCCTCACTGCGTGTCTTGTGGGTGACTCTGACGGGCATCCAGCAGCACAGAGTGGAGCCCAGGAGCCAGGAATTTGTGATCCCCCAAGAGGTGGTACTGGGCACTGGCCAGCAGGTGAGGCTCAGTGCCCTGCCTCTGGACCTGGGACCTGGCTGGGGTCCGAGGGCTCAGGTGGGCAGAGCCAACCCCCTTGTTCCTAGCTCTTTGACTTTGCTGCCCGCTGCCTGTCTGAGTTCCTGGATGCGCATCCTGTGGGCAAGAACAGCCTGCAGCTTGGGCTCAACTTCTCCTTCCCTTGTCACCAAACAGGCCTGGACAGGGTGAGGAGGAGGGGGCTTGGGGACAGTGGGTGGGAGGAGGCTGCGGCCCACGAGGCCATCGGAGGAGTGACTTGGCTTTTCTGCCTCCAGAGCACCCTCATCTCCTGGACCAAAGGCTTTAGATGCAGTGGTGTGGAAGGCCAGGACGTGGTCCAGTTGCTGAGAGATGCCATCCAGAGGCAGGGGGTGAGTGGAGGCAGAGGTGATGGGGAGGACTGTTGTCGCTGGCCTGGGTTTGGCGCTCAGGCGGTGCTTCCGAAGGTCCTGCTTTCTTTTCCTGTTAATAGCCTTTATCAAGTTCAATCCTGGGGTAACTGTTGCAATCATTCTCATTTTATAGGCAAGGAAATGGGGGCTAAGAAAGATTCAAATGAGTGTTCAGGACTGTGGTGGGGGACAAGCACGAACAAACTTCGACCCTGTCCCCACTGTTTAGTGGGGAAAGCATTTTAATAAGATTGCCTCTGTGTTCCAATGACTGGGAGACTGAGGAGGGAGCAGAGTCTTGAAGGAGCAGCTTGCCTGGTGCTTCAGCTGAGCCTCTTCTCTAGTCTCAGAGGAGGGTGTGTACCAAAGGGCGTGTCAGGGAAAGGCAGGCCTGTGCAGGGCTAGAAGTCAGGCTGGGTGGGATGGCTTCGGGCGCCAGGCCAGGATGCGGGTGAGGCGAGCAGGCTCTAATGGGGAGCTCCATCCCGAGACCTCGTCCTGGTCTGAGGGGAGCACTGGAGGTGAGGGCTGAGGGTTGGGAGCCCCTGTGACCTCAGGGGCCTGGGTTGGGGGAGGCAGGAGTGAAGGGTAGGAGGGGAGGGAGTCTTCTATGGGGGCCCTGGGTATACGTGCGGGGCATGCAGATACATGTATTTCACGGACTCTGGATGTTTCCATCAAAGCCAGGGCCCCAGCCCTGCCCATCCCCCAGGCTCCCACTCAGGCTACCAGGCCGACCCTGACCTTGCCCTCCCCATTGCCCAGGTCTGTGGCATTGATGTGGTTGCTGTGGTGAACGACACGGTGGGCACCATGATGGGCTGTGAGCCAGGCTCCGGGCCATGCGAGATTGGACTCGTCGTAGGTGAGCCGCAGACCTTTTGTGAGGAGGGGTGGTAGGCATGGCTGCCTAGAAGGCAGACGGGCCCTGATGGAGTTCACCGTCAGACACCGGTACCAATGCCTGCTACATGGAAGAAGCACGGCACGTGGCGGCGCTGGACGAGGACCGAGGCCGCATCTGTGTCAGCATTGAATGGGGCTCCTTCGACGATGATACGGCCCTGGGGCCAGTGCTGACCACCTTCGACCATGCTCTCGACCATGAGTCCCTGAATCCTGGTGCCCAGAGGTGGCCTGGCAGGGGGGCCTGACTCTGTTCTAGGTCCTTCTGCTGCTCTGACCCACCTCTTCTGCTGCCCTTAAGCCCCTCCCTCTCACCCTGAGAGTCTGCAGGTCACCCCCCAGGGGTCTTGGCCGGGCTCAAAGAAGAAAGGCCTTAAAGTTCTAGAACCCAGAGATTTCAGCCCTTGGCCCTCCTATTCCTGACTCTGGTCAGCCCTGAAGAGGTTGGGGTTTGGGTCTGGGAACAGCTGAGTCCGTTGTCCTCTGCCCTCTGCCTTCCTGGGGCCCTCTGCCTCCAGGAGGCCCATGAGCCTAACCCAAGAGTGGGGAGCAGGGTCTGGGCAAACACCCATTTCCTCTGGGGGTGGCTGCTTCTTTCTGGAGCCTCTAGGCAGGGGACCCAGAGAAGAAACAGCTCCTCCCTGGGGCTCCTGAGGTACAGCGGGTGGGCAAGGGTTCAGCAAGGGCTTTTCCAGCCGCCTTTCCCACCCGCAGGTTTGAGAAGATGGTTGGGGGCTTGTACCTGGGTGAGCTGGTGCGGCTGGTGCTGGTGCACTTGGCCCAGCGCGGGGTGCTCTTTGGTGGTGGTGCCTCGCCCGCCTTGCTGAGCCAAGGCCACATCCTCCTGGAGCACGTGATGGAGATGGAGGAGTAAGTGGGAGCACGAGCAGCTTAGACAGAGGACCCCCAGGTCGGGGGCAGGAATACCCTGTCCCTGAGAAAGGGAGGTACTGGGCTAACTCAGCTCCAAGCCGGCACTCTGTCCCCTGCAGTCCCTCCACTGGAGCAGCCCGTGTCCACACGATCCTGAAGGACTTGGGCCTGAGCGTGGAGGCCTCGGATGCCGAGCTTGTGCGGCAGGTGTGTGCGGCTGTGTGCACAAGGGCTGCGCAGCTTTGCGCGGCTGCCCTGGCTGCGGTCCTGACCCGCCTGCAGCACAGCCGGGAGCAGCGGGCGCTCCAGGTTGCTGTGGCCACTGGAGGCCGAGTGTTCGAACAGCACCCCAGGTATTATAAAAATACGATTCTGTGTGAGCAGGTAGCAGGGACGTGTGTGCACTTGTGATGCACACCCAGTGGGCATAATGGCATCCAAGCAGGGCGAGGCCCAGGCTGGGCCAAGGGAGGCTAGGAGACGTGGAAGAGAGAAAAGAGGCTTCTTTTTGTGTGTTCCAGGGAGGGGATAGTTGGGGCACTAGATGTATGGCTGCTGCACAGACTCGTTTAGGACTGAATTCATTTCAAGTGATGTAGGAGATCGGGTGTGGTGGCACACGCTCATAATTACGGCATTCGGGAGGCTGAGACAGGAGGATCCGAGTTCTGAGGACAGTCTCAGCTACTTAGTGGGGCCCTCAGAAACTTAGTGAGACCCTGTTTCAAAATAAAAAATAAAAAATATGGTTGGACTGGGGGTGTAGCTCAAAGATAGAATGCCCCTGGGCTCCATCCCCAGTACTGAAAAAAAAAAAAAGTGATAGGGGCCCAGGGCTTCAGCAGCCCTGGGGGTCAGATGCCAAGCTGGACGCACCTGTCTGTGTAGGTTCCTCAGCATTCTGCAGAAGATGGTGATGTTCTTGGCCCCGGAATGCGATATCTCCTTCATCCCCTCCGTGGACGGAGGTGGCCGGGGAGTGGCGATGGTGACAGCTGTGGCCGCCCGCTTGGCCGCTCACCGACGCCTGCTGGAGGAGACCCTGGCACCTTTCCAGCTGAGCCGTGAACAGCTGGCAGTGGTACAGGCACAGATGCGGGAGGCCATGGCCAAGGGGCTCCGAGGGGAGGCCTCCTCACTCCGTATGCTGCCCACTTACGTACGGGCCACACCTGACGGCAGCGGTGAGGACCTTGCCTGGGTGTAGGCTGGGGATGCGGGCTCCTGGGGGTCACAGAGTATGTTGGGAATGGACTCACCGGCTCGGCCCCGGCACTGAGGGTCTCTGCTCCACAGAGCGAGGGGACTTCCTGGCCTTGGACCTGGGAGGCACCAACTTCCGGGTCCTCCTGGTGCACGTGACTGAGGGAAGCGTGCAGATCCTCAGCCAGGTTTACTCCATCCCTGAGTGTGTAGCCCAGGGCTCTGGGCAGCAGGTACTCATGCTTTGGGCCCCGACGTTGGGGCGGGAGCTGGCGGGAGCCCACCGCCTGACCTGCCTCACCCTGCAGCTCTTTGACCACATCGTGGACTGCATCGTGGACTTCCAGCAGAGGCAGGGCCTGAGTGGACGGAGCCTCCCCCTGGGTTTCACCTTCTCTTTCCCTTGCAAGCAGATTGGCCTGGACCAGGTGAGGGAGTGGGGGGCCAGGAAAAGTGGCCCCGAGGGCCTCCCATCCACATATCCTTCATGGAGTGTGCAGGAGGCCAGGGAAAGGGCGGACGGGGGAGGAGGGGATTGGAGCTTAGTGGGGGTGGCAGGGACTAGCACAGGTCTGGACTCAGCATCCCCACTCAGTAGACACCTCGGCGTGTCCTTCCGCACGTACGGTAGCCTTCCTGAGGCTCACATTAGAAGCCTGTCGCAGAAGCAGCCCTTCCCAGGCCTCAGGTCTGAGTTCCCAGGAATCTCCTCAACAACTCCAGCTTCTGCACAGAACTTCTCACGCTGAGAAGCCCGTTGCCCCTGCAGGCCGCTGTGGCATTCTCAGACACCTGTGGTCATCAAAAAGCTCCACCTCGTCTCCTGCGAGCCGAGAGCGTGGCTCTCACCCTCCGCTCTTGTCTGCTCTCTCTCCAACGTACCACTCTCCTCTGTTTTCTTTTACACGGCGTGTCCTTGGGTGGCCATCTCTACTGGTCTTCGTGGCTCCAGGCTAAGCTTTGCTCTTTTTGATTATTCCTTACAAGGTATGAGAAGCAGGTGTGACTCTGTGCAAATCCAGACGTATAGGAAACATGGAATCATTAATTTCCTGTAACTGAACTTAATTTCTGTGTTGAGCCCACAATCTTTTGAGGGGTGAAAGCTTAGTCAATGTGGGGACCCCCCTTCCCCAAGCAGGCGCTTCTCTCAGCTCCACAGCGTCCTTTGCTGTGCAAAATTTGAAGACATAGAGGCAACCCAGAGACATGCCCAGGTCCCGCTCTCTGCATCCCCCCCTTTTCCCAGTTTCTCAAATCTTGGTACCTTTCTAAGCTTTACCAGTGGAAGAATGAAAGAGGCCCCCTCTGCTCTCAGGCCACTTGAACTCCTTCTGTCTCCCTCCCCTGCCCCCGAGTCCCACCACCAACCACAGGAGTTAGTTCAGGGTGGAGGGCATAAGACTCTTTTTTCAGGAAAAGTTAAAAAAAAATCTGGGTCTGAGTCTACCTCCCCCTCCCCAGACCAGAGAGTCCCTTTTGTCCAGGAAGCTTTGCTATTGTTCATAATCTGGTCTCTCTAAAGCTGATATCCTCTTTCTTTCTCTCTCTCTCTCTCTCTCTCTCTCTCTCTCTCTCTCTCTCTCTCTCTCTCTCTCTCTCACACACACACACACACACACACACACACAGGTTTGTGTTTTTGAGACAATGAACATAGAACACCCTAGCTGCTATACAATGGGGAAAGGGATACAGGCAATATAATTGAGTGCAGTGGTGCACACCTGTAGTCCCGGCTTCTCTAGAGACTGAGGCAGAAAGATTGAGGGCAGCTTGGGCAGCATAGTGAGATTCCCATCTGAAACAAAACAAAGCAAAAACAAAAGAACTTCCTGTTCCAAAGCTATCCAGACTTGCCCCAGAGCTCCTGCTTTGGACAGCCATCCCCCTCCCCCCAGGGGTGTGGTCTGACTTTATGGCCACTAAGAGCTATCCTTTTCAGGTACAGCCAAGCCCCTAGTCACTAATCTAATTCCAGTTTCCCACAATAAAAGTGTGTCGTCTTGCCCCTCCCATCCTATCTTTCCTATTTATCCATCACCATATCTGAGTGAATTTGTCATTGATATGGCTCTGACCCTAACTCTGAGAATCCCTTCCTTTGAAAAGACTACTCCCTATTTCTCTCAAGAAGTGTGGGATCTACTGGCATGTAGTCTTCTGAGCACCCTGTGTCTTCCTCTCTCTTTTTTTTTTTTTTTACAAAGGACACTCACTTTACCAGCTCTGTTCATTCTTAACCCTTCCTTCTGGGCAACTGTCTTAAAGTGGCCAGACCCTCAGACCATCTGAGCCTTCTGGAACTAACAATGGAAAACACAGGTCAAACCATTATTAATAGGTTTCTTCACAGTGCTTTTAGTGGAACTCCTGGGAAGTTGAGAGGGGCGGAGGCAAGACCTACAACCACATGGCAAAGTGGCCAAGGGTTCCTGCTCTGGGAACTAGAAATTGTATGCTTTTGATGGGATGCAGGCTTTGGAGAAACAGAGTGGGATTTGAAGGGGACCTCCAGCCTCTCCTCCCTGGTCCCACTTCAGGGCATCCTCCTGAACTGGACTAAGGGTTTCAACGCGTCAGACTGTGAAGGCCAAGACGTCGTGTGTCTGTTGCGGGAAGCCATTAGGCGCAGACAGGTAGGAGCCTGTCTCCAGGAGTGCTTTGAGATGCAGCAGGCCTTGAGGGGAGCAAAGGGTCTTCCAGTTCTTGGGAGAGAGGTGCTCTGCAATAGAGACCTCTGGGTCCAGTGCTTGTTACCATGACAACTACGTTGCCCAGCAACTAGCAGCATCCTTTTGTGTGCAGGCAGTGGAGTTGAATGTCGTTGCCATTGTCAATGACACGGTGGGGACCATGATGTCCTGTGGCTATGAGGATCCCCATTGCGAGATTGGCCTCATTGTCGGTAAGGAGGCTCTGCCTTTGTGCCCCTACTACTTAATTGTTTGCTGGCCCCCTTGATTCCTGAGGTTGGATGTTCCCTTGGCCTTGGGGATATGAGATTGCTTCTCTGTGACCCAACAGGGCCCTGGAACACTATTGGTCTCGGAGTCTGAGGCTAGAATGTTTAGTCCAGCTCAGCTAATGACTCACAGTCTTTCTGAGACTCAGTTTGCCCATCTGGCAAATTAATCTCTGCTTTGGAATCAGAAAGATTTAGGTGGAAGTATTAGCTTTGCTACTTCTACATGTATGACTTTGGACAAGTCACTAAAGCCTCAGTTTCTTCATTTTAAGATGCAGATGAAGCCGGGCGTGGTGGCGCACGCTTGTAATCCCAGCATTTGGGAGGCTAAGACCAGAGGATCGCGGTTTGCGGACAGCCTCAGCTATTTAGTGAGGCCCTCTGCAACTCAGTGAGATCCTGTTTCAAAATAAAGAATAAAAAATTGGGCAGGGGGTATATAGCTCGGAGGTCAAATGCCTCTGGGTCCCATCCCCAGACCCCCCCCCCCACACACACAAAGATGCAGATGATAATGATGGCCTGTCTCAAGGGCTCATGAAGGGGAAATGAAAGGAGGCCAAGTGTGGCACAATGCCTGGTCCACGGTACACACTCAGTGTTTGAAGCTGGTGTGCACATGTGTGTATGTGTGAGGGAGGACCAATGAGCTATGAGGTGTCCTGAGACAGTACAAGATTCTAAATATTAAGCACCTAGTTGTGGCCAGCTGGAAGCTGGGCAAAGGGACAGGAAGACACATAAAAGGAGGAAAAACTCTTGCCTTCTCAGACTGACTGTCCAGGAGGGTTGAGCCCAGAGCAGCCTGTGTTGGTCAGAGAGAGCGGAGTCTGACTTCACACATGGATAGGAACGATGCCAAGATCAGAAAGGACTGGTTCCTGGCACAAGTGGGACTTGAAATGAAAACATTGAAGTAAAGGATTTGGCTAGGCAGGGGAGGGCTCCCAAGATCCTTGGGCATTCATCTGTTAAGAGTGCAAGGAGCATGGTGGCCTGCCATGGACAGGAACCTCTCAAACACAGTGCCTGGTACTGCTGGGAGTTTGGGAGGCATACCCACCCTGCTGTGGGAATAAACTATTGGATGGAGGGATTCCAGGTGGGGTTAGCAAGTAGCCCACCTGCTCAGAGCTGGAAATACGTAGGGAGTGGGAGGAATGGGAGGGAGTGCCTTTTCCTCTCTGTGCCTCCTGGCTTCAACACCCAACTGAGACACCACTTTCTCCCTGTCCTTTTTTCCTTTTTTCCTGACCTTGAGGGCATCAAGACCCACCGTGTGTCCCAGGGTTCCTATGATGTTTTCCTTTGTGCTTTTATTAGGGCCCATAGATGTACTAGCAGAGTTGGCCACCCATTACCAATTTTTGGCCAGACCGTGGGGCCCTTATTGTTGGATTTCGATGTCCCCAGCCTGGCTCACAATCAGTTTGACTAAAGGTTTAGGTCAGGTCAGGAAGTTTGGGCCTCTCACCAGCAGATAGTGGGTGCCATCACGCATCTCCCAGGGGAGTTGCATGACTGGCGGGCACCATAGGAGCAGTTTTGGATAGCATGGCAGACGCGCTGAAAGTGGTACTGGTGTGGGACATAGTGGAAGCCCTGGGGCTGAGCTGTGGACAGTGAGGAGCAAGGAGGACCAGGGCAAGCTTTGAACTGGGAAGATGGAGAAGTAGGGAGCAAGCCTGAATTTTGTCACTTGGTTTGGGAAGGGCTCGGAGAGGCCTTATCTGCATTAATATTTTCTGTTCCACCTTGTCTCTCTGCAGGAACAGGCACCAATGCCTGCTACATGGAGGAGCTCCGGAATGTGGCGGCTGTGGCCGGGGAGTCAGGACACATGTGCATCAACATGGAGTGGGGCGGTTTTGGGGATGATGGCTCACTGGGCATGCTCAGCACCTGCTTTGATGCAAGTGTGGACCAGGCGTCCATCAATCCTGGCAAGCAGAGGTGTGGGCTGGGCCTGGGCAGTGACAGCTGGCGGTGGCTGATGCTGGTGGTGATAGCTGGTGGGCTCTCCTGCTCTGGGCAGACACATACGTGTCCATGCAGGTTTGAGAAGATGATCAGCGGCATGTACCTGGGGGAGATTGTCCGCCACATACTTTTGCACTTAACCGGCCTTGGAGTTCTCTTCAGGGGTCAGCAGACCCAGTGTCTTCAGACCAGGGACATCTTCAAGACCAAGTTCCTCTCTGAGATTGAAAGGTGTCTGAGGCCTTGATTGCCTCCCTGCCTCTTGAGTCTATCTGTTTCATGGAGGAGGGTTGGCTGCTGGTGTTGGTTGGGTCTACTCTGGAGGGCCTGGTGGGAAAAATCTCTAAAGAGGGGAAGCTGACGGGCGTGGTGGTGCACGCTTGTAATCCCCGCACTTGGGAGGTGGAGACAGGAGGATCGCGCAGGTTCGAAGCTAATTCAGGACCCTACCTCTGTGTGTTCTTCCCTTTCTGGCTCCCAGTGACAGCCTGGCCTTGCGACAGGTGCGAGCCATCCTGGAGGATCTGGGGTTGCCGCTGACCTCAGACGACGCCCTGATGGTCCTAGAGGTGTGCCAGGCTGTGTCCCGGCGAGCTGCCCAACTCTGCGGGGCGGGTGTGGCTGCCGTGGTGGAGAAGATCCGGGAGAACCGGGGCCTGGAGGAGCTGGCGGTGTCTGTGGGGGTGGACGGGACCCTCTACAAGCTGCACCCTCAGTGAGTCTGGGTGGCTTGGCCGGGCAGGGAGGCTTGGCCAGTGGGGCCTGGTTGGCCTGGGCTCATTTCAGCCCTTCCCCCACAGCTTCTCAAGCCTGGTGGCAGCCACAGTGCGAGAACTGGCCCCTCGCTGTGCAGTCACCTTCTTGCAGTCGGAAGATGGGTCTGGCAGAGGCGCTGCTTTGGTCACCGCTGTTGCCTGTCGCCTTGCCCAGACAGCCCGCGTCTGAGGAAATCTCCAGGAACCAGGGGGTCTCAGCCCCAGCTTTGTGGGACCAGGGTCTGGGCCCAGCCTGTCCTTTAGTCAGATCCATCCATCTAGGTTTCTCAGATGAGCCGTGTGTGACCCCCTCTCTGTGGCCACCTCTTGGCTCTCCCGGAGAAAGGCAGCACAGTGGTTAGCAATATATATATATAATTTATTTACATTCACGTCCGCTAAAATCTCTACACGCCCTGGCGGCCGGGCAAGACTGTGTACATAAGGCCAAGTGTAAGTGCACGAATGCACTTAAGACAGAGTCAGGACACAAGCTTCCCACGACAGGCCCCACACTGGGGCACTGGCCAGCCCTAAGAATGGGCACGCCACGGCACGCACACTCGCCATAGTACAGCCCGGGACTCCCATTGCATATTCACACGCCCTGCTGGGCAGGGCACCTCGAGGCTGGGGTCGGGAAGGGTCGGGAGGCGCTGTCGGGTGTCCCTGGTGGGTGGGAGAAGGGCAGCACGTGAGAGGCAGATGTGTACCGACACCGGGCGTGAGAGACGTGAGCGGCCTCCGGGTGTACAGCATGAGATGTGCGTGGTGGTGGAGTGGGGTCTGCGAGACCCGGGAGCGGGGTGCACGTGAGATGAGCACACAAGGCATGCGTGGGCACACGCCTGTGTGGTGGTCGTGTGCCTGAATCCAGGGGCTGAGCCCTGTCCGACTGGGGTCCTCAGTCCCTCAGGCTGGGAGCCAGCCCCTCGGACGTGCCCCTACCCAGCAGGCACAGGAACGTTTGCATAAGGCCCTGCTCGAGCAGGAGCTCCAGGGGCACACCGGGAGCCCAGCGTGTGCGCGCATGCCCGTGTGTATGCGGGGCCCCGGCCAGGGGCAGGAGGAGAGGTAGCATCACACGCACGTATACACACACAGATGGGCCGGGCTGGGCCGGGCTCTGGGCACTGGTCGCCCTGGGCTCTGGGGCCAGGTAGAGTGTGAGCAGGTGGTTGTGCCAGCCTGGCCAGGCAGGCCATGGAGGGATGGGAGTTCGGGCAGGGTCTGAAGGACCAACATCAAGGGACAGCTTCGGCCGGGAAGGGCTGTCCAAGCAGCTATCCCTGGGGTGGGGTAGGGCCCCTATCCGGCTTCTACCTGTCCCTGGCAGGTGCCAAAGCTGGTGAGAGTGTAGGCGTTGCGGCCTGGCCGGGCTCAGCACTCGGCCTCTGACACTGTGAAGAGGCCAGCGTCCGGCTGGCCCAGTCCAGCCACTGCCGCCGCCAGCTGGCTGAGGTTGCCGTTTGGGAAGTGTCGTGCCTCCCACAGGTTGAGGATCATGGCTGTGGGGCTAGGCTTGGAGGCAAAGAAGCTGAGATGGCTGCGGAAAGGAGAGGAGCCCCATCAGTGGCCTGAAGCCCACCCGAGGACGGGGCCTCCCCTCAGCCCCAGCCACTAGTGGGCCCTGGGCTCTGCAGGGCCTCCTGCCCACCCCCTGCCCCACCTGCGCAGGCCGGGCTGCAGGTGGCCGTCGGAGCCCCTCCTTGCCCATTTCCTGCCCACCTGTCCAGGTGGAGCTTCTGGGCTAGGGTCCGCCAGTCGGCACCCCGGCTGCACGGTGGGTCCAGGCTGGTAATGATCTTCTGCCGAATGAGGAAGGGGATCTTGAAGGCACTGGGGCCCACCAGGGCTGGGACCCCCCCTTCACTCTCCAGAGCCAGCAGCTCAGCAAACCTTGTGTCCTGGGGGTGGGAGGTGGGAGAGATGCCTGTTAGGACTTGCCCTCTATTACCTCCTGGGGGCTGGGGGAGCTCCCAGACCACCCCAGAACATGGAGCCTTACCCCTCAGGTAAGGGGCTTCTCAGATACCCCCTCCTTTGTATGCCAGGGCCCTATTCTTTAGAGGGGCCCGAGGTTCAAAGGTACACAAGCTGCCCAAAGTCCTGGCCAGTGAACACAGGAGGCCTCTGGCCTGGTCCCCCTCCCTCTCCATGCCCCATCCCAGGCCCTCTGCCAGCCTGTGCTGGCCACCCAGCTCTCACTTCTGTGTCTTAACCACTCAGTCCCCGTTGCCAGAGATGCCCTCCCCTGCACTACTGCCTGCCAAACTCCTGCTCATCTTTTAGGGCCCAGTACAAAGTCTCCCTCAGGAAGCCCTCATGGGCCGCTGATAGCCCTGTCTCCTCCTCCTGCTTGACTCCCTTCTCCAAGTCCCATGGGCACCTATTCCTCCCATTCCAGACCACTTGGAGGGGGCTTCGGGTGGTTTCTAGGAGGCAGACTTGGGAAGGGATGGGAGGGGCTGGTGCAGGATGGGCAGCCTAGGCCTGGTGTGGGGGCGCATGCCATTGCCCTCCGCCCACCTTGGTGATGTTGAAATTGATGTTGAAGCTCTGCCCGTCGCCTTCTACCTGCCACACCCACACCTTGCAGGCCAGGTCGCTGGTGCTGGGGCTGACGCGCTCCAAGGTGAAGGTGCAGTGCAGGTGCTGCTGCGTGCCGTTCCAGATGTGGTAAAAGGGGATCTCCTGGCAGGAGGGGCAGGCAGAGAGGAGGCATCAGGCGTGCCCAGCTCCAGCCCCCCGAGTGCTGGCGGCGGCCTGGCCCTCACCTGGTAGCTGACAAGGAGCTTGCTCTTCCACAGGGAGCTGGGCACATCGTGGATGGACAGGCGCAGGTTGTGGTAACTGTCCTTGAAGTGCAGGACGCGAGGCTCCTGGATCAGCTGTCCACCCAGCTGCTTCTCCAGCTGCACCACCTCCTGCAGTGCCCGAGTGGTCAACGGGGCCTGGGGGGCCGGCGGGGCCTCCTCCTCCCCGCCCGGGAGGCTGGGGCATCCATGCCCTGGGGCCAGAGCTGTGGGTGTGGTACCTTGAGTGCATCATGGGTGTCGTGCAGGCAGTAGACGCGGATGTTGTACTCCAAGGAGGTGCAGGCCACGGGGGCGAACAGAAGCAGCTTGAGGCGCTTGGCAGCGGCTACACTTAGGGCTTCCCCCACCAAGGCGAAGCGGCCCAGCTGCTCAGTGAAGACATAGCAGGCGCTGGCCTCCAGCTGGCAGTAGTAGAGGTGGGAGGGCGCCTCCTCGCCCAGATGCAGCACATCCTGTGGGTGGTCCAAAGGGTCAGTTCCACCCAAGGAGGGGTTGGGTGCAGCTTGGCCACATCGCTGCTGGGGGCTGTGGCTGAGTGAGCGGAAGGCCACGCTCCGCTCTGCAGTGCTGGAGTGGGCAGGCCCCAGGGCTGTCTGGTACTCACCTCCCAGCTGCCCTCACACGACTGCTTTTTGAGGCGCAGGCTCCAGCTGTCGGGGCTGGGTTCCCCACAGTGGTCCATGGCGAGGATGACCGGCCTGGTGAGCAGGACTCCAGGGGGCCCACAGCTAACGATGGGACTCAGCAGGGTCTGACAGCCGGCTAGGGGCAACCTCAAGTGGGGAAATATGGGTGGGGAGGGAAAGGTGTCAGTGTCCCATCCTGGGGGCCAGGCGGCTGGGCCTGGATAGAAGCACCCCAGGGCTGGAGCCCACAGAGCGGTGGGCTTGGGCACAGCTCTTTCCCGGCCCTCCTCAGGCCAGGCCAGGCTAGGCACAGCAGTGGGGAGACAGAGGGCATCCCGATGACGGGGCAGCAGGCAGCACCCCACCCCCAGCCGCGGGCCGAGCCCACACCTCACGTCCTCTGGCTTGTGCAGTGTGAGGTAGATCTCGTAGATCTTTCCTCGGGGGATGGCGTCTGGGGGGATGAGGAGGCTGATTCCTGTAACAGAGCAGGAGGATGCCAGGCTTACCCACTGCAGGACACTCCATACTCCACTAGCCAGCCTCCTGTTGAGCCTGGCATGCCGGCCCAGCCTGGGGGCAGAGGTGCTGCAAGGACCGCCATGTTGTTTGACCACCTGTGCAGCCGGGAACATGAGTCCAGGAGATGCTAAGAGGGTGCCGGGGCGGGGAGGAGAAAGCAAGCCTGTTTAACCTAGGCACAAACAACTCCGGAACAGAAGCTACCAGGGATGCTGTCCTGTCTCCTCTGCTACCTGAAAGGCACTGGCTGGGACTAGGGCATGCTCTACTTGAAACCTTCCCTGCCCCTAGGGTAAAGTCTAGATTCCTGGCTGCCAGGAAGGCCGCCTTCAGGCCCTGCCTCTGGTCCACCGTCCTTTCCAGCAGCATCTGCAGCCCAGCCCACGCTGTGTGGTTGGCAGTTCTGGTGGCACTGCCTTCCTGCCCTGTTCCACTCCAGCTCCTCCTCTCTCTAGCCCTGGCCCCCTGAAGACTGGCCACTCCCTGCCCATCTCTGTCTTTGCAGATGGGCAGTACCATGAGCTCTGGCAGCCCTCCCAGGTCTGGGAAGTGTCACAGAGACCCCCACCCTGCCTGGCTGACATGCCCCTGCCCCAGCATTTGACAGGAGCATCCGTAAGAGAAGAGTGGTCTGGGGAGAGGTAGGGGGGCAGGACCTGATGAGGACAGGGACTAGGGAGTCACACCGAGGGGTTGTCCTACCTCAGCACAGGGGTCTCTACGATAGGAGGGGCCTCCCAGTGCAGGACAGAGAGAGAAAGGAAAATATTCTAGAGCCTATCCCACCAAGTCCCAGAGCAAACGGATATTCCCCAAAGTGGAAGCACTGAGGTGTGTCAGTCACCTGCTGCATACTGACATTTCTGTTAACCACGAACTTCATACAGGATGGTGGTCGCTTATGATTACATTGTCTAGTGACGTCACAGTCACCTAGGGTTTTGTAAGCACACTTCACACAATGAAGAAATCACTTAAGGACGCATTTCTCAGAACATGTGTCCCTGTCATTATGTGATGCATGACTATTTCTCAGAAAACCCAAGTCCAGAAGAAGGAAGCCACTGATTACCTATTTATCGCTACTGCTTCCCTTGCAAGCCTGCGCTGCCCCCTAGTACCTAATATTGTTAGTCCTAGATGTCCTGGTGTGAATGCTCTCTGTGTCGGAGGCACTATCCCTTGTGTGATCACTGAACAAATACCAAACCGGGTGCTCAGGAAGGCAGGGGCGGGGCGACGAGACGCTCTCTCAAGAGCACAGGGAGAGAGCTAGTCAATGGCAGTGAGGGCGGCAGGGAGAACCCGCCCTCTGCCTGCCTGGGCCGTCCCACCTCCGCATCCTAACCCATGAGGGGTTCAGTATCCTCTGTCCAGAGGGGCATGAAGCAGAGAGCAGAGAAGCAGCAGTGGAGGAGCCAAGAGACCCAGGCGTGCAAAGGGCGGCACCGTGTACTTGGGTGCCGCAGGTCTCCAGCGGCTGCCGTGTGCAGGAGTGTGTGGGAGGGAAGAGGCCACAGCAGCTGGCTGGGGGAGGGGTCCTCTCTGCCTTGTCAGGTGGGCTTTGCAGGGAACCCTAGAAAGGATCTGAGCAGGGGAGAGACATGATCAACGTAGGGTTCATTTGGTGATGGGGTGTGGCAGGGGGCCCGGCAGGGAAATAAGAGGTGTGGCAGCCAAAGAAGCAGGAGGCAGAGCTACAGAGAAGGGAGGGCACGTGGGACCCGGGCATGCCTGTGGCTGGCATGGAGCCAAGGGGCTGGTGAGGAAGAGCAGGGGGTCAAGCCCCCCCCCCCCCCCCGCCAGTGTCTGGCTTGAGCAACTAGGCTGTGCTGGCTGTGACCTGGGGAAACCCGGGCAGGGGGCCGCTCCAGGGGCGGGTGGGAGACAGTTCTGTCTTCGGCACAAGGGATCTGGGGTGCTGGGAGACATCAGATGGAGCTGCCTGGGAGGCAGCTGGGTGCGTGGTTTTGGTGCAGTGGAGAGCTGCAGGCCGGGGATGTGGGAGTGGGGGCGCTCAGCACAGACAGGGCAGTTAAAGCCGCAGAGTAGGTGAGAGGGCTTGGGGAGAGGGGGCCAGGAGGGAGCTCTGAGGAACACCTGCACTAAGGTACCAGGTGCAGCTGAAGAGGGCAAGAAAGTCCAGGCACGGGGGTCATTTCAGCATGGAGTGGCCAGCCTCACTAAGGCTGTGGCAGTTTCTCCTAAGTGGCAAAAAAGAGGCTACAGGTCATCTAACAAGGAGCTGGGGCCCCTGCTGCAGGGTTTTTTAAAGTGGTGGGAAGAAGCCAGGGTACAGTGGGGGCTCTGCGCGGCCCTGTCTAGACCCGCTGGGTTCTGCGTTCATCTCTGCAGTCTCCACTTGTAAGCTCTTTGGGGAGGCAGCTGTCCCACCTCTGGGCCCAGGGCCCAGCACAGAGGCTGGCTGGCTGCGCAGACAAATGGACACTGCTCCACGTGCACATCAAGAGGCGGGCAGCTGCCTACCGCCAGCCGCCACTGGCTTCTTTCCAAAAGTTAGTGGTCTTTCCTTGCTGGCCTGGCCACTCCAGGGCCGAGAGGCCCTGAGGAACATCTGGGCTGACCCATCTTCTTCCAGGAGGGAAACAAAGTCCTACCTCTCAGAGCTCCCTGGGGCACTCAGGGGTCCTCCCTACCTGTATTAGGGATCATCAGCCGGCCCCCGAGGAAGTTGAAGGTCCCATAGGCCATGTTGCTGGTGCCTCGGGGCAGGGAGCGGAAGTAGTTCTGGGTGGAGATGCGGGAGACGAAGTCCTCGGCCTCCGAGGTGGGCGAGCTGTGGTGCAGCGTGTGGCGGCCACCACCCAGGGGGCTGAGCAGGTGCCCGTTGGTGAGCTGGAACTTAGGGCTGGGCCCATCCTGCCGGGGACACAGACTTCCCTGGTAGGTGGTGGTGGTGGTGCTGAGGTCTGGCTGGATGGTGAGCAGATGGGGATTGTCTGCAGGGATAAAGACCGATTCAGGGAGCAGTGCCCAGGGCTTCCCTGCCTTGGCAGCAATTGGCATGGGGGCTCAGGGAGGAGTGTTGTGGGCTGGGGTCACCTCACCTGCTTTGCTGGGCTTGATGCTGACAGGCTGGAAACCTGAGGTGAGGATGGATGAGTCGGCCACGTCCGAGTCCAGCCCCTCTTTCTTACGGCAATAAACAAGGATGAGGACCAGCAGCAGCAAGACGAGGCACACGGCTACAGCTATGAGGCCCACGTACAGGGCCACATCCTCAGGGCCGGAAGCAGCTGCAAGAGGGAATGTGGCCTTGGGAGAGGCAAGGGTGTAGGGGCTGGGAAGGCCCATACCCAGGAGGACGAGGTCTTCCCCCCTTGGCACTGGCCCTTGCTCGGCAGTGGACATCTGGCAGGGAGCGTGGCGTCAGCACATGGACATTCTAGCCCTGTACTTGCCACTACCTTGTTTGTGACTCGGAGCAACTCACACCTGCACAGGCATGAGATTCAGTCTGAGGTTGCTGCCAGGAAAATGGAGGAGGGGAAGAACTACTTCCCCAGGGCAGATGGCTCGGTCCATGGCTGCTAGGGTGAACCCACTACCTGCTCTTCTGCGGAGCAGGGTAGCCGGGCTGACTCTGATTCCCTTGGTTTGAATACGTCCACCAAACATTCATTTGTTGGAGGGGTGGTCCCCAGTGTGGTGATGTGAAGAGGTGGTGGGACCTTTAAGAAGCAGGGCCTCATGGGAGGTGTTTAGGTCACTGGGGCCCGACCCTCACAAGGCATTAAGGAGTTCTGTGGGATCATGGTAGGTTCTTGCAAAAGAGTTATAAAAGAGCAAGCCTGGCTCCTCCCAGGCCTCTCTCTAGCTTCCTGTCTTGCCATGTTCTCTCTCTTGAGGCATCCCTGCTCTGATGACATTGCCACGAGTGATGTAGCTACGAGGGCCCTTGTCAGAGCCAACATCATGCTATTTGGACTTTCAGCTTTCAAAACCGTGAGCAACAAACAAAAACCTTTTCCTTGTTTTTTTTTGGGGGGGGGCACAGGGGATTGAACACAGAGGCATCCTACCTCCCAGCTAAACCCCCAGTCCTTCTTATTTTAAAACAGGATCTTGCTGAGTTGTTAAAGAACTTGCCCATTTGCTGAAGCTGACCTTGAACATGTGGTCCTCCTGCCTTAGCCCAAGTACTGGGATCACAGCTGTGTACCACCAGACCTGGCTCATAAATCTCTTTTCTTTACAAATTTCACAGCTTCAGGTATGTGGTTATAGGAATGAAAAACAGACTAATACACAAAGGATCTGCTTCTAATGTGGTTTGTGGCCAGACCCTGGACCCTTCTCCTTGTCTGCCTTCCCCAGGCCTGGAACTGGGCCAGGGAGGGAGCATTGACTGCTTGGAGGAAGCTACATTGATTTTAGAAAGGTTTTGCATAATGGAAGGAATGTCCATCAGAAAAGAATTGACACAGATAATTAGGTTTTTAATTGAAAGAATGGGGGAAGGTGCATTCTAGAGAAAAAAAATCCAACAGAGATCTTTAATTGTTAGTTATGGCCTTGTAATTAACAGGCCTCTTAAGCCCTGTATCCCCACAGGATTGTGTGTGCACTTGGGGGACAGGGTAGAGGCAAAGCTTTGGGACAGGTGTTTGGTTGGGGATAGAGGGGTGCCTGAGTCAAAATTTAAATCAGTGCATGTCTCAGGAGGCGTGGGAGGTGGTGAGCACACGTGGGCATGTGTGCGTGTGAGTTAGGGATGAGGGGGAATCCCCAAAGGTCTTGAGCTTGGAGAAGGATGTGGCCTGTGGCAGGGGAATGACTGCCTTAGCCACTACCTCCCCAGGGGTGGGTAGGACCAATCAGTGCAAATCAAAGTGGACCTGGGGGCAGAGATGACTCACTGTGCACACAGAGGTCGCTGGTACAGTTGCGGGTGTCCAGGTCAGCGCCCTGACACTCTTCCCCTCCATTTCGGGGTGCGGGATCGGAGCACTCACGGCTCCGCCAGTGTGTGCAATCAAGCCCACAGGCTGACCACTTGCTCCACGGGCTCCAGCTGCCATCCACTACATGAGAGACAGACAGGCAGAGAGGAGACGGTGCAGTCAGCTGGGAAGCTGGCCCCGGGGCGGTCTGCCAGTGGCCCTGCTGGGCACTGGGACCAGGCAGGGCCAGGCCCACCAACCTGCATGCCGTCTACTGTCCAGCCTGCCTTGATGACACATGCTAATGATGGGGAGGCGCGGATGACGCCAGGGAGGCCGTCCTGGTCCTGGGCAGTGAGGGCTCACAGTCACAGAGTGACCCTCTGGGTCCCTGGCACAGGCAGATCCTATAGCCCCAGGCCGAGCCCTAGACCCTGTTCTCAGATTGTACCTTAGACCCTGTGTTGAGCTCTGAGCCCTGACTCCAACCACACACTGCACCCTGACCCCCACCTCACACTGAGCCCGGCCCTGTGCCGCAGGCAGGTGGATGGAGCCATGGGGGGGGCAGGCTGGTGGGCACGATGGAGCCGAGGCACGGAGATGGCGTGGTGAGGGACGATGCGGGAGGCGGTGGCCGCTGGTACCTGGACACAGCGTGGCGCAGGCTGTTTTCTGGACATTCTGCCCCTCACAGAAGGCGCCTCCGTTGAGAGGCGCCGGGTTGGTGCAGCTCCGGCTCCGTTTCTGCCAGCCGCGCCCACAGCTGGCGCTGCAGACGGACCACTCGGTCCACGTCGACCACCCACCGTTCACTGGGCGGACAGAGAAGGACTGGGGTCAGGGAGCGGGGGCTTCCTCACACATGCGGGTCCAGGGCACAGGCCGTGAGGGCAGAGGGGCCGTAGCTGAAGTGGGTGGGCCGCGCTGTGCTGGGAGAGCAGTCCCTGAGGGAGGCCACGCCATGCCTGCTGGCCCTGGGCCCGGCATGTGCTCAGGACAGCCGACTGACCTGCGGCTCACGAGCTCCTCCAGCCTGGACCCCAGCCTCTTCCTGCGGGTGCCCAGGGCCACTTGGGACTCAGGGGTGCAGGGGCTGATCTGCTGCCTTCCCGAGGTCCCCATACTGCCCCTTCATCTCCTTCTGCATAACACCCCCTGCCCGCAGATCCAGAACCTGTCCCAGTCCTCTGCCCAGGCGCCTCTGACCTCCCAGCGGCCGTGCAAGCCCTGTCCTGTCCTTCCTCGTCAGGCCACTGTCTGGTCCGCCTGGCCCTAGCTCATGACCTCTCTCCTCCCTGCCAGCCGCACGTCGCTTGCTCTGGCACCTCAGTACTCACTACCCATGGCCAGGGAGCCCTGGGACCCACCATAGACAATGACGGCGGCGGAGGCACTGCGGCGACGGGCCACGATGTTCTTGGCCACGCAGGTGTAGTTGGCCGTGTCGGCCAGGCGGGCCTGCCGCACCACCAGGCTGTGCTCCCGCGTGATGTACACGTTGGGGTCCAGGGCTGGGTCCACCAGGTCCTCGTTGCGGAGCCACTCCACCTGGTGGGAAAGCGAGCCACAGTGTGGCAGTCTGGGGAACCCAAGACCTGGGAGCCCCGCTCACCGTGCCCTGGGCACTGGAGCCCCCTCACCTGAGCTGGGGGGATGCCCTCTGGCGGGCGGCAGGGCAGCACGATGCCCTGTTCTAGGGACACTTCCTTGGCCAATGGCTCCTGCTCAAAGTTCTTACGCAAATCTGAAAGAAGAAGAGTGTCCTCCAGGCTGGCGGGCTCTATTCCCTGGTCCACAGGGGCGATGACACATGGCAGGAGGGGTGCCAAGTGGTCAGAGGCACGGGGAGGTCTGGGCAGTGTCTCTCGGGACTTCCTCCACCCATCGGGGCTGGACGACGAGGTTTTCTGACCAGGTCCCCTCCTCCAGGAGCCGCTGCCCTCTCTCCTGGTGACACCACCCTCTGCGAGCTGGCCCGGGACTCACAGGCGATGCGGATGTAGGCCTTCTGACTCTTGGTGGTGCCCGAGGAGCTCCAGGCCACGCACTGGCACCAGTATTCCTCCAGCCCGAACACCTTCTCCACCTGCTGCCTCGAGACGTTGATGCGGACCTCCATGGCCGGCAGCCCTGGGGATGCAGGGGCTGGCCTGAGCCTCCCCGTCCCTGACATGTGGCACGCTGTATCACCATGGCAGGGGAGTGGACTTTGGGGGCAACCCTCTGCCTGGAGGGAACTCCAGGGGATGCTGATGTCTGTCTCCTGAAGTCCTGGCTTAGAGTTTCCAGAACTTTCATTCCTTCTACTCTGTTACCTGATACCAGAGTCTCCGGAGTCACTGACAGAAATGTTCCTAAAGGCGCTTCTGGTGGGACTTTGGGCAACAGGTTCTGGTCTCCGAAGACCCCAGGCAGAAGGCATGGGCAACAGGCTGAGCCCTGGGATGCGATGGGTACAAGAGCTTGGGGAAGGGTCTGTCCACCTCCCTGGAGGGCTGATAGTATGATAACAGCTAATAACAACCCAATCACAGCCTCTAGAATGAGAGGCCCCGGGACCTAGCAAGGGTTTCCCTGTGTGGGGCTGTTTTATCATTGAGGAAGCAAGTGTGGAGAGCACTGATTGTCGTAGGGACCCAGGGCTGTCTGAATCCACGGTCCAGGCTTCAATTCCAGGTCCAATGTGGGAAGGGGATGCGGCAGCTGGCGGGGGAGCTGGCCGGGGTTAGGGGTCTGGGGCTGACCTGCCCAGCTCAGCTGGGGTGGGGCCCCTCCAGGCTGGACTCACCTCCTGCTACACCTTGGCCCAGACAGTGGGATGTGCCAGGTGCTGGGCCCCTCTGACAGTCGGAAGGATGCCAGCCCTCCTCCCTCCCTTGGCCTCCAGCCAAAACTAGTGTCCCCAGAGTGAGAAAAGACTGTGTTTCCAATTTCTCCTCCTCCTGACCCCAATTTCCCTCGGGTCATTGGCTTATCAGAAAGAGGGAGAGAGGTGGGCAGCCAATGTGTTTCCACTGTTAACAGAGAAATTCAATTAGGGCTGCGTTGCAGGGGGCAGGGAGCCAGCGCTGGAAGACTGTTTTCTCTCTTAATTTCTCTGACATGTCTCTCCCTGACCCCTTCCCAGAGCCCTCCTCAGAGTCTCCTTGGCCCTCTCACTGGGCCCCCAGATTTTCTTCTTACTTGGCCGGTTCTTACAGGGGTTAGGGGTGGTCGCCTGTGGTTAAGATTACTTGTTGAAATTTTTTAGTTTTGGGGGATACCCTTGGACAAACCCAGGGATGTTCTACCTTTGAGTGGCACCCTCATCCCTTTTTATTTGTTTTATTTTGAAACAAGTTCTTGCTAAGTTACTGAGGGTCTCACTAAGTAGCTGAGGCTGGCCTCGAATTTTCGATCCTTCTGTCTTAGCCTCCCAAGTACTGGGTTACGGGCTGCACCACCACCTGGCTAGGCTGCGATTACTTTTGCTGGGCTACCTCCCCACTGATCAGGTACTTTATCCTGCTGTGCTGCCTCTACTCACTAAAGCTGCCCCACGAATGCCCTCTGGGGGGCAAAGCTGAGTGGCCCTGGGCACCAGCTACTTGTCAAGCACGCAGACTTAGGGCACCTGAGGAAGAGCTGTGGATAGAGGCAGGTTTCATTCCCCTGTCTTCTTCCTCTCTGGAGTTAGGGGTGGGAGACCCCCAGAACATTCTGAACTTGGGACTTTATCTGGTCTGTGAGGCCAGGTCCCTCGGTGCCCTGTGGTGTAGATGGGGCTCTGTCTCCCCTGCTTCCTCGGCAGCGTCATGGAATATCCAGACAGCTCATCCTGGGGACCGCAGCACCAAGTTCAGTGCCCCCCCTCGCTGTCCCACCCCCATGTCCTATAACCTACGGTTCTTCCTTTATCTGATTTCACTGGTGCTGGGGATGGAACCCAGGGGCATTCTACCTCTGAGCTACACCCCAGCCCTAGTTTTTATTCTTTATTTTGAAACGGGGTCTCGCTAAGTCGCAGAGGGCCTCGCTAAGTAGCCGAGGCTGGGCCGGCCACAAACTGCGATCTTCCTGTCTCGGCCTCCCAAGTACCGGATTACAGGTGTGCGCCGCTGTGCCCACTGCGCTATGCGGTTTGAGGTCCCAAGGACAGTGATATCACTTTGTCCCCTTGCATCCTTGCGCCCTCCCTGTGAGCCCTGCGCACACGCTGGCCGGCTGCTCCAGGCCTTCGCTGCGCGTCCCTGCCAGCGCTGCGCGTCCCCCTCTTCCCTCCCTGATCTATTCCTACTCCTTAGTTTACCTCTCCTGAGGAGCCTCCCTGTGCGTTCCAGACAGCCTCAACCCTGCGGAAAGGCTACCCCACCTGCCTGCCTCTCTCTGGGGGCTGTGTCCCCAGCGGGGAGGGCGGGTCCTCAGGAGCATGCTAATCGATGCATGAGTAAGCAGAGGCGCAGGAAGCAGGCGGGGAGCCAGTGAGCTCTTGGGTCATGGGGACCCACGCCCTCTGAGCACTTTACCATTGTTAGGTTTTTCGTGTGTATGTGGTACTGAATATTTGGGTATTTGTGGGGGGATTGAACCCAGGGGCATTATACCTCTGGACTTATCTCATACCTGTTTTATTTATTTATTTATTTATTTATTTATTTATTTATTTTTGGTGGTACTGGTGTTCCTGGAAGCCCTTCTACCTCCGGGCTACACTCCCAGACCTATTTTTACATTTTTATTTGGAAACAGGGTCTCCTAAGCCAGCGCGCGCGGCTGGCTTCGAACCTGCGCGATCCTCCTGTCTCTGCCTCCCAAGGGCGGGGATTACAAGCGTGCGCCACCACACCCGGCATACCTATTTTATTTTTATTTTGAAACATGGTCTAAGTTGCTGAGGCTGTCCTCAAACCTGTGATTCTCCTGTCTCAGCCTTCCAAGTACTGGGATTACAGGCGCGTGCCACCATGCCCCGCTGGTACTGGGGATTAAACCCAGGGACACTCTAGCTGAGCTACACCCCCAACTCTTTTTTATTTTTTTATTTTGAAACAGTGTCTTGCTAAGTTGCCGAGGCTGGTCTGGAGCCTATGGGCCTCGTATTGGGATTACAGGTGTGGGTCACCATGCCTGATTCTGAGTCCTATTTCTTTGCTGACACGTCTCACAGGACTGCCCCCGGTGCCCAGCCCCTCTCGCCACCTTTTGATGAGAGCCCCTGGGCATGTTATAGGGAGTGGAGGGTTTCCCTTACTGCCCCCAAGCTTGTGAGGGTGGGGTCTCAGGGAAGGCCTCTGGGCTGGGGACATAAAGGCATGGGAAAGGCTCCTGCAGGAGGTGCAGCCGGGTCCCTGGCAGGCTTCCCTCAGCGCCCGTGCCCAGCCCCCTGCCCGGACTCACCGCTGCTCCCATCTGTGCTGCGCTCGATCACGTGGTCCACCTGGCGCACCCACTCCCCATTGCATTTGAAGAAGATCTGTGTGGCGGGCACGGCCTTGCACACCAGCAGCACCGGCTTGTTCTTGACGATGTACACATCCTCGGGCTCCACCAGGAAGTGGGGAAGCAGGTCTGGGTTGGCGCCGGGCACCGGGTTGGCCACCGTGGCACTCTGCTGGGCACCTGCGGCAGGGCGAGGGGGGAGGCTGAGTGGGGCCAGCCTGCGATGGGCTGAGGCAGAAGAGCGCGAGCTCAGCTGCCCCAGCTGGACACACTTGGGCCCCCGGATGCCCTCTCTGAGCCTCGGCGTCCTCTGCTAAAGGGCGGAAGCAGCAGCCCTTGGGTTTCCGAAGACTGCGGTGACCCACCATGACAGCAGGGTGGAAGTGGCGCTTAGGAGGCAGAGAAGGCTCATTATTACCCGGCAGAGGACCAGGCCCGCCCTGGGAGGTGCAGGGGATGCTGGAGAGAGGGTGGGGGGCCTGCGGGGAGGGCAGCAGCCTTCATCTGGTGTTCTGGGGCTCTTCTGGGGCCACAGGTGCTCAGGAAACACAAAATGAATGGGGGGAGGGAGGCAGCGGCAGCCCAGGGCGCAGCGAGCGCTGGGGGCTGTGTGGGGAGGGGCTGTGAGGCAGCTCTGGGAGCCTGGGAGCAGGAGAGTCTGTCTGGGAGTCCGGGGGACCTGGGCCACTTCCACCCCTTCAAGGAGACCTGCTTCCTTCTAATTTTAACCAAAACCCACAACCATCCCACAAGTCATTTGTTGCTAATTACACAGGTAATTGGCTCTGAGGCACTGGTGGAGATAAAACCCCCAGAGCAGTCGACATGTCTGCGGCCAGCAGGGCTCCTGAGATGAGGCAGCGGAAAGGGGGGGCACCTCTGCTTCTGCTCCCCAGCCGCCCACCAAACAGGCCCCCAGCCATCCAGGTCTCTCAGGGCTGCAGTGACCCCCATACCCAATACACATTGACAACTAATAGAGACTTTTGGGCGTAAAGAAGGGGAAAACCCACAAAAAATGTGGGTTTCCAAGACCCATCCTGCTCCGTGGTAGCAGTGACCTTGGGGAGTCCTGTGGTGACTCTGGGGTATCACTGGCTTTGCCATCTGAAATGGCGGTCATTTCAGCCCCAGGGGAGGCTAGTGGCGGCCCCTCACACGGCTGGCCTTTTGGCCACTCTGCCTCCCAGCCGAAGCCTAAACTCCCCGGGCTTTGGACCCGGGTCCGCCCCCAGCGGACACCTACTGCAGGAGGACACGCTCTTCCCTGCTGGGATCCACCCTCTACCTCGAGAATGACTTTGAAGGGTGCCTGGGTATGTTCTGGGACATTCTACGGGGCAGGGGAGCTGGGCACACTACGTGCCTGTTTCATCCTCTGCAAAATGGGGAGAGTGATGGTGCCTGGTTCTTGAGGTTCTTGTTTTTGGTACGGGGTACTGAACCCGGGGGGGCATTCTACCTCTGAACTACACCCCCTGGCTCTATTTTATTTTTTATTTTGAAATGGAGTCTCGCCAAATTGCTGAGATTCTCCTGTCTCAGCCTCCCAAGTACTGGGATTGCAGGTGAGTGCCACCGTGCTCGCTTCCTGGGAGGACCAAATGACAACGGTGTGGCCAGGGGGAGGCTGGGAGGCCAAGGGCAGCAGCTGAGGTGGGGGGCATCCCTGCCACAGCGGGGCAGGGGCTGTGAGCAGCTGGGTCTCCACCCTCCTCTGGAGGGCGCCCAGACTCTTCCCCCTCTCCCGCCAACCCACATGGACTCTGGTCTCTCCCCAGATTTCCTCTGACCTCCCCTCTGGCCTGCCTGCAACAGCTCTGAAATGAACCCAAGGGCAAGTGAAGCTGGTGAGAATGAAGGTCACCTTCCCCAGCCACCCTGAGCCCCTCGGCTGGCTGTTTCAGGCTCAGGACTGGGGCGCAGGCACAAGGAAGGGAAGCTGAGCCCCGAGGCTCAGGGCTCTGAGCCTGGGCTGACAGAGCAGGCACCGCCTCCGGAGCCCTGGGAGCAACCCCAGCCTCCTGTGGTTTCTCTACACATGCCCCCAGCTCCACCACTCACCTGCATCCTGCTCTCATTTGGTTTTTGTGTTTCTGTTTCCCTGCGTCCCTAGGGATTGACCCAGGAGCATTCTACACCCCCAGCCCTATTTCGTTTTCTTTCTTTCTTTCTTTCTTTCTTTCTTTCTTTCTTTCTTCCTTTCTTTCTTCCTTCCTTCCTTCCTTCCTTTATTTATTTATTTATTTATTATTTTTGTGGTACTGGGAGTGGAACCCAGGGGCTTTTCTACCTCTGGGCTATATTCCCAGACCTATTCTATATTTTATTTGGAAACAGGGTCTCACTAAGTTGCTGAGAGCCTCACTCAGTAGCTGAGGCTGGCTTTGAACCTGTGCGATCCTCCTGTCTCAGCCTCCCAAGCACGGGGATTACAAATGTTCACCACCACGCCCAGCTCTTGTTTTTTTTTTTAATTAATTAATTAATTAATTTATTTATTTTGTGGGTCTGGGGATGGAACCCAGAGGCGTTTGACCTCCGAGCTACACCCCCTGCCCAACTTTTTATTCTTTATTTTGAAACGGAGTCTCACTGAGTTGCAGAAGGCCTCACTAAGTAGCTGAGGCTGTTTGCAAACCGCAATCCTCCAGTCTCAGCCTCCCAAATGCTGGGATTACAAGGGTGCACCACCACGCCCGGCTTGCTTTTATTTTAAAACAAGGTCTTGCTAAGGTACTGCGATGCTCCTGTCTCAGCCTCCCAAGTCCCCATTTGCTTTTCAAGGTCTTAGCAGCCACTGGGCAGCTGCTGAGGCAGGCAGTGGGCCTAGGGGGCGCAGGCAGAGCTCAACTGAGGGTGGCTGTGAGCGTGAGGGGCACCCGCACAGGCTGGCCTGTGGTGGACCCCGTGGCACAGCACTGTTCTCTGTCTGCTCCCGCCAAGCCCCTTAACAGGTGCTCAGGCTGTTTGGCCCAGGGGCGCTGGGCGGGCAGAGTTCCCTCCCCACCGGGTCCCTCCAGGGACCAGGAGAGGGTGCGCCCGGCCTCCCTATCGATCAGCACGCCAAGCACTGCTCACGTCCGCCGCCCGCTGAACCCAACACAATCCCTCATGTCTGCATTTAACTGCTAATGAAAAATAAATGTACTGTGACCAATAAGGGACATAGCTCACTTCTCCAGGGCCTCCGCCAGGCCACACTGGCGCGGCCCCCCACCTCTGGGGGCATTTATCAGGTGGCCCCAGGGGTGGCCTCCAGGCTGCAGCTGTGCCCTCTAGCAAGGACACTCTGAGGCCACGGGTGGGTGGTAGATTCGGGTCCTGTGCTGTCCTCTAGGGACCACAGGCTGCGGCCAGAGCTGGCTGCTCCACCCTCAGCCCCTGGCTCGCCTTGTGACTGACATCCTGTGGTCTGCGGCTGTGACGCGCCCACCCACACACCCCTCAGGTCCCAGCCAGGCCGCTCACTGCGGGAACTTCCAGCCCCGCGCTGGCCACTGTGACATAATCATTACTTCTCTTTTACATGAATCCTTTTTTTTTTTTTTTTTTTTTTTTTGCAGCAGCAGCAGTGGGGATGGAACCCAGGGCCATTCTACCTTCGAGCTACACCCCCAGCCCTATTTTTTTCCTCTTTATTTTGAAACAGGGTCTCACTGAGTTGCAGAGGGCCTCACTAAGTAGCTGAGGCTGGCCCCGAACCACGATCCTCCTGTCTCAGCCTTCTGAATGCTGGGATTACAAGTGTGCGCCACCATGCCCGGCTTCCCCTACTTGTTTATCAAGGATAGCGCTCAGCTGTGCACACGCACTGCCAAGTGACCGTGACCCTCGCAACACGGCCTGGGAGTGCTCTAGCGCCACAGCCCCCCGGCTCCTCACCGCGGCATGCTGGGCCTGCTCAAAGTCTCCACTGTCTGCCTGGTTTTCAGGGATATTTCAGGATGGGGCAAAGCAGCCTTGGCTGGCATCCCTGTTCTGCCCCAGCCCACCCTCCACAGGGGCCGCTGTTGCCTCCTGGGTGCCCGCTCCCCACCTCCCCTACTCTCCACTCTGAAACACCCATCTTACTCTCCCCACCCTCACACCTGCTGCCTCTCTTCACTGATGCTGCAGCTCCCATGACAGGGAAGAAAAACAGGAGGCTCTGTCCCCTCTGCCAGGCTGCCCAGCCCTGGGCCCCCGCTGTCCAGCGCAGGGCTTACTGCAGGTGTCAGAAACTGCAGCCTGGGCCTGGGCGCCTACTGCTGTGGCCTTGGGCTGCTCAGGGGATGGCTGTGGCGAGACACTGCCAGGGCAGACACACCTCGCGGTGGCTCCGAGGGCTGCAGGAAGTGGCAGGCCCAGGCCCAGTGGCTTTGGGTTCCCCTGAATCCCGCTCACCCCTAGTCTCCCAGAGGCTCCTCCAGTGCACCCCAGTCAAGGTCTTCACAGCCATAGGATGCAGCCCAGCCACAGCCTTGGAATCCAGCTAGGAGACATCTTTCTTCCTTCCATTTTTGTTTTATTTTGGTGATACTGGGGCTTGAACCCAGGAGTGTTCTACCTCTGAGCTATCCCTGGCCCTTGCACCCTCCTGCCTCAGCCTCCGAAGTGCTGGGATTACAGGCGTGTGCCACCTCGTCTGCTGACTTCTTTCATTCATTAGTGAATTCCTGATGGGCTCTTGGCCCCCAGGAATTGCAGACAGGGCTGCAGGGACGGCCCAGGCCCCGACTGGAGAACCCAGGTGGTGGTGAGCCTGGGCAGGCCGCCTGGCCCTGCCTCTCTCAGGAGAAGACTGGCTGCCCTAGTCAGCGGGAGCTTCTGCCTCTGCCGAGGCTGTCCTAGTGAGGTGGGAGCGACAATCCTAGCAGTCCCAAGCCCTTCTCCGGTGTCTTCTCTGGGACAGCGAGGGAGAAAGAGTGCACATGCTCATGAGGGGAGGCTGGGGACAAAGGGAGGGAGGCAGAGAAAGGAAGGAACGCAGATGAGGTGAAGAGTAAGGGACCTTGGCCAGAGCTGAGCCCGGGACAGAGGCCACCTTCCTCCATGACCTGAAATGTATTCATTCATTCAACAAATACTTATTGAAGGCCTGCTGAGTGCCAGGAACTGTTCTGGGCCCTGGGACACAGCCACGAGCAAGACAGACACGGGCCCGCTCTCAGAGGCTTGGGGAGGCAAAAGCAACAAAATTCAAGTGTTGGGGGACCGCGTGCAGGAGCACACACCTGTGATCCCAGTACTTGGGAGGAGGAGCACAGGTTCAAGGCCAGCATCAACAACGTAGACCCTCAGGAACCTAGCAAGGCCCTGTTTCTAAACAGAAACTAAGAGGGGCTGGAGGTGTAGCTCAGATATAGCCCTGGGTTCAATCCCCAGTACCATGAAGAAGAAGGGAGAGGGGAAAATGTTTCAGGAAGGGTGTGTGCGAGGCTCGGGAGGGCGTCAGAGCAGCACCTGCCCTCGCACCAAGGCTGGGTGAAGAGTGGCTTAGGGAGGGGGAGAACCAGGCCCCCACGGCAGGAGGAAGCAGCGAGCTGTCTGAGGCCAGTGGGAGTGGAGTGAGCCGGGAGTGGAGTGAGCCGGAGACTCAGAAGTCAGAGGAAGGCCCTTCAGATCAAGCAAGGAGTGGGATTTCACTGCGCAGCTGGGAAGCCGTGGGGGCCTTTGCAGGGGCCTGGTGGAGGGTAGCAGTGGAAAGATGGACGGGGCGGCTGCTGGGCATCTAGGGAATGTGGACCCACCCGCCTGGCCCCCCGGGAGTGTCGGCAGCCCCTGGTGGAGTGAGCCTCCACTGGGGGAGTGCCACATGCAGGGCTGGGGTGGATATGTTTCCATGCTGCCCCTCTCATCTCAGCCTGAACTACAAGGGACAGGAGCCCAGGTTTGGCCTGGATGTGGAGTGTTGGTTGAGTGACTCATTGACCCCCAATTCTTCTCAGATCTGCCTTTTACTCTCATTCTGTGGGGAGGCCCAAAGAGAGGGCGGAGTGCCCACAAGCAGTCCTGGGCAGGGAGAGGGCCCCTTGCTCTGGGCTGCCCCAGGCACACCAGATCATGCCACTCTCTGAGGATGAGCACCCCCACTCTTCTCACCTGTCGTCTAGGAGGATAAGACCTGCCTGTGTAGCGCAGAGACCCAGGGTGGGTGTGAACATGCTTTCAAATGTTTTATTTTTAAAAGCACCATGAAAATATGAGGTGTGATTAATCAAGCTATTAATGAAGTTGTCTTTACTAAGCAAGGCTCAGTCCCTGGGAGGAGGAGAGGAGGGCTGGGTGTGGGTGGCCCTGGCCTCGTGCAGCCGGGAGAGGGGAGCGCTCCCCTCACCCCTCATTTCCCCCGACAGCCCGGCCTGGTGTGGGGGTGCGGCGAGGGACAGGATGGTGAGTGGCCTTCCCAGGTTCCTGGGAAACCTCCCAGATTTGGAATGGGGCGAGGAGGCGCTGCGCACAGCGGTCAGCCAGTGTGCCTCTCCAGCCTGTTGTTCCCGGCCACCCCGGTCTCCATGCGCTCTGCTCCGTAGGTCCACTGGGGCCTGCGTGTCCCCACTCCACACGGAGACAGGAGAAAGTGACACCGGACGGTGTGCACATCCCTTGCGTGGCATTCGAGGCCCTGTTGGCTTACAGCCTGAGTGCCCCCTCCTGGGGCATCTTGACTACGTGCCATTCCCCGTGGGCTATGCACATTCTGTTCCCGGCCCTGCCTCCCGCCGCTCTGTGGGCCAGGTGGGCCGACTCCATCTCTGGCCCGGGAGGAGATCACATGGCCCGGCTTCCACACAGATGCCCAGTCTCCCTGACAGGAGAGATGGGCTTCGGAGACCTGGAGCTGCTGGGGGCCTCCCAACACAGGAGGGCTAATCCCAGGAGCCTCACTGGATCTACCACCACCGAGGAGTGAGTCCTCAGACAACATGCAGTGCCTGCGGGCAGCGACTGACGGTGTGCGTCTCCTGCCTGTCCCCTGGTCAGTGACCACCCACAGCAAGTGCCAGAGAGTGTTTACTGAATGCATGTTGAGCCTCATTCCCTGGAACAGGACCAGAGCCCAGATACGAAGGGCTGGAGCACGATGTACTCCCAGTTGGCCAGGAGCCAATTCACTGGGAAAGGAAGGGGACTCTTCATGTATGTGTAGTACTAGGGATTAAACCCAGGGGCATTCTACCCCTAAGCCACATCCCCACACACTTTTTATTTCCTGTTTTAAAATAGGGTCTCACCAAGTCGAATAGGGTCTCTTAAGGCTGGCTTCAAACTTGTGATCCTCCTGTCCCTGCCTTCCGAGCACTGGGATCCCAGGTGGGCATCACCATGCCTGGCTGGAAAGTGGCTTCTTTGTGTGTGTGTGTGTGTGGGGGGGTGCTGGATATTGAACCCAAGGGCATTTTTTCTTTGAGCTACACTCTCAACCTTTTTACTTTTTTAAAATTTTGAAACAGAGTCTAAGTTCCTAAGGCTAGCCTTGAACCTGCAAACCTCCCATCTTCGACTCCCATGTACTAGGATTACAAGCATGCGCTACCATGCCCAGCTTGGGAATTGAACTTTTTCAAGTGTCAGTGCTAGACCCTGGGAAGGCAGAGACCCCGCTATGGGGTCATGCAGCCTCCAGGGGAAGCTGATGAGGCAGAGAGCCGCCAGGCACATGGGGGGCAAGGGGTGCAGGTGGCCCAGTCCAGGCTCCTGGACACACCAGGCAATGGGGATTTGCACTCTCCTGCCACTTGAATCCTTGTGGTTTGAGATGGCTATATGAGTTATTATTATTATTATTATTATTTGTAGTACTGGGTTCCTGGAAGCTCTTCTACCTCCGGGCTACACTCCCAGACCTATTTTTATACTTTTTATTTGGAAACAGGGTTTCCTAAGCCAGCGCGGCTGGCTTCGAACCTGCACGATCCTCCTATCTCCGCCTCCCAAGTGCGGGGATTACAAGCGTGCGCCACCACGCCCGGCTTGAGTTATTATTGTTTTACTTTATTTTTTGCCACACTTAGGACTGAAGCCAGGAGCCTAACTGTGGTAGGCAAGTGTTCCGCCACTGAGCTGTCTCCCCAGCCTTTTATTGGTTTGTTTTATTTTGAGACAATTGCCCAGACTTGGCCTCAAATTTGTGATTCTCCTGCCTTAGCCTCCCAATTAGCTGGGATTGCAGGCATGGGCCACTGCACTGGTGAGTTACTATTTTTAAAATATGAACCAGGCAAGCTGGGCATGGTGGCACACGCTTGTAATCCCCGTGCTTGGGAGGCTGAGACAGGAGGATCACACTGGTTCGAAGCCAGCCTCAGCTACTTAGTGATGCTCTCAGCAACTTAGTGAGACCTTGTTCCTAGTAAAATATAAAATAGGTCTCGGAGTATGGCCCAGAGGTAGAAAGCCTCTGGGTTCCACCCCCAGTGCCACCAAAAAAAAAAAAAAAGAACCAGGCGTGGTGGAGCACACTTGTAATCCGAGCATTTGGGAAGCCGAGACAGGAGGATCACAGTTCACGGACAGCCTCAGAAGCTACTTAGTGACGCCCTTTGCAACTCAGACCCTGTTTCAAAATAAAGAGTAAAAATTAGGGTTGGGGGTGTAGCTTGGAGATAGAATGCTCCTGGGTTCCATCCCCAGTACTGCAAAAAAAAAAAAAAAAAAAAAAGGGACAATTTTAGCCAGGCACAGTGGTGCACACCTGCAATCCCAGTACTTGGGATGCTGAGACAGAGGATTGCAGGTTTGAGCCAAAGTCCTGTATCTCAGTAAGACAGTTTCCAAAAAAAAAAAAAAAAAAAAAAAAAAAAAGGGTGGGTGGGGCTGGGCTGGGGATATAGCTTAGAGGTAGAGTGCTCCTGGGTTCAAGCCCCAGTTACACACACACACACACACACACACACACGCACACACACACACACACACACACACACACCCTCTGTGCTGCCTAGCAGCTGCTCCCAGGCTTCCTGTGACCCGGCTCCAGATGGGTTTCTACAGCTCCGCCATCCTCATCTACACAATGGCACAAACAGGGCTGACCCTCCGTGAGGACAAGGTGGGGTCAGGACCGGGGCTTCCTTCCTCCTGGCCCCTCCATCTGTCCCTTGACCATCTGTCTCACTGGCTGTCACTCCCAATAGCACAGGACTCCCCAGAGGGCAGGGGCAGGTCAGGCGCCAGGCTATTTTGGTCTGGGGTGTGTTGAATGGATGAGGGAGGGGACAGTGGCAGCCTCTCCTGGAAGCATGCAGGAGGCAGGGTCACTGGGCTGGGGGCAGCCTCTCAGCGTCCCTCGGAGGGAGGGCTGCTCCTGCCTGGCGCTCCTGCATGTGTATGCAGCACTCCGGTTTCCATGGTAACGTGTACGTTAAAGTGTCACAGAGGCAGCAGCCACCTTCCCAAGACTGGAGGAAAGTCACCCTCTTTCCCCGCGGGCGCCGGGGGCCCGGTCACAAAGACAGACACAGGTGCCACAAGGACACGCAGAGAGGCCGAACCACCAGGACAGTGGGGCAGGCGCGGCAGCACCTCCCCAGCCACGCGACGGCGCCGCACGCGGGGCCGCCAGTGTGCTACCTGGCAGCAGCTGTGTTTGGTTCCTTCCTTTCTGCCTCTCACTTTAAAGACAGGGGCAGGAGGCTTAGGATTTGCTGAAGGTCATACAGCTAACAAAAGGTAGATGGGCTTTTGCCAAAGGCTGGGGCCGGCTCAGGGCAGGCGGACGGGGCATTTCCTGGCCAGCGTCTGGCCTCACCTGCCACCCGCCCTGTGCACTGCTATAGAGGTCTCTCCAATCTTCCAAGCTCATTCCACCACAGGACCTTTGCACTTGCCCCTCCTGTGCCCACAACTTGCTGCCTCCTGCCCTTCCACAGCTGTCCCTGTCTAGTCCCTTGATCTCAGCTACGATGCCACCTCCTTTGGGAATCCAGCCCCGCCCCTTTTCCGGGCCTGTTTTCCTCCTGCGCCTGCCAGCACCTCAAGCCATCTCATTTCTATGTCATTCTCCTCTTCCCCTAAGCAGCAAGGAGCATGTCTGTCCACAGCTCCAACACCCACAGGGAGCCTGGCCCAGGGCGGGCGCTCAAAAGCACGTGCTGAGCGCACCCATGTGCGAACCCAGTCTTCCGGATCTCTGTCCGTGCCCACCCCGGGTGTGACACCTCTGCCATTGCCAGGAGCCCCCAAGCCCAGCAGCAAGGGGGCTCAGAAGCTCCTCAGGAGAGAGTGCCGTGACGGGGACAGGCTCCCGGGGCCCCACCCAGGGCCCCCTTTCTACTGAGGGGCCTTGCCTCTGGCCAGAGAAATAGTTAATAAAACTGAGGTCTAAATAAGCATTTGATTAACAAACGATAAAATAGCTATTGTGTCCCTGAATTAAGCTGTAATTGTGGCTGATAATTGGCTGGTTAGAATTTAATAAGCTGCAATTAAATAGAATGGAATCCAGGGTAATTATGTGGTCATAGAGCCCAGGGAGAGCTGGGGGGGTAAAGAAGAGAGAAGGCAGGCTTTTTCCTGCTTCGGGTCTCGTGCTGGTGTGCAGCGTGGGGCTGTGGCTTGGTTGGGTGGTGGTGGCGGCGGCGATGGTGTGTGTGGGGCCTCCCCGCTTCCCACTTGGCAGAGGTGGGTGGGCGGTTGACCCAGCCCCCACCCCACCACTGGCACAAGGCCTGGTCAGGCCCAGAACTCTGCCAGAGCGTGAGGCAGCCCCGGCTGAAACAGACACAAAAGATTTTCTGGCACAGTTCCCTGAAGAGCAGGAGACCATGTGAGGTGGCCGCAGGGGACCAGGAACACGGAGGCAGGCGGTGGGGGGGTCCTCCTGTCTACCCAGTGAGGACATCGGGGCGCGGGGGAGCGTCGCACAGCAACCAATGGCTGGTCAAAGGCTGCTGCACTGGCCTGCAGGCTGGAGGACGGCTCCCAAGGCTCCTCCCTCCCGGTTCCCATCCATGTCGTTAGCCAGTAAACTTAGAGGCTAAGTAAGAAGATGCCACAGGTCACAGACGCCCGAGGACAATGCCCTGCCCCCAGCCAGCTGAGCCCGGAGATGGCCCACTAGAGCACCACTCGCCCCACCCCCGGCCCCCTGGCCCCTCCTGCAAGGTCTCAGAATGCCCGGCTTCAGCCTGGCACAGGCGCACCCGCCTCCAGCACAGGGATGGTCCCTGGCGAGTCCACGGATGACAAATAGCATCACCTACCACCCAACAGCATCACCTACCACCGGTTTTATGACCCATCAATATTTTTACAATGTTGCCATCAATTAATTTAATTAAAGCCCCTGTGCCTGATATGGTGGCATTTCATATTTCACTGGTTTAATGTGAGTCCAGCAGGAGCTGGGGCCAGGGGTAGTCTGGGAGCTACGGCTTCTTGAGATGTGCAGGACAGGGACCCGAGCCCAGGGACATGAGGGGCCACAGTGACCTGCCCTTGGCTGGCGGGAGACATTATCCACAACCACAATGTATGTGTGCATCTGCGTGCACACACACACACACACACACACACACACACACACACACACACACACACTTCACAGCAATAATAGAGGCTATGCACATAGATTTTCTTACCATCATCATCATTATTATTTTGGTGGTACTGGGGTACTCTGAGCAACGTCCCCAGCCCTTGTTTTTTTTTTTTTTTTTTTTTTTTTTTTTTGTGTGTGTGTGTGGGTCTGGGGATGGAACCCAGAGGCATTTGACCTCCAAGCTCTATTTTTTATTCTTTATTTTGAAACCGGGTCTCACTGAGTTGCAGAGGGCCTCACTAAGTAGCCAAGGCTGTCTGCGAACCGTGATCCTCTGGTCTCAGCCTCCCGAATGCTGGGATTACAAGCATGCACCACCATGCCTGACAGCCCTTTTACTATTTTATTTTGAAACAGGGGCTTACCAAGTAACAGCACATTGGACTTGGCAATCCTCCTGTCTCAGTCTCCCGGGAACTATTATTTTTTATTTTTTGTGGTACTGGGGATGAAACCCAGGGGCATTCTACCTTTGAGCTACATCCCCAGCCCCATTTTTTTTTTTAGTCTTTTAAATTTGAAACAGGGTCTCACTGAGTTGCAAAAGGCCTCGCTAAGTAGTAGCTGAGGCTGTCCTCGAACCCTGATCCTCCTGTCTCAGCCTCCCAAATGCTGGGATTACAAGCGTGTGCCACTAACGCTTGGATTCTGGGAACTATTATTTTAATCTCCAACATACAGGTGAAGAGAGGTAAAGGAGTGACAGCCTGCGGGCAGGCGGGCTGCAGCGCCCTCGAGTAGGGCGTGTTCACTCAGCATGCCCTGGGTCGGTACAATGTGCCTGACTTGCTACTTTGACAGTGCCCATGTCCCTGCCCTGTCGTCTAGTGGCCACAGCCCCACCAGGCAATCCTGGACACAGCCTCCCAGAGTCACGGCCGCCACCAGGGTCCTCCAGCATCCACAGGCCCACACGCCCCTGCCCAACATTCTCGATAGATCTAACCGGGCAGCTGATGCCCACACAGGTGGGTGACTCTGGGACTACAGGTCATCAGCCGACTGCTCTCAGCAGCTGAGCCCATCCGGACGCCTCCGCATCCAGGAGCCAACAGAGAAGCCCAGGCACCCAGCGACAGATGCAGCTCCACCCAAAGGTCCCTCAGTCTCGGCAGGGGCTGGCAAGCATGGTGGCTCCTCGTCTGCCAACCATCTCAACGGACCTCCCACTGCCTCTCGTCCCTGCAGCCACTTGGTTGGGCTCTGCCCTGTCAGGGGCCCCACTTCCACGGGCTCCCACCAGCTCCTGCCCACGGTTCCCACCTGGGCTCCCCAGCCCCTCTCCACTCCCGAGCTCCATTCTCTCCCCAGGACCTCACTCTGGGCGTGTCCCAAGTCCGCTCAGTGGCTTCCCTGTCTCCTCCTGCTCCCCAAGGGGCTCCTCTGTATCAGAGGGCCACTGCTTCCCAGGGCGCTTTGGTGGGACGCTGAGTGGCCAGGCTTTTCTGCTCCCTGTCTGCGCCCGCCGGCCGCTCCCTACCTGCTCCTCTCTACCCGTGGCCACCAAACCTGCTCCTGACCACTTCCTGGCTTTGCTGCCACCCTCCAGTATGCCAGCACAGTCCTATTTCTAGAATGAAGAGCTGACCTGCGCACTTCAAGCCCTGCCATGACTCTGTCTGACTGCAGAGCAGAGCGCGGGCTCCTCGAATCCCCCACACCCCAGTGCAGCAGCCACATCCCTGGCCCCGTCTGCTCCCTGCAGCCCGCTCAGCTGCACCCACTAACTAAGGATGAGGTCCCGATTCAGGATGCTGGCACCTCCAGGAGGCCTGGTCCAGCCCCCTCCACTGATGTGGAGCCTCCTCTGCCTCCACCAGACAGTCTCCTGGGGACCACAGGAGCCTCCTCGCCTCAGTGGCATCCAGCTCAGGGCGGCAGGGGTCAGTCTCGGGGTCCCCACTCGGCCTCGGCCTCGCTGGGTGGTCTCGGGCCAGTCACTCTCCTCTCTGGGTATCAGAGGAGGCGGGGCTGGGTCAGCGGTGGCAAACTTGGGGGCCTTCGGGGGCTGAGATGAACCGTGTCGGTGCCCACGCGAGGGGTAAGTTGAGGGCAGCGAGCGCTGCCGCTCAGGCAGGCTGGCCGAGGTGTGTGGGAAGTTTTTTCTTTCAAGAGAAGCTAGAGATTCATTTTAAGCGAGGCCTCCATATTAAAATGTCGACAACTAATTTAAACATTTGAAACACTGTATGGGCCAAACAAATTGGCAAGGCAAAGCCAAGCTGGCGGATGTCCAGCGTCTCTTTTGACCTTACAGATGAGGTCACGGCAGGATGACCTTTGGGTCCTTCTCTGTCCTTTTGGTCTCCTCTGTCCCCTGCTCTTCATCAGCACCCACCTTCACCCCACCTCATCATGGCCTCCGGAAGGAGGTCCTCGGGCCTGGGCAGAGGCTGGGGGGCCATCTGCCCGTCCTCGGGCAGCTGGGGTTAGGGTTGGCACAGGGCCCCACCTCAAGCCAAGGCCTGAGGACACTGCTCCTTCTAAAGGCTGGGGTCCCCCAAGTTCAGCGAGTTTCCCCCTGCTTGGGAAAGCGGTAGATTCACAAGACAGGAATCGTGACCCCGGTCGAGTCAGTAAAAGGCTGCTGAAGACAGAGGCGCAGGAGGGTTGGGGTCGGGGGACCCCCCAGAGGAGACCCTCATCTGGGAGGGAAGGAGCTCAGATTGGGCTTCCACCTTCCCACTGGGAAGAGGGTGTGTGGCCGTACCCATCACACCCCTGATGAGACAGTAATGAGCCCTCACCCCATTTTAATTACCCGCTGTCCAAATAATTACTAGCTTGTTTATTCCACTTAATGGCAGCCGTACTTTTTTTCTCCTGATATTGATTTCATGTTTTCCTGGTTTGCTCATTATCTTTCCTGCCCCTTTAATGGGCTCTGAGGTTTTGTGGGTAGAGGAGAGGGGGCTGGAGGGAGCAGGGAGAGGGGATTTGAGGGCCACAGAGGAGAGGGGTAGCCCAGGACTTGCTGTACAGCCTGAGGTGAGTCACCGCCCTCTCTGGGCCTCGAGTCTTGGGACCCCAGGCCCCTGTAACCCTCTCATTCTTGACGTAATTAGGGTGGAATATTTTAAAATGAAGAGAGAGAGAGAAAGGGGTGACAGGGGAGAGAGAAGGCTCGGGCACGCGTGAGAGTGGAAGGGATGGGGGCAAATGCCAAAGGAGGCCGGAAGAGGCTGCGTCGTGGGGGTGCTGCTCAGCTGGGGCATGGAGGGGCCGGCGGGAGACCTCCTCTTCTTCCTGTTCCCAGGAGCCTCCACCCTCAAGAAGCCTAGTCCCTCCCCAGGCCTGACCTGGTTGTTACCATGGAAACACAGGTGATGCCGGATGTCATCTGGGCTGTGCAGCGCTGGCTCTGGTGGGGGGAGGGGAACCGGTGTTAGGAGAGGGGGATGGGGAGGACTAGGACCTCTTTGGGTGAAGATTTAGAGTCTCCTGAAGAGGTCATTAGCTCTTTAATAAATCACTAATAATTGCATGAATATTTAAATCTTAATAAGAATACAGTGGGCCCAGCAAGACTCCCTGCATGGGTATTTATGGCTATCGGGATGGAATATATAAAAGTTGGTATTGGTCTGATTGAGCTGCAGTTATCGCTACAGCTAAATGGGTAATTGGGAGTGAGACGCTATCAGTGGATATAAATTACATACAGTAAACCGAGGGCATTAACTGAAGTTTTATTATCAATTATCACTGTGCTTGTTCTCCTTAAAATGAACTTTAAGTATAATAATGAGAAAATTTACTGGTCTTAATGAATTGCGGGGAGCAAAGGGACACTGAGCACCCCAGCGGGGCAGGTGGGGCCCCGGGCAGACAGCTCGCAGGAGGGCCTCACTGAGGCCACGATGGCTCTGCGTGCCACCCAGCGAGGTGGGACAGCTGGCCTGGCCCTGATCCCCAAGGCTGGAAAGGGGGCAGTTTGGCCCAAGAATTCTTTCATCCAGTGAAGACCCCACTGGGGCTTGATGTGTGGAAAGAACCATTGGCTGTGGACAAGGCGGTCCCCACGCACGCGGGGCCAGGCGTCGGAGCACCGGGTGAATGCAGCGTGGGAAGGAGGCTGCGCTCTCATTCTCCTGGCTTGGCCAGCTCGGTGGAGTGCTCCCTGCGGACGCTCCAGGAGTCCAGGAGGGAGGGCTGTGCAGCATCTGCTCCGAGCATGCCCCCCGCCCCGTTGAGATGCACTTCAGCCATTTCCCCCAGGCCGGCCGGCTTTAAGGTCAGCGCGACCTCCTTCTGCACCAATTCACGCCCGGCAGCCTGGTCTCCCTCAGGGGCCTCCACACCGGGACTTCGCCTGCCCTCCCTGGTGTCCTTGGCCTCTCCAGCCGCTCATGAGTGCCAGGGCCCTTGGATTTAGCCAAGGTGGTAGCAAAAGAAGAGAGGTCTGGCCCCTGTCTGGAGCCCACACACCCACAGGAGGCTGACACTGGTCAGCTCATCAGGATGGCGAGTCCAAAGTCACAACCCACAGTCACAGCTCAGTGAGGAAAGGACTGGAGGCGTGAAAGCGCATGACTGGGGGCTGGATCTGGGGCATCTGGGAAGGCTTCCTGGAGGAGGTGTGTGAGATGCCTCAATGCAATGGCCCAAGAGTCTCTGATTCTTGCCAGGTGTGGTGGCGCACACCTGTAATCCCAACAATTGGGAGGTTAAGACAGTAGGATCGCAGGCTCGAGTCCAGTCTCAGCAACTTAGCAATACCCTCCGTAGCTTAGCGAGACCCAGTTTTAAAATGCTAGATAGCTAAGCTGGGTGCAGTGGCACACGATTGTAATCCCAGCATTTGGGAGGCTGAGACAGGAGGATTGCGGTTCGAGGACAGCCTCAGCTACTTAGTGAGGCCTTTGCAACTCAGTGAGACGCTGTTTCAAAATAGAGAATAGCCGGGTGTGGTGGCGCACGCTTGTAATCCCAGCGCCTGGGAGACTGAGACAGGAGGATCGCACAGGTTCGAAGCCAGCCTCAGCTACTGAGTGAGGCTATCAGCAACTTTGTGAGACCCTGTTTCCAAATAAAGTATAAAAAAAATAGGTCTGGAGCCGCACGTGGTGGCGCATGCTTGTAATCCCTGCACTTGGGAGGCGGAGACAGGAGGATCAGCGCAGTTGGTTCGAAGCCAACAGCGCTAGCTTGGGCAACCCTGTTTCCAAATAATAATAAAAAAAAGTTTAACAATAGGTCTGGGAGTGTAGCCCAGAGGTAGAAGGGTTTCCAGGAACCCCAGGACCACCAAAAAATAAAAAATAAAAAAATAGGTCTGGGAGTATATAGCCTGGAGGTAGAAAAGCACCTGGATTCCACCCCCAACAACAACAACAACAAAAAAATAATAATAATAAAGAGAATAAAAACTAGGGCTGGGGGTGTAGCTTGGAGGTAGCATACCCTTGGGTTTCACCCCCAGTACTGCAAAAAAAAAAAAAAAAAGCTAGATAGCAGGTCAGGAAAAATTGAGATATACTTTATACTTAAGGGAAAATTAAACAGGCCCTTATGAATGGAAATACAGGATGGGACTCCAGGCCTGGCTGCAGTTAGTTCTCTATACAGGGATATCAGAAGGCTAAAGACTGCACGCATAGCCAGAGCTCTACTGGCACAGGCCTTGGGCATGGGAGGCCCCTCCCATGTCTCCCTGTCCCGCTCCCTCCTCTGTCCTGGAGAGGCCAGGCTTCAGTGGGGACCCCAGGATTGAAAAGTCCAAATGCTCACCTCGGGACCTCCCAGCCTGTCACCACAGGGCAGTTCCTCTCAGCCATCCTGTAGCCACCCCAAGTGATCAGCTCCCTGTACACACAGTACTGCCACAGCCTGGCTAGAAGCCTGCCGAATGTGGCTGTTCCACCTCTTCTCCTCTCGTCTCTTCAGAGGCCACAGTCTACTGTCCTGGCCCTGGTCCTTTGTCTGTTCTCCCAGAACTTTAAGCCCAGTCCTGCCTCAGGGCCTTTGCACCTGCCATGCCCTCTGCCCAGGATGCCGTTCCCACAGCTGCTGTAGCTCGTGCCTCATTGTCTGGGTCTGAGCTCATGATGCCTTCTTGGAAGGCTTTCCCCGCCTAGAATAGTGTCCCTGCGATGCTCGCGGGCGCATGCACTCCAGAAGGCTCCCTGCTGGACTTGTTTCTCCGTTGTCCATCTGCCTGGATCGGGAAGGGAAGCCGAGGAGCGGAGGGCCTGTTTGTTTCGTCCATCTGGGAGAGGGCTGCGCACCATAGGTACCGTGCCAGACCCGGCCTGGGCTGCAGAGGGTCTCCAAGGTGCTTCCTGCCAGTAGAGCTGTCTGGCACAGAACGCAGCCTGCGCGGCCCCAGGGGCTAGGCAGGGGCCGGCTGCGGAGGAATACAAGGAGGTCTGTGCAGTGGGCCACGCCACGCGGGCCTGGGCTGGATGGGAATGGGACTCAGGAAGGGAGCTGCTTTGCTGCTGGGGTTGCGCAGCCGCTCTCTCCACTGTGGGAGCGGGAGCCGCCTGACCTGGATGAGGCCCCGCAGAGGAAGAGCAGTGTGACAAGCGCCCTGGCGGCAGGGTTTGGAGGGTGACCGTCCTGGCCAGGAGGGTGGCTCTGTCATTTCCTGCTTGGCTGAGTGAGTAGATGGCGGTGCAGCCAGGCATAACTAACTGGAAACGCCGTGGCTTACTGCTCGCTCTCCTAGGGGATGGCAGGATTGTGTCGGCGCCCCCCGGAGGGGGGGGCTCCTCCAGCAAGCGGAGGCCCACCCACCCGGCCCGCTGTGGACCCCACTGGGTAAAGGCTGCTGCCAGTAGACAGCACTGGAGCGGGGACCCACGGCTGGCATGGAAAGCCGACTGCTGGCACCACTGCAGGCGGGGTGGGTCTGAGCCCCCATCCCAGCAGGAACAGTAGCAGGCCAGGCAGCTTCAGAGGTGGCAGACTGCTGGTTCCCAGGTCCTTCGATGCATTTTATAGGTCTAAACTAACATTTAAAGACTAGGAAGTTTCCTGTTAACAGGAAAAGAGGTTTTCCATTTCCTGTTGAGGGACTGACAGGTGTGACCACTGTGCCTAATCCCTCCCAACCTCCCCGTGGCTAGACCCAGGAGGTGCCCTGTCCAGCTCTGCGCAGCTCAGCATCCTTCCACTTTGGTCTGGACACCACCCCAACCCTCTGGCCTCTTCCTCCCCTGGCACAGGCTGAGCACAGAACAGCCTGGCAGAACTCACTGAGGCTGGGCACGTGCCCAGATGCAGACCCACACCCATGCACACCCAGCAGAGGGGTGCCACAGCTGTTCCAGGCTACAGGGGAGCCTGGTGTCTGCGAGGATTCAGGGCCAAGTGATCATCTCCATCCTGAGGGATAGTTGAGGCGGAGGACCTCTTACCTGTTCCCTGAGACACTTCAACCAGCTTGGATCTGAGTTCAGTTACAGCTTTTATTTAAAAAGTACTTGGCAATCCCAGCATTTGGGAGGCAGAGACCTGAGTATTGCGTTCACAGCAGACAGGCCCTTCGCAACTCAGTGAGACCCTGTTTCAAAAAGTAAAAAGAGCCGGGCGTGGTGGCACATGCTTGTAATCCCCGCGCTTGGGAGGCAGAGACAGGAGGATTGTGCAGGTTCGAAGCCAGCTGCTTGCTCTGGCTTAAGAGACCCTGTTTCCAAATAAAAATATAAAAATAGGTCTAGGAGTGTAGTCCGGAGGTAGAAGGGCTTCCAGGAACCCCAGTACCACCAAAATAAATAAATAAATAAATAAATAAATAAAAGACTAAAAAATAGGGCCGGGGGTGTAGCTTGGAGATACAATGCCCCTGGGTTCCATCCCTGGTACCACAAAAAAGTACTTTTAGCTGGGCACAGTAGCGCACACCTGTAATCCCAGGACTTGGGAGACTGAGACAGGAGGATAGCAAGACTGAGGCCAGACTAAGCAACTTAACAAGATCTTGTTTCAAAATAGAGTAGCTCAGAGGTAGAGCACCCTTGGGTTCAATCCCCAACACCAAAAACCAAAAAGTGCTTTTGCTGCCCCTCCCCCAGTACAGCCCCTTCGCTTCACTCTCTGGGCCTCCACCTCTGCGCCAGGTCTCTGGGCCTCCCTCCCTCCCCCACCCCTGCATCCTGTCTCTGTAAATAATCCTCTTCCCTTTCTATAATTAGCCCCAAATAGAATAATTCATAATGAAACTTTATTTCTTGTGGCATCTTTCTTGCTAACGTGTCGCTGAGTGCCTCGCTCCATCAGCAGGAGGGGGAGCGGCTGAGAGCCCTCCCCGTGCGCCACACGCCTGTCAGCAACACCCAGAGCTGGGGTTGTGCCAAGATGCCCCATCAGGCACCCCTGGGGACCAGCCACCAAGTGGGAGGAGGTGAGGCGTCCTGCTTGGCCAGCCTGGGCGGGAGGGTGGGCAGGCGCACGGACAGAGGGGCAGCAACGGGCACCAGCGTCAAGAGCCACCCAGGAATGGCCCTGTCGGTATCAGCAGTGAGAAGAGAAGCCAACGCTAGCAGCGCTTACTATGCCCTGGCTCTGTTTTCTAAAAATCAGGGGTATTTTTAAAGTATAAAACAAGCTTCCCTCTTGGAATCTACAATGAGATAAATTTTGGCAAATGTGTGCACCCCACTACCAAGATACAAAAGCGTCTCGTCCCCCCAACAAGCTCCCCGGAGCACTTCTGCCTTCAACCGCCTCTCCCACCCAGCCCCCTGCTCCGCCGCCCCCACCTCAGCTTTGCTGAGTTTTTAGACGCTAGTGAAATGGGGCTGTGAGTGTGTAGTCTTCAGTGTCCGGCTTCTGTCATTTAGCCCGGTGCTTTTGAAGTTCACCTGCATTGTTGCTTGAACAAGTAGTTAGTTCCTTTGAATGGCTGAGTAGCAGTCTACTGTATGAATGAATCGGGGCGAGCTTAGCCACTCGACAGGGCGATTTCCAGATTCGGGCGATTATAGATAAAGCTGCGAGGAACTTTCACATACTAGTCTTCAGTGAACACACACCTTCCTTTCTTTTAAGAGTGGGGGCGTTAGGGGATGCAGGAAGTATGTTTAACTGGATAAGAAATTTCATTTTTGTTGTATGTTATATATAGGTACATATGTATATATAGCATCTTAATTGTCTCGACGACTTTGAGTTAGGTACTCAAAATGTACACCCATTTTTTTATGGGTCTGGGGATGGAACCCAGGGGCATTCAACCTCCCAGCTGCAACCCCTGCCCTGTGTTGTTATTCTTTATTTTGAAACGGGGTCTCGCTAAGTTACGGAGGGCCTCACTAAGTAGCTGAGGCTGGCTGTGAACTGTGATCGTCTAGTCTCAGCCTCCCGAATGCTGGGATTACAAGCGCGCTCCATCACTCCCAGCTTCTATGCCCATTTTGAGGGTGACAGACGGAGGCTCAGAGAAAGAAACCCAGTCCAGGTCACACTGTTAGACATGGTAGAGCCAGGCTGAGGCTCTGCTGCCCGTGCGCTCCTGACTCAGCCCTGAGTGAGGCCCTTGGGTGGTGGGTGGAGCTCTGATCTGGAAGTCCTCAGCCCAAGCTGGGGTCCCAGCTCCACCTCTGGGCTCAGCTTGCACCCACACCGCTCTCAGACTAGGCAACGTCCCTCTCTGCAAATGGCACCCATGCTCACCTACATCACTGAGAGGCCCTGTGGCTGGAAGAAAGTGAGAGCAGACACCTCTACACTGCACCCCTGCAACTCCGGCTCGCCATCTTTAACATCAGGTCCTGGCCCGGACCTTACGAGTTCAGCTCAAGAGATGAGAACTGCTCCTGACACTCATGTTGCCTGATGCAGCGTTCAAAGTCACGCGGCACCCATCCGACCCCGAGGCCTCCGTCCCCGCCCTCTGGCCAGGGGAGGTGGCATTTTACAGCTAGTGAGGCAGCCAAGACTCACACATCTGACTGGGGGATCGGGCAGAAGCACCTGGTGGGCAGCCCCCTCCAGGCTGGAGGGCGGTGCTCGAGGACACGAGGGGCCCCACGAGCTGGCCTGGGGGCTCCCGCCCTGCCCCCGCCGTCCCAGGGCCTTCACCACGAGGTCCTGTGGGAAGTCTCCCCGTTGGTCTCACTCGCCCCACCACAGAATGGGGCTTCTCTGGCCAGGCGCTGTGACGCGGGGCTGCAATCCCAGCTGCTCAGGCTGAAGGAAGCGGCTGGAAAGGTCAGGGTCAGCCTGGGCAGCTGGGGGACAGCTCGGAGACACAGCGCTGATCTAGCACTGGTATACATGGAGTCCTGGGTTCAGACCCCAATACTGCAAGAAAAAAAGAAGCAAGCAGGCGAGCAAGGGCTTCTGTGGAGCCGGCCTGGCCTGGAAGAAGCGCCCCTGGCTGGTGATGTGGAAGCCGGCCGGGGAGGCAGGCGGAGGAGGAGCGCCCTGCGCCCCGCTCACAGGGCTCTTTCAGGGCGGGCGCGGGGGGGACTCCACTCAGTCCTCATATGTGCCCTCTGCTACTCTGAGCTCTACACAAAACAAGCAGCTCCTAGACAGGGCGAGGGTTCTTCTTGGAGGGAAAAGGAAATGAGATATGGCAATGCTTGAGGAGTCCAACTTCTTATTTATTTGTTTTTGGCAGAAGGGATTGAACCCAGGGGCATTTTATGCCTAGACTCTTTAAAAACAAGTTTTTATTTTGAAACAGAATCTCACTAAGTTACCGAGGCTGGCCTCAAACTTGCAATCCTCTGGTGTCAGCCTCCCAAGTACTGGGATTACAGGCACACATTACTGTGCCCAGCTCCAACTTGCTATTAAACCAGAAGCATGGAAGGGGAAAGTGCTGATGAGGAGAGCTCACCTAGAGGAAAAGGAACAGTGCCGGGGCCCTGCACCTCCCGACTCACAGCTCAGCCTCGGTCCCTGCATGGCCTCTCCCCGCCCAGCTTCCCTTTGACCTCTGACGCTCAGCTGCAGTCTCCTCTCCCTTAGACCCAGCGGGTCCTCACAAGTCCCTGCTCCTCCTCCCCAGGCCAATATGGGAGGAAGGAGTGAGGCTGGGCCCAGGGTGCTATCAAGCTTCTATATCACCTCCTAGAGGCTCTCTCCCAGCCCCCCATTGACCCCCTGAGTACCTCCAGGCTCAGGCTGGCCACCTCCCCCATGCACGCCCCCTGCCTTCCATTCCCACTTAGAAGGGCCCTGCCAGGCAGTGGCGGGGGAAGGACCCTACCCATAGACCTTCATGGCAGTGAAGGAGGCAGCCGAGGCCATTGACCTGGGCACCAGGGACAGCTCTGGGCCTGCCCAGCCGGCCCTCCTAGCTGGCCCGAGGCTCAGTGATGCTATTATCCCACCCCACTGAGCCAACGTGACAGCCGCCATCCATCACCCTGGCTCCAGCACACACGCCCTGGGTGCTTGTCCACACGCCGCCCCGCCTGCGCCTGGAAACCCGGCTGCCTCGGAGCTCGGCACTTTCCCGCCTTCGGTCCGTCCTGTTCTGGTGCCCGAGTGGCTGAGCCACCTGCCCCCCGCCCCGCCTTGGCTCAGCTCTTCTCCCGCTCACTACGTACTGGGGACAAAGAGCCTGTGCTGGGTGCCTTGGAGGACGAGTTCAAGGCGTGGTACAAAACTGAGAGACAAGTAAGTAAAGTACTGAAAGCAGCTGGAGGACACGGACGTGACTGGGGCAGGAGCGATGGGAACGGGGTCAGGCAGCCACATCTGAGAAGGGCCTTGCGGGTGGCATCAGGTATCAGTGGGTGGACTGCATGTCTAGCAGAGAACAGTGAAATCATGGAAACAGAAAACAGCCTGCCCGGTGACTGGATCCTTTTGGCTGCCTCCCCAGCCTGTCTCCCTCTTTCCCACAAATGGTAGCTTCACTTCTTTGGGGGACCCCCAGCCATGTGGGTTTGGGGGTGGCAATGACTCCCAGCAGTCCCAGGGGTGGGCCCTAATGGCTTAAGCCAACCTATCTCCTGCCTGGGCTCTGGTCATTGGGTTGAAGTGGGCATCTGAGCCAGCCAGTGAGGTCCCAGGAGGCATGCACTAGGGCTTTTCAAAAGAGAAGCCCTCTTTCTCCAATGGTGTGGACAAAGACGTGGGGACTGGGCTGCTGAGGTCATCTTGTCACAAGACAATGGGGGCATGGGGGTTCTGGGGGCTGCTCGGGGGATGTAGCCAGCATAGAGAAGGCAGGCAGACAAATGGCTGGCGTGGCTCCAGAGTGACGCTGAGTCTGCGGATCAGGTTCCCCCAAGCCAGCCATGCCATCGGGCTTTTCAGTTACATGAGTCAATAACATCCACTTACGGTTTAAGTCTGTTTGAGTTGAGTTTTCTGTCATATTGCAACCAAAAGATTCTTAACTGAGAATCTGGTTTGGCTGGAGTATGGGAAACACGAGAAGAGAGGTAAGAAGATAAAACTGGCAAAATAGATCAGGAAGGATCTTGAATGACAGCTTAGGAAATTGCTACTTATTTCTGTAGGCACTGGGGAGCCATAGAAGACTTTATGGCTGAGGAGTGGCCTCCTAGCATCCTAAAATACCATCAGGATTGGGCCTCACCGACGCCTACTTCCCACCTCTCCAGCTTCTTCTCACCAGAGTCAAGCAGCAGAATCAGCTCTGTAAGAGGCACACACCAGGGTCCTTCAGGGCCACTGCATTAGCCTGTCTTTTTTTACAATAGCAAAATATCCGAGACAGGCAAACTTTGTAAAGAAAAAAAAAAAAAAAAAACCAGAGGCTTATTTAGCCTGTAGGTTTGGAGGCTGAAAATTCAAGATCAGGTGCCTCCACTGGTTTGGTCTCAGGGCAGATGGTGTCACAATGGCGGGAGTGTACGTGAGAGCGAGGAATCATGTCCACATACAGCAACCAAAGCGCTGGGCAGGGCTGGGCTTGATCTTTTTATAACAACGGTCTCATGGCAAGTAAGAGGTGCCACGAGAACTACCTTAATCCCTTCCTAGAGTGGGGTACCCAGTGACCCAAGGACCTTCCATTAGACTCTGCCTGTTAAAGATTCTACCATTTCCTACGTTGCTACACTGAGAATCAAGCCTTTGATTCTTGAACCCTTGAGGACACATTCAAACCATATTCACGCCATAGCAATCGCTGTGCCTGGCATAAGCTCTGTGAATAAGCCTATGGGGCAGGAACCCCCACCTCAAAGAATGGAGACTCCCTAGAGCACACATTTGTTCTCTTCAGTAATATACTCTCATTCACAAAAGTGTCTGGCACATAGTAGGTGCTCAAAAATCTTTGCAATTGGATGAATGCATTCTCAGGAGGTCTCCAAGGGTGGCAATGGATGCCTCTGCAGGGGAGCTGGCAGAAGTAGCTAGCAGGCGGCCTAGTCCCAGCGCATGGGGGCTGTCCGTGGTGCTGAAAGCACGGCCAGGCCCAGAATCGCTCTCCGTGGTGCTAGAATACCACTCACAGCTAGCTACACGGCCCATCAGTGGTGACTTGGAAAGGACTCAAAGCAACTTAGCAACTATAGCAGGAAGCACACCTTGCCTTCCCTGGTAATCCCAGTCTCTCAAGACCTTCTGCACGCGATAGATAACCTGGCACAGACCCAAGCAGGGCTGTTTCCTGACAGTGACCCTGTCCCCAGGGTGAGTATCAGTCCATCCTGGCGCCCAGGCTCTCCAGGGTCGTGGCTCCCTGATGTGCTTGAACATCAACCCCAATCCAGCCAGCCTCTGTGGGGGACCCTGGGAGACGCAGCCAGGCAGAGGCAGGCTCTGGGCAGGCAGCCGGAGACAGGCTGCATGCCAGTAGCATTCGCTGGAGGCCTGGCAGGAGATTCCAGTCCTCGCTGGCTCGTGGGCACTGACAGGCAAGGTGCCTGTGCTGGAAGGGAGAGCGTCTCTGTGATGGCAGGTGAGACAGCAGGGCAAGCTGGAGGTGGAGGTGGAGATCTGGCACGGAGCTCAAGGGGGCTGTGGTGGGGGTAAGGGGCGGAGAGGAGAGGAGATTTCAGAGCAGGGGTGGTCCAGTGAGAGGGGAGACATCCTCATCAGACAGGGATGAGCTGTTCTAAAAATAGACTCACACACACACAGAGACAGGGTTATGGTTGTTGCGTCTGGCCCAGGCGTGTGGCTCTGGCAGGGACTTCCTCTCTGACATCATGCTCACAGGGCAGCGACCTCCTCACATTCTAATTTTGCCCAAGAACCATTCTGGATCTGTCATCCATGAACTTATCTAAACCTTTCTGGAAGCAATTTATATTTCCAGGCTGTGTCATCTCTAAGGGAAATGATTTTCAAAGCTTACTCCCTGCTGAGTGCAGCAGGATTTCCTGTTACTGGTTTTAAACTCACCTCTCCTGTGCATTGCTGGGGGCCAGGAGTGGGTAGGGCTCCTTCTGTCAGGCTGGGATTTGGCAAAGGGGCCCAAGTTGCCCCTTCTCTATGGCCTTTCAGACTTTATAGATTTCTACTACATTCCCTCTCAGCCTCTCGCTGTCTGAGACTGTCCCGGGTGGGCCAGTTTGATTTTATATGGCAGTTCCCTTTCCATCTCGACTCTCTTGACAACAACAGCCGCTCACAGTTACAGGGAACTTTACAGTTATGAGCATATTGTCATCTACGTGAGATCTCAGTTGCTCCCACACCTTTTTGAAGCAGACCCCTGAGAACCAATGCCACCATTTCACAGACGTGTAAACTGAGGGAAATGAATCACCCGTGTGACACACATCTCTGATAGAACCCAGGATCCTCCAGACTTGGGCTGGTGCTCCCTAAAAAGGCATGATTATGAGCTTGACATGTACCTCCCAGTTGTGTGCTGGGAGAAGGGGACATCTGCGGCAGCTTTCCAATCCCCTTCCCTATCCTGCGCAGCCTGCTGTGGCCCTTCCTGAGGAAAGAAGCTTCTGACACCCTCCCCCAGACACCTTCCACGTCATTTCCCTCTAATTCAGCGTCCCCGGCCATTCTCTGCCCAGCCCACAGCTTTTCAAGACAAGACCTCCCAAATGCTTACCCTTTACCAACTTGGCACTTTACCACCACCCAGGAGAGTTTAGAATTAGTGCAGACTTGGTGATCTCACTGGACACATCCTCTTCCAACTCTTTTATTTAAATATTTTTTTAAAGATTTAGCTCTGATTCTTGCCCAAGCTCACATTTTCCACTTCTTTCTTCAGCAGTCCACTTAGTCATTCACACCTTTTGTTTCCTTCCTTTGTCAGCTCCTTATCGATGAGAAAACAGTTGCTTCGAATTCCAGATGAATTAATTTTTAAGACACACTTACACGGGGAACCCCCACTCTAGAACACTTAGGATACACACAGTTGCCAGACTGATATATTCTCTCTCTCTCTCTCTCTCTCTCTCTCTCTCTCTCTCTCTCTGCTCTCGCTCACACACACACACACACACACACACACACACACACTCATTTATACTGATGCTGGCACCCCTATATCCATGCTCAGCCACACATGTATTTACCTCCATGTCCACACCGCCCCCTCCATTCAGCATACACCTGCAAGCAGAGAGGGATCTGAAATTCCAGATCCCTTTGAAGAGCCTAGTGATTTCCTATGTTTGACAGGAGAGAAGGGGACAGAGCCAGGCAGGGAAATGCTTCAGATGCAGTGGCACATCTGGAGCTACTGGGAGGGCATCGTGGAACCTCCTGAAATCTGGACCACCGTGGTTAGGATGAGGACTTCTCTCATCACAGATAGGGTGCCCTTCTGGCTAGCCCACCCCTCCCAGCCACGCAGCAAGCACACACCGCACTGGATGGCATCCTCTGTTCACAGTTAAAAGAGAGCCAGGCCTGGCAAGTGGCCCCGAGGCCTTAGGGGCTGGCCTCGAGGGGTGGCACCCTGCTTTATGAGCAGGTGACAAAGTCGCCGTCACCACATGCCTCCTTGGGCACAACAGTGCAGTGTCCACCACCAGTTGCACAGCTGCCCCTGGCCAGAGCCCACTCCCAGGTTCACACAGTGCCTAAGAATGCCTGCTCCCCGACAATCCCTGTCCCCCGGCCATGCTGCCGTGGAGTGTGGGGGTTGCCCACAGTGCCTGGGAATTCTTAACACTTCAATGGGAAGCAGCTACCACCCCAAATCCCAAAGTGGGGTTGACTGGCACAAGCAGCAATCGGGCCCACATACCCTCGGCCTCACACTCCATCTGTGTGGCCGCCACACAGGTTCGCATCTCCCTCCACCAGGCCCAGGGCAGGCACAGCCTGCCAGCCATGTACAAGGACAAGAACTTTGAGGCTGGTTCCCCAGGAGCCCTGACATGAACATGTGGCTCCGTGGAGAACGGGAAGGACTCTGGCAGACTGAACTGTAATTAGAGATGTCCTGGGGAAGGCTTCCACTCTGGGAGCTGGCGGGCGGGGGGGGGGGGGCAGCTCACACTCCCGCAGGGACACAGGTAGGGAAAGAGGGGAGGGAAGGAGGAGGAGCTGTTGGGGCAAGAGAAAAAGGGAGAGAATTTATGCCGCTAGACAAATTCATCTCTCAGCAAACAGGGCCCTGTCTCCTTCCACATCTGTCCTGCTGCTTGGGAGTTCTGAAATCATCTCTCCCTTGCTTTCCTTTTCTTCCTCTCCTGGCATTTTTCTTCCCTGAGGGTCCTCAGAGGAGAAAATTCCATAGAAAGATCTTTAAATGAATAGCCCCTTCTGGGCCCTGGGGAGCGTTATTAGCGTTCTGGAGTGACGGGCGCAGTGGGGCGAGTCATCCCGGAAGACAGGGAGATGCATTGGGCAGGCCGGGCTGCTAATGCCCACCATGCATCTTGGCAGGGCTGGGAGCACGAGCCACTGCTCAGACACACAGGACAGGGGCAGAGGGAGGTGGGGGTGGTCCTGTCTTGGCTCCTTTGTTCTCCTCTGAACACCAGACAGCATGTAATTATTTCATTTCTTCATTTGTTCGCTGGCGCACTGCCTGTCCCTTGCACTTGTATCAGCAATGCGAGGACATGTACGTGGCTCCCCAGACTTCCGGGCAGCCCCAGCACCCAGCTCAGAGCCCAGCACAGATGACGCTCAACAAACATTGGCTGAAGATCTGAGCTGGGGCCTGAAAGAATGAGTGGGTGAGTGAGTGAATTCATGAGCAAAGCCACCCAGGGCAAACGCACAGCCTGCATCCAAGTCTGTCTCCGAGGAGAGAAGCCGGGCTCCAGAGGATTCTGGCAGAAGCCCCACCTCATCCCAGACCTAAACATTCCTTTGAGCTGGGCTCCTCCCCTATAGCATCTACTCCAGAGGTTCCTGATGTTCCTGGGGCTTAACCAATCACCTGTGTCCTGGATGTGAGATTGGCTGCTACATGTACCTGTCACTTGGTAGGGAAGGGTGGAGCTAACAAAGGTGTGAAGCTGGGAGAGGTGGCACATGCCTCTAATTCCAGTTCTTGGGAGGCTGAGACAGAGGATCACAGGTTCAAGGCCAACCTCAGCAATTTAGCGAGACCCTCGGGAGCTCAGTGAGACCCTGGTTCACAAACAAGAGGACTGGGGATGTAGCTCAGAGGTAGAATGTGAGTTCAGTACATAGTACAAAAGGAAAAAAAAAGGTGCAAGTCCTAGGAGAGGTCAGCCTCACACTGAACCCTTGACTCCTCGCTCCTCCTCTGCCCACGGGGTGCCTAAGGCCTGCCTCTACCTTTTCCACAGCTCTGGATTCTGTTCCTGCCTCACCTCGCCCCTTCCACAGCCTCCCTGGCACTACTCTGGTAATAAGCTATTCTCTCCCACTGGTCTGTCTTCCAGCGGATACCATGATACTTCTGTAACTCAGATCTGATCATGCTGCTCTTGATTTAAAGTCTGCAGCAGCTCCCCACCACCTCTGGCACGGATGGCAGCTCCATGGTGTGGCAGGAAGGACCTCCTCCAATGCAGACCCTACTCACCCACAGCCTGAGCTTCCTCCACGGTTACCACGGTAACAGCAGCAGTGAGTGATCACTGGGCCCAGTACACAGCGAGGAAAGTGAGATGTAATCAAGCAGCTAAGTGCTGTCCTCCAGGTTGAATAGCAATAATAAAAATTATGGCTAGGCGTGGTGGCGCATGCCTGTAATCCCAGTACTTGTCGGAGGCTGAGATAGGAGGATCACAGGTTCCAGGACAGCCTCAGCAACTCGGTGAGACTCAGCAACTTAGTGAGACCCTGTTCCAAAATGGAAAATAAAATAGGGTTGGAGGTGTAGCTCAGAGGTAGAATGCCTCTAGGTTCCATTCCTGGTACAAAAAGAAAAAAAGAGAGAGAGAAAAAGAAAAATATGATTAGAACCACAGCCAGGAACACATGCTACTTGGGAGGCTGAGGCAGGAAGACTGCTTGAGCCCAGAAATTTGAGCCCGCCTGGATAGTCATAGGGAGACCTATCTCAAAAAATACAGAAGCCGGGCGTGGTGGTGCACGCTTGTAATCCCTGCACTTGGGAGGCTGAGACAGGAGGATCACACGGGTTCAAAGCCACACTCAGCTACTTAGTGAGGCTCTCAGCTACTTAGTGAGACCCTGTTTCCAAATAAAATATAAAATGGATCTGTGAGTATAGCCTGGAGGTAGAAAGCCTCTGGGTTCCACCCCCAGTACCACCAAAAAAAAAAAAAAAAAATATATATATATATATATATATGGAAACCAAAGATAAAAATACAAGCTGTGCGGTGGTACATGCCTGAGGACCCAGTACTTGGGAGGCTAAGAAAAGAGGCTCTCAGGTTCGAAGCCAGGAGAGGGGAGGGGAAAGGAGGGAAGGAGGGAGAGAGAGAGAAGAAGGAAGGAAGGAAGGAAAGAAGGAAGGAAATGAATGAGACTATTCAGCCAGGAATGGTAGCCCACGCCTGCAATCCCAGTACTTGGGAGGCTGAGGCAGGATTGCCACAGGTTTGAGGTCAGCCTCAGCATTTAGCGAGTCTTTCAGCAAGTCTTTAACAAGAACCTGTTTCAAAATAAAAAATAAAAAGGGCTGGGATGTAGCTCAGAGGTAGAATGCCCCTGAGTTTGATTCCAAGTACCACAAAACAAAACATCTAAGCAAAGAACCTCAAAATGGACTGGCATGGACACTCTCCCGGGCACTTCACAGTGTTTATCCATTTCATCCTTACACCCACCCTCCTCGTAAGTCAGACTGCCAGCTAGACGACTGACTCCTCTGGGCCTCCGTTTCCATACCTGTAAAGTGGGGCACACGATGATGGCACCTACTCAAAGCCATGGTGAGGCTTCAATGAGAAAGTGCTCAGGAGAGAGCAGGGCGGTTCTCCCGCAGGGCTGGTGCCACAGCGGGCTTTGGGAAGGCGGCAGGTACAGCTGTGGGGCTGGGTTGGTGGAGGGCGGCTTTGGGACGTGCAGATGGGCAGGGGAGGAGGAACCAGTGTGGGCAGAGCAGGAGTCCAAGACAGTAGCCAGGCACCAGCCAGGACCCAGAGCTTTGTCCATGGAGTGGAGAGAGAGGCCGATCCAGGCTCACTCCTCAAAGGACCGGAGCCTCCGGGACACTCCCATGCATGGGCTGGTGTTGAGCACTCCTGGGGGAAGGCCAGGTAGACATGTGATGGACAGAACGGGCGCCCAGGCCTCTGGCACTGGAGACCTGGCCCCAGGGACAGGGACAGGAGGCCCAGGGGCTCCATCCCAGCTGACTGGAGTTGCCAGCTGCAGCCCCATAAATCGCGCCCTGGCCCAGGCTGGCAGTCCATTAACATGAAAGATTTTATCGCACTTTACAACCTCCCTGTCTTGTACGGCGACAGCAGGTAATTAAAACAATAATTGTTTTCTGATGTTGCTTCTGCTGAACGATAAAAGCTTCCAGTTATTTTCCTTTCACTGAGGCAGATGGGGGAAGGGTCTGATTTGGGGGTGAGGTGCAGGAGGCTGGGGAAAGACCTTCTGTGTGGCACAGATAGGCCCGCAGGCAGGAGCCCAGTTCTCCCTCTGCAAGGGTCTGGCCACGTCCCATCATGTCTACACTCCCAGGCTGGTACAAAGCAGGTGCCTGCCACACGTGTGGCCCCGGAGGCTCGCCTCTGTGCCCAGCCTTTGGCTGCTGCGAGCTGCTCTGAAGAGGGCCTCCCTGCCCCCCTCCCCATGGAAGCCCCCAAGAGAGGGGAGAGGCTCGCCAGTGGGAGGGCTTCAGTGACCAAAATCTTTAGGAGTCAGTCATCCTAGGCCCGATGGAACCCCACACAGTGGGAAGGTGGCAGAAGGAGGCACAGACAGGTTGAGGTTGGAGCTATTGGTAAAGGGAAGAATGCTGGAGGCCCAAGACCTCCAAGCCCAGTGGTGATGAGCTTGTACTTCTCAGGTGCAGGGTTGCCCAGCGAAGCAGATATGGTTTGCAGGCCGGGATGGGTCCCTCTAGTTCCAGAGCGAACTTGACTCAAGGACAGGATGCCTGGTATGGTGAGTGGCCTTCTGTGCCTGCTAAACAATTACCCACTGCCCTCTAGACCCATCCCACCTCGCCCACCCCCTTAGGCACAAGCGGTGGGCATGAGCAGGCCGCCATCCCTGCCTCAAGAAACCTAAGTTTAAATGGGGGTGGGGGGCAAAAGACAAACAGACAAGTGGGCCAGTGAAGAAGGTCCGCTCCACATTAATAAACACCAGGAAGACCTAAAGCAGAGGCTTCTGAGCTGGGAGTCCAGAGGGAACTCTGAGGAGATGAACCTGGGTGAGCACTGAGTTCATGGGGCAACCAGAGAGAGATGTGGCTCACTGCCCCAGGGACCCCCACACCCCGTAGTTTCAGAACTTCTCTGGTCCTGCCTCTCGCCCTGTCCAGCCCCCAGGAGGCTCAGGGTGGCACCGCATGGGTGCGACTTCTTGTGCTGGTGCCTACGGGTGACATCACAGGCGGGGGCTCCCTTGCTCCACCCCCATGCCCCCCAGGACTGCAGCAAATCACCTTGATGCTTTAAAACAAATACTTCTTAATCACTAAAAATTGAAATGATTTCATGTGAAAATGTTAATGTATTCGGAATTGCAGCCGCACACTGCGTCTGACAAATTAGCACCCAGCCCGCCGCATTGTTTGCAGCTACATTTATCCTTGTGACGAGAGAGAGACACGCGCGCGCGTGCACACACACACACACACACACACACACACACACACACACGAAATGGAGCAGAGGGGCGGAAGGGCAGACTCCCAGCCGGGGGTGGTGTGTGGAGGCGTGGGGCAGAGGAAGAAGGAAGGGCCACAGAGGGAAATGGGGTCCTTGGCAGTCAGCCCGGACCCCACGCTGTCACAGGGCACCCCCAGATGCCTTGACCTGCCCTCTGACGTCCATCCGGGACCATGAGACGTACACTGGGAAGGGGTGGCTGGCCTCAAAGACTGCCCACCACAGACTCAGGTTCAGCAAAGTGGAGGCACCAGGAGATGAGAAAAACACATTTTTGTAAGAATTTCATATTTCAAAGATAAGCATCAGGCCAGGTGTGGTGGTCCATGCCTGTCATAACAGTGACTTGGGAGGCTGAGGCAGGAGGATCATAGGTTTGAGGCCAAGCTGGGCAATAAAAAAATTAAAAAGGGCTGGAACTGGGTGTGGTGGTGCATGCCTGTAATCCCAGTACTTGGAGATGGACACAGGAGTGCTGCAGGGTTGAGGTCAGTGCATACTAATTTAATGAGACCCTTTTTCAAAATAAAAAGGGCTGGGGATGCTGTTCATTGGTAAAGCACTCACCTAGCATGTGTGAAGCCTTGGGTTCATTCTCTAATACAGAAAAACAAACAAAAAAAGATAAGCATCAGAATGTAGAGAGACTGGAATGCTCAGGAATTGCTGGTGGGAAGGCAAACTGTCACCGTTGCTGAGAAAAACAGGTTGGCAGTTCTTCAAAAGGCTCGATGTAGAATTAAGACACATCCCAACAACTCCACTCTAGGTTTATACCCAAGAGAGTGGGAAATGAGCATTTCAACAAATACTTATACAAAAATGTTCAAAGGAGCATTATTCACAATAGCCAAAAGGTGGAAACAACTGAAATGTCTTTCAACAGAAGAATGGATAAACAAATGTGATATGTCCACGCAATGGAATATTAGTCAGCTGTACAAAGGGATGAAGTGCTGACTCGTGCTAAAAATGGGTGAACCGTCAATGCATCACACTAAGTGAAAGAAGTCAGTCACTGAAGGCCACCATGGAATGGTTCCATTTACACGAAATATCCAGAACAGGCAGGTGTGGAGAGATGGAAAGCAGAGCGCCGTTGGCGAGGAGCCAGGAAGAGGGAAAAATGGAGAGTGACTGCTTAATGGGGGCCTGCTTTGGGGCTGATGAACATGTTTTGAAACTAGAAGAAGGTGATGGTTGCATACAGTGGCTGCACTTAATGCCTTCAACTTTACAAGATTTAATTTAATGCTATATGAACTTTACCTCAATTAAAAAAAAAATATATATATATATATATATTTAGCAAAGCCCAACTCTACTGGACCTCCTTAAGGTCACTTTACAGTTAGTGTTTGGTACTGGAGATGGTGGGCCACCTGGCACCCAGACCTTGCGGGGTCATGCTGACACCAACAGGCTGAAGCGGCCGCCCGGCCTTCTTCTGCGCACTGCCCGCTCCACCACCGGCCCTGCCTGAGCCCCTGGGATCAGCTCCATGATGCCCAGGCCTGATCTTCCTTCGCATTTCATGAAAGAGGCATAGGAGTGTGTGTGGCCCTGCGCACATGCTGTGGACACAGGGCAGGCCTGGGACCCAGTTTAATGGATTAGGTACGTCCAAGGGGAAACTTCCTGTCTCTCTGCTCCTCCACAGTGCCTGTCTGGACGCGGTGGTGGGTGCAGTACAGGAGCACAGGCAGATGGAAGTCATTACGCGTCCTCTGCGCTCATCTCCACAGTTCCCAGTGCCCAGGCCAGCACGGACCCTCTGCTCTACCTACAGCTGGCTCCTTGTGTGGTTCCAGTCTCCGCTCAAATGCCATCTCCTTGGAGAGGCCTTCTCTTAGCATCCTGTCACATTTGCTACCCCCCCACATCCAGCTCACATGGCCCTCTGCCTATCGTCCAGGTACTGAGCAGCACCCCTCTTACCCAACTCACCTGCCTGTCTCTGGTCATCTCCTCCCACCAGAATGTGGGGAGCGGGGTCTGCTCCGCTTATTGTGCAGTGTAGTGGTCAAGGTGGTGCCTGGCACACAGCAGGCGCTCAATAAGTGCTTGTCTGCCCACTGATGTACACCCACCTTCACCCGGCCCTGTCCTCAGTCTGTCCTCCCTGCGTCTCACAAGAGCTCTGCGTTTTGCCTTCCTCAGAGCTGAGACAGGACCAGGCTTTGCAATGGCAGCCCTGTGATACGCCGCTTCCCCCTGAGCCTATCTACAGAGTTTGTGTGCAAGGACTCTGTAATCTCTCAGCAATTATGCTTGTCCTCTGTCGTTCCTTTTCTCAAGTTTCTCCCCTGAAGGCTTCAGTGGATCCCAGGCCTTTCTGGCTCTAATTTTCTTTTATTCTCTACAAGTTCCAAATGTCTCTGTGTTCATGTACATCTTCCCCAGCTCACTACTGTCGGCTTCATATCCTGGGGTACTGAGTACAGGCTCCCTCTCGACTCCCCCAGAACAGGCTCCAGGCCTTAGCTGTGGGGAACTTCCATCTGGCAGCCCCCTGCTCAAAACTTGCAACTTTCCCCCAGCTCCCAGCGCTTGCTCTTTGGCCACTCCTGGCTCCCCCAGAATTGCCCCCTGGAGCCTGCCATTTTGGTCTGGGCAGTAGGGATTCCTCCCACCCCGAAGTGGAGTCCAAGCTCACAATGCCCAGACCCGCTCCTTCTGATAGGTCATGCATCTCCACTGCCACCCTAAATGTATCTCAAAGAGCCAGTCTTGGGTTTCTATTTATCTTTTAGATTTTTCTTTTTTTTGTGGTACTGGGGATGGAACCCTTCTACCTCTGGGCTACACTCCCAGACCTATTTTATATTTTATTTGGAAACAGGGTCTCTTAAGCCAGCAAGGCTGGTTTGGAACCCGTGCGATCCTCCCAAGCGCGGGGATTACAAGCATGCGCCACCACGCCGGCATTATCTTTTAGATTATCTTTTAGATTTTTGGCATTATCTTTTAGATTATCTTTTAGATTTTTCCACCTGACTATCCCATCACCTCTAACAGAATGGGTGAAACCTAAGGCTCCAAACACTAGCTCTTAGAGCTCGATGGGATGGGAGGTGGAGAAAGGCACTGGTGCGCGGCCCCTGCTCTGGGTGCCTGCTCACACAGGGTGCGGTGTGCAGGCTCAGTATGCACAGGGCGGTAGGGGGAGCAGGGCAGGGTGTGTGGGACATGGGGTGTATAGGCAGGGCAGCGATGGGCAAGAGGTGTGCGTGGAACAGCCAGGGTGCAGGGGACTGCAGGGCAGTGGGTATGCACAGGGAGGGGTATGAGGGTGGTAAGGGTGTATGCTCACCAAGGTAGCAGCCAAGAAAAACACCCCTGGGCCCAAATGGATCTTCTACTATTTTAAGAGAAGACTGAAGTCTGGATTTTCCTAGGAATCTCTCTTTTTATGATATCTGCTACCTGGGGACTGAATGCCCCACATGACCACCTCTGGGTGGGCACTTTGCCCAAGTCATCCTACCTCCCTCCTGAGATCCAGGGCCAGGCCTCTTACAGCATGAACGTAGAGCAGGACATTCTTAGATCAAGGGCTAGGAAGGTTGCTGGGGCAGCTCACAGGACTGAGAAAAGCTATAGGAACCAAGTCTCTGGGGCCTTGAGTACAGTCTCCCCTCTGTGTGTCCCTGGTCTCCCTACATGCTGGCCTCTCCCACCTCCTCAGTTGGGCCCTTCACATAAGGGAGAACCAGTGCGAGCCCAGTAGCCCAGTCTACACTTTTTTTTTTGGTAGTTGGGGATCCTACCCCCAGATCTATTTTATTTTTTATTTTGAAACAGGGTCTCACTAACTTGCTAAGGGTCTTACAAAATGGCTAAGGATGGCCTTGAACCTGTGATTCTCCTGTCTTAGCCTCCTAAGTACTGGAATTATAGGCATATGTCACCAAACCTGGCTCTAGCCTGCATCTCTGCATCTTTATCCCACTAACCTGAGAGGCAGGGGGCAAGGCCTCCACCTCCAGGTGGGAAAAGCCACAGGATGGATCCTGATTGGCTAGGCTCCTGGCCACCTGGACCACTACTGTGTCCAGTGTCTCTTCTGTGCCTTCCCCCTTGGTCAGGTGCTTTCCCCTGGGGGAGGGCGGATCACCCACCTGACAGTCTCCCATAGCATGTCGGAGGTCACCAAAGAAAGAATGAGGTGCTGTGGCCCTGAGAAAGTACGTCAAGTAGTCAAAACAGTGGGGAACACGGAGACTACAAAACCCTGGAGACAGGCCATCCTAAGAGACCAATTCTCAGAGTAAGGTTTCAAGGAGGCGAGGTGGGACTGAGAGCAAAGTCCAAGTCATCCCCAAAGCCCTTTCTTTCCTTTTCACCTTGGCGCTTCACTGAAGCCATCTGCCACCCAAACTGATGAGTCCTGGGGCCCATTTCAAATAGTTCCAAGCTGTGTGTGGCGGCACACACCCGAAATCCCATTATTTGGGAGGCTGAGACAGGAGGATCGCAGGTTTGCGACTAGCCTCAGCAACCTATCAAGATCCTGTTTCAAAAGCAAAATAATAAATAAAAGGACTCAGGGGTATAGCTTGGAGAGGTAGAGTACCCAGTGTAACACACACACACACACACACACACACACACACACAGTTTCAAACTTCCAAGGCCCTCATCCTACTGACTGTCTGACTGTTAGGAAGGTCCTTCTTGGCCTCCTTGTGTCTTTTCCTAGCCAATCCTGAGACCACCCTCAAGGGCTGCACAGATCAGAGGAAATCCACTTTCCCCTGGGCATCTTTCATTGCCTTAGATTAAGTAGGCAAGCGTCCCTTCCCCCAGTCCCTCTGAGGACTTCTCTCCTAGGACAGGACTTACGTCTGGACCTTGTTGCCTGCTGAAGCTGCCAGCCTTGACGACCCTCCATCACACACCCTTGCCTAACCTGCCAGCCCACGCCTGAGCTGCTGGTGACCCAAGTGCCCTGTCCACAGGCTGCACACAGCCTGGAGGGGCGGAGTTCTCAAGATGGAAACGCAGGGCACCACAAGCCCCCCTGTTCTTTCAGCTTCTCCCCCGACCCAGCGCTCCATCTATTTTCTGTTTCTGACATCACTTCCCCAGGCTTGGAGCTCTGAATCATGTCTGCTCCCCCACACACCATCCAGATGCAGCGTCCTCTTGCAAAATCTCCTGCATCCATCTCGCTCGCCCCATCCCTCCTGCCTGCTCTCCAGGAAAGGAGGCCTCGCCATTTCTTGCCTGGATGACTGTGGCAGCCTCCGGCTGGTCTCCTTGCCTCCAGCCTCTCTCTGCTCCCATCTATCCTTCACCTGCTGCCAGATTAATCTTCCTTAAACACTGCTAGCTGCCTGTCACTCCCAAGCTCAAACATGTAGCCGGCTCTGTCACTTGCTGGCCCCCGTGGGTACCGTCTGCTTCAGCAGGCTCCTTGCACATACATGTGCCACCAGGGACTGCCTGTGCCCTCTGTCTCCTCCCACCACTATCTGGCCAAATCCCACCCAAAGCCAAGTTCCTCTGGCCTCGGGGCTCCTACAAGTCTGGGGAATAGAAGATGGGGGTGGCCAGGGACCGGCCTTGAAGCCACAGGCCGGCAGGGGGCTTGAACTCCTCTGGCCCATCTGAGCTCTCAGATGCGGCTGTGGCCCTGCCATCTCTGCTCTGCATGGCCTGGGGACCCCTTCTGGCTTCCAGACTGTCAAGGGTCACACTGGCCGAGTCACTCTAGTCATGCTTTATTCTCCAGCCCCTTCATGAGTGCTTGTCACCCAGAATGAGCATGTTCCCAAGATACTAGGCCTGCAGGGTCCTGCCCTGGACACCCCCTGCGAGTTTTAGTCAATCCTGGATCCCGCTTTCCCCAACACGATTCAGGAGTGTGTCAGAGGAGGACGCCCAAAGCAAGTGCGCTCAGCGCTGTCCACACAGTGCAGCGGTCTCTCCCGCCTGTGGCACAGTCCACGCAGCCTGGCACGGGTACTCGGTCCACACAGGACAAGTCATTTCATCCTCAGACCCCATGAAGTTGCAACTTTCGTATCTATACTTTCCAGGTAAGAAACTGAGGCAGAGAAGGCTTAACTAGTCTGCCTGAGGTCACCCCGGTGAGGACTGCAACCCACACTGACAGGTCCAGAGCCTAGGCCGGGGGTGGGGGGGGCTGCCTCTCCAAGCCTAGGAAAGTCCCTCCCTGTCTACTCCCTTCAGAAGGCTGGGAGTAACCCTAGTCAGTAGCAAAGCCAGCTCATGTAGGCTTGGGACAGCCATTTGTTCAAATTTCTAGAACCAGGAGCAGTGGTGCACACCTGTAATCCCAGTACTTGGGAAGCTGAAAAAGGAGGATTGCAGGCTGAGGCCAGCCTCAGCACATTAGTGGGACCCTCACTTTGGGAGACCGTTTCAAAGAAATAAAGAAAAACTGTACAGAATTCTGCAAGCTAGTTGACATCACATTGGTGGTTTGAAATAGGCCATGGTGGAAGCATGTATACCATGAAAATTGGCGAGCAGCCTCCAGCCCTCCCCAAGGCTGACCAAGGCATCCTGCAGAGGTGGGAAGGCTGGCCGACTGACCACCTTGGGTGGTAGGTTTCAGAGAATTCATAAGGACAGCCTCCTCCTCCAGTGAAGCCAGGATTCTGAAAGGGAAAGGGTCTTATGAAGATGATGGGGGGTCAGAAATGAATCTCCAGCTTTGTGATCACAAGGACCTGGAGCAGGTTTCTAGAGAAGTCGAGGCGATGGCAAGACATCCAGGTGGGCGCAGGCTCCAACCAGACACGCCCAGCACAGTAAAGAGGCGGAGAGCCAGCGTGAAGACGGAAGGCGGGGATGAGAGCGGCACGCAGGAAGTCTGAGCACAGGCCCAGCTGCAACTCAAGGAAATGCCAAAGCAACACAGGGCGGGGGCACCTGCAGGACGAGGACCAGGAAGGGCAGGCCTGCTACTGGGGGATGCTGGGAAGCCCCAATTCCTCACTGTTTTCTGTCTCAGGACCCTGAACCAGAGAGTGAAGACCAACTGTAAACCAGGTTTGGTTGTGCATACCTGTAATCCCAATACTTGGGAGGCTGAGGCAGGAGGATCACAGGTTTGAAACCAGCCTTGGCAATTTAGTGAGACCCTGTATCAAAATAAAAAATAAAAAGGGCTGCGGCTGTAGCTCAGTAGTAGAATGCTCCTGGATTCAATTCCCAGCACTGGGCACGCATGCGCGCGCACATACACACACACACACACACACACACACACACACACACACCCCAAAACAAAAACCTAAGAAGAAAGAGAAAGCACAGGATAGGCTGAGGCTAAGGCAGGAGGATTACAATTTTGATGCCAGCCTTAGCAACACACACACACACACACACACACACACACACATACACATACACACACGTACATATATGTATATTTGGTACTGGGGATAGAACCCAGGAGCATTCTACCTCTGAGCTACGTCCCCAGCCCAATTTTATTTTATTTTATTTTTTTAACAGAGTCTCACTAAGTTGATGAGTCTCACTATTTGCTGAGGCTGTCCTCAAACCTGCAATCCTTAGTCTCCCAAGTACTGAGATTACAGGTGTGTGCCACCATGCCCAGCTTCAATAAAATATTTAAAAGGGGGCTGGGCATATAGATTAGTGGTAGAGCACTTACCTAGCATGTGGGTGGCCCTGGGTTCTTTTCCTAGTCAAAATAAATAAGTAAAATAAAATAAGCAGGAAGGAACCAGGCCAAGAAAAATACTTACCTAGCTCGCTTAGGCACTATCTGGCATGAGGGGCCCTCAAACACTCACAAGATCATATATAGGCACCCCCTCAACAAAATGGTAAAAGCAAAATGATCACATAGTGCAGTGTTGGGGACTAAATTGAACTGAACTTACTGAGCAGTTAAAAATCCACTCAATAAGGCGGGTTGGTGGAACACGTCTGTGATTCTAGTACTTGGGAGGCTGAGACAGGAGGTTCACATGTTTGAGGACAGCCTCAGCAACTTAACAAAGCCCTCTTTCAAAGTAAAACATTTTAAAAAGAGCTGGGGTTATAGCTCAGTGGTAGAATGCCCTGGGTTCGATTTCCAATAGAAAAAAAAAATCTTTTTAACAAAGTACAAATAAGCAAATGCTATTGGCAGAATTACCCTGTTCTACATTGACCAAAGCCAAAGCTTTGCTCTGCGGTAGAAGGGAAATGGCGACCCATATACAGATTTGCGTCAGAGTCCTGCCTCTGCCACTTCTTCCAAGCTGCTCAACTTTTCTGAATATCATTAATGTTACTTGTACATTGTGAAAATAGTACTTCTGTGCAAAAGTCACTATGAAGATAAAGATAGTATAAATAGAAAAAAAAAGATCATATATAGGGGACAGATTATTAGGTCCTGATGGGAAACTAGAAGGATATAAAACCCAGCAAATGTCCACTGAGTGGCCACAGCCTGGTGACCCTGATGCAAACTCCAGGCACAATCCTAGTAGAACTTCTCAACTGGGTACAGGTGACCAAAGAAGAAGGGACTGAAAGACATGCTGGATCCCCACGAACCACGCACACCAGACCAGCTTCTCTGTCTTAGGGTTGCTGTCCTGGTAGATTAGGGCCAGACTGGAAACACAGCATGTCTGGATTTCAGCCAAACGCCTGAAAAAATATCTTAGGATCAGCAAATGGAGATATATGAACTAGGCGACAGCGCGGTTACGGAAGGCAAGCCCCGTCAGACGCCCAGCATTGTTTCCTAGCACCGCTGATTAAACAGTTAATGCGGACCTAGACTTGGGCTTTCCCTTTGCACAGGCTGCATCCTCGGTATTAGTCAGCATGGACACTGAATAATTGGGTGAAATGTGTTAATGACTTACTGGATAAATCGGAGTATGGCTGTGTCTGTCCCTTCCTGGTGTCTTGACAAGAAGCCTGGAAGAATGGCAAGTCACCTGGGTAACAGGGTGACGGCAATGGTGGCTAGCCTAATCTGTATAACCACAACCCTTGGCCGTGGTGATTGACACACACTGGGCAGAGCCCTGAATTGGCCCAATGAGAGAAGACTGGGCATGTGTTGGCTGGTTGAAGGAAGAGATGCTCTCTCTTTGGTCCTGACAGCTCCTGGCAGCCACTTTGGGACTGTGAGGTGAGAGACGTTGTTGGGAAGCGATGCCATGCAGAAGCAGAGATGAGGGATGGGCCTTGGTCATACTTCTCTCTAGCTCAACCATGTCTGAAACCAGAGCTACCTCTGACGTTCAGTAGCACACACCACTAAATTACCATTTTTTTTTAAGCCAAGGAAGGTTGAGTTTTCCAATATTTGCAACAGGCATACTTGGTATCCTGCACTGCTCGGTGCAGGGGCATGGTGTCCGTGGGACAAGCTCCTGAGGCTGAGGAGAGCATAATTATTGTGCTGACACCCAGAGAAAGGGAACAAGGATGCAGGGGATGAGAGGAGGGCTCTGAACCATGCACACGAGCAACAGCTGAGAGGACTGGAGATGGGTGATCTGGAAGGGGCAGATGGGGCCAGGCCGGAGCCCTGTCTGAAATCATTGAAAAGGGAGAGCCATCTATGGGGCCCCAGAAGGAAGGGCAGAGAACCATGTGGGACGCTTGCTGGGAAGGATTCCACCTCATTATAAGAAGATTGACTTAAAGCTCAGTGCCACAGGCGAGGAGAGCCAACTCCTCGTGCTGGGAGGGGTGTTATAATCACAGCCCCATGGCCTGGTCAGTCCCTCTCAGGCTTAGGATGCACACTCACCACACATCAGAAGGCAGGATGTAGGGATGGGAGCGGACCACCGCACAGAAATCAGCCTGCTGGCTTTCTCTAAGTCCATCGGGCCCCCCAGGCCCTGGCAGGGAGCAGGCACCTGGGCCAGGGTGCTGGCAGAGCGGTAAGATGTCCTCATGTAATTAGTAGGAAATGCACCCACCTGCTGGGTTCCCTGAGGGTTTGATGAGATGATGATACAGGCTGCGCCCAGGATTACTGTTACTACCATCACCGAGTTAATAAATAGTTTAAAAAAAGTAACAGTCTACAGCCAAGCCAGGCTCCTCCTCTTCCCACCCGAGTTTTCTTCTCTTAGTAGGAGAATGCATTAGGTGCCAAAGATCTGGAGCTTGCAGCCTGCCTGGGATGGTCGGCCCTGGGTAGCTGGGTTCCTGCCTCATCTGTAAATGGGTAGGCGGTGACCGGTTACTGTGAAGACCCTTGGCCTACAGGAAATGCTCGGACACTGGGCCTTCCTCATGAGATCAGCCCAGGGTCTTGGAAGACCGTGCACGTGATCGTGGCTGTCCAGGAGCTCACAGCCCACCCACATCTCCGGGCAAGGCCGGGCAGTGGGTGGGGACTGCAGGTGGGCCTGAGGCCCCAGGGCGGAGCCTGCCGAGCCGCGGTGCCTGGAGATTGGACGTCTGCTCCCCGCGGCAGCCAAGCGCTCAGCCAGGAACTTGTTAACAGGCCTCGAACAAAGAGCCGATAATCCGGCGGGCGGCCGCGGGCGGGCTGGCGGGAGGAGGGATCCCGCCCCTTCCCGGCTCGGCCAGACTTTGGCGCGTCAATTACCCCGCAGCGGGCGGGGCGGGCGGCCGCGCAGCCTCCGCAGCCTCCGCAGCCTCGACGCCGCCCGCGGTGGGCACGCTCTCTCCGGGGCTCGGCGGTGGGTGCCGCGGCCGGCTGCTAACCCCCTGGGCTCGGGCTCCATTGGCCGGGCCCCTGCCCCCCCAGCCGTTCAGGAGCCGCTGCCCGGCCCGCCTGGCTTTGCCAGGCTGCCTTGGGACCCCGGGAGCAGCGCCCGCGGACCTGGTCACCAAGGGGCTCCGAGGAGGCACTCTACCCAATTGCTGGGCTCAGTTAGGGGCGATAAAGACCTGCAGCCCCCTGGCTCCACCGGGTCTCTGCCCCAGTTAGGACGAGGCGGAGGCCTAATTTTCGGGGTACCCCTCCGACCGACCGACTCCCGGCTGGGCTTGCTGGAGGGGGGGCGTGGGGTGAGGCCATGTCCCGGGAGGGATAGGACAGAGTGGGGTGCTGGGTCTGGAGCTCCCTCCCCTGAGCTCCCTCTCAGGTCTGTCAGTTAATTGAGAAAGACCCCCTTGCCCTTCATCTCCCTCCCCAGTCTCAGCCACATATTTGCCTGGAGCTCAAGGTGACCCTGAATCTTCCAGATGGACACAGCAGTGACATCCAGGCATGGGGAGGGGCCCGGCTTTTGGAGACTTCACCAGTCAGTGATGGCTGGCCCCTGGTGCGCCCAGCCCACAGCAGCCCAACCCAGCGGGGACTTTCAGGGCCCCTCCCCATCTAAATGGGGCTTAAACACCCCCGCCTTGTGTTCTGTCTGCTGAGGGGAGCAGCTGCCACTCAGGCTGCCCAGACCTCTATCACTCATCCCTGGTCGCCAATCTCAAAACAAGGCTGGTGTAGGCCAGTCAACAACCACACTCTGTAAGGGGAGGGGACTTCTGTATGGCCTGCCCTGGGCATGAGAAAAAGAATCCAGCCTGGCCCCTGCCTCGCCTTAGCCAGCTTCTACCTGATCCCCCAGCTGCACTCTCTCCCGTAAAGATGGCCAGACTCCCCACTTCCCCCAGCAGAAGACAGAACAGTTCCCCTGTTCCCACCACCATCAACTGTTAACACGGGGTGACAGTCGGCACCAGGACCCTGGCAGGTAGGTCTTTTCAAGAGCCGGTTTTACAGACCAGGAAAGTGAAGAAGTGCAGGGGAGGAGCTGGACCCAGGACCAGGAATGGTGGCAGGGACATAGGAGGTGCTCAGGGCCCAGGCTTTGAGGCACCCACCGTGGGGCTGGCCTTAAGCATCCCCCTTGCCACGTCCCGGTCCTGGTCCAAGCCCAGACCCTGAGCTTGTCACTTTGCTCTCTCTCTACTGCCTGGGGTTCTGGCCTCTGGCATCAGGGCCTTGGGTACTGGTACCCAAGCTTCTGGGGGCCCTGGGAAGTCCCATTTCTGTCACTGGGGGTGCTCGCCAGATGAAGCAGTACTGGGCTTTCTGGCTTGGGGACTGCGGCCCACAATTCCTAGCTCCACCTCTCAGCCACCTTTGGCTCTGCCCTAGCAGCCACCTGGCTCCCAGGCCATGCAGGCAGCCACTGCCAGCATGTTGAAATCTTTGGCAGGTGCTGGGCAGGTGTGAGTAGTTCCCGGGGGAACCTGCTACTAAGTGCTGAGTCCACCCCAGGTTCCTAAAGCAGCCTCCCTGGGCACCTGCTTCTGCCCCAGTAGTCATCAAGTCCAGTCCTATAGTATCAGAGGCAAACAGCCCAGAGATGTTAAGTGATTTGTACAAAATCACATAGCATTCAAACAGCAGCACCAAGGCTATAATTTAATTCCACTCAGAGCCCTGCACCTCTCTGCTGCAGTGTCCTGTGCATCAGAGCTGATCATCAGCACCTTGTTCCTGACAGGCTGAACCCAAATCATAATCTCCCGAACCCCCAAACAGCTGCCCTTTGAACACTTGTAGGACTGGCCCAAGCCCCTGCAGGGGGATGGTATTTGTGCAGATGGGATACTTCATACAGCTGGGCTCCTGCCTGGGGCTGGAGCATGGACAATGAAGCAGGCCACCATGCTTCTCTCTCCTGTCTCTGGGCTTGGACTCTGATGCACCCAAAGTCCCCAGCTCTGTCCTAACTCAGGCTTCCAAATGCCAGGGGAAATGGAGGAAGAAGACAAGCCGTGAGCACAGGCTGATGCTGGGCTTTGCTCTGAGCGCTCTCATACGCTGTCCATCAGTTTGCTACTATAACTCAAGAAGCAGATGTGGCCCCCCTCTAACAGATGCAGAAACAGGCCGAGGAGTAAACATTACTGTCCAAGGCCAGTGGCTGGGATTGGAAGGCAACCCTGCCTGCCTTATGAGCCCCTGCCCTTACTCTTCCCCTGGGGAGTAAGAGGAAGCCAAATCTCTCCAGAAGGTAGGAGGAAGCAGGCAAGGGAGACACAGGGGTGGGTGGCAGAGCTGATCGTGGAAAGCTGAGTGGTTGGGGCCCAGGGGCCCGGCCTCAAGAACCAGGAGCCCCACACAGGGGAGAGAGCAGCCCAGCTCTTGGTGTCAACTCTATAAATGACACTGTTTACATAAGAAAACACCTACTCTGGGGGAATCTATGCTGGGGTGTGGACAGGGATGGGCAGGGAGGTACCTACTTGACACAAACACACCCCCATGTGTCCGTTATGTGTGTGTAGTGTCGGGGTACAGCATCCCTCCTATAAAGGGGCCTGGCTTACTGACCCCTACCATGAACAGGAGGTCAATTCCAGGCCCCTGGAGTAGGGCAGTCTGTGTTCAGGATCAGGGACAGGGCATGTTGCTGAGAAGAGTAGCAGCCCTCCCTGCCTGCCTAGAGAACACCAGCTCTAACCATAGAAAGAAAAAAAAAAATTAAGCACTTGGCTGGCCATGATTTGGGTCCCTCTGGGGGCAGACAGCAGGGCCACAGTGACAGAGACAGTGGCCATATTTGCAAGAGGCACTGGAGGAGAAGGTGGCTCTCAGATCGGGGCTTCGGGTAACTACCCTGGGGCTGAGGAATCAGCACCTCTGTCCATTAGCCCAGGGCACCTGTGGGGGAGGGCCCTGGGAAAGGCTGGACTACAGTGGTGGGATTGGCAGCAGTAAAGGGGCCGGCCTAGGGTGTCAAGCGGGGAGCATGATAGCAGGGTCAGGTGGTACCAGGTTCTGCAAGACAAAGGAACTACAGTCTGGAAACCAGAGCAGGCCTGGCAGTGCCCAGCCCACCCCAGGAGTCAGACCCAGGAGTGCACCCAAACTCCAGATGGATCAGCCAGTGCTGCGAGGCAAGAGAGGCAGGGGTTCCCCAAGTGTCCCCCATGCTCGAGGTGGGGACTTGGCCTGCAAAACGGGGAGCCACAGAGGGCTCTTCATAGGTCTCCAGCCTGGAGGCCAGAGTGCTGGCTTGAGAGGAGGTGTGTGGCAGTGGCCACCGCCGTGGTTGGGATGAGACAGGTGAGGAGGAAAGGGGCTGGGGAATGGGGGGGCACAGCAATGTCACAAGTAGGAATGAGCTGGAGGACTTGGTGACAGATTAGATGTGAAGTGTGAAGGAGAAGGGAGAGCCATGAGAGGCGCTGAGCTTTCCAGCCCCAGGCTGGGGACACGGGAGGGGGTGGCAGGGCCCATGGAAGGAGGAGGCAGTGGAAGAGATCTGGCTTGGAAAGAGTTGGCATGGATACACGTGTTCCCAGGGGGCCACTGAACCCAGCACTGGGGTCTTCGCCTAAGGAAGGGATCTTCCACCTCAAGCTTGGGGCAGGCTCAGCCACCAGAGCCTGCAGACCTGGAGCTTAGAGCGGCTCCAGGCAGGAGAAAGGGGCTCTGAGGCCGAAGGCCCTGGCTTGGCCAAAGGGGGCTGCTCCTAGGAACCAGAGGCTTGAGGTTTGGCGTCTGGACCAAAGCCCTTTCTGGCACTAGCAGGCAGGGGGGGCAGTCAGAGGATTCACCCTCTCTTGCCCAGCTACCCCAACAGTGAGAACTGCGGGCTTCTCCCCAACCAACTGCAGCAGCCTAGGAGTGGGGCATGGACAGAGGGGTCCAGGCCAGCCCCAAGGATGAGGCCAGGGGCTGCAGGAAAAGGAACAAAGGCAGACTGCTGGGGTCGGGATGGCGATGCCAGAGCTCGGTGCCCTCAGTCCCTCCTTCCAGGAGAGCCAGCTCCCCATGCTCCTCCTCCCCAGGATGTGGGGGTGGCAGACAGAAGGACCTGGTGTGGGGGTGCCAGCTGTGTGACTGGCAGGGTATAAAAGGAAAATATGGTGAGACAGGTGGGTGCCTCTGTGTACTGGGGGCCGGCCGGCTGTGTTTGTGCGAAGGGACAGGCTTTTGTGTGAGGTGGCAGCCTGTGATGTTGGGTGACAGGGTGGGCGGGCGGATGGTCTGGGGAGCAGGAGGAGCCCCAGCGCCCCCTGCCGCCAGCCGGCCATTGGTCTCTCAGCCACTGACAGATGCAGTTCTAACTGGCTGCTGTTGCTGAGGAGCCGGTGCGCGGGAGGAGCCAGGGTCACGGCAGGGCCAGCCTGCCTGGGCGGCCGCGTGTGCCCATAGCCTGTAGGGATGGTGGCGGGAAGGGACCAGTATGAGAAGAAGGACTCGCCCCTGCCCTTGTGCCCTTCAACAGCTCCTCCCACAGGCCAGGGCTCTGCTCCGGGCAGCCCTGTGGCACCTGGGCACCCTTAGCCCAGGCCCCAACAGGTGCCCCACCAACCCCAGAGCAGATCCCCCATCCCACGGCCTCCCCAGGAACCCAGTTTCCCTTTCCTGGCTTCAGTGCCCTGGCTTACCAGCACCTGTGCCCCCGTCTATACATGCTCACCTGTGCAACGGTGCACAACCATTGCACACGTGTAGCCATCACACACTCTCATCTGGCCACACACATGCCAGTACTGTGCCCAACACACCACCCCTCATCACACAGGCACACATGTCAATCCAAGCCCTCACATGTGCTCACGCAGCGACACGCGGCTGTGACCGCACAGCCCTTGGACACACATGCCTGGGCACCTACTCGGTGTCCAACAACCCCCCTCACCGTGTGTGGAAGCGTTAACACTTCCACCTCACTGCGGCCAGTGGTGCAACCGACACCCCCTGAGTGTTTGTCATAGGGGAGCTGCGCACACACACCTAACACACGTGTGTGTGACATGAACACACACCCGAGCGCAGCACGGCCTCCCAGCTGGGTGAGGATTAGAAGGGGAGGCTGTGGGGAGGGAGGGTGTGTTAAAGTGAGGGTGGTGGTGGAGGGCTACAGGCAAGGCAGATGGAGCAGTGGGACAGGGTGGACGGGGGACAGGGCAGGATGGGGTGGGCAGTCGGGTAGTGGTGAGTGCAGGACGAGCTGCGCAGTAAAGCCCTTTCAGGAACCAGCCATCAGCCTCAATTGCCAGCCTGGTCCCTGAGCTCTGTCTCTCTTAAGAACCCCAAAGCTCCCTTCCATCACTCTTGTGATGAGGGGCGATCCCCCTCCAGGTTCTGGGGGGCATCAAGAATAGAGAATTGCTGGGCAAGCCCCAGGCACCCTTGATCACACAACCCCCCCCAATGCACACACAAGCCCAGTTCTGAGTATATGGGGAATAGACATGAGGCCGCCCACAGCTCAGCTGGGGTGAGGGCTCCAGTATAGCAGGCAGAAGATGCTGGGGACTTCTCCTCAAATCCTTCCTCCTCCAAGGGAAAGGAGGTGGGCTAACAGGTCAGTTGCCAAGCAGGGAAGGGTGGCCAATGGGATGTGGAGGGAGAAAGAAGAAGGGCTGTGGAGTTTCAGGAAGAAGGGGATGGTCACCCACCAACTGCACACAACTCGTCCCAACCACAGGGGCCTGGGCTCTGACTGCAGGCTGTAAGAGCTGGGGGCTGTTGTATGCGCCTCCACGCCTGAGTGTGTGCGTGTGCAAGCGTGTGTGGCGGGGACAGAGGAGGACACTGTGTTCTGGACGTGGGCAGAGGCCAGGTGCCAGGCTGGGAAACTGTGAGTGGCTGTATGGGGCAGATGCTACCAGGAAGAGGTATCTTAATCCACCCCCACACCCCATTTACTGGGCATGTGGTCAAAACCCTCTAATCTTTGCACTCTCAAAGTCAGGCTCCCCGGGGTTGATCCAACCCCCCCCCCCATCCTGCTTCAGGGCCGGGCAACCGGCAAACTTCCCCCACCCGGAGGCGTGGGGCGTCTACACTCGCCAGCCCCGTGAGCTGACAGCTGCTTTTGGACTTGGCAGAACCCAGGCTTCCGGGGGAGCGTGCGGGGAAGCTGCGCAGCGGCGAGAGGCTGCCACCGCGTCCCGCCTCGCAAAGTTTGGCCTCCGGGGGCTCCCAGCCGGGTCCGGCGGCGTGGGTCAGGGACCACCCCCCTCCAAGAGCTGCGAGCGTTCGCGCGCACGGCCCCCCGCAAGCCTCCCCTAGAGCGCGCGCGGCGTGACTCACCCGAGCCTCGGAGCCAGGCGGCGAGGACTATGCCCAGGAGCGCCGGCCACAGGCCGGGCCGGACGGCCATGGCCGAGGGGGCGGGCTGGGCGCGGGGCCCCGCGGGCGGGAGGGAGGCTTTCAGCGTCTCAGCCCGGAGCCCCACCTCGGGGCGCCCCCGGGGCCCATGCCAGCGGGCCGCGCTGCCTCCGGCGGCGGGCTGTGGGGTGCACGCGGCGCGGCTCCCCTGGGCACCCGGAGCGCAGCAATGCAGCCGGGGCGGAGCGCAGCGCCAGCCGCGCCGCGCACCCAGCCAGCCGCCGCGCGGAGCCCGCAGCCGGGAGCGGGCCGGCGGGCGCGCCAAAACCCGGACTGGAGCGCCGGAGCGGGGCGGGAGCGGGGCGGGGCGGGGGAAGGGAGGAGGGGCCGGGCCGCCCGGCGCCGCGCGCGGGGGCCACCCGCAGCACCCGGGATCCCTCGGGGGGAGGCCTGAGGCTCCCCCAGGGAGGGGAAGGGGTGGTGGGCGGGGAGGCCTCCCACCGCCCCTCGCGGTCTCCAGGGACCCGCACTGGCGCTGGAAACCCGGAGTGGATCCTTTCTCCGGATCCGGGCTCGCCCAGGCCCTCCAGTCGGCGGACAGGTGGCCCGGGAGGGGCTCTGGGCTGCGGCGACCCCGGCGCGGAGCCAGCCTGCGGAGAGCCCCCCCACCCCCGGAGCTGGGGTGCCCCGAGCAGGTCCTGCGGCAGCCCCTTCCCCAGTGGCCGCGCTGCCAGGCGGTTAGCTCGCGGCGGCAGCTGCCGGCCCGGGGCTTGGATAGGGGACTGCGGGAGAGCCCCGGGCCCGGGGCCGCGCGGAGCTGCCCAAGATCCCCGTGACCGGAGGGCCAGTCTCGGGGCCACCGCAGCCCCAGCCACGCAGCCTGGTGAACTCCAGGGCAGGGGTAACAGCGTGACCCAAGGGTTCCCTAACCCCACCGAGCTTTGCCCAAGTAAATAACCTTAGGGCTCAGTGCAGCCCACAAGGCGCAGGGTGTTTTGCCCCCGAAGCGCGCGGATGGCGCTGGAGACGGAGACGTGGGCGTGAAGCAGCGAGCTGGGCTGAGCGAGCTAGAAAGTCCCGGGGCGGGATGTAGACACCTCCTGGCTCTGTGACCTTGGGCGAGTCACGCCGGCTCCCAGAGCCTCCGGCAGTGACCGCTGCTGGAGTCTCCGGATCCCCGCCCCCATTCCCTAATCGGGTTAGAGTAAACAGAGGGCTGGCTGCCTTGAAGGAGAAGGGAAATGACAGGCGCTCTTCGCGTGCTTGGGGCTAGAGGTCAGAAAAAGAGAGGGTCCCCGTCTGCGTCGGGAGGGCCCTGAGAAGGGCGAGGGCAGGTCGCAAACGCCAGTGTCTACGTGGCCGGCCGGTCGATAATATAAATTGGCGCTGCAGGCTAGGTGGTATAAGAATGGTCTTGGCTTCCACAAAGAGATATGAGCTCTCCTGTATTTCTTGAGAGGCGAGGCCCTCTCTCGGTCTGTCTTTTGTTTCCTACTTTTGACAGAGAAGGATTATGAGATATGTTTTGCTTTCTTCTTAACTCACCATAAAATAAACAACTCAGCCAAAGCTCTAGATGTGTACCTACAGCCCTGGAGGCCTCCGGGGAGAGGGCACAGGCAGCTAAAAAAACAGCTGGCTCTTCTGTTCCAGGTACCAGTACTGGGAGGAGGGGTTTGGGGCCCAGTGTGGCCCTATCTTCCAGATTTTCTGTAGAGGTCATTGCATGTTATATCTCCTGATTAGAATTTTTTAACTAATAAAAAATTGTTTATAACCTCATTGGGTCCAAATGAAAATGTCCACTAGCATCTGCTTTTTGAACTCTGTTTTGGGGGCTGTTTGTATGTGTCTACTCGGTGGTCTGGAGTGTGTGTGTGTGTGTGTGTGTGTGTATGTGTGTGTGTGTGTGTGTGTACGCATGTGTGAAAGCAGCAGCGTATGTCCAGGCTGTTTCCATTGACAGCGTCACCCCCTCCCCATTCTCTATAGGAAAGAAAGGGGTGGGAGAGGTGAAATAGTGGCAGGACCTGCACTGAGGGCCCTGGGTTGGGGGAGACGATTAGGACTGAGGAGGGAGGGGTGAGGCTGGGGGCGGGGTTATGAGATAACATTATACTGGTGTTTGCTAGTCACCAATTCTTCCTTGCTTCCATTTATACGTTGGCTTGATCTTCTAATGCAATACCAGTAAGTCGACATTATTCCTATTATACAGATACAGTAGCTGAGGCCTGAGGAGGGAAAAGTGCCTATTGCCAGTGCCTCGTTGGCCAGAACTAGCCCCACAGTCCCACCCAAGAGAGCCAGGACGTGCGGTCCTACTGTGTGCCTGGAAGGCAGAGATGAAATTCTCAGACAGCAGCATTAATGCTGACCACAGCCTGCAGGCCCAGCATGATCTGGCCCCTACCTACTCCTGCAGCTCGCCCTGGGCCTCTGCCATCCGAGCTTTCCCCACTGCCAGGCCAGTTCTCACTCTTGTCTTCAGATCTTCACACGGCTGCTTCCTTTAGTTCAGACCCATGGTCTCCTTGTGGTACTCAGGGCCTTGTCAGGAGGAGGAGGAGGAATGCCTTGCAGAGAGGAGAGCCTAGATGTCTCACTGCATTCTGCAGGTTGGAGCGAGGAGGAATTTGCCTTGGATTTAAAGGTAGGAGGGCCAGATCTGGGAGGAGGGATCCTGACACTACAAATCTCCTTTGTTCTTGATTCTGCTCAGATCTAAGTCCTGATGCGACTTCAGGCCTTTGCCCTCCTCACAGAAGCCACAAACTCAAAGGGAAGGAGGGAGGGGCCAGCCCCCAGGCGGGGGCCTCCAGCAAGGGTCCCCCTCCCTTGCCACCCAACGTCCCAGTGACTGGGCACAGGTTTCCCTGCAACCACTCTGCTGACCGGAATTCTCTTCTTTCTAGAGAATGAGACTCAGCCTCCTTTGGATTCTCCTTTCTGAGGCCATACCGTGCAAGCCTGCCTCCTCCTTGCTCTTGTGATTGCAGACTGTTACTTTAGCAGACAAAGTCTGACTCTTTCTCCTGCAGGGCAGACAGTTCTATCTCAGCCACTGGTACGACAGCGGGCTCTGGCTGCTCATGCTGGCCACCACGATCCCCCACTGTGGTGAGATCCCCGGTGAGACTTCTGAAGGCGTCTCCGGTGGGGAGTTGGCACATCTCCTGCCCACGTAGCCTACTGCCCCTCAGATCCCAGCAGCCACTGGCCAGTGACATCACATTCCTAATAGCCACTGGACAGGGGAGCTCAGAGCCTGTGTCAAGACCATCCTCAGAGTGGAAGTGCTTGCGATGCTGGCTAAGATGCAGATCTCCAGCTCTTCCTGCCTGATCTGGGTTCTGGCTCAGTACGCCTGGGGAGGCGGCTAGGAATCTGTGCTTTTACCCGGTCACCCTACTCCCTACCAGCTGCTCCTGCTCTTGCCACTGAGCTGAAGACCGACCACACTTTGGTCTTTGCCACTCATGCTGCCAACACCTGGGCATCCTCATCGACCCCTGGGTCACTGGTTTCCTGCAGTTAGATGTGGAGACTTAAATTCATGGCAATTATATTCCACCATGTTACGTCTAATCCCTCTTTTCCATATGAGCTCTCTCAGGATGTGGGTGCTGTCGGGCAGGGTGCTGGCTATTCTCTTCAGTTCCCTGTCATTCTTAGATGAGTCTGGAAAGTCATATAGACTTTCAACCAAGTCCTCACTGAAGAGGTTGCTGATAGAAGCAAGGACAGAGCCCAGCAGCTCCCCACCCATGGCCGCCTCGCAGCCTGCACTTAGGGCAGAAATTCAGTTTCTCTTTCCTCCACTCAGAAGCCCCTACGGCACCATCACTCAACTCACATTTCTATTGCACCCACAAAAAACGAACAGAAAGACTCTATGGAGCCCTAGACTCATGAGCCTCCAGCTTTCCCCAGATCTACCAGGCCAATAATCCAATCAAGCAGGAAATTCATTCCCCGGTGGGCTTGTTCTTGGAGAACCCATGTTGGCTCCTGATGGTCCTCTCCCCAGTACAAACGCTGAGATCTCTCCCCTGCTCGGCATCCAGCTTTCAACCTCTAGAAGCAGCTTCCCGTCTCTCCTTTGAGGGAGCACCCCTCCCCACTTTCAGCACACAAGATTCATGTGGGGCTACCAAGCCTCACTTCCAAAAATGGCACATACTTCAGGCATGATGATCAGCTCCCACTAATTTTCTGAGCCATGGAGGTTGGTTCAGGGATGGACATATGACCTGAGGCATCTCCCAAGGCTCATTTCTGGGACTTTTGTAGGAACTAAGGAGAAAAAGATCTTTTCTTGTAAGACTTGAAGCAGTAAAGAAATGATCTTGTCTTGAAGCTGCTACCATTTGAGGGGCACATGCCTGAGACAGAGGCATGGGAAGAAAAAAAGTAGAGCCTGGGAAAGAGGGACAGCTTCAGCTGCTCCTGAGCTGCTAGCTCTGCCCCTGAGGTTTTCCATTACATCAGTCAATCCATTCCCACGTTTATTGTGGAAGTCCATTTCTGTCTTTTGCATTAGAAAGAATGATATAGAGTTATCCTTTTTAAAAATCTGTTCTAGAGCCTTACTCGGGACAGGGCAAGGATTCATTACTGCTCACTATTTGCAAGGGTCAATGTAACCTAATGGGAGATCTACAGTCCATGGGAGAGACACAGCTGTCCTTCCAGTTGGGAGGGTAGAAGGACAGTCTGGTCATAGGAGAAGGATATGTGCGGGTTCAGAGGAAGGGGGAATTAGAAACAAACCCATGTTAAGGTCCCCCCAACATCTAGGGCACACACACACACACACACACACACACACACACACACACACCAAGCTGCACCCACTCAGTCTTTACACAACACAAACACAATTCACACATCTAGCTCACACCTATGCACACTGGGCAACTAAACACAATCAGTACAGACATGCCTGTTCCATGTCTATAGCTTCATGTACATATAAACGCTTCTATGTCTCTCCACCCCAATCTTGCACAAACTACTCACATGCCCACTCTCCATGTTGCCCCATGCCACTGAGAACTTTGGAACTCTCCGCTGGTCTTGGCAATGCCCGAGCACAAGAACCCGACGTTTCCAGGACCAAGGACAGCACCCAGCGTTTCTGGACAAGTCACCACTGACTCAGGACAGGACTCAGCGCCTCACCTGGTTTCTCTCAGTTCTCACAACCTCATATGAAGTAGATGCTACTGTCATTCCCACATAGATACAAAAGCTAAGGCACAGAGAAGGATGTAACTTGCCAAATGCTACCCAGCTGGTGAGGGATGGGAGAAATAAACCTAGAAGCTGCTTCACAAGTGCTGAGTGACTGAAAGAATGTTCAGTCTAACAAATGATTTTTATTAGAGACACATGCTCCAATAATTTATTTCTCTCCCCCCCCCACACCCTTTCCCAGCTTCATGAGCTCCGTGGCATTTCAGACTTTGAGGTTTCCCTGGCTACACAGTGCCCATTTCTGGTTTCCCCACTGGGCACTTTCCGGAGGATTTTGGAGGTGAGCAGCTCCCTGCTGAGAGGCCTATGCAAAAAGAAGTGGGTGGGGAATTGTAGAGAAGTAGCTGTAGGAGGAGGGGAGGGGAGGAGGAGGAGATTGGACCAAGAGGAAGCCTGGCACCATGCCGTCTGCAGATGACCCGATGAGCATTTTGCAGTGTTAATTTCATTAGCGTCTCTGGGAGATGAACAATTAGCAAGATGCTCTGATGCCTTAAAAGCTTAGGAGAAGGAGAAGGCCTTTCTGGCTACCCCACCACACCATGACATCCCTCCATCCCTGCTCTCCTCCATCTCTATCATTCATTCAGTGCATCCTATCTTTCTCTGTCACACCCTCACTGAGACATTTCTTCTCCCAGCCCACTGGGACCCCACGCACTGCTCGGAGGCCCGCCCTCCCTCCCTCCTCCAGGCTCCCATCTGCCCCATGCCGGCCTCCCGTTGGAACTCTGCCCACGCAGCATCAATTGGTCCCCCGTGTTCTGATCACTCGGACACCCAGGGCTGAGGCTCGTATTGGTCCAATTCTCCAAAGAGGCATTGGTTTTTTGTGGCACCCAAAGAGGACAGAGCCAGTTAGAGCTCTCTGGTTTTGATTGATTTTGCTACTAGGTCCTTGAGGGCTTCCAGACGGGTTCCAGTGGGGACTGGAGCTCCCACAGCCCTGGGCTGCTACACAGGGCACAGGTGCACTGCATTTCTGCCTCCTGTTCCAAGGCCTGGCACATGAGTCCCTGGAGCGGGGCCGGGGGGTATACATTGGGGCTCACAGAAGCAAAGCTTGGGTCAGCATGAAGAGCATCTGGGACTTTACCATGCAGGTGGAAAATGGAACTCTGGACCAGGCCAGTGTCTGTTCTGGAATCTAGCTGCATGCTCTGGGTCCTGGGGTGCCCTCACTGTGTAAGCCCTGGGCCGGCAGGAGGCTTCCAGCCCAGCCACCAGCCCCTTTGAGGTCCAGCTAGCTGGCTCTCAGCCTGCAGGACTGAGATTCCAAGTTCTCAAGGATGAGCTGGGGGCTCCGGACAGTCCCTCTTCCCTCGAACAGATGGTCCTCAGTGGCTCCAAACTCCCCTTGGCCCCAGACCCCTCCCCATAGCAGGCATCCAAATCCCTGGGCACTTACCAAAACTGGGATTCTGATCCCAGGTTTCCTGACAGGATCTTCAAGGGGAGGGACCAATAATCTGTACTTTAAGAAGCTCCCAGCTGGGCCTAGAGTCTAGGCCCACCTGTGGGCGGGGAGGGAAGGAGGTCTGGAAACCTTATGCTACAGCAGGAATTCTCAATAGGGACAATTTGCCCTCCGGGACACAGAAATTGTTTGAAGGTAGGGACATGGTTGGAATTTTTTTCTCTCTATGTAGAGCACAGATATATACACTATATATATAAACAGATATACAGATATCTGTGGTTTTAAATTTTCAGACCTGGGGGGGGGTGACTAGGGGTAAAAATGTCTACAAAGGCTCCTAATGGAAATAATGGTGAAAAATAGGTTGAAAAACATTGCTTACCACTGAGAGGTCCTGTGAAGCACAACAACACACCCCACACCGGAGACACACACTGCACACACAGCCCACACCTGGATATACACATGAACACACACAAGCACCCCCATACTCAGGGACACACGCATACATACCCAAGGAAACCCCCCAAATCCGACACATACATACACACACAAACATGCACACACACGCGCAAACCCAGACACAAATGCACACCACTCACACCCAGTTGTGCACACATAAACACACACACACACAAATACACGATGAGATGTACAAACCCTACATCTGGACACACACATATGTGCCAGCACATCCCACACGCATCCCAGCCTCCTCTCTCACACGTATGCAAATCCACACACTTCACTTCACCCGCCCACACAGACATCAGGAGACACCAATAGTGCTGCAATCGCGAAGAGGAGACTAGGTTAGGATCTTAATAAGCTCTTACGCAAATAAATATGCAAAAACTCCTTTGCTGGGGCTCTGTGCTTCTTATTATTACATTTTATGATTGACATCCCTGGCCTTATGCCTCTTGAGAACATAGGAGCCGTGCGGCCATCTTCACGTGTGGCGTAGACATGCTTCTGAGATGGGGGCCCGTTCTGTCCATGGCTGGAGGAGAAAGGTGTCCCCACACAGGCAGGTGTGTGCACATGTCTGGGAGGTGTGCGCTGCGTGGGGACGTCACAGCAGCAGGGCAGGGAGAGGTGATGAGTTGGGCTTCTGGGAGGACACTCCATTCTTAGGGAACTCAGTCTCGTCCAGTCTCCCTGTGCATCAGTGTTGTTCACTTTTTTTTATGGTACTCGGAGGTAGGATCCAGGGGCATTTTACCTCTGAGCTAGACCTTCAGCCCTTTTTATTTTTATTTTTTCATTTGGAAACAGGGTCTCACTAAGTTGCCGAGGCTGTTCTAGAACCTGTGATCTTCCTGTATCAGCCACCTGAGAACTGGAGTTACAGGCGTGAGCCCCCGGCTGGTATTGTTTACTTTTGCCAGCACATTCTAGTCCCTCTAGGAACTGGTGTCAAATGCGTGAATGGACAAATGAATGTAGCTTGCAAAATTTCTGTTCTCAGCTTCTGTTTTCTCAGTTAAACCTCATAAATTGCCCATGACCTCGACAGCATTATATGCATTTTACAGATAAGTAATCTGAGGCTTGGGGGATTCGAAGCTGCCCCGCCCCTTACCATGTGTCCAGTGGTAGTTGAACACATGTCTTCTGGCTCCCAGCTTTGCACACCGCACACTGCTCCCTGCACACTCGTGGGAGACCCACGAGGGACAGCCCAGGTTGGCTTTTCTGTGGTCGACCCTCCCAGGGTCAACTGCAGAGGGCTATTGCAGAAACACCATGTTGGAATCCAGCATCCATGGGGAGACCCTCTGGGGAGCTCCCCAAAGCCCCGTCCACCTTCGGTCTGCCCCTCCCTGGTGCCATCAGACCCCTGGCCCTCAGCATCTCCTGCCCCGGCCTCTTGAGGCCAGCAGAAGCTGGCAGCCCAGAGCAGATGGGCGATGTTCACCCGGCACGGCAATCCTGACTCAGCCCTTGGGGGCTGGTACATACTGTGTGCCAAGGTTAATTAAACTAGTAATTAGAAGGAGAGATGCTTAATCTATCTGGTTAATAAAATAACCCCCTTTGCGTGAGCATGTGGACGCCGTCACTCTCCGGTGGCAGTGGAGCCGCCGCAGCCCCGGCATTGCAGGATCGGCCAGACAGAGCCTCCCTCCTCCCTCTGTGCGTGGTTCTTCCCTCCTGCTCCCCGAGTCCTGCAGTCGGCTCCTAGGCCCATTTCAGGGGGATCCTGGGGAAAGCTTTGAGAGGACCAGGCATGGAATATATCTGAGGGTGCCCTGTCCTGGGGAGTTCACCAAGGTCAAATGTGGTCCACAGGGTCCTATGCCCTGACATAGGGGAACCTTGGAGGGTCATGTAAATCAAGTGGGATCCCTCCCTCCCTTTCCTTCCTTTGTGTGTGTTGCTAGGGATTGACTTTAGGGGCATTTGACTTCTGAGCTACCCCTAGCCCTTTTTATTTTTTAATTTTGGAACAAAGTATTGCTAAGTTACCACATACTGGCCTCAAACCTGTGCTCCTCCTGTCTTAGCACCCCACTGTCATGCCCTTTTCTGAATCTTCATGCCATTTCCTTTGGGCATTAGACTGGACCCATATACTCTTCACTTGCATACCTGGTGAATATCTTAAAAATTAATTTTTAAGTTTACACATATAACATGGAATACATACATACATACATACATACATACATACATCCTCCAAACCCCAGGGTTGCTCAGGCAAGGAGTACTGGTGGAAGTCTGGCTTATAGCCTTCTGGGCTTTTTCTGTCCATGAATGCAGGTAGATATGTTGGCGTAACTCACTAGGCATAGGTTTGTGGTTTTTTTGTTTGTTTGGTTGTTTTTGGTTTTGTTGTGTGTTTGTGCTACTGGGGATGGAAACTGGGGACATTCTACCTCCAAGTTACACCCTCAGCCCTATTTTTATTCTTTAATTTGAGACAGGGCCTCACTGAGGTGCAAAGGGCCTCATTAAGTAGCTACGGCTGTCCACAAACTGCGATCCTCCTGCCTCCCAAATGCTGGGATTACAAGCGTGCCCACGCCAACAGCACCAGGCATGGTTTCACTTGACTTTAGAGTGTCTGACTGTAGATTTCTTCTGCTATGGGCTTTTCTCCCTCACTCAACAATAACACAGAGTTGGTGCTTTTCTTCAATCAGATTTTGCCAAGATGGAATTTTCTAGAGAAAGGGCGGAGCTGGCATGCCCTGGAGCCCCTGCTGGGAGTGGTCAGAGAGTTCATCAAGCAGCCTCTGCAGGTGGCGCCTCAGCCCAGGGGGTCTCTGCTCGGCAGGGCTCACTGCCTGCTGCCCGACCATCCTGGGACTCTGTTTCCCCTGTGTGATTGCAGTGAGATGAGGTCTCAGCAGTGTCCTCCACCTCCATCACCAGGGCTTCATGGCAGGCCTGCCTCCTGCTACCTCATAGCCCCTGTGTGGACCCTGTGGACCCTGAGAGACAGGCTGCCCCCATTCTACCTTGGAGGATAGTCCTGGGGGGGGCAGGGGCTGGGGGCACCCCTCCCGTGGGGACTTCTGGAAGGACAGAGGCGCTCAGCTCACCTGTTTTGCTTGCCAGGCAAGAAAGGCTGAAGCACTTTCTCCCAGCTCCTGGCAACCGTGACAGGCAGGCCCAGCTGACGGGCAGTGGGTGAGGGTGAGGGCAGAAGTGTGCCCACTCAGGGAAAAGGGCTTTATTGACCTCCTCATGATCGATGTAACGGGCTTTGAAGTCAGGTAAGCTCAGCAGTGAGAGAGGTGATGCTGGTGTGGTGGGAGGAGGCTGGAGGGGCTTCGCTAACTGATCTACAAGTCAGTTTCCAAGGTGCATGTTTATTTTATTTATTTATTTATTTATTAAAGGCAGGGCTGGGGATGTAGCTCAGTGGTAGAGCACTTGTTTAGCATGCACAAGGCCCTGGGTTTCACCTCCAGAACTGCAAAAATAAAAATAAAGGCAAGGAGGAGGTTAGGGAGTGAAGACAGGAATGGGCAGGTATGGCTCAGCCCACCAGCTGCTGGTGCCAGCTGTGTGCTCTTGGGCAGGCCACATCTCCATCAGGGCCCTGTCTGCCTACTACCCACCCGCACGCCACCCATCCACCCACCCATGCCCACCCACCCATCCACCCACCCATCTGTTCATCCATCTATTCATTCACTCAACATGTACAGGGACAGCATTCTTGTCCAAAAAAAATCCAAAATACTCCAAAATCCAAAACTTTTTGAGTACCAACCTGACACTAGAAGTGGAAAACTCCACTCCATTAAATCTTGTTAAAAATATTTAAAATGTTGTATAAAATCAAGGTATCTATGCAACATAAATAAATTTTATGTTTAGACTGGATCCCAGCCCCAAGATATCTCATTATGTCTATGCAAATATTCTTAAATCCAAAAACATCAGAATTCCAAAACATGGGTCCTGACCATTTCAGACAAGGGGGGGCTTGACCTGCATTTACTGACCCCCACATGTCAAGCCTCATGCTGTGTGCTAGATCCAGTTTTCTTGGAGCTAAGCAGTGTGTGTGTGTGTGTGTGTGTGTGTGTGTGTGTGTGTGTGTGTGTGTAGGGGAGCAGGCAGGAGAAGGACTGACCATAAATAAGCAAACAAATAAACCATCATTCTAGATGGTGAAGAATAAAAATGGGGTAAGTAGAAGAGAGGGAAAGAATAGCGGAGAGAAGGAGTAGAGGGTATTAACAGGAAAGTGTGGCGGGGAGGATCGCCAAGAAAGTGCAGGGGCCTGAGCGAGGAGTGAGGAGAGGAGAGGGCGCTGCCCTGGAGTCCTGGGAAGAGGTGTGGGCAGAGGGAGCAGAAGCTGCAGGACGCCAGGACAGCCGCCGCGTGGCTCAGCAAGCGGTGGGGAATGGGGTCTGACTGGATTCCCAGGGCCCTGGGCGGGGGAGGGGAATCTAGACGATTCCAAGAGCCACGTGAAGCCAGTGGAGGGACACATGTGATCGGAATCTAAAACACACGCGCTGGCGGCAGTGGCGCAGTGACTGTGGAGGGGGAGGGGCTGGGGTGTTGGCCAATGGTTTCTAAGCCCCTTTCAGTTCCAAAATCCTGTGCTGCCTCACCCCTCTCCTCTTCTGAAATTGTACTAAAGATAATCTCTAGTGTTTGACGGGTGTTTTCACCGTTTACAAATCACATTCAGGAGGGATTCTGTTTCATTCCCACTGTGGTGGCTCCTTTCACAACTTCCCGGGGAAGGGGCTCCTCTGAGCCCCGAGGCAGCTATGGGTAGAGTCTCCAGGGACCCTGAACCTTAAAGCAACACCCCGCAGTGCCAGCTGGAAGGGAGAGAAGCCACCATTGGTCTTGCAGTGAACCTCTGTTGCTTGCTGGCTGGGCTCCCAAGCCCTCTCTTCTGGTAGCAGCACCCCAGTTTAGTTGGGATATTCTCATAACCAGCTCCACTCAGTCCTTGGGACTGAGATGAAGCCAACCCCTACCCCCAGTTCCAGGACCTGCCAGCCAATCAGAGCTGCCCCACATCCTGGCTGCCACACTGATTGGTTGGTTGGTTCAGTTTTGGTCCAGTTTTACCAGTGAGAACCAATCCTGAGGCTTTAGCTTGGGCTTATATGGAGGATGCTTCCTGTCAGATGGGGCACACCATATGGCAGGGTGGGAGCCTGGAGAGGTCAGTGTCCACCAATTGGTAAAAAGCCTGCTTAAGAAGAAGGCCCCAGCCGGGCGTGGTGGCGCACGCTTGTAATCCCAGCACTTGGGAGGCTGAGGCAGGAGGATCGCGCAGGTTCAAAGCCAGCCTCAGCTTTGAATTACCGAGTGAGAGCTACCGAGTGAGGCTCTCAGCAACTAAGTGAGACCCTGTTTCCAAATAAAGTATAAAATAGGTCTGGGAGTATAGCCCGGAGGTAGAAAAGCCCCTGGGTTCCACCCCCAGTACCACCAAAAATAAATAAATAAATAAATAAATAAATAAATAAATAAATGATAAAAGAAAAGAAGAAGGCCCCAACAGAGAAGGGCTGACAAGGGGAGGGACACACACACACACACACACACACACACACACACACACACACACACCATATTCTTTTGGAGCACTCTGATTTAGCCATGCCTGAAGCTAAACCTCAAGTCCCATTCTAGGTACTTTTCAATAACAAGAGCCCATGCGTCCTTTTTGAGTTTGGGCCAGACTGACATGGATTTCTGAAGCTTGCCACTAAACGGCTCCCCACCAGCACACATTTGTACAACCCTTGGGAACGTATAAAAGCACTCTTACACACAGAGCTTGATTCGGTTCTCAGAGCAGCTCTGGGAGGTGGGCATTATTATCCCCACTCCACAGAGGGGGCATGGAGGCTGGGAGGCTGGAGTTGCCAGGAGCAGACCCCAAGCACACCGGGGCTTTGCTGATGGCTTCACTCCAATCGTGATCAGACTCTGTTCCCTCCCTCCACCCACTGAGGCCCGGGCTGGCCTATCTGCTTTATTCCCGGCCACTGCCCCACTCAGCCGGGGCTTCCTCAAGCCAGAGCCAGAGCTCTTGGAGGAATGTGACTGCACCTGACCCCAGGGAGACCTTTCTCACTGGGAGGCCATGGGCCGGGGGGATACGGAGTCACAGCTTACCCTTTCCTGTGAGCAGCGCAGCTTCAGATGCTCGAGCCCAGCCGCACCGTCTTCATTGGTGAACACTGAACGAGGCAGAGCAGATAGAGCCGTAAACACTGTTGAGGTGTCTCAGGATCATGTCATCCCCTGGCGACATTTCCCCTCCACCCTGCTCTATCTTGGCCACTTTTGGCCTCTTCCTCTGTGTTTCACTCATTCACAATGGAAATATTTATTAAGTGTCTCAACTTCCCAAGTTCTGGGATTACAGGCATGTGTCACCGGCTCAAGAAGAGCATCCTTTTTAGATGGGGGAAGGCCTCTGCTCTGAGACTCAAGTGACGAAAAGAAGGTGATCATAGCAACATCTGCATGAGTGCGGTGAGCGTGAGGCCCCGAGGTGGCCCAGGTCCCAGGAGCAGCAAGGCTCGGTGGAGGAAGGGCCGAGTGGAGCCGAGGTAGGAGAGGCGGGCATGGATGAACCTGGGGCCCTTGTACATCGTGGGAACACTGGACTTTATTATAAGCGCAGTGGGAAGCCCCGGTGGCAGCGGCGGGCTGGGGAGACGAGCGGGGAAGAGACAGATCTGATGCTCTTTCCCCTCCCTGGGGACTAGTGCCCTCGTGCAAGAGGTGGGCAGTTTCTTCTTATCCCCCGTGAAAGTGCACTTCGCCCATGTAATTGCATCAGGGGAATATTTCTTCCCCCAATGACAGTGACTACTTCCCTCTCCAGAATTTGAAGGGCAAAACCCCCTCTCTTCATCACTCTGGCTTGGAGCTCCCGTGTGCCCATGGGACACACATCTTTGCTGATGACAGGAAGCGAAGGGAGAGAGCTGTGTCCGATCCTGGTAGAGGAGACAAAGGCCCCAGGCTGTGGGAACCTGGCTGCTGCCACCGCCTGTCTGTTCCCATCAGGAAAGCCATCGACCTCCCTGGCTATTTTATCTGTGTTTATTTGTCTGTCGTCCTGTGTCTTGCTCTATCTTCTGATGTGTCTGTCTCTCAGCCATCAGATGCCCCCTCGGCTGGAGCCAGCGTTTCAGAAGACAGACTCAGCCTGCATCCTTCTCCTGGGGGCCCGGCAGGCACATGCAAAAGAAGAAAAAAAGAAAAAAAAAACACACAGCAAAAGCTGCTCCTCGGCCTTACGGCACTTTACAGTTTGCATTTCTGTATCCCACGCACGTGTTTAATTATATACCTGCCTTGTTCCCGAAGAAATTTAAGTTGCTAGCCCTCCATTTATTCTTGACGGTGACACAGAGGAACAGGAGCCACAGATCTAGTCTGTTGGCCGCTGAGGGGGTGTCAGGGTTGTGGACCCACGCCTCTTAGGGGCAGGTTACCTGCCCTGGCAGCAGGTAGATAACCACTGCAGGTCCTTCCTGGACTCTCCCCCTCCCGGAGGTCTGGCGCATTGCCTGGGCCCTCGGGCCTCCAGCCCTGTCATAGAGCAGCTGGTGGCAGAGTTGCTCACCTCTGTTCTGTTTCCGGCCTGCTCCCAGTCTCAGCTCTATCTAAGTTCTTGGAGAAAGCTCTGGGAGCAGTAAATCGGGGGACCACAAGGGAGTGGGTTGGAAGAATCTGGGCTGGGGTCAGGGTGGAGAGTTGCCGTGAACCCCTCTGCCTGTAGCCCACCCTGCCTCCAGCCAGGAGGGGCTGTGGTCTGGGCAGGACTGATGGCTCTGTAGGGGGCATGGCCCGGAAGAGAGGGGGCTGGCCCTGCTGACTGGAGGGCTAGGGCGATGGGACGACAGGAGGAGGGAGCGAGGGGTGGGACGAGGCTTGGCAAGCGCTCTCCCAGCTGCTCTGGGTTTGAAGCTGAGCCATTTTGCTGGCTCCAGCACAGCGCGAACAGGTGGCAGCAAGATTGGCACAGCCAGGAAAATCCATCTTGCGGAGGCCAGCGTGCGGCAGAGTGGGAGAGGAGCGGCCAGACGAGGGGAGGGGCTGCGCGGGGGGGTCTTTGGCTCCCCCTGCCCGGCCAGCCACCCCTCCCCCACGTGTCCATACCTGCGGCCTCTGCGCAGTCAAGCCCGCAGGGGTCATGGGCTGGCCAGGTCCTGGGACGGAACGGGATGCCTGTTTTCCCCTTTTGCCCTGGTGCCCATACCTTCCACCGGTGGTGCCAGGGGGACTGCCTGGCAAAGGGATGCCAGAGCACCTGGGTAGAGGGAGGCACCTGGGGCTCCGTGTGGGCTCCAGCTCCCAGAGCAGCAGGTTGAAGTTGCTTGCCTGGCAACTCTGTGAGCCTGGGAAGCCCCCCACATGTGGAGGTGCCTGATGATTCTTCCAGAGCAGGCTCCTGAGGGCCTGGAACTATGACCACACAGGCCCACCTGGACCCCTGAACTCTGCCCACCATTGAGGTGCCGTGTGCCACTCAGCATGGCGAAGGCCGTGCACGGTGCCACGGAAACACCTAGCTGCTGCCCAGATAAGCCAGCGGCTCTGGCATTCCTCAGCCTCCTTTGGTAGATGTGCCTGAGCCCACTGTTCCAGATGTGGCACAGAAGAGGACAGGAAGGTCCGGGCTGGTGGCACTCACATGGTAAAGAGATAGGTTGAACAGATGAACAAAGTCCACAGGCACATGTCGAAATGAACAAGCTGATGTCAAGGTCGGCTGGAGAGCTGGCCTTCTAGATGGGTGAGCAGGGAGGAGTCTCTGAGGACTGTCTTTGGGATGAGACCTGAATAAAGAGCCCATCACAAAAAGGGCTGGAAGCAGGGTGTGGTGGCACACGACTATAATCCCAGTACTAGGGAGGCTGGGTGTGCTGTAACTTAGTGAAACCCTCAGCAACGTATAGAGAACTTGTTTCAAAATTAAAAAATAAATAAAAGTAAAGTAAAAGGATATAGCTCAGAGGTAGCATGCTCCTGGGATCGATTCCCAGTAACACATGTGTGCGCGCGCACACACACACACACACACACACACACACAGGCTGGAGAAGAGTAGTTCAGGCTTTAGGAAGGACATGCAAAGGCCCTGACGCACAGAAGAGGTTGAGTTTAAGGAATGGGAAGCAGGCAGGGCCTGGGTCATGCAGGTCTTAAAGAAGGCCCTGGGAAGAGATGAGCTGGGATGGAACCCAGGAGCATTGTACCTCCAAGCTACACCCCCAGCCCTATATTTTATTCTTTATTTTGAAACCAGGTCTCACTGAGTTGCGAAGGGCCTCACTAAGTAGCTGAGGCTGTCTATGAATGCAGTCCTCCTGTCTCAGCCTCCCAGATGCTGAGACATGAGTGTTTATTCTAGGAGATAATGGAGAGGTTACCTGTGGCTATGGGGAAGACGCCCAGGTCGGGTGGGGAGAAGGTACTAAGCACTCAGGCAGGCGGGCTGCCATTGGCCAGACTGGGTTGGAGGTGGGGAGAAAGACGTAAGAATCTGAATATTGGGCCACTAGGAGTTGGATATGGAAAAGAAGAATTAAAGACGGATTCAGGCTTAAGTTGGGGGTGGATATTTCCTGGCCTGGGGAGAACGGGGCTCCCATGAAGTTAGGAAGGGGACATCAAGGTCATAATTCTCTTCCCAAAGTGCCGTGCACAGGGGATTCCTACACTCTTCACGCCTCTAGGACCAACCAGCCCCTGCCCACTACCCCCACCGGGAGACTGTTGGTACCTCCCCGCCTCCTCCCGGGCCCCCACTCTCCCGCATTTTGAGTCAATTGTGTCCCTTCTTGAAGATGGACGGCATTTTACAAACTCCATATGCTCAGTTTTCTTTTATTATTTTAATTTCTAAATACTTGGGAAGGTTTCCAGCATTGGCTTCTGCTGTGATTCTGGTGCCAGCAAACACACTTCTCCTCACCCATCCCTCCTTCATACAAACCATAAAGATTTCTCCCAGCCTGGAAGGAAACTTGGACTCAGGGAGAGAAATTCAGCTGGTGTGTGGGCGCCCCACGGTCCTGGTCAAAGAGACAGCCGCCAGTGGCCAGTACCTGTAATCCCAATACTGAGGAGGCCGAGACAGGAGGATTACAGGTTCAAGGTCAGCCTCAGCAATTTAACAAGGCCCTGTTTCAAAATAAAAAGGGTTGGGGATATGGCTCAGAGGTAGAATGCTCCTGGGTTCAGTCTCTAGTACCCCCTTCAGCCCATACTGAGGGGCATTCTATCTCTGATCTACACCCTCAGCCCTTTTTTATTTTTTATTTTTTTATTTTGAAACCGGGTCTCACTAAGTTCTGAGGCTGGCCTTGAACCTGTGATCCTACTGTCTCAGTCTCTGGAGGACTGGGACCACAGGCATGTGCAGCCATGCCCAGTCCCCCCCAAAAAAAATTAATAAATAAAAGACTGCTTTCCTGGAAGGGCTGCCTTGAGAAGAAACTGAGATCATATACGGCTTAGCTGTTACTGTGGTTGTTTGTACTGGGGATTGAACCCAGGGGCATTCAATCTCTGAGCAATACCCCAGCCCTTTAAAAAAAATTAAGAATGCATATTTTTTTAATTAATTTATTTATTTTTTTATTTATTTTTGTAGTGCTGGGGATTGAACCCAGAGGCAATCTATCTCTGAGCTGCACCCTCAGCCCTATTTTTTATTATTAATTTGAAACAAGGTCTCATTGGGTTGATGAGTCTCACTACTTACTGAAACTATCCTTGGGACTGTGATCTTTTTGTCTCAGACTCTCAAGTACTAGAGTTACAGGTGTGTGCCACCATGCCAGGCTTATTTTTTAAATTTTGAAACAGGATCTCACTAAGTTGCAGAGGGCCTTGCTAAATTACTGAGGCTGGCAGTGAACCTGCAATCCTCCTGTTTCAACCTCCCAATTACTAAAATTACATATGTGTGCCACCATGCCAAGCTTATTTTTTTCTTTTTTCTTTTTTTGGTACTGGGAATTGAAACTGGTGGCATTCTACCCCTGAGATATACCCCCAGCCCTATTTTTTGTGGTACCAGGGATTAAACCCAGGGGTATTCTACCTCTGAACTACACCCCCAGCCCTATATTTTATTCTTTATTTTGAAACAGGGTCTCACTGAGTTGCAGAGGGCCTCACTACTTGCTGAAGCTGTCCTCAAACTTATAATCCTTCTGTCTCAGCCTCCCAAGTAGTGAGATTACAGGCATGTGCCACCATGCCTGGTTGTGGTTTTTTTTTTTAATTTTTTTTTGGTGGTACTGGGGGTGGAGCCCAGAGGCTTTCTACCTCCGGGCTATACTCCCAGACCTTTTTTATATTTTATTTGGAAACAGGGTCTCACTAAGTTGCTGAGAGCCTCACTAAGTAGCTGAGGCTGGCTTCGAACCTGCGCGATCCTCCTGTCTCAGCCTCCCAAGTGCGGGGATTATAAGCGTGCGCCACCACACCCGGCATTTATTTAATTAATTAATTAATTTATTTATTTATTTCCGGGTCTGGGGATGGAACCCAGAGGCATTTGACCTCCGAGCTACACCCCCTGCCCAATTTTTTTATTATTTATTTTGAAACCGGGTCTCACTGAGTTGCAGAGGGCCTCACTAAGTAGCAGAGGCTGTCCGCGAACCGCGATCCTACGGTCTCAGCCTCCCAAATGCTGGGATTACAAGCGTGCGCCACCACGCACGGCTTTTCGGCATTTTAAAAAAAATTTTCAAACAGGGTCTCACTAAATTACTGAGGGACTTGCTAAGTGGTTGAGGCTGTCCTCCAACCTACAGTCCTCCCGTCTCAGCCTCCCAAGCACTGGGATTACGGGACTGAGCCACCATGCCTGGCTTTTAAACATTCTTTATTGTCCTTGTCACTAGCGAAAATCTTACATATTGCTTTGCTGATACGTTCAAACGAGAGCAAGGACCTGGCTCTGGTGTAGAGTGATGTGTACTTGTTGGGATGAATGAATGAATGAATGAATGAATGAATGAAGTTACTGAATGAATAAGTGACTTTCTAGATTTCCTGCTCATCTCTTTTCTGCCAACTCTCATTTGTGAGAAGGAGGTAAGGTTTTCTGGGTAACCTGGAGTTAGATGCGTAGAGGAGCCGATACCGTTTACTGACTGGTTGCATATAAATGGATAACGCATGTGACCCCATTCAACATGTTACTTTCATTTTAGATGCAAGCAAATGGAAGCTCAAAAGCATAAAGGAAGCGGCCCAGAATCTGAAAGCTTGCGAGCGGGGGAGCCATGATTCTGATCCCTGGCTTTCCTTTCCTGCCAGGCTGCGGATGGACTACAGATAGACGACCAATTTTCAAAGAATGAATAATAAAGTGCACTTAGCACCATGTATTGTTGACTATAAGCCAAGGCCGCTTCGATGACTCAGAAGGTGATGATTTCAGAGCCTCGCGGGGCACCTTCACGCGGAGTCCTGATCTCATGGCCGGGGAGGCACCTCTGCACAGCGTGGGGCACGGGAAAAGCTGTGTGAGCCCACGCCACGGCCCGGGGGCTGCTTTGCAGGCCGTGTGGTTCTTGTCTCTGCAGACAGTCCTTTGCTTTTTGTATAGAAGAAAGGAGGACAATGCCTTGATGTGGGGTTTCCTGCGGCGGGTAATCTTGACCAGCAGGAGTCTCCAAAGTCAGCCTCCACGAGGAGGGGAAGCTGCTGCTTCGCCCGCAGTGCCTGAGTAGGTGGGAGGCCTCAGCCTCACCTTCCCGAGCTGGAATGCACTGCCTGCTTCCAGGGCTCCAGCCGGCTTGCTTCTGAGGCAGAGCCTGTTATGGCTTGGGCTTGGAATGTCCCCGTATAGACTCCTGCACGGAACGCACGTCCTCTTTACAACAATATTTAGAGTTGAAACAACTGGATAGGGCTCTAATCTCATCAATGGATAGACACACTGAAGGATTACAGATCTGAATGGATTTACTGGGTGGTCATTTAGGCAGGGGGTGTGACTGTGGGGACTATACCTGTCCTTATTTTGCTCCCTGCCCTCTCTCCTTCCGGGTGACCTCAGGCTGAGCTCAGCTTTCCTCCACCTCTACGAGCAGCCATAATGTCTGCCTTGGAGTCTGCTGACCATGGACTGACCTCTGAAACCACGAGCCCAATGAACTTTTCCTCCTCTCAGTTGTGCTTGTCAGGTCTTTTGATGACAGTGAGGGAAAAGCAGACTGAAGCCGTGCCGCTGCTCCCTTCATGCTCCTTCAACTGCGGGCCACCATTTAACACACCATGTACTTAATGGCTTTGTTATATCATTCCCCTCCCTTACCTCCCAGTCCGGCTAGACTGCAAACTCCGCAGGCAGAGCTTTTATCTTTCTGGTCTCTGCTGTTGCCCTACTTAGAGCAGTGACTGGCACACAGTAGGCAATCCATATTTGCAAAACGAGTATTTCCATTCTTCACATTCTGCTGGCACAATTTTGGTTGTATCTGTGCCCTGCTCAGGTTACTTAATATTTTTCTTTCCATCAGCCCCCCTTGAAAAAAACTTAAAGAAATAAAATATAAAAGGAAGTTTTTTTATTGCTGCTGTAAATGGAAAGCCAATATCGTGTGCCATAAATAGAAGACAACTGTTAAAATAAATGCCACAAAAACAAAACAATGTGATGGGATTTGTGCAAGCTCCCGTTGCCAGCAGAGGCGAGGAGGCTGAGACTGGCTCTCTGTTTGCTAAAATCGGGGGGGGGGGGTCTGTGAGTGTTGGAGGGTGTTAAAGAAAGCTGAGTCCTGCACAGGGGCTTTGCCTCAATAGAGGGTTTTAGAGACAGTGGCCTCGGAGTAAGTCTCTCACCATGGGGGTTAGTCAGTGTGACTTCATTCCACTCCTGGCCCCTCCTAAAATCTTCCCCCATCACGATCCTTACCCTGCACTCTGGAGAACACAGGATCTAAACACTTTGGTAAGGGCGGGTATAGAGGGAGGTGGCAGAGCGCTCCTCATGAAAGCCCGACTGGCTTTCAGGTGAGCAGCTGGGACCTCATCATGCACGTCTTGGGAGAAGGCCGTCCTCCTGGTGCCTGAGTTCCCCTCCCCGTTCTCTTGCCTCTAAGTGTGCACTTTTCCAGGCAGCGGACCAACAATTTAATAAATCCTCAAAGGTACTGAGTGTGGTGGTGCACGACTGTAATCCCAGTACTTAGGAGGCAGAGACAGGAGGGTCACAGGTGTGAGGCCAGCCTCAGCAACTCAGAGAGGTCCTAGCGACTCGGCAAGACCCTGTTTCAAAATGAAAAATCAAAAGGGTTGGGAATACAGCTCGGAGGTACAATACCCCTAGGTTCAATCCCAATACCAAAAGATAAAGAGAAAAAACAACTCTCAAAGGGATCTGTGGCCTAAAAGAGGTCACCGAGAGGGGGCAGCACTTGCTAGGCATGCGGGTTCACCTCTCAGAGCCTCAGGTCCCTCTCTCCCTGACACAGGGCCAGGCATCCTTGCCTTGCAAGGCATTCGTGTCCTCCTGGGTGCTCCTTGTGACAACGCCTTGTTTGCGGCTGGGCCTGGGAGGGCGAGATGCTGCTCTTGGTTTTTGCGGACCAGGCAATCTTCTGCAAGACCTGCTTCTCCTGCTCAGGGAGGCCAGAATCTTTGAGCACCTGGCTCAGGAAAGTGAGCTAACGTTCGGGGTGTTGAGTAGCCGGGCAGTTGACATCCCCATTCTGCAGACCTGGGAGCCCAGGGGCTGAGGCCACTTGGTCCACGTGACACGGTAGTGATGCGCCTGGGATTTGAACCCAGGTGTGTCAGAGGTCGAAGCTGGTGCTTCTCCCTGCATCTTCCCACCGCGAACAGCAAAGTCTGTGGCCGTTTAATTGGGGCACCTGGGACAGTGCAAGGCTGGCCTGACCATCATTTGATTTTGATTTGTTCCTCGCAAGCTTCTCAAGGAGGCGCCGGGGCCGGGGCTTGGTTGGGGACATCCTGGCTGGGCTTTGCTGCTTCTCTGTCCCAGTCCCACTCTGCCACCTCCAGGTCAGAGCTCACTGGCCTCACTGCCCTAGGAAGACATGGCTGCCCTTTGGGGAGCGTGGGGGACCCCCCGTGCCGGTGCACGAAGCTGCTGTCACCGCACGCTGCTCCAATGGCTCCAAAAGCCATAAAGCAGCTGAGGAAAAATGATGGTAGGCGAGGAAACGAGCCACGGAGGAAATTAACTTGCACCCAGGGAGCTTCGCGGCTTTCTGCTGACAGAGAGGGCTGGCTACCTCATAAAACTAAACACTTAAACTCTCCTCTTTACAATAATTACAGCGTCTTCCAAGCCTCTTTCCCTGCCCCAGCTCAGGCCCGGCCCTTCTCAGGGCACCGAGGGGGAGGGGTGCTGGGCAGGAGCTGGTGCTTAAGGAAGGTTTGGTTGCCAGAGCGAGGGTCCCCTTGATAGGGATGGCTGGCCAGAAAGCCAGAGAATGTTGGAGCTGCACAGGGACTTGGGGGCCAGTTGCTCCAACCTCCTCATTTGATAGATGAGGACTATGGGGGCCCAGAAAGGGCTGGTGACTAAGTGAAGGTCACCCAGCCAATTAAAGGCCTCCTTCCCCCATAGGCAGTGAGAAACATTTCTGCCAAGTCCTGGCCCTATCCATGTGCATTTCCTGAAGGCCTGGGCCAGACCACGTGGAAAGGCAGATGCAAAGCCTTGGCCTCAAGCAGAAGAGGTGCTCCTAGCCACGCATGGTCATGCAGGCCTGTACTCTAGTACTTGGGAGGCTGAGACAGGAGGATTGCAGGTTCAAGGCCAGCCTCAGCAACTTAGTGAGGTCTCAGAAACTAGTGAGACCCCATTTCAAAATGAAAACTTTTGCTGGGCACGATGGTGCAAGCTTGTAATCCCAGTACTTGGGAGGCTGATACAGGACGATCACAAGTTGGCAGCCAGTTTCAGCAACTTGTAAGTCCCTCTGCAACTTAGTGAGATTTTGTTTCAAAACAAAGAATAAAAATAGGCCTGGGGGTATAGCTTGGAGGTAGAATGCCCCTGGTTTCAACCCCCAGTACCAACAAAAGAAAAAAAAAAATAGTGCTCTCCTGAGGGGCAGGATCCCATCTGCCTCTGTCACTGTCACCCTGTGTCTCTTCCCAGAGCAAAGATGGGCTCAAGGTGGGCCCTCCAGCAACACCCTACTCCCAGGGAGCCAGTCTTGGGGACTTCAGAGTAGTAGCCCTGGATCCCCTACTAGAGGAGTGGCCCCTGCACCCCACTGGCAATCTGGAGCAACCCCAGGAAGCCGGGAAGGCAACCAGAGGCTCCCAGCAAAGTGGAGGCCACGCTGCAGCAGCGGCTGCAGGAAGGGGTGCCGGGTGGGGCTCAGTGGGGCTGTGGGGAGGCTTCCGATGCTGAGGGTCGGGATGGGGCTTCTGCTCCTAATGGCAGCTAACTGCTCCCTGGGCCTCCCATCCCTGCTGCCGGCCTCCACCCTGCCCTCTGGCTCTGCTGGGGGTGAGACCTCCAGCAGCGTGATCCAGACCTGCTCCCCCACCCAGGTCAAGCCAGTTCCCTCCACCACCATCCCTATTGCTTCCTGGGACTCCTCCCTCAGGCCCAGCCTCCCGCTCTGGCTTGGCATGTGGCTGGCTTTTGTGCTTCACAAGCCCCTCCCCGCAAGCCCCCTCCCCACGTGGGGGACAGCTGTTGTTTTTTTCCTGCAGGCACCATCCCTCTCTGTAGGCCTGGCCTCCCCCTCTATCTGTCCTCAGGCTTTGGAAGGAGCTGATCACCAGGCGGGCTGGGGAGGGGGACACTCCAGGCCTGGCCAATCAGTGTGGATCCCATCACCCTGGTTACCAAGAGAGGTTTGAAACTGAACGGTGAATCCAAAGTGCAAAGGAAGCACATCCTGGGACCGAGGGGAGAGGACCCTATCTCCTGCTGGGGTTGCAGAGCCGGAGGAGTGAACCTGATGCTGCTGAGGGCTGGAGAAGGCTGCGGAGGCCCAGGAACGCAGACCTGGGGTGCGAACCTGCGGATTCCCCAACTTCCTCATCACTTGCTGAGTACCTGGATCCAGCAATGCCTAACGTTAGATGGGCCAGGAAATAATGATTATTAGTGTGATCAGAATGATTATTATTTCACTATTACTAATTCACCCAGTCTGAATTTAGTTTCTGTTACTTGTAACCGATACAACAAGACCTCCTGGTTAGAAACCCAGCTAGCAGTGCAATGGTCTCTGCCTAGAATCTGCCTGAGCCTCGGTCTGGTCTCTCCGCTCTGCTATTTCACTTTTTTTTTTTTTTTTTTTTTTTTTTTTTTTTTTTTGTGGTACTAGGGTTGGGACCCAGGGGCATTGTACCTCTGAGCTATACCCCATCCCTATTTTTTAGTCTTTTTTTTATTTTTTTGAATCAGTGTCTCACTGAGTTGTGAAGGGCCTCGCTAAGAAGCTGAGGCTGTCTGCAAACAGTGATCCTCTGCTCTCCACCTACCCGAATGCTGGTATTACCATCATGTGCCACCACGCCCAGCTTCTTTGGGCTTTTATTTGTTTGCTTATTTGTTGTTTGTTCTTTTTTTTTTTTTTTTTTTTGGTATTGGAGCCAGGGGCATTCTACCTCTGAGCCACACCCTCAGCCCTTTGTAGTTTTATTTTGAAATATGATCTTGCTAAGTTGCAGGCTTCCAACCTGCCATTTTCTTGTCTCAGTCTCCCAAATACTGGGATTAAAGACACACACCACTACCCTCTGCTTATTTTACTCCCACTACAAAGCAAAGGACTGTGCCTTTTTGCTGAGTTTGAAGACCCTGCTGTTTGTCACTCTAGAGATAATGGCACTAAGCAGAAGTTCTAAGCCCTGCACACCTCTGGAGGTCCACAACATTATCAATTTCTTAGATCCTGGTTCCCAGGAAGATGAGCAAGAACCAAGACAATTTAGCCAGGTCTGCGGCTTTCTTTCTTTCTTTCTTTCTTTCTTTCTTTCTTTCTTTCTTTCTTTCTTTCTAGTATCGGGGATGGGATCCAGGGGCATTTTACCTCCAAGCTACGCCCCAGCCCTATTTTTTATTCTTTATTTTGAAACAAGGGGGCCTTACTAAGTAGCTGAGGCTGGCTGTGAACCTGAGATCCTCCTGTCCCAGCCTCCCAAGTACTGGGATTACAAGCATGTGCCACCACATCTGGCTCTGGTTTTATGTTTTCAATGGTGAATGTTGTTTGCACACACATTTTTATATTAGAAAACACATCGGGCTATTGAAGATGAAAAAGAAAACAAATATATGGCGGCCCTGTGCTGTGGGTGGTCCCAGCATCCAACCTCCTCCTCACGGTGTACTCTCTCTCTTGGACCACTGTTCTTGAGGGGTCCTGGGGATCTCAAGGGGTTCTGGGACAGGAGCCTGGTTGAGGCTTGGCCACCCAAAGTGTTTCATCTCTGATAAAATGATGTCAAAGTGGACATGTGACTTTGGCTAGGCCAATCAGACTCCATACTGGTATATACATCACATCAGCTTGTAGAATACAAATCTGGAGCTGCCGGTACCACCATAGAGAAAGGCTGTCAAAGAATAAAGCCAATGCAAAGGAGACAAACTGGGCTGGGGAAGGAGTCGAGTCCTGATGACGGTGCTTTTATGCCTGGATCTAGCTGTGTCTGATGCTGCTTCGTGTGTTCCCAAATTTCCCAGTTCCCTTGTTTCCTTGAGCCAGTTTGAGTTGGGTTCCTGACCCTTACAAACCAAAAAGTTGCTACTAAAAACACATGCCATAGCTGGGGCTGGTGGCACACACCTGTAATCCCAGTACTTGGGGTGCCGATACAGGAGGATCTCTTGAGGACAGTCTCAGCAACTTAGTGGGACTCTCAGCAACCGAGCAAAGATCCTATTGCAAAATAAAAAATAAAGGACTATGGGGTGTAGCTAGAAGGTAGATTACGCCTGGGTTCAATTCCTAGTACAAAAAAAAAGGAAGTAAGAAAATGTATTCCTCATTAATTGATTTAAGAAAATAATCACAACATTTTATAAGATGCCAAGAGTCATATGTGAATGTTCTAGTATGCAAGATGGGAAAACAAAACCCAAACCAGGATTGAATGGGAACAGGCCTCCGTGGGCTCTGAGCAGCTGGGTGAACAGATTGGTGTGTCTACTTCACCCTTTGGTATGTGCCGGAACTCTGAGGTGATGGGGTGGCTTCTGCTGGCCACTTGGACCAAGCAGCTCTGCTCAGGTTGGCTGATCCACTCAGGTCTTTCTCCCTTCCCTGTTACAGGGGGAAATGGAGGCACCTTCAGTGAGTGGAAGCCACACGTCAGGGCCGGCAAGCTCATCTCTTTTGCTCCGGGGGTCTCCGGGTGCCAGCTGCACCCGCACAATTCCAGGGTGCTCCCGCCCTGCCTTTACCTGCCCACTCCCGATCACTAGGCTGGCGAGGAGTTCTAGCCAGAAGGCACATTACCCAAGAAAAGAATTACTGTCAGGGCCAAAGTCAATAAATTGATCCTAGAGTTCTATTTACCTCTAGTCCCCCTTTCTGCAGAAAGGAAACAAGCCACAGATGGCTTTGAAAATTTCTCCAAAGGAAGTTGCCAGAGACCCTTGACCCTCAGAATCTCTCTTTTTCACCATCATGTGCTACCCAGACTGTGCATCAGGCTCTGCTCAGAGCCCTCAGTGCTGACCTGCTGCCAGCTGGATGGAGCCTAGAGCTTTGGCCCCGATTCCAAGTGCCTGGGGCTCCGTGTTCCCCACACTCCTTTCCAGAGCTTGGTCTCACTGTACCAGGTAGTCTGACTGCTCCTCTGTGTCTGATGTTTGCCTGTCAAGCTCATGCTGCGCTGTCCCCTGGAGTCCTCCTGTGAGCCAGGAAGAAATACCCTGGCCTTTCTCTCTTCCCACCCTCCAGCTTCTCAAAGATGCTATTTACTGTCAGAACCCAAATGCAAGCCAGAGGTCCAAGGGGCTAGGTAAGTCAGCCTCCTAGGCTTCAAGCCAGAAAGAGGAAAGCAGAGAGAATGGGAACAGAGAGTATTAGTTTCTGATTGCTGCTGTAACAAATGACCACAGATTTGGTGGCTTACAAAAACATATTCACAGTAGGCCTCCCTTATCTGTGATTTCAGATACCCACAGTAACCATGGTTTGAAAACATTAAACAGAAAATTGCAGAAATGAACAATTGAATAAATTCATAAGATTTTTTTGTACTGATGATTAAACCTAGAGACATTCTACCTCTGAGCTACACCTCCACATCTATCTATCTATCTATCTATCTATCTATCTATCTATCTATCCATCTATCTATCATCTATCTACCTACCTACCTACCTGCCTACCTATCTATCTACTTTATTTTGAAACTGAATCTCATTGAATTGTTGGGGCTGGCCTTGAACTTGGGATCCTCCTGTCTCAGCCTCCTGAGTACTGGGATTACAGGCATGTGCCACCACCTGGACAATTCATAAGTTTTAAATTGTGTGCTCTTCTTAGGAGCATGATGAAACCTCACACTATCCTGCTTCATCCCACCCAGAGCCTGAATCATCCCTCTGTCCCAGGTATCTGCACTGCAGATGTTGCCTGCCAGCTAGTTATCATTCATCGTGGTTATCAATCAGCTCGACTGTCACAGTATCATGACACATGTGTTTGAGTAACCCTTATTTTACTTTACAATGACTCCAAAGTGCAAGGATAGTGATGCAAAGGTGGCACGGGGCATAAAACCATGGGAGGATAGCTGAACTTGGGTACTGTGTGGAAAGGCTGCTGAGCATACAGGGAAAAGTACAGCGGAGATAGGGTTCTGTCTACTTGTAATTTCAGGCATCCACTGGGGAGCTTAAAAGAGTATTCCCTGTGAGCCAGCAGTGGTGACATATGCTAATTTCAGTACTTGAGAGGCTGAGGCAAGAGGATCACAGGTTTGAGGTTAGCCTTAGCAATACTGTTTCAATAGTATCAAAAAGAAAGAAAAAAGAAGGAAAGAAAGAAAGAAAAGTAAGAGAAAGAAAGGAAGGAAGAAAGAGAAGAGAAGAGAAGGAGGAGGAGGAGGAGGAGGAGGAGGAGGAGGAGGAGGAGGAGGAGGAGGAGGAGAGACAAGAGAGAACTTATTCCCATGGATAAGAGAGGACTGCTGTTTCATCTGACAGTTCTGGAGGCCAGAAGCCGACATGCATCTCATGGGGCTGAAGTGCAGGCCAGCAGGGCAGCCTCCCTGGAGCCTCAGAGGGGAATTCCTTGCTCATCCCCTCCTGACTCCCAAGGGCTGCCCACTCTCTTCTGCTCATGGCCTCCTTCTTCAGAGCCAGCAATGCCCTGTCATCTCTCTGCTTCTGCCTCTTCCTCTGCTGTTCCCTCTTCCCCAGAGGAGGATGCTGTAATTATGTGGGGTTCACCAGTTGATCCAGAGTGAGCTCTTCACAGTCGGCTGATGAGCAGCCTGGACTCCATGTGCAACCTGACTCCTCCCTTACTATGTAGCAACAGATTCACAGGTTCCAGGAACCAAGACACCAACCTCTCAGGGAAGGGGCACCTACGACAGGTGTAAGACTTAAGCCACTTGGCCCACCTGCCTGGTGTGCCAGTTCCCTGGAACTGAGTTACTTCCCCCAAGGACAGGGACTGGTCAGGCTATCTGTGGTGGTATAATCCACCCAAGCAGCAGCTTAACACAACGATTGTTTCTCATCACACAGGTGCCGATGAGTGTGAGCTGAGCTGGACCAGGTGCTGAGCGCCTCTGCCTCTCTCTGTGGTTGTCGGGGGACTTGGCTTCAGTGTCTTCCATCTCCATCGGGCCAGTGGGCCAGCAAGGCGGGTCTCCCTGGAAATGGCGAAGGTGTGAGGGCACACGGTGCCTCCTGAGGTGGAGACGTCTCTTCCACCCAGATGCCATTGGCCAAGCCGGGGGGCAAGGACTCCACCTTCAAGGAGACCTTGGCAGGGAGCCCCACAGGTAGAACAGGAAGACGGGGATCCAATACAACCCAGGGTCCCCATCTGAATCACATCATTTTCCCTGCTATTCCAGAACATTGCTGTGTTCTAAGTTTGTTCTGTGTGAAAATAATTCAAGAGATTACACGAATGAATGAACAAATTCCCACCAGTAGGAAGTGACCGAGCTCGGCACATCTCTACTGTGGAGGAGATGGGCTCTGCGCACTCCTCCACTGGGGGTGACAGCTGGCAGAGCACGGACACCCCGCGGCCTGTCTCCTCCTCCTATGGGTAAATGGCCGCTCTGGTGGGAGACCGTGCAGGCGCTCACCTCTCTTCCAAGGACTTCTGGAGGACTTCCAAGTGCCCCAGAGGTGTACAGGCACCAAACCACACAGTCATCCTGGCTACCTTTCCTCCTTCAACAACCTCTCTCTGCCCAGGGGATGAACACCCGTCTATGGGGTGGCTGTTGGCTCTGCCCACAATGTTGAAGGCTGCCTCAGAGGCAGAGTTGAGAAGACGCTGCCCTGCCATCAAAATACTTACAGTCCACTGGGTGTGGGAGTGCACGCCTGCAACCTCAGTACTTGAGAGGCTGAGACAGGAGGATCACAGGTTAGAGGTCAGCCTCAGCAATTTAGCAAGGCCTTCAGCAACTTAGTGAGATCCTGTTTCAAAATAAAAAATAAAAAGGGCTAGAGGCGTAGCCAAGAGGAAGAACGCCCCTGGCTTCAATTCTCAGTACCAAAAGCTAAAACAAAAATGCTCATGGTCTGAAGATGCTGAGCTTAGCAAGCAGGAACAAAACAGGTGCCTGCCTAGGGTCTCTACAAAGGGGGATGGGAGGAGCCAGCCTGAGGACTCTGTGGGGAAGCGGCGCTGCGGGTGAGGTTTGAATACGCTGGGGTTTGCCAGGCAGACGAGCAAGTGGGGCCTTCCAGGGATCCAGAGAGATGGCCCCGATGAGCATACAGTCCATGTCTATGAGTGCAGGAACTGTTCCAGGAACTAAACTAGTCCAGCACTCTGGAGAATAACATGCGTGTGTCTGGGGATGGAGCAGGGAAGGTGGTGGGAGTGGGTAGGAGAGGAGGAAGCTCTCCGCCAAGGTCATTTCCTGCCTGATTAAGCGTTTGGATTTCTGTAAGTCAGAGGTTGAATGAACCTCTCCTATAAAGGACGAGGTAGTGAATACTTCAGGCTCTGCATTTGTACAATCTGCCGCAACGTCTCAACTTTGCCACTGTGGAATGAAAACAGCCATAGTCAGCACATAAATAAACAGGCACAGTATGTTCCAATAAAACTTTACTTATAAAAGCAGGTGGTAGCTGGGCTTAGTGGTGCACGCTTGTAATCCCAGTACTTGGGAGGCTGAGACAGGAGGATCCAGGTTCAGGGCCAACCTCAGCTACTTACTGAGGCCCTTTGCAACTCGGTGAGATCCTGTTTCAAAATAAAGAATAAAAACTAGGGCTGGGGGTGTAGCTCAGAGGTATAATGCCCCTGGGTTCCATCCCCGGTATTGCAAAACAACAACAACAACAACAACAACAACAACAACAACAACAACAACAAAAACATGTGGTAGCTGAGGATAGTGGTACACAACTGTAATCACAATACTTGGGAGGCTGAGACAGGAGGGTCATAGGTTCGAGCCCAGTCTCAGCAACTTAGTGAGATCCTTGGTAACTTAGCAAGACCCTGTTTCAATATAAAAAGGGCTAAGGGTATAGCTCAGAGGCAGAATGCCCCCTGAGTTCAATTCCCAGTATAAACAAAACAAAACAAATGGTGATGGGCCAAATTTGAGCCACAGGCTATAGTTTATAGATCCCTGCTCTAAGCCCAAGGTCACAAACTAGCAGCCTTTGGCCAATTCTGTCTCCCAGGTTTTTGTTTTGCTTTGCATTTTAAAGCCAATATTAGAAGATTAGGTGATTTCAAGTAGAATCCAGATTTCTAGGTTCCTTAGAGTCCACGGCTCCTGTCATACCAGGCTTCTGATCCCATGTGGTAATAACCAGGTGAGCCTGCTGTCATCAGGTCTTGGGCTCCCAGTTTACCAGCATCCCCCCAACTCATTTCCTCCCAGTTATCACTCCCCCTGCTGTGCTCGTGTTTTGTTTGGTGTCTTCTTCACTGTATTTGTTTCCTAGGGCTGCCTAGAAATGACTACAAATGGGGCTTTAGGCTAGGCTATAGAGTGTCCCCCAAAGCTCATGTGTTGGTAACACAGTGAGGTTCAGAGGTGGGTATAGCTGGAGGATGTGGGTCCTTCAGGGCTATTTCTGCCCCTGGTTCTCTCTCTCTTCCTCTGCTTCTGGTTGCTATGCAATGAGCAACTTTTCTGAGCCACATCCTGCTGCCATGATGCTCCTGCCTTGAAGCCAGCCAACCATGGACTGAACCTCTGAACCCAGGGGCCCGAATCAACTTTTCTTCCTCCAATTTGTTCTTGTGGAATAGTTTGGTCCCAGAAATGAAACGCCGACTAACACACTGGGTAACTTCCTTAAACAACAGAAATGTATTGTGTCACAGTTCTGAAGGCTAGCTAGAAGTTTAAATTCAAGGTGAGAGCAGGCTTGGTTCCTTCTAACGGATTTGAGAGACCAACTGTTCCGGGCTTCTCCTCCTGATTCTGGTGGCCTCACGTGTTCTTGGAGACAGTTTTCTTCTTGTGTCTCCACATTGTCTGCCATCTGTGTGTTCCTGTCAGGGTCTAACCCCCTCCTCTTTTCTCTTTTTGTGGTGTTGGGGATTGAATCCAGAGTTGTTCTACCTCCAAGTTATACCATAGCCCTTTTTATTTTATATTTTGAAATAGTGTCTTGCCAAGTTGCTGAGGCTGGCCTTGAACCTGCAATCCTCCTGTCTCAGCCTTCTGCATCTGGCAAACTTTTCCTCTTTATAAGGGAATCATTCAAGTTGGATCAGGGCCCACCCTAATGACCTCATTTTAACTGGATTACCTCTGTAACGACCCTGTCTCCAAATAAGGTCACATCCTGAGGCATTGGGGATTAGAACTCTAATATCTCTTTTTTAGGGAGACAGTTCAATCCATAACACCACACAGCCACTTCACTGCCTTATATTTTCTGTCTGGTCCCTGCTATCAGCCATGAGGACATAGCCAAGTGTTCCTGGTACAGCCAGGCTGCCTGCTATAGGGATCTTGCAGGGACAGCACAGTGGATGCCTTTAGAAGGGGCAGAGCCTGGTCCCGAGGTGGGGTGGGGTTGTGGGGAGGGTAAGATTGGAGAAGAGGCAGCGGGGTGGGGAAGGAGTTCAGGTGTGAACTCTTTCAGGGCTTGATGAAATGGTGGAGGGGAGGGGACTGGTGCCAGGTTTGGGCTTGGGGTTGATAGCACAAACAAGCAGCCATGATTTGCTGAAGGAGGGATCAAATTTTGGCAAGGGTTTTGTATGGGGAGGGAAACCACACTGAGAGGGGGGGAGAAGAGACCAAATTGTGTTCACAGAATTTCTATCAGAAGAGACCAGGATCCATGCTAATGAGAGGAAGGAGGAAGATGCTCCTTAGTCAGGAGGACATGGGGAGCTCAGAGGGGAGAGGGACTGACTGGATTATTTCAGAAGTCATGCTGTCTGGGGTTCACAGATGATTGGCCTGGGCTTTTTTACCCTTCTCTGTAGCCATGCCCTTTGCCCTTTGCCCTTTCTCCTCTCGGAAGCTAAGGTTTCCTCTGGCCTTTCACTTGGGGTTCAGCCACAGGACGTGGCCTAGCACTGCCTGGCCCAAGGGAGAAGTCCATGGAGCAGAGCCAAACCCAGTCTACGTCCCAGGGCGGCCCAGCCATATAGCCTGCAGCTAGGCAGCCTGCATATGCCGGAGCCAAATAATGCTTATTGTTGTATGCCCCTGAGAGTCTGTGGCTATTTGTTATGCAGCAACAGCTGACTGGTAACAAAATTGCAACGTTTTACAGAGGAGAAAATAGAGGCCTCAGGGAGGCAAGAGATCTGCTCAGTGGCATATAATTAATAAATAGCAAGGACCCAGATCTCCTAGCCAGGTGTGGTGGCACGTGCTTATATTAGCAGCACTTGGGAGGCTGAGACAGGAAAATTGCAGGTTTGAGGCCAGCCTCAGTGAGACCGTGTTTCAAAATTAAAAAAAAAAAAAGGGCTGGGTGTGTAGCTCAGAGATAAAGTGTCACTGTATTCCACCCCCAGTACCAAATAAATACATAAATCAATCCAAGCCTCCTGATTCCTGGCTCGGGATTCTTTCTGAAGCAAGGCAGTGGCTGTCACCTTGCTCCTGGTTGATTGGTTCCTTCCTTCCTTCATTGTACAAAGATATGTTCCTAGAAATGCAGCAATAACTTTTTTTTTTCTTAGCCATCAAAAAGCTCCATGCAGTGGTGGGAGGATTCCTCAAACAGACCATGACACACATGGTTAGTAAGTGAACCAACAGAGGTACAGGTGCTTGGGGGGGGGTGTAACCCAGGTGAGACAATCAGGGCAGGCTTCCTGGAAGAGGAGGTATCTTCGCTGAGTCATAAACAATGAGAAGGAATTGATCAGACAAGGCTGAGGAGGGAAGAGGCTGCCATGAGCATGGGCTGGTGCCAAGGCACAGCCTCGGGCTGTGTGGGGTCCTGGGCATTGTGGAGCAGTAACAGGCTGGCTATCTATCTACCTATATATTTTTGGTAGTGGAGATTGAACTCAGGGGCATCCTCCCTCTGAGCTACAACCCCTAGCCCTTTTTATTTTGGAACGGGGTCTCACTAAGTTGCGAGGATCTTGCTAAGTGGCCTAGGTTGGTCTTGAACCTCCAATTTTCCTGTCTCAGGCTCCCAAGTCCTGGGATTATAGGCGGGCTCCCCCACCTGAGACGACATATAACTTTTTTGAGTCATTAGGGTGAGATGAGGTGTGGGGGAGGTGACAGGCCACATCCAGGCCCAGCAGGGGGCTAGAAACCAGTGTGGCTGTGGCCTTGAACTCTCGCTTCCCTGGGCTCTCACTCTTGGTCTTGCCTTCTCCCTCTCCCGCTGGGTGCTAGGGCCCGCCACATGTGCGCTCTACCCCAGTCCTCTGCTTGCCCATCTTTAAAACAAGGGGCTTGCCGGGCGTGGTGGCGCACGCTTGTAATCCCCGCGCTTGGGAGGCAGAGACAGGAGGATCGCGTAGGTTCTAAGCCAGCCGCGCGCGCTGGTTTAGGAGACCCTGTTTCCAAAATGAAAATGTAAAAAATAGGTCTGGGAGTGTAGCCCGGAGGTAGAAGGGCTTCCAGGAACCCCAGTACCACCAAAAAAAAATAAAATAAAATAAAAAAAAATAAAAAATAAAAAATAAAATAAAACAAGGGGCTGGACAAGCTGGCCTCTGGGGTCCTTCCAGCCCTAACCACATGGGGCTGAGCAGGGGCTGAGCACAGCACGGGGAGGCTGCGGTCCTAGGAGCAGGTCCAGGCCAGAGCAGGAGGGAAGGCCCCTGTGCCCAGGGAGGGGTTGTGAGGCCCGGGGGAGCCGCCACCCTTCCCTGGATGTGGATACCGTGGAGCAGGGAACTTTCCTCTGAGCCAAAGGCTGGTCCAGGAACAGGAAGAACAAGGGCATATTGGACATTGAAAAAATTAAATATAGAATTCTCCAGATGGGGGAAATGACTTTCTGTCTCCTTTCCTCTGTTTCGCACAGAGGGAACCTGGGGGCTGAGAGATGTGGGGGGTTGGGATTAGTCACTGATGTGGGGGAGGGAGGGACCTTTCAAAGGCCGGCCTGCTCAAAGGGCCCCCTTCTCACACCCTGCCTCGGAGCCCCCGACAGAGACCACCGGAGGAAAAACAGGCACCCAACACCAGAACCCCATTTCACAGAAGAGGGCAATCTAGCCAGGCCGGCAAGAAAATTTCAGGTAATTGATGCTATTTTCCCACTGAGTGTGTTCTGCTAGAAAAGATTTTGGTTACAGGGTGTAATCAAATCACACTTAAGAATTCTACTAAAAGATTACTTCTATAATGAGAAAAAATATACTTTACGAAAGGAATCTGTGATATAACCTCCTCAGAGGGCAATTCGGCAATGCCTTTAAAAATGCGAAACACATGTGCTCTGAGGCAGCACTTCCGCCTGTGGGAGTGTGTCTCACAGGTGTGTTTGCACAGGCACACAGCCCTGCATGGTGAAAGGCGCCCTCCGCAGCGCTGACCAGGGCAGTCCAAGGTTGGACACAACCCCAGGATCATCAGTAAGGGACCAAGTAGATCCATCAACAGAACACCCCCGGGATGGAATACTACACCGGCATGAAAAAGACCTTGGCACGTATGTATGGGAAAGATTTTCATGTAATATGTTAAGTTAAAAAAGCAATAGCCGGGCGTGGTGGCGCACGCTTGTAATCCCCACGCTTGGGAGGCGGAGACAGGAGGATCGCGCAGGTTCAAAGCCAGCCGTGCTGGCTTAAGAGACCCTGTTTCCAAATAAAAATATATTTAAAAAATAGGCCTGGGAGTGTAGCCCGGAGGTAGAAGGGCTTCCAGGAACCCCAGTACCACCAAAATAAATAAATAGATAAATAAATAAATAAATAAGCAAGAGAAAGGACACTGGGCACAGTGTGCCCCAGGTATGCAGAAAATAAGGATGACTATAGAGAGACAGGCAGGAACTCTGTCCTACTTTCTTGTGGTTACCATTAGAAATCACCACAAACTTGGAAGCTTAAAACAACAGAAATTTGTTCCTTAAGAGTTCTGGAGACCACAAGTCTGAAACTAAAATGTCAGCTGGGGTGCATGCTTTCTGGACCTTCGAGGGAGTGTGATGGTTAATTTTATGTGTCGACTCAACTGGGCCCAAATATTTGGTCAAACATTATTCTGGGCATTTCTGTGAGGGTGTTTTGGGATGAAATTGACATTGGATTTGGTAGACCAAGCCAAGCAGATTGCCTGTCCTAATCATCCTATCAGTTGAAAGTTTGAGTAGAACAGAAATTCCTACCCTCTTCCAAGGGAGAGAGAGGGTTTTTCCTGTCCAACTGCTTTGAACTGGGACCCTGGCTTCTTTTCTGCCTTTGGGCTTGAATTGAAACATCGATTGTTCCTAGGTGACGAGCCTGCTGGCCTTTGGAGTAGAATTAAACTTTTGAATCCCCTAGGTCTTCAGCCTGCTGACTTGCCCTGCAAATCTTGAGGTTACCAGACTCCGTAATCGTGTGTGTGTGCCTGGGTCCTATAATTCCGTTCCTCTGGGGACCCCTGATGACTACAGGAACAATCAGTTCATATTCTTGCCCAGCGTTTGGTGGCTTCCAGTATTCCTTGACTTACAGCCACATCTCTCCCATCTCTGCGTATATCAGCCAGCTTTCTGGCACTATAACAGATATCTGAGATAATAACTTAGAAAGAGAAAAGGTTTGTTTCCTGGTCCCCCCTCCCCCTGTTTTCTCACTCTTCCCCAGAGCCCTCATTTAATCCATTCCTTTCCTATACCTTTACTGGTGCACTGTAGTGAAAAGGTTTATTTTGGCTCAGAACTTTGCAGGCTTCAGTCCATGATCAATTGGCCCCATGGTCTGGGGCTGTGGTGAGACAGTGTGCTGTGGCAGGAGCGTGTGCAGAGCAGAATGGTTGCCCTACAGGCCCAGGAGCTAAAGAAAGCAAGGAGGCCCCATCTCCAGCTCTTAAAGGCACCTCCACCTCCCAGGAGAGCCGTTACTCTGGGGACCATGCTTTTAACACACAGGCCCTTGGGATACATTTAAGATCCAGACTGTAGTACTTCTTCTGTGGTCACATTACCACCTCTTCTCTGTGTGTCCGTGTGTGTGTGTGTGTGTGTGTGTGTGTGTGTGTGTGTGCGTGCGTGTATGTGTAAGAGAGAGAAAGACAGACAGCTACCAGAGACTGAACCCAGAGGTACTCTACATTTGAGCTATAACTCAGCCCTATTTTATTTCTTTTTTCGAAATAGGGTCTCAATAAGTTGCTGAGGCTGACCTTGAACCTGTGATCCTCCTTTCTCAGCCTCTGGAGGGCTGGGATTTACAGGTATGCACCACTGCCCCTAGCAATGATGAGTCTATCTTCTAAGGATTCTGTCATTGGACTTAGGGGCTGCCTAGATAATCCAGGATAATTTCCTCACCTCAAGATCCTTTCTTAATTACACCTGCAAACTCTTTTTCTGAATAAGGTCACTCACAGGTTCTAGGAATTAGGACATGGTGGTATGTCGCAGAAGTTCACCACTGGCTCCATGAGAGAGCTGAGGCCTTTGGAAAGAGAAGTCAGTGGGCCATGGGGCCCAGGGGAATGGGAAACTTTTTTTTTTTTTGTGTGTGTGTGTGTGTGTGTGTGTGTGTGTGTTTTATGGTACTGGGGATAGAGCCCAGGGGCATTCTACCTCCAAGCTACACCCCCAGCCCTATTTCTTATCTATATTTTGAAACAGGGTTTCATTGAGTTGCAAAGGCCCTCACTAAATAGCTGAGGTTGTCCACAAACCCATATCCTCCTGTCTCAGCCTCCCAAATGCTTGATTACAAGCAAGTGCCACCAGGGCCGGCTCGAAACTTGTTTTTCTTGATAACCTTTTTTTCTTTTCTTTTCTTTTCTTTTTTCCTTCCTTCCTTCCTCCCTTCCTTCCTTCCTTCATTCCTTCCTTCCTTCTTTTTGTGGTACTGGGGGTGGAACTCAGGGGCTTTTCTACCTCTGGGCTACACTCCCAGCCCTATTTCCTACTTTATTTGGAAACAGGGTCTCACTAAGTAGCTGAGGCTGGCTTCGAACCTGTGTGATCTCCCTGTTTCAGCCTCCCAAGCGCGGGGATTACATGCGTGCGCCACCACGCCCGTCTTTTCTTGACAACCTTTTCTAAAGCATTTGGCTTCTTTCCCACAAACATGCATTAGCTGTTTCTGAAAACCTCAGACAGTAAGTAGCTCAGCTCCTCAACTTTTCAAGCACCTTCAATAGGTCTTTTGACACATCATCTCGCTAGAACACCCAGCGCCCTTTTGCGATGCGATGGTGGATCCAGAGAAGGCGTCAGGAAGAACATGCTGAGAGGTTTTGATCCGCACTCAAATAAAAAGATGGTATCGTTCTTGCTCACTCAGAACACGACTCAAGACTTTCAATGTGCTGTAGCATTGGCAGAGCAGGTCACATGCCAACCTCCTGCTCATGAAACGCTTCCCGGGGTTGTCCATGCGGTGGAAAGAGTCACCCGTGAGAAGCCACGGTCCTAAGGCAGAGGTTGATGGCTTCTTCATGCCAGAGGCTGAGTTCTTTGGAGGCAGACAATTGCTTGCATATTAAATATGGAGGATTTATTTGTGCTTCCTTAAGAAATGTCTTTTTTTTTTTTTTTTTGGGTCCGGGAATGGAACCCAGGGGCATTCGACCTCCGAGCTACACCCTCTGCCCTTTTTTATTTTTTTTAATTTGAAACAGGGTCTCACTAAGCAGCTGAGGCTGTCCGCGAACCGCGATCCTCTGTTCTCAACCTCCCAAATGCTGGGGTTACACAAGTGTGGCCACCACGCCCGGGCTGTATGTTTCTACTCTCTTGATTGTGTTCTGTGAATCTACTTTTGAGAAAGAGGGGAAGATGAGCTTCTCCTTTCTCTCTTTCTTCTTCTGCATTGAACCCAGGGGCATTTTATCTCCAAGCTACACCCTCAGCCCAAATTTTTATTCTTTTTATTTTGAAACTGTCTCATTGAGTTGCAAAGGGCCTCACTAAGTAGCTGAGGCTGGCTGCAAACCTCTGATCCTCCAGTCTCAGCCTCCCAAGTACCGAGATTATAAACATGCACCATTACATCCCTCCTATTTTTTATTTTGAAAGAGGTCTCGAGCCGGGCGTGGTGGCGCACGCTTGTAATCCCCGCGCTTGGGAGGCTGAGACAGGAGGATCGCAAGGGTTCAAAGCCAGCCTCAGCTACTTAGTGAGGCTCTCAGCAACTGTGAGACCCTGTTTCCAAATAAAATATAAAAAAAGGTCTGGGAGTATAGCCTGGAGGTAGAAAGCCTCTGGGTTCCACCCCCAGTACCAGCAAAAAAAAAAAAAAAAAAAAAAAAAGAGGGTCTCACTAAATTGCTAAAGGCCTTGCCAAGGTGCTGAGGCTGGCCTCAGATCTGCAACTGTAGCTGGGTGCACTCACTGGTGCAAGCCTGCAATCCTAGTACTTGAGAGTTTGAGACAGGAGGATTGCAGGTTCGTGGCCAGCCTCAGCAATTTATAAGGAGACCCTCTGCAACTTAGTGAGACCTTGTTTCAAAACAAAAAAATAAAATATGGCTGGGGTTCTAGCTCAAAGGTAGAATGCCCCTGGGTTCAATCCCTAGTGCAACAAACAAACAAACAAAATACCTGCACTCCTCCTGTCTCAGCCTCCCACGTACTGTGACCACAGGCATGTACCACCCCTAGCCATTGCTTTCTTAAGTCCCCCAAAGAAAAATAAGTGGGCAAACTTGATGAGAAATGGCAGTTGATACTTGCCCTCAAGATGGGAGAGCTTGGGGCGGGATGGGGACTGGACAAAGAAGAGAGCGCTCTCTCCTTAGAGAGGGCCATTTCCCAGCCCAGTGCGGCTCCTCGGCGAGATGCCCACCGAGGACAGAGCATCTTTTGGGAGAAACTAAACAACCAAAATTTTATGTAAACTCACCTAATAATTTAATGTGAGAAAGTAATTTGAGTTTTTAAACCTTTTTCTTTTTAGCTACTGTGTAGGGCAAATAAAACATTCACAGATGGAGCCTCTTGCCCTCTCTCCAGAACTTCTGTCCAAATGCGTTAGTCCTTCAGATCCTGGGCAGCCTCAAACTATGTCTTCACTTCCACTTTCTGTCCAAGCACATGATCATCTTCTTTTTCTTTTTCTCACTTTTTTTTTTTTTTGGTGGTACTGAGGATGGAACCCAGGGGACTTCTACCTCCGGGATACACCCCCAGATCTATTTTATATTTTTATTTGAAAATAGGGTCTCACTAAGTTGTTGAGATTACAAGTGTGCGCCACCACGCCTGGCAGTGTTTTCTCACTTTTAAACTAACAGCCTCACAGGTTTTTTTTTTGGTTTTTTTTTTTTTTTTTTTTTTTGCAGTGAGAACCCTGAGACGGGAAGAGGCCCCTGCTCCTGGGGAGCGGGCTGGGGCCGCGGGCTGAGGCCGCTTCCTGGCTCGTCGCCTGGCTGTTTTGGACACTTGCTTCTGCACACTGTTCTGTTCTCAACCTAATGATGCCATTTTTAGTGACTCATTAGGATATTCATTAAGAGTTGTTAGCACATCAAAACAGTGTTGGGGAGGGCTGGCCGAGGCCGCTTCCTGGACATTAGCAGTTGTCTGTATTTCCTTGGCAGCAGGGAAGGGACAGCAAGCGTATTCCCAAATGCTGTCAGCTCAGAGGGTGTTGTTTCTGCAGCGTGCACTTACTGAGCACCTACTGTGTGCATGTGGGTGTACAGTGACTTCCTCTGGTACACGAATGAAATACAAAGTTGTCACCTTCCTCCCCCGCCCTGGCGGGATGTCCCCTGCGGCCATGCCGGCCTTCTGTCCCTCGGACACGCTGCCCTGGCCCCACCTCAGGACCTTCCCACTTGCTGTGGCTGCTGCATGGCCTGTTGTCCCTGACCCGGCCCAAGAGCCTCATTTCCAGAGAGCTCCTCCCTGGGTCCTGTCTGCTCTTGATGAACCCTGGCCCAGTGCTCTCCAGCGAACCGCCCCCCTTTATTGACTACACAGGACTCAGCAGTAGCTGAAACCTTTGTTGCTTCTTTGCTGACGATCCCCTCAGACCAGAATGTCGGCTCTGTCAGGGATAAAGCTGGTCCGAGGGTCCCTGGCTCCTGCGAGACTTCCTGGCACATAGTAGGTACCCAGTCGGCATCTGCTTGACAAATGCCACAAATGCGGGAGAAGCAGCCACCTCCTCGCAGCCAGGGCCACCAGCAGTCTGGCACACCCCCATGTGTGGCTCTGGGCAACGCCATGAGTGGTTTTCCCTGGACATCTGAGATCATCTCGAAGGAAAGACGACGTGTGAGATAATGCATTAATTTCTCCAGTTTATAATTCTGTTCGGCAAAGGGGACCCACCCTCCCCGGCTCCTACGGTCGCCTGGAGCAAGCCTCAGGTGCTGGCGCCAGCAGGCGGAGACCGGCCGGGGCAGCCTGGGGCCAGGTTCTGCCAATAGATTATTTCTCTGAGTAATTAAGATGGAATTAAAAATTAATTCTTTCCTTCAGCTTGATTGCATTTCAAGGGATAAACTGAGTGTTATGGCTTTTGTGCAATTTTTTCTACCTAAATTAAATTGGATTGTGTTTTCAGAGGTGGGGGAGGAAGACACTGGGATTCATCCATCAGCTAAAAATGCCCAGGGAGGGAGCCGGGTGAGTCTGTCTCCCGGAGTGGGTGAGATGAAGGTGCCCCTGCTCTGGCCCTCACAGTGGGCTTGTTCCCAGAGGAGGAACTTAAGTCCATGCTGAGGATGCCCAACTGGGAACTCTTCCTGCCACCAATGTGACCGGCCAGTCAGACCTGGTTCCAAGTCAGCTCTGCTGCTTAACTGCTGGCAACCTTCTTCCCTCTGTGGGTTCAGCTTCTCGTTTGTGAAATGGGTATGAGCCACCTTACTCACTGGGGTACTGGGGGATTATATAAAAATTAGGTTAGCCCAGGGGTGTAACTAGTCAATAAATGCATGACTCTCCCCATCCATCAACTCCCTTTGTTTTTTTCCTTTCTATTAAAATACATTTATAGCTAGGTGTGATGGTGCACACCTATAATTTCCACACTTGGGAGGTTGAGACAGGAGGATCGCAGGTTCGAAGCCAGGCTCAGGAACGTAGTGAGACTTTCAGCCACTTAGCAAGACCTTGTTTCAAAATTTAAAATAGGCCGGGCGTGGTGGCGCACGCTTGTAATCCCCGCGCTTGGGAGGCTGAGACGGGAGGATCACACGGGTTCAAAGCCAGCCTCAGCTACTTAGTGAGGCTCTCAGCAACTTAAGTGAGACCCTGTTTCCAAATAAAATATAAAAAAGGTCTGGGAGTATAGCCCGGAGGTAGAAAGCCTCTGGGTTCCACCCCCGGTACCACAAAAAAAAAAAAAAAAAATTAAAAATAGAGTTGGGGTAGAGCTTGGAAGTAGAGCTGCTCTGGGTTTAATCCCCAGTACCAATAAGTAAATAAAATCTTTCTGTGCATTCATTCACTCACTAGGAAATGCATTCATTTCCCTGATTCAAAACTTAAAAGGAAGAAAAGCATATACAGTAAGAATTTCCCTCGTACCACCGTCCCCAGGGCAGCAGCTCCCCTCCGCAGAGGGAACTGGTTCTGTCTGTGGCTTGTTTATCCTTCCAGAGGTCTTTTATGAACCCATGAGAAAACATGTCTACATCACTCTTTGTTTCACAAGCGGCGTGTGCTCGATGCATCTTCCAGCCTTTGTTTTGTCCTGTTTTCCCTCCACAATATATCATGAGGAATGTTCCATGGTGGTGTGTGCCGTGGCTCTGCAGCCATTCCCACCTCTGGGCAGTCACCCGCGGCACGGTGTTGTGTGGTGTGTTTAACCAGTCCTCGGCTGATGGACATTCATATTGTTTCCAAGCTCTTGCTGCTCCAAACAATTCCACAATAAATAACCTTGGACATAAGTCATTGGCGCGCGCGCATATATATCTCTGAGGTAAATTCCTAGAAGCAAAATCGTTGTTCAGAGGATAAACTACATTTGTTAAAAAATAAAGTGTGTGCAGGGGAACAGGAATGAAAGCAGAGCTGTAGAATGAATGTTTGTGAAGCTGAAGCTGGTCGGGCTGTGGGAACTCGCCGTATGATTCTTTCTAATTTTTTGTGTGCTTGAAATGTCCATAACAACAACAACAAAAAAAAAAAATGTAAAAAGAGACATGACTTCCTATCCACATCTTCCACTAGGAAGCTTGGAACTCATCTCCCACCCATACAAGAAAAAGCTGAACATACTGAACACCAGCCACTCCTCTCAGCTGTACCAGGAACGGAGGGCAGACCCAGAGCAAAGCTGAGCACTGCCCTCGCTGGCGGGGTTGGCCGTGGCTACAGAGACTTCAGAGCAGAGCGGGCAGCTGAAACTTCCCGGAGAAGCTTCTGGGATGGGAAAGCCCAGGGAGTCTCAGTAGAGGAGTCTGAGAGTGTGACGCTCCAGGGCGCCCTGTCTCGGGGGATACCCCCATGAGTTTGTGAGTGTTACCTGTAGAAGGTCTGTCAGGTTCTCAAAATCAGAAGAATATTCCCTCCTGCTTCCAGCCAGGAAGAGGGAAAAGAGCCATTTTCCAGTATGCACAGAGCGTTCTGTTGTGAACCAAAACCTGCCATCAAGAGAAACAATTTGATCAGAGTCTAATTGACCCAGGAGAGAAAGATGCCCAACTCTGGCCCCTCTGGCTTTGGGCAGGAGGCTGAGAAATATTCAACTGCAGCCAAATCTGTCTTCCCGCCCCACCCAAAGGGGGTGGGAGAAGAACTGAGAAGTGTTAAAGGACAACTGGAGATGAGTGAAATTTAATAAAGTTTATTTGAACAAGAAAGAGGTTCTAGAACTGGGCAGCATTCCAGGCTGAAGGTGATTCGGGATGCCCCCACCTGCACGTGGTGAGCACTTTAATAATGACAACAACGGACACACGTGATTACCTGATTGGTGCACTTCGCCTTCTTGGCACTGGCTGAGGCCCACTGCCTGGTAACTGGGGTATACTCTAGGTTATAACTTGTTTGCATATCAAGCTAAGTTGCAGTTTACTGTATAGGAAGGTCGCTTTGAGCTGGATTTTTCTCTCTCAAGTACAGAGGCAAGTTTAGGACAAATTTATTTATTTATTTATTGCAGGTCTGGGGATGGAACCCAGGGGCACTCGACCTCCGAACTACAGCCCCTGCCCTATTTTTTATTCTTTATTTTGAAACCGGGTCTCCCTGAGTTGCAGAGGGCCTCACTAAGTAGCTGAGGCTGTCCGCGAACTGGGATCCTCCCGTCTCAGGGACAAATTTATTTGAATTTAACAAAAACATAGTGAAGGTCACAGCCCATGGACACAGGATGACTAAGACCGAGACCCGCGCACTACAGAATGCTTACCCCCACCTGACCACCATATTACTAGAGGCCAATGTACAGTGATTTCGTTTATACAACACCTCGTGGCCAGATTTCCACAAAGAATTACAAGGTATACTAATAGCAAAGTCACAGTTTGAAGAAACAAGCCAAATCAGATTCAGACATGACAGGGATGTTGGAATGATCAGATCAGGAACTGAAAATAACTATGCTTAATACGACAAGGGCTCTAATGGAAAAAGTCGAGACGCAAAAACAAGCCCTGTAAGCAAACAGATGGAAATTCTAAATGAGAATCAAAAAGAAATTTTAGAAATTGGAAGTACCGCGACAAAAATACTGCCTTTGATGGGCTCGTCAGTAGATAGGTGGTAGCAGAGAGAAGGCCAAGGAAGCAGTCGGGGAGCTTGGTGATGTGTCATTAGGATCGTCCAAATCTGAAATCCAAGGAGAAAAAGTGTGAGGAAGAAAACTGGAACAGACTAGGAATTTGAGACAAGTACAGAAGAAGTTACATTCACACAGCAGGACACCAGATAGAGAAAAAGAAACAAAAGATTAGAATAAATATTTGATGCAACAATGATTGATAATGCCCCAAGATTAATGCTAGACACCAAGACAGAAGCCCAGAGAAAACAAGCAGTATAAACGCCAAGTGCAGTGGGGCCTGCCTACAATGCAGAAGAGGGTGGAACCGAGAATACACTGCAATTATTAGGAGGCTGAGACAGGAGGATTTCAAGTTCAAGTCTAGCCTCAGTAACTTAGTGAGACTCTCAGCAATTTAACAAGACCAAGTTTCAAAATAAAAAGAAAAGGGGCTTGGGGTGTAGCTCAGAGGTAGAACACCCCTGGGTTCAGTCTTTAGTACAGAGAGAGAGAGAGAGAGAGAGAGAGAGAGAGAGAGAGAGAGAGATTAGAAGGAGAAGAAGAAGAAGAAGGAGGAGGAGGAGGAGGAGGAAGAAGAAGAAGAAGAAGAAGAAGAAGAAGAAGAAGAAGAAGAAGAAGAAGGAGAAGAAGAGAAAGAAGGAAAGAAAGAAGGAAAGAAAAGGTTATACCTTGGCATATCATATTCAAATTTCAAAGATTACAAAACAGGAAAAAATCTTGAAAAAAGCAGGCAGTGGAAGCCTTACTTATAGAAGAAGATAAGAATCTCATCCGCTGAGCATGAGGGCACACACCTGTGATCCTCACTACTCTGGAGGCCAAGGCAGGAGGATCACTTGAGCCCAGGAGTTCTAGGCCAACCTGGGCAATATAGAAAGATGCCTCAAAAAAAAAAATTCACATCAGACTTCTCTTCAGAAACTATGCAAAATAAATAAATAAATAAATAAATAAATAAATAAATAAATAAATAATAAAAAGCGTTGAAAGAAAAATACCTATTAACAATTAAAATACTAATAATTCAGTATGCAACAAAATGAACTTTTAGAAATGGAGGACAAGCCGGGCGTGGTGGCGCACGCTTGTAATCCCCGCGCTTGGGAGGCGGAGACAGGAGGATCATGCTGGTTCGAAACCAGCCGCGCTGGCTTAAGAGACCCTGTTTACAACAACAACAACAAAAAAAAAAGTATAAAATAGGTCTGGGAGTGTAGCCCGGAGGTAGAAGGGCTTCCAGGAACCCCAGTACCACCACCAAAAAAAAAAAAAAAAAAAAAAAAAAGAAAGAAAGAAAGAAAAGAAATGGAGGACAAATAAAGACTTTTTTTAGGCAAACAAAAATGAAGGGAATTTGTTGCTTTTAAATGCTTCTTGCAAGAAAGAAATGGTAAAGGTTCTTCAGAGAAAAGAAAAAATTATATAAGTCAGAAACTTGGGTCTACATAAAGGAAAGAAGAGTATTAGAGATGGAGCAAGTGAAGGTAAAATGAAACCACTCCAGTTCTTAATCAATATAACAGACAAGAGTTCATTCAGAATAATAATAGCAACAATGTATTTGGTGATCTCAATGCACACATAGGTGACATGAAGGACAGCTATTAGGAGAGAAGGAGACTTGTTGCAAGGCTTTTGCACCTCCCTAAGTCAGTACAGTATTATTTGAAAGTGGACTTGGACTAGTTCTAAGTATGACACAAACCCTGGGAAACACTAAAAATGTTTAACACTAAACAAAAAGAAATATAAGCCAGGCAGGTGCAGTGGCATCCTAGTACTTAGGAGACCGAGATAGGAGGATGGCAATTTTAAGGTCAGCCTTAGCAACTTAGTGAGACCCTGTCTCAAAATAAAAACTAATAAGGGCTGGGGATATAGCTGTGGAGTAGAACGCCCCCGAGTTCAGTTCCAAGTAGAAGAAGAAGAAAAAAAGGGGGGGGGGAGAAAGAGGAGGAGGAGAGTAGGAGGAGGAGGGTAGCAGCTATGTAGAGAAAAACGCAGAAAGTAAAATCAGGTAAATCCACAAAGACATAAAACTAGTGGAGAACAAGGGTACTGAATAGAAAACAGTAACGAACGTGGTAAGTGTTAATTCAACTGTATCAATGGCACTTTAAACATCAGTGGTAAAGCAGCTTTATTCTTAATTGTGAAAACTTGAGCGCACGCCAGTAGTGATGTTCTCCAGCAGATGAATGTCCATACAATGGACTGTTGTTCAGCGCTCAGAGGAGAGGCACCAGCCATGGAGAGCCACGGCAGCCGGAGCCGCACAGCCCGTCTGAAGGGCTCCGTGTGGAACGACCCCAGTGACATTCTGTCAGAATCAAAGCTAGAGACCGTGCAGGGGTCAGTGGCTGCCAGGGCCAGGGTGGCATCGAGGACCTCCGGGCAGGGGGACGCGCTGCGTGAGGCTGTGGTGTGGACTTGGCGTCACACACTTGTCCAGACCCACGGAATGTGCCACACCGAGGGCCCCTGGTGCCGAGCACAGACCCCAGCGGGCCGCCCAGGTTCATCAACTGATGAACCTGGTGGCAGATGATGCTAAAGGAGGCTCTGCGTGGGGGGGCTGGAGCATCTCGGGCATCTCTGTAAACTTCTCAATTTTGTTGAAAACCTAAAACTTCTTTCAAAAAACAAAGCTTAAAAAAAAAGCAGAAAATAACGTGTTGGCAAGGCTATGGAGAAATTGGAACCTTTTGAGCGCTGTTGGTGGGAACATAAAAAGATTCAGCGTCTATGGAACACAGTATGTTGGAATCTCACAAAATTAAAAATAGAATGATCATATGAGCTAGTAATTCCACTTTGGGGGATTTACCCAAAAAGAATGGAAAGCGGAAACTCCAGAAGAGACCGGTGCGCCCATATGCTCCGCAGCGCTGTTCACAGTAGCCAAAGTGGAAGCAATTCAGACATCCGTCTACGGACTCCAAACGTGGTCAGTGCGTACAGGGTATCATTCAGCCTTTAAGAGGAGATTGGCCGCCGTGCGTCCACTGCTCCATCGCCAGGCTCCAGCTGCAGAAGCGGGGTAAGTATGGGGGTCTTTCTGCTGCGACCCCTGCCAAGCCGGCCGCCCGCGGAAACTGGCGGGAAAGCGCGCGGGAGAGCGCCCCCTGCCGGCGGCTCGGGCCGGGCGGCTCGCGGTGCAACTGGACGGTCGCAAGCCCTGAGCTCCGGACCCCAAGCTCCCGCCCAGCTCTGGGCTCAACTCCAGATCTGCGAGGCCGGCTCTGTGCCGTCCTCGCCGCGCAGGCCGCGCACCTGCGGGCTCTCAGTGCTGGGCCCGAGCCGCACGCGTGTGTCTTTAACCCCCCGGGGGGCCAATAGATACCCAAGGATATGACTGCGAGTGGGAAAAGAGGGGACAGAAGTGAGGTACCGGCCCGATTCCCATTTTCATTTGCGAGTTTTTAATAGAAATGCGGAGATATAAAGCATTCGTTCAGGTCAAAATATTTCAGCGAACAAGTTTCAGCAGTTCAACTTTATAATAATTATAAATTAACCTGTTAAAACATAAATGAACCTGTAAAAATCATCAATCATAAATACTGTACTTGGATTTTTTTAAGCAAGTAAATTCTTACTGACAGCAACTAAATGGTATTTTTAGAGTGTGTGTGTGTGTGTGTGTGTGTGTGTGTGTGTGTGTGTGTGGTACTGGGGATGGAACCCAGAGGCTTTCTACCTCCGGGCTATACTCCCAGCCCTGTTTTATATTTTATTTGAAAACAGGGTCTCACTAAGTTGCTGAAAACCTCACTAAGTAGCTGAGGCTGGTTTCGGACCTGCGTGATCCTCCTGTCTCAGCCTCCCAAACACGGGGATTACAAGCATCTACCACCATGCCTGGCTTCAGTAGTATCTTTTGATGAGTAGAAGAAATTGATTTTAATATAGTTCAATTTATCAATATTTTCCTTGATATCAGTGCCATGGGGTCCTTTTTTGGGGCAGTACTGGAGATTGAACCCAGTGGTATTCTACCTCAGACTTATACTCCCAGCCCTATTTTTTATTCTTTATTTTGAAACAGGGTCTCACTGACTTGTAGAGGGCCTCACTAAGTAGCTGAGGCTGTCCTCGAACTGCAATCCTCTTGTCTCAGCCTTGTCTTAACTATTTTTTATGCTCTGCGTTTCTACATAAAATTCAGAATTAGCCCATCAATTTACACACACACACACACACACACACACACACACACACACCTACTGAGATTTTGATTGAGATTTTATTGAATTCATAGGTCAATTCCAGGGAACCGACACTTTTATAATATTGAATTTTTTGCCCCCATGAACATTGTTCTCTCCATTTATTTAGTTCCCCATTAATTTCTCTTAATGATGCTTAGTAGGTTTCAGTATAGAAGTTTTATTCATCTTTTGCTAAATTTATCCCTGGACATTTAACTTTTATGCCCTTATAAATGTCACCGCATTTAAACTCTGATTTTTAAATTCCTACTGGTGTATAGAAATATTGACCTCGTATCTAGTGACCTTGCTAAATGTAGGTATTAATTCCTATAACTTCCTGTGGATTTTCCTTGAATAATGACACATTTATTTCTTCTTTTCCAACCAGTTCCCTTTTTATTTCCTGGCCTTGCCTTGCTGCGCCCGCCAGGCCTGGCAGCACGGTGTGGGAGAGGAGCAGAGTGGGCACCCGTCTCGCTGTAATGTCGGGAGGACATTCCAGTATTGTCCCTGAGCACGATGCGGGGTGCGCCCTTCTCACGGTAACCCTTCACGGTAAGGGAGTTTCCGTTATTCCTCAGGTACCAAGAACTTTTTAAACTTGTGAGTGAGTAGACGTTGATTTTCATCTGTTGCTTTTCCACAACCCCTGAGATGATAGGATTTTTCTTTTTCTTTTATTAATGCGGGAAATACATTGATTTTTAAAAAGCCAACTTTGCATTTCTTGAACAAATCCAATTTCATGGTGATGCATTATTCTGTATTTTTTAGGTTCAGTTTGCTAATAATTTATTTAGGAGTGCATGTCTATAAAAGAGATTTTTTTTCCTTGTGCTTTTCCTAATCAAGTTTTAGTATAAAGGCTATGCTGCCTTTATAAAAAAAAAAAAGTGAGGATGTCTCCTTTCCTTTTTTGTTTCAGTACTGGGGATTAACCTGGGGCCTAGAGCATGCCAGTCAAGCGCTCTGCCCCTGAGCTATGTCCCAGCCACTACCTTCCTGAGTAATTAGATTGTTTTAGGGATCACTTTAATCGGCTGGTGGACTTTGTGTGAGATTGGTCATGTTTTCTTCCTTCCATGTTTGGATGAAGTCTTCAGTTAAGACCCATTGGTCAGGCATTTTCTTTGTAGGAAAGGTTTTATTCATGAACATAATTTCTTTAATGAATCTAGAGATTTCCAGATTTCTATTTCTTCTTTTGTCAGTTTTGGAAAATTTTATTTTTCTAGCAATTCTTCTGTTTCACCTAAAATTTCAAATTTGCGAGTACATAGTTACTTATAATATCCTCTCATCTCTTTTAGTATTTGTAAGATTTTAATAATGTCCCTCTTTTCATTTCTGATGTTAGCTTTTCCTTCCTTCCTCCCTCCCTTCCTTCCTTCCTTCCTTCCTTCCTTCCTTCCTTCCTTCCTTCCTTCTTTCCTTCCTTCCTTCCTTCCTTTTTGTGGTACTGGGAATTGACCCTATGAGTGTTCTACCTTTGAGCTACACTCCCAGCCCTATTTTATTTTTCGTTCTGAAGTAGGATCTCTCCAAGTTATCACATCCTGGCCTCAGCTCTCAACTCTCCTCCTGTCTCAGCCTTCCAGGTACTAGGATTATAGGCGTGCACCATCCTATCCAGCTTATCTTGCTTTCTTTTGAAACTTTAGTCTTCTGGCCAAGTGCAGTGAAGTATTTTTGTAATTTCAGCAACTTAGGAGGCTGAGGCAGGAGGATCACAAGTTCAAGGCCAGCCTCTGCAATTTAGCAAAGAAATTATCTCAAATAAATAAATAAATAAATAAATAAATAAATAAATAGGGTTGGGATACAGCTCAGCGGCAGAATGTCCTTTCAAATGTATGTGTTTAACTCCCCATAAAACACACACACACACACACACACACACACTCCAAAGAGTTATCCCTTTTATGAATACTTTAAAAAACAAGGCTGGCGCCCAGCATGGTTGCGCACGCTTGTAATCCCCGCACTTGGGAGGTGGAGACAGGAGGATCGCGCAGGTTCGAAGCCAGCTGCGCTGGCTTAAGAGACCCTGTTTCCAAATAAATACATAAAATAGGTCTGGGAGTGTAGCCCGTAGGTAGAAGGGTTTCCAGGAACCCCAGTACCACCAAAACAAACAAACAAGGCTGAGCTGGGCGTGGTGGTAAACACCTGCAATATCCCAGTACTTTGGTGGCTGAGACAGGAGAATTGCAAGTTAGAGGACAGCTTCAGCAAAACACTGAGACTAATAATGAGACCCAGTTTCAAAACAAAAAATAAAAAAAGCTGGGAGTGTAGCTCAGCGGTAGAATGCCCCTGGGCTCAATCCCCAGTTATGTAGAAATAAATAAATAAATAAATAAATAAATAAATAAATAAATAAATAAATGTCTTTTTCTTTTCAGGATCATTTTAAAATCTAGCTGAGGCTATTTAAAAGAATACATTATAATTTGAAAATATTTTGGGGTTTCTCTTAGTTCTTTGCCTAACCTCAGTATGGTCAGGAAATTCAGTCTTATGAAAATTTTTGAGACTTACTTGAAGGCCTGTGGATCATTTTTGATAAATGTTCTATGTGCATATAAAAAAGAATATGTATTTGAAGTTGTGGACTTCAGTGTATGTCAAACTAATTAAATGTCTTATTCTACTCAAATATTTTATATCCTTAACAATATTCTATATTAAATACATATTCTAATCCTTAGACTTGGGGTCTGCTTGTTCTAACCATCAGTGCGGAAGCATGTCAAAGCCCTTCAGTGATGGCTGTGGCTCCTCTGTTTCCCTTATGCAGTTCTATTCATTTTTGCTTATATTGTGAGATTACGTGATTAGGTACAGAAATACAAAGTATTATGTTATTTTCCTAGTAGATTTAACTTTTTTTGTGTGTGGTGGTAGTGGGGTTTCTGGAAGCCCTTCTACCTCCGGGCTACACTCCCAGACCTATTTTATATTTTTATTTGGAAACAGGGTCTCTTAAGCCAGCGCGGCTGGCTTCGAACCTGCGCCATCCTCCTGTCTCCACCTCCCAAGCGTGGGGATTACAAGCGTGCGCCACCACACCCGGCTAGATTTAACTTTTATTATTATTTATTATATTGTAATCCCAGCATTGGGAGGCAGAGAGAGGAGGATAGTGGTTCATGGAATGGCCTCAGCTAACACTTAGTGAGGCCCTTTGCAACTCAGTGAGACCCTGTTTCAAAATAAAGAATAAAAAATAGGGCTGAGGATGTAGCTTGGAGGGAGAATGCCTCTGGCTTCCATCCCCAGTACTGAAAAACAAAAACAAAAACAAAACAAACAAACAAAAAATGCGTCTCATCATATCTGGCTGGTATTCTGCTTTAAAGCCTACTGTATCTGATATTAACTTAGTATTTTCCTGGTATAAACTTTTATATCCTTTTGCTGTTTACCGTATGTTTTTATATTTAAAACATATCTCTTATGCATAACATATGATATTTTGAAATCAAATTTAACAATATTTGTCTTTTAATTAGGTTATTTAGTTTATTTACATTTAATGTAATTCTTTACATATTTGGGTCTAAATCTACCATCGTATCGTTTGTTTTCTACTTGTCCCATCTGCCCCTTGCCTCCTTTTGCATTAATCAAATGCTTCTTTATTCCATTTCCCCCCCCAACTAGCTTGTTAGTCTGAGAAATTGGCCCCAAATCCCATCCTCGACCTATTAAAGTCCAGTGTCAATTCAAAACTTTATCACTTCCCAGAGCTACGAGGACCTGGGAGCACTTATTTAGACTTACTCATCTCCACCTTTTATGCCATGACCCTTTTTATATTTTCATTCTTTCTCTATTTGAAGTCCTAAAAGGCATTTGAATCGTTTGCAATCATCAACAACTTAATTTACCCTCACATTACATTTTCTCTTGCTCTCCTTTCCCTCCTGTGTCTTACTCTTTCTAACAGGAAACATTTTCCTCCTGCCTGAAAAAGCCCGAGTATTTTCCTCGGTGTGCACCTGCTCGCGATGCATGGTCTCGGTGTCTGTTTGCTGACCTGCCTTTCCATTATCTGAAGGTATTTTCAGTGGAATCTGAGATCGGTACCTCTTTTCTTCCGGGGCTTTCAGACTGTAGGCCTAACATCTACTTGATTTCGTTATTTCTGTTGAGAAGTCAGTTATCAGTCTTATTGCTGTTTGTTCAAAGTGGTTGACATTTTATCTCTGGCTGCTTTTCAGATTTCCTTTCTGTCTTTAATCTTCAGTGGTTTTAAACGGATGCATCTAGGTGTGGGTCCACTTGCTGTTGTTGAATCTGTGACATGTTGTCTTTTTATTTTTTAAAAAAATTTCAGCCATTATCTTTTCAAATATTGTTCTTGTTTCCTCTTCTAGATTCTCGTACCTCTTCTTCCCGAGCTCCGGGTGCTTATTATATTAGCTCTTTCAACATGACGTGTGCATTTCACATTTGTTTGTTTTAGTACTAAGGACTGAACCCAGAGGCATTCTATCTCTGACCTTTACCTCCCATCCTTTTTATTCTTTATTTGAAACAAGCTCTTGCTAAGTTGCCTGGGCTGTCCTCCAACCTGCCATCCTCCTGTCTCAGCCTCCCGAGCACTGGGATGGCAGGCCTGCACCACCACGCCCAGCCTGGTCTGACTTGTTTTTAATTCAGTTCAATTATTTGGAGATCCATCCGTGCTGTTGCATCTAAAATTTGCAGCAAGCTGCACGAGCCATGCTGTGGCCGTGTGTGAATCTGTGCCCACATGTGGGTGCTCTGTGCTGGATGGAGATGGAACCCAGGGCCTTGCGGGCCAGGCTAGTGCTGTACCACTGAGCTACCCCCAAGCCCTAACACTCCGCGCAGGAGTGTAGGCATGGGAGTGCTACCGTTTGTTTCTCCACTGTTGATGATGCTGAGCTTTGAGTTTTTGTAGGTGTTGCTGTACAACTGAGTTATTATGAACATCATATGTACGTCTTTGTATGCGTTCCAGGTGTTTCACATCCTAAGCAACCTTCGGGCTGAGCTACATTTAAAATTTTGGACATTCTATGGATGTGTGGTAGAAACTCATTATAATTTTGTTTGCGTGTGTGGTGCTGAGGGTTGAACCCAGGGGCATTCTACCTCTGAGCTACACCTCCAGCCCTATTTATTTTTTATTTCAAAACAGGATCTCCCTAAATTGCTGAGGCTGGCTTTGAACTTGCAATCCTCCCATATTCTCAAGCACTGGGATTACAGGCATGTGTCACCGTGCCTGCCCGGCTTCACTGTAATTTTAATTTTAATTTTGTAGTGTCTATACAAATATTTTGTGCATTTTAGAAATTGAGATATTTGTCTTCTTTTCATTGAACTGTACTAGTTTTTAAATATAGTCTAGATATGTCATTTGTCAGATGTATGGGTATTTAAAATTAAAAAATTTATTGTATTTTTATACTTTTATTGGTGCGCTCTAATTATACATCATGGTGGGATTCAGATGTATGTTTTTCAAATACTTTTCCCTGGCCTGTGGCTTGCCTTTTAATTTTCTTTTCCTCCCACTTTTAACAGCATTATGAAGGTATAATTTACATATTGTACAATCCATCCATCTTAAGTGTATAGATCAGTGATTTTTAGTGAATAGCTCATTTTTCAAGCTTACTGCAGTCCAATTTATTGATTTTTTGGTAGTACTGAGGATTAAAGCAAGGAGCATTCTACCTCTGAGCTCCACCTCAGCCTATTATTATTATTATTATTATTATTATTATTGTTTTGAAACAGAGTCTTACTAAGGTGCTGAAAGTCTTGGTAGTGTGCTGAGGCTGTCTTTGATCCTGTAATCCTCCTACCTCAGTCTCTCAAGTACTGGGATGACAGGCATGCACCACAATGCCCAGCATGATTATTTTTGTTCTATGGATCATGCTTTTTTGTCATATTTATGAAATCTTTGCCACACCCAAGTCACTAAGATTTTCTTCTAGGAGTTTTATAGTTTTAGCTTTTATATTCATAGGCCCAATTTTTTAGGTCTATTTTATTAGGATTATTGCTTCTAATTTCAAGGATCATAGACCATTTAATTTTGCACACGGCATGAGGTAAGTTCAAGGTTTAGTTTTTAATTTATTTTTACTTTGTGTATGTTTATCCAAATGTTTTAGTACCGTTTGTTGAAAAGAATCATTTTCTCACTAATTGCCTTGGACTCTTTGTCAAAATTCAACTGCCCTGCCAGGCGTGGTGGCGCACGCTTGTAATCCCCACGCTTGGGAGGCAGAGACAGGAGGATCGCGCAGGTTCGAAGCCAGCTGCGCATGCTGGCTTAGAAGACCCTGTTTCCAAATAAAAATGTAAAAATAGGTCTGGGAGTGTAGCCCGGAGGTAGAAGGGCTTCTAGGAACCCCAGTACCACCAAAAAAAAATTTTTTTTTCAACTGCCGTGATCTATTTCTTGAACCACTCCTTGGTTCCATTGATCTATGTGTATTTTATCCCAATACCAGACTATCCAGACTATTGTAGTTCTATAAAAGTCTAGAAATAAGATAGTGTAAGCCTGCAAATTATTCCTCTTCTTCAAAATGTTTGAATATTTGGTTATTCTGTTTTTGTGTGTGGCACTGGGAATTGAACCCAGGGGCATTCTACCTCTGAGCTACACCCCCAGCCCTATTTTCTTCTTTATTTTGAAACAGAGTCACACCAAATTGCTGAGGTTGACTGCAAACCCATGATCCTCCTGTCTCAGCCTCCCAAATACTAGGATTACAAGCACATGCCACCGTGCACAGCTAATGTTTGGCTATTCTAGATCCCTTGTGTTTCTATATGAGTTTTAGAATGTGCTTGTCAATTTCTACCAAAGGAATCTAGCATTGAATTTCTACATCCATTTGGAAAGAGCTAACATCTTAACTGTGTAGGACTGGTTGCCACAGATGTGCTAGCTGATTTGAAGCCCCTCGTATGAAATGACTCGGAGTCAGAAGTCATAGCTTTTAGAGACGACGACGATGATGATGATTGTAGCACTGGGGATTGAACCAGGGGCATTCTACCTCTGAGCTACACTGCAACCCTATATTTTATTCTTTATTTTGAAACAGGGTCTCACTAAGTTGCAGAAGGCCTCACTAAGTAGCTGAGGCTGGCTGTGAACCTGTGATCCATCTGTCTCAGCCTCCCAAGTACTGGGATTACAAGTGTGCTCCACCACACCTAGTTGGAAAAATTATTATGTTGTTGTTGTTATTGAAATATGGAGTGGCTGGAGAGGAAGTGGCGAAAATCTCCTGTTCTATAGCCAGTGCTTTTCTTTTATTGAAAGTTTAAACAAAGCATCATAAAAATGATCAAACACAGAAACCAGCAAATTGTCACAAATCAAGACAAATAATATTATAACCAAGATACCTCAACCAACCAGTTCCCACACATTAGTCAGCCAAACTCCCCCAGATTTTAGCATCTGTAATGGTTGGAGTTTTGGCATTAGCCATGGCCAGAATTTGAGACTATAATTTTAGTATATCTAATGAAGCATTATGAAAAGGATCTAATTCTAGTAAATGATTTTAACATGAGACAATATGGTATCATTATCCTTGTAAGAGATGGTATACAATATTCAGCAATACTATGACATTGCAAATGTTGAGACCATTTTAAGTCCTAATTGTTCTCCAATCCAAATCACAGAGTCTTTTAACTGTCTAATTTCTCCAAGAATTTATTGGTTGATATGAATCTGAGTCTGCCAAGTTTCCATATAAGTTTTTTGGAAGTCTCATAAATATTTGGTATTTTGAACTGAATGATGAAGAACCATGGCCACAGTGGAATCAGAGGGAAGGATTCCAACCAGAATCACAGTCCCAGTAATCAGCCGCCAGATAAACCTCTTCATTCTTTTCTTTCTCTTTCTTTCTTTCTTTCTTTCTTTCTTTCTTTCTTTCTTTCTTTCTTTCTTTCTTTGTGGTACTAGGGGTGGAACCCAGGGGCTTTTCCACCTCCAGACTATACTCCCAGACCTATTTTATACTTTATTTGGAAACAGGATCTCACTAAGTTTCTGAGAGCCTAAGTAGCTGAGGCTGGCTTCGAACCTGTATGATCCTCCTGTTTCAGCCTCCCAAGCGCGGGGATTACAAGCATGTGCCACCACGCCCAGCTTTTTGTTATTTTCTTTAATTGTTATAACAGTTGTTCCTTCATGAAGACTACTAAGGGCATCTCTGGGCAGGGTTCTTCAAGTGTAATTGGTATCCACGCTGCAACAGGTCTTTTTAAAATCATAACACTAGTAACATTATCCCAAGTACTATAATTGATGCATTGCTGTAGGGTACACCCTTGACAAGTTTTATCATATAGGGTTTCTAGTTTATTTCATTGTACTTTAGTATTCTCTGCTAGGAATACACAAGGATTTAGCACATAAGCCTGAAGATAAATATCTTGTGAGTGATTTATCTGTACAGTAGAAGTTTTGTTAGCAGCATCTAATTTATAATTAGTTCTCCAAGCTCTCAAGGTTTCCTTAATTAACCCAATTTTCCAGATCAAGTTTTGTAACAGGCCAAAACTCCTTCCCAGCATAGGTGGAGCTAACCCGTCTCGCCCCGGCTCATTACACTATTTCCACTCGGTTTAGTAACACACTGAAGAGTTCCAGCTATCTCTACACTGTAAACCTGAACCTACAGCTCAATTAAAACCAACTAAATGCTCCCCAGGGGGTCCCCAATCAATAAACTCTTTTTCTGCTATAGTCAGCTTTCGAGGATGGGCTGTTACACACTCTAAAACACATACAGGAGCCCATCTAGATTTTCCTATAAACTTATACTCATATTGAGAACTATCATCTCCTGTGCTAAGCAGTGGTTCTGGCAGACATGCAATATTGTTTGAGTCAATGGTCGGTGGCGCACCAGACCTGACGACAGCCAACATCATTAGAAATATGTTTCCTGGAGTTCTAGCTTGTCCCAATCTACCCGATTCTGATTCAGTCCTCTGGGTGGTAGCCTTGATCTGTCCCCAAGTGATCGGGCACGCAGAAGTTGACTGCTGCTCCTCGAGGGTTAACTTAAGCCTTTTGACTCCTTCAGTCATCTCCTGAGTTTCTTGTTTGATATGGCCAAGAGATCACTTATTGGTTCCCTTGCATGTATATGAAACACATATATCTAACTTTATAGGCTTTTATGAAACATTAAATAAACCTCAGATATACAGAATATCTAGCCCTTAAACATATACACACCTATAGTCACAGGTATATAGGATGCCAAATCTATAATAGCCCAAAGTAATAGTTGTGTATTTATTTGTTCGGTGGCTAGCTAGGTCAGCTGGAACAGACTACCTGCAGATTTTTTAATCCCTTTCCTTATGTAAAAGGGGCAGAGAGACAATACAGGGTCACTAGCTGAACCATGGAAAGGCAGTCAGTAAGTCTCTGGTATTTCTTATTTTGCTGTTTGAATGTTTACCAAGCATATGGGCAAAGGAATAATTTTAGGATCCCTCACTCTGTAACAGTATCTCCCAACTTGTAACATTTTAACCAGGCTGTAAAACATAGACCTTTAAACTCTGACTCTGCTAAGGGCTAACCAAGAGATTATCTTTGATAAAGATGTAAGATTTTTGTTTAAGCTAGTTCTTAGTAAATTGTTACCCAGAGCAAACAAAACCATAGAACAATAGCAAAAAAAAAGAAACTTTTGTTTTAAGAAAACACAGTACACTGCCTCAAAAAATGTGAAAGCGATCTTTGCTTTTAGGATTCTATGTTTAAAAACAGCAGGGGATGTCTGAGGCAGGGTCCACCAGTCAAGACTGACACTGAACCATATGATTTATTTATTTATTTATTTATTTATTTATTTATTTATTTATTGGTGGTACTGGGGTTCCTGGAAGCCCTTCTACCTCCGGGATACACTCCCACGGGCTACACTCCCAGACCTATTTTATATTTTTTATTTGGAAACAGGGTCTCTTAAGCCAGCGGGGCTGGCTCCGAACCAGCGTGATCCTCCTGTCTCCGCCTCCCAAGCGCGGGGATTACAAGCGTGCGCCACCACGCCCGGCTGAACCATATGATTTAAGTGGCCACTTGTGGCCGTGAGGAAGACTGTGTATCAGACATTACCACTGCTTATTTTTTAGGGAGGAAAATTTAAAATAGTTAGATTTTTATTAATTTTTTATTTATAGAGCAAGCTTTCATTTTTTTAATTTGCATTAGGGCCAGGCTAGGTAATAAAAACTAGCTTTATAAAGTTCTTTTTCTTCTATTCATATACTCCCAAGGGACAGCATGATTTAAATTTTTTTAAGCCTGAAATATACATCCCTCATTATAATTTTAAAGAGGGAGTAAGCAAAATAACCTTTTCTCCATAAAAACAAAAAAACAGGATCCTGACACTGGAGGAGGAGAGGAATGGGAGGGGGAGGAAGCAATTCACCCTCCAGTGGGACTGGGGGCTCAGGCCCCCGAGAAGAAGGTGTGTGAGGAGGCAACACACCTCTGGCAGGGCTTGGGGGTCCAGCCAAAGGAGAAGCATGGAGAGGGCGTGGAGCAGCTCTGACCAGCCCCCACACTCCTAGAGATACGGCTCCTCTGTCTGGGAACCGGGGGTAATACTGGGCCACTGTAAAGACCTGCTGCTCCCTGTTTTTTGAGCAAGCAGCAAAGCAAATTAGGATAATACAGCATATGAGAAAAATGATTCCCCATTGTTATCCAGCCGTGGCATCGCCCTCCCAAGCTGGCCATGACCTTGCCACCTGATGGGATGCTGGCAACACACCAAAGCTCTGAGGTTTCCTGTTCCAGCTCAGACTCCACTGTAGAGGACTGGTTGCCACAGATGCTGCTTGCTGATTAGAAGTCCCTCACATGAAATGACCTGGAGTCAGAAATGACGGCCGGGTGTGGTGGCGCACGCTTGTAATCCCCGCGCTTGGGAGGCAGAGACAGGAGGATCGCGCAGGTTCACAGCCAGGCTCGCTGGCTTAAGAGACCCTGTTTCCAAATAAAATATTAAAAATTGGGTCTGGGAGTGTAGCCCAGAGGTAGAAGGGTTTCCAGGTACCCCAGTACCACCAAAAAAAAGACAGAAAACTATTATTATTATTATTATTATTATTATTATTATTATTATTATTGTTATTATTATTGAAATATGAGGCAGCTGGAGAGGAAGTCGTGCAAATTGCCCATCCTCCTGCAGCCAGCACTTTTCTTTATTGAAGATTTAAACAAAGCATCATAAAAAATGATTAAACACAGGAGCCAGAAAATTGTCATGGGTCAAGATAAAGAAAAACAGCAGGACAGTTAGGGAAAGCTTAGAGGAAGGGAGCATTAAACATTACTAGTAGATGGGGAAGACGTCAAAGTCCACACTCCTGTCGGTCCCATCAGGTCCACTCAGCCTGCACTGTGTGTTCAACCGAATTGGTCCAAAACGTTAATCTCAGTGTGTGGTTCTAAGATGGCTCCCAACATTTAACCACATTGGATCTCCTAATCCATGAGCACAATGTATTCTTCTGTTTACAGAGAACCTATTTTGTTTCTCTCAGTAGTGTGCTGAGTCTTACGTGCACACATCTGGCACGTCTTCTATCACGTTTATCGTCTCCTTTTTCGTCTTTAGAATTTCCATGTCATTCCTTTTTTATTAATTTCCTCTAGGTGCACTGTAACTGTAAGTGGTAGTGAGATTCACAGTGGAACATTCACAGATGCATGACATCATCCAGTCTGCGTCCTTTCCTGCAGCCCTCCCATCCCAGCTCCCTCTCTGAGCTCCTCTCCGCTCCTCTGCTCCGCCTCAAATGGATTCTTTTTATTAAAAAGTTCCCAATTCCTTATCGACATTCTTCTCATTTAACTTCTTGAATGTGTTCACTACAGTTTTTGTTGTTGTTATTATTTATTTATTTATTATTTTTGCAGTAATGGGGATTGAACCTAAGGGTATTCTACCTCTGAGCTACACCCCCAGCCCTGTTTTTTTTTTAATTCTTAATTTTGAAACAGGGGCTCACTAAGTTGTGGAGGGCCTCACTAAGTAGCTGAGGCTGGCTATGAACCTGCGGTCCTCCTGTCTCAGCTTCCCAAGTGCTGGGATTACAAGCATACGCCACCATGCCTGGCTCACTAGAGTTATTTTAAAGTCTAGTTCTGGTACCTCAGATACGTGGGTCCCCATGAGTATGTTTCTAATGTACTATTTTACTCTCAATTTTTGTGCCATTCTTATATTTCTGCATTTCCAGTTTTCACTGAATAGCAGACACAATAAGTGAACACAAAAAGGGTAATTGGAGGCTTTAAATGTTACCTTCCTCCAGAGAATATTTACTTTTTCTTCTGTTAGGCTAGGCATACCAGCAACCTCAAGCTGCATTTTGCCAACCAGAAATTAAGGCAATTTGAAGTGGGCTGCAGTCCTTGAAAAGGTTGAACTGGGTGTGGTGGCACACATCTGTAACCATAAAACTTAGGAGACTTAGACGGGAGGATCTCAGGTTTAAGGCCAGCCTCAGCAACTTAGCAAGGCCCTCAACAGCTTAGCAAGAACCCTTTACAAAATAAAAGTGAATGAGCTCACTCCTGCTGAAGTACAGCGTGAGTGCCCCTGGGTTCAATCCCCAGTACAAGGCAGGCGGGCAGGCAGGCGGGCACTGGATATAGAGTCCACATTTTGTCTATCCACTCATCCATTATGGACCCTTGGATTGCGTCTACCTTTGAGCTACTATGAATACTGCTTCCATGAACATGGGTGAACAAGTGAGGTCCTCAGGTCTTAAGAGACTTTGAACATCAATTTGACTCTCCTGGCCGAAGCTCTTCCTGGCCCCTCCGCCACCGCGGTGAGGTAGCCAGCAAGAGACAAAGCTCCACCGAGCATCAGGCTTCTCTCTGAGCTCCTCCTCTCTTTGGGATCCCTGGGCCTTGGTAGCTCTTTAATATCTTCAAACGGCTGTTTTTGTGATATTTCATCCAGTTTTTCTAATTGTTCCTAACAGGACAATTGATCTGGCACATGCTAGCCATCATCGCTGGAAGCAGATGTGTCGATATAACTTTAATTTGCATTTCTCTTTTTATACATAGTTTGCCATCTTTTCTAATATTTAAATGGTGTCTGTATTTTCCCATTTTCCTACCAGGTCTTTCTTCTTATTGATTTTCAGGCATTTGTTACATATTCAGAAACTTGGGCTTTTCTGTTTGCTTTTTGTTGTTGTTGCTTTTTCTGTTTGTGTCCTCATCTATAAAATGGGTGAGAGGCTTAGACTTCACCACCTAATCTCAAAGTTTCCTTTTGATCTGTAATTCAGGGGTTGATGACCTGCTACTTTTCAGATGAGACCAAAAGGAAAAAAGAAAAGAAAAGAAAGGAAAGGAAAAGGAAACTTTTGTTGTTATGAGGGGAAACAGTCTTTCCTGCATCCTACCTCCACACTGCACTGTGAATATTTATTGTTCTCTGCTTCCTGGGTCCCACTGGCTTACGCATCCTCGATCGCTGCAACAGAAGGCAGGAGGCGCAACTGCAGAGGAAGGTGGGCTTCGATACAGACGACCACAGCAACATAACACAGACTCGCTCCCCAAACTCCCCAGACACATGACACACTTGTGACTTTCACTGTATCCATGTAACTCATGCACTATTTTTATTCCCATGTTTTCAGCAAATGGGCTCACATTTTTTTTGTGTGTGTGTGGTCCTGGGGGCGATCCTCCTGTCTCAGCCTCCCAAGCGTGGGGATTACAAGCATGCGCCACCACGCCCAGCCAATGGGCTTACTTTATTTTATATTTTATATTTTTTATTTTTTTGGTGGTACTGGGGGTGGAATCCAGAGGCTTTCTACCTCCGGGCTATATTCCCAGACCTATTTTGTATTTTATTTGGAAACAGGGTCTCACTAAGTTGCTGAGAGCCTCACTAAGCAGCTGAGGCTGGCTTCGAACCTGCATGATCCTCCTGTCTCAGCCTCTCAAGCACGGGAATTACAAGAGTGTGCCACCACGCCCGGCCAATGGGCTTACTTTAAATACTTGCTTTTTTCTGGGTGTGGTAGTACAAGCCTGTAATTCCAGGACTTGGGAGGCTGAGACAGGAGGATCACAGGTTCAAAACCAGCCCTACCAATTTAGTAATACTCTTTTTCAACATAAAAAATAAAAATGGAGTTGGGTGTGTAATCCCAGTACTTTGGAGGCTGAGACAGGTGGATTGCTGTTTGAGGACAGCCCCACCTACTTAGTGAGGCCCGCTGCAACTTAGTGAGACCCTGTTTCAAAATAAAGAATAAAGAATAGGGCTGGGGGTGTAGCTCAGAGGTAGAATGCCCCTGGGTTCCACCCCGAGTACCACCATATAAATAAATAAATAAATAAATAAATAAATAAATAAATAAATAAAATAGCTGATGGTGCCACCCAGAAGTAGAATGCCTGAAGGTAGAATCTCCAGTACCAAAAATAAATACATAAAAACATAAATACCTTCTTCTCATTTTAAACAACAGCATGCATAAAACCATAGATTTTCTGTGCTACCATATTTGTCTGAGGTAGATGGGCACAAACAGATATTGGTTATAATTTACAATGGCTTTGTAATTTATAAATTTAAAAGGACCTCCATTTGGTGGCAAGAGTGCATTGTGAGCCAGGTGTGGTGGTGCACACCTGTTATCCTAGCACTTGGGAGTCTGAGACAGAAGGATCACAGGTTTGAGGCCAGTGGCAGTAACTTAGTAAGACATTTTATTTTCAAAAAAAAAAAAAATAAAAAGGGCTGGGGGGTATAGCTTGGAGGTAAAAATGCTAGGTTCAATTCCCAGAACACAAACAAACAAACAAACAAACAAACAAACAAACAAACAAAGTGTGCAATGTGCATTCTCAGGAGCCGGGAAACTTGGCCCAAGTGCTGGGCAAATGTTACTCATTATTAGTAGGGTATTACCAATATATCTACGTGCATAGAGACCTTCCTGCTCTGCAGCTGCAGGTGGTTTTTATGAGAAGTTTGGGTCCTTTGATGAAAGGTGGCCTGAGACATCCCCTAGGAAGGAAACTTGCTGCAGCCTTGCCTGAGGCCTCTGGGAACTTCCCCCTTCAGAGGGGCACCCTGCCACACACAGCCTCTCCTTTTTCTGAGGTTGATTATTGCCTTATCCCAGGGCCATCACCACTCAGAGAGCAGAGATTCAGTGGAAACCCTCAAATAAATTACAAACTCCAAAATGGAACGCACTTAAAGTGAGCTCTGGCTGAAAAATAGGAATTGCTTTAAAGCTGTTTTCATAAAAGAACCACCAGACCAATACATCATTGGGTTCTGTTAACTGTGGCATGTGAATAGATTTAAGTTTGATTTTTGACAGGGCCAGTGTGAGTTATATATGCCAGCAGTCGTATGATCTCTATGCTAGACTGTAACTAACCTAATCTCGTCTGTTTGGGGACAGTTCATTCCTGCAGTAAATGTTAAAGACATACAGGGTACTGGTTCCCTGCCAGGCATTGGGCTGCCAGATCATCCATAGAGAGACTAGGTCTAGCAGACAAGCTAGAAACATCCCAGGGACTCCTGCACAGCTCTGAGAGTCTTGTGGGGCAGTCTAGAACACCCCTGGCCTGGGCTTCCAGGAAGCACTGGCTCCAGTGAAGAAGCCCAGGGCTCTGTCCTAACCTTTCCAAAACCTGCTGCCCCCGTGTGTGTACACACAGTGCAGTCACAGCCTAAACACAGGAACAGGCCTCTGAGCAGTATGGACACAGGCCAGCCGCACTACGCCTGCAACCACATCTCCCTGTCACTGCGTGTGCATGACTCTACAGATGCCAGAGTTAGGGCTGGAGTGTTGGCCCAAAGGAAGCCAACCTGCTCTCCTAGAGGCACAGGGATGCCTCTTTTGGGCTATGTGTCATGTCCTAGCATGGGCAATTTCAAACTGTGGGCAGCCTTGTGTCACTTAACAGTGTGGACCCGTTCTCAGAAATGCAGGGTTTGGAGGCTTGGTCTCCACAGCGTGGTCCTAGAGACAAAGGAACACTGTGACCAGAATTGGAAAAGCAGGTTACTTTACTCACCAGTGAAGGCCCAGAAAGCAAAAGCTTCCAATCTGAGCCCAGACCACTGAAATTACAAGTTCCTTATACATTTGGTCACTTAATTGTGGAGAGGAGAGAGGGGAAAGCGAGAGATTTATTACACCTAGCATAAGCAAGATACAAAAGCAGAATGGCTGTTAATCCATATATTATCTCTCTATCCATCTTGTGTCTTATCTCAAAGACTGTCTAGGGAGACTCTGCCTTGCTTATATTGGGAGGGGGATGTGCTGGCTCCGACCTCCTCAACTATCTAGGGAGGAAGCCGCCTCGCTTATATATGAGGAGCCTGCACTGTCTCTTATTTTCTGAGTTGTCTGCTTGTTAACACTGGAGGAAGGGGCTGTGAATGAGTTTTTATTCCTTCCATTTTATTTCTGTTTCTAACCAACAGTAATTTCAAGGCCCCAGTCAGGCTCCTGACTCAACTGGGCAGACATCATAGTTTGTACTCACACAAATGTAGATGGTATAGCCTGTGCACACTGAGGGGATATGGCATATGTACAGAAAGATATAGATATAAGGTATAAGCCGGGCATGGTGGCCCATGCTTGTAATCCCAGTACTTGGGAGGCTGAGATAGGAGGATCACAGGTTCATAGCCAGCCTCAGCTACTTAGTGAGGTCCACCACACTCACTAAGTGAGGTCCACTTAGTGAGACCCAGTTTCAAAATAAAGAATAAAAGCTGGGCATGATGGCACACACTTGTAATCTCAGCATTTGGAAGGCTGAGACAGGAGGATCACGGTTTGTGGACAGCTTCAGCTACTTAGTGAGGCCTTCAGCAACTTAGTGAAACCCTATTTCAAAATAAAGAGAGCTGGGCATGGTGGCGAATGCTTGTAATTCCAGCATTTGGGAGGCTGAGAAAGGAGGATTTCAGTTCGTGGACAGCCTCAGCTACTACTTAGTGAGGTCCTTTTCAACTCAGTGAGATCCTGTTTCAAAATAAAGAATAAAAATAGGGCTGGGGGTGTAGCTTGGAAGTAGAATGCCCCTGGGTTCCGTCCCCAGTACTGAGGGGGAAAATATATATATATATATATATATATATATATATATATATATATATATATATATATATATATATCTAGATATATAGCATGGCCCATTGTTCCTAGGATCATGATTAACAAAACTTCAGATTAAATCAAGCATAAGAGAAAATAATGCACCCTATGAGGCTGTGTGAGATGTAGAACCGGGGCACTTTTACAGGGAACTCTGTGTGTGTGTGTGTATGTGTGTGTGTGTGTGTGTGTGTGTGTGTGTTTGTGTATATGTGTGTTTGTATGTGTGTATTTGTATGTATGTGTGTGTTGTGTGTGTATGTGTGTGTTTGTGTGTGTGTTTGTGTCTGTGTGTGTCTGTGTGTGTGTGTGTGCATGCGCAAGAGGAATTCAACCTGGGACCTTCTAACTCTGAGCTATACCCCCTCTCCAGCCCTTTTTTTGTTTGTTTGTTTTGAAACATGTGTTGCTAAGTTCCTGAGGCCCTCACTAAGTTGCTGAGGCTGGCCTAGAACCTACAAACCTCCTGTCTCAGTCTCCCCTTTTATCTCAGTACTGAGATAAAAGGCTTGCACCACCAAACCAGGTCTACAGAAAACATTTTTTAAAAAATAGAAAGCCAGGCGTGGTGGCACACACTTGTAATCCCCGCACTTGGGAAGTAGAGACAGGAGGATCACGCAGGTTTGAAGCCAGCTGTGCTGACTTAAGAGACCCTGTTTCCAAATATAAAAAAAGTATAAAATAGGTCTGGGAGTGTAGCCTGGAGGTAGAAGGGCTTCCAGGAACCCCAGTACCACCAAAAAAAAAAAAATAGTAGGCATACACTCTCATAAGTAGACAAAGAAGAAGGAACCATAGATGAGCAAATAAGGAGGCCTAACTGGAAGTGATGGGAGTGGGGGAGAGGGAAATTCCCTAATGTACATGATGAACATTCACAGACATATCAAAGTCAAGCACTAAGCCAAACATGAGAGAAAGGGAGGGGAAAGGAATGGGGGGATTGGGGAAGGGCTAAATGAGTGCTGTGTGCATGTGTGCCTCTACCGTCTTGTACCCCATTAAGATGTATGACCACAATGCACCAATAAAAAAATAGCAGTCATACACTCTCATTAGTATATAGCAGAGCTGGGCGTGGTGGCACACGCATGTAATCCCAGCATTTGGGAGGATTGCTGAGACTGGAGGATTGCGGTTCACAGACAGCCTCAGCTACTTAGCGAGGCAACTCAGTGAGACTAGTTTCAAAATAAAGAATAAAAAATAGGGCAGGGGGTGTAGCTCGGAGGTTGAATACCCCTGGGTTCCATCCCCAGGCCCGCCAAAAAAAAAAAAAAGTATATAGCAGCCAGGTGTATGGGGGCACTTCTGTAATCCCAGTACTTGGGAGGCTGAGACAGGAGGATCCGGGTTCGTGGTCAGCCTCAGCTACTTAGTGAGGCCTTCTGAAGCTTAGTGAGAACAGTTTCAAAATAAAGAACAAAACCAGGCTGGGGATGTAGCTCAGAAGTAATATGCCCCTGGGTTCTGTATCGCAAAAAATAAATAAATAAATAAAATAAATAAAAAATAGGGCTGGAGGTGTAGGTCAGAGGTAGAATGTCCCTGGGTTCAAATCCTAGTAACCCCTCAACACCCAGAGCAAACATATAAACCAGTTCTGTAGTCACTTGCTGCTATGCACTGTATGCTCGCACGTACTGTGCTCGTATGTGACTGGCAGCTCAGAAGGTCTGTGAGCAATGCCTACCCTGCTGTTGTGACAGCTGTCCTGAGGTGCTAGGGATGTTTCCACTCTATTATATCATAATCTCACGTGATCCTTATATATGGGGTCCATTGCTGACTAAAATATCCTTACAGAGCATGTGACTGTAGTCCCCATGTGGCCTGGGGAAGGACAAGGCTTATTTATTTATGGTATTTATTTTGTGGTACTGAAGATTGAACCCAGGTGTATTCTACCTCTGAACTACAACCCCAGTCCTATTTTATTTTTTATTTTGAAACAGGGTCTCACTAAGTTGCAGAGGTCCTCACAAGTTGCAGAGGTCCTCACAAGTTGCAGAGGTCCTCACAAGTGGCTGAGGTTGACCTCCAACCTGCCATCCTCCTGTCTCAGCCTCCGAAGCACTGAGAGGCAATGCGTGCACCACCATGCTCAGCTCTCTGGTGGCTTTTTGAACCAGGCTTTGCAGCCTGGAAGCTGACTCTACAGGAGTGAGTCATGTTTGACTGTGGAGGCTAGGAGAGGAAAGATGCCCTCAGGTTAGTGCAGGGTGGGTGGGTGGGTGGGAGCAAAACACCATGATTAAAACGTCACCAGGAGTGAGCTCATTCACTTGCCAACGTCCCGCCAGTGAGTCAGGGGTGAACTTAAGTCTTAAACAAGGAACTTGGACTGCTGGGAGGGTCCAGAGAGGGAAGCCCTTGGGAGAGGCTCTTCCAACCTTGGCCGTGAGGGTGGCACTGTGTCTGAGAGCAGCCACCTGAGGTGGGGGGGGCTGGCCGAGGACTGGAAGTAAGCCACTAGGCAGGGGGCTCGGGAGCGCTCTCTGGCCGCCGGCCACCTCTTAGAGCAGGGCTGCGATGGATGGGGCTGGAGCCCTCAGAGAAAGCTGGGCTTGGCTGCATAGAAACCTGAATTTGTGCAGCAGCAGGAGGCCAGTGGAAGCGAAAAGGAATGTTGGGCAGCTGTCTGGGCCTCCTCAAATAGGAGGGAGCTGGGAACCAGGCCTGGGGATGAGCAGGAAGCAGATTAAGCCAGAACGGCCTAGTCAGTCCTCGCTGTGGTGGTCCACCTGATGCCAGAGCTGGGGGGGTGGTCCCTGAGATACTTGAGTAAGAGTCGGGATCCAGCCACATGTGGGACACATGCCTGTAATCCCAATACCTGGGAGGCCGCGACAGGAGGACCATAGGTTTGAGGACAACCTTAGCAATGGAGAGCCATCCAGCAATCTATTGATGCCCTGTTTCAAAACAAAACAAAATAAAATAAATAAAAAGGGTTGGGGGTGTAGCTCAGTGGTAGAATGCCCCTGGGCTTAATTCCCAGGACCACAAAAGAAAAAGGCTGGGATCCCAGGAACAGGCTCTTGATGGGGACATGCTCCATCTGGCACCCAGTAGGGGAGAGTTGGTTCCTTTCTTTCTGCTGTGTGTGGGGTGCCCAAGTTACCTATACACAGAGAGACAGTCTGGTGACGCCAGGGGAGGGGGAGGGGCAACGCTACCGTTGTCAGCAGCATGGCTCTCCTGCCTCTTGTGTTTTCTTCCCAGGGCTCCCTTTCTCTTTAGCACAAATAAATTGTAACATGCCAGCTGGGTTCCCAACCACAGGCCCACCTGCCTCACCAGCTGCCCAGGGAGGAGAGTGCGACAGGAGCGGCTGCGCCTGTGGCCATGGTGGCCCCGTTTGTGTCTGGCATCCCAGAGAGCCGCCTCGGTGGCTGCAGTGGACATCTGAGGGTTGGCTGCCCACCGTCCACTCATCCTTCTTGGGTAATGGCCTCTCTAAGTCTCCCTGGGGCTCCAGGGGTGGGCAGTGACTGGGACCCCAGCTAATCAGTTCATTCTATACCCCAGGCAGAATGACTGACCTGCAGAGAGGAACCTGGTCCAATTCTAGCCCAGACATTCAGGATTGTCCTCTCTCTCCCTCCCCCTTGGAATTGAACCTACCCCAGCCCTTTTGATCCATCCATCCATCCTTCCTTACTTTCTCTCCCTCTTTCTCTCCCTCTCTTTCTTTCTTTTTTTCTTTCTTTCTTTCTTTCAGTACTGGGGATGAGTTTTCTTAAGTCGTTGCGGCTGGCTTCAACCTGCAATCCTCTGTCTCAGCCTCCCAAGTACTGAGATTACATGTGTGCACCACCGCACCAGGCTTCCTGCTCTCCTTCTGAAGTAGACCCAAGAGGACAGGAGTGTGAGGTCCAGCAGTCATCTTTCAGCCACAGGACGGTGCCTAGAGCTTCCCAGGGTCCCCCGCTGAGCTTGACCTGGAAGGCAGCCCAGTAAAAGTCAGACCTCAAAGAGAGAGAGACAAACTGGGTCCTAATGATCCTTTGAGCCCTGAAGCCAGCTGTTCCTGAAGACTACCCTGGGACTTTTCAGTTACACGAGCCAATACATTTGCTTTTTTATGTATAAGCTAATTTTGGTTGCATTTCTACCATTCATCACCAAAAATGACCTGGCCAGTAAATATGTGAATCAGAAAGATGTTCTTAGTGCCCCCATAGGCACTAAGTAGAGACAGGAATGTCTGTCTGTCTGTCTGTCTGTCTCTCTCTCTCTCTGCGCAAGCAAAGCATGTATTTTTTTTTTCCAGCCTTACTCTGGAGTGCTAAAGGAAGCCAGGAAAGGGGGTGTTTATTCTGCGTGAACTAGAGTTTTAGAGCAAGGAGCTACATCTCAGGAGAACTCTGTGGTCATCGAGACAGGAACTGAAGACTGTGAGGTAGCCCTGGCTGGAGCCTGCTGCCGCAGCTGTCCACCCCCACACGGAGGTCCTCCTCCTGGCACTTCTGTGCTTACTAATCAGGAACCCGCTTCTTTCCACAGGAATGTAATCTCGTATTTTAAATGCAGCTTGACTCAGCTTTTAAAATCAGCAGATAATACTATAAATACCTGGTATTTATATCGCTCTGTCACTGTGGATCCTGACTCTGCTCTCCCCTCTCCCTCCTGCCCAAGGGTGGGACAGCCATTCTCTCTGGGTGGCCTGGTCTTCCCACTGTGGCCTCAGGCCCCAGCCCTGTCTGTGTCCCAACAGAATCCTCTTGAGCTGGGTCGGCTTCTCTGGTGTCCACATAGTCCTGCTGCGCCACCTTCAAAGCCACCTCACGGCCCCAGAGGCACGCGCCCTTCCAGAGTAGTCTACCATGGCTTCGTGGTCAGATTTCCTCGCTCTGCCTTCCTGAGCCCTTGGTCTTGTACTTTCTCTCTTTGGACCTGGTCTTGTACTTTCTCTCTTTGGACCTCACTGTAGAAAATACTTCACACTCCTTTTGTTGTTGTTGTTGTTGTTTTGTGGGGTGCTGGGGATTGAACCCAGGGACATTTTGCCTCTCAGCTATAACCCCAGCCTTATTTTTAAAATTCCAAACAGGATCTCACTAAGTTGCTGAAAGTCTAAGTTGTTGAGGCTGGCCTCAAACCTGCAATAGTCCTGCCTCAGCCTCCCAAGTGCTTGGATTTCAGACGTGTGCCACCATATCCAGCTAAAACTGCATCTTTACTTATTTTTTGAAGTGCTGGAGATGGCACTAAGGGCTTCATGCATGCTAGCCAAGTGCTCGGCCGCTGAGCCACACCACCAACTCTCATTACCTGTTCAGAAAGGAGGGGTCCTGACCCACAGCTGTAGGGATTCCTTTTACTGATCAGTGCACTCCCTTTCCACACACCTGGCTCCTGTGCACACACAGGTTCACTTGTTCAGAAATCCCCACACCCATACGCGTCTCCTGTGCACACTCTCGCCTGCTTCCTCCCTGTATCCACATATACAAGCTCCAAAGCTTCCCTTCCTGCAGACAGCCCACGTGGTGGGACGGGGGAATTTGTCTTCTGCAGGGAGCTGGCACCCTCGGGTGGACAGGGTGGGAGAGATCAAGATGAGCTTTTTGCAAGTCTCAAACAACTTAGTCCACTCTATGGTATATCCTAAGAATATTGTCCAATTCCAGAGAGAAGCAAGAAGTTGAAAGGGCTAATGGAGAGGTGGGGGAGGCTCTGAACCCCGGTAAATTCTTGGTCCCCCTTGCTCGTGACCCGTGGCTTGGCACCAGGGCCCAGAGACCCACTGCCTGTTTAATTAGCGTTCCAGGTACTTTACACACATGTTTTCATTTTGGAAAATACCTGATCAATCTTTATTTCTCTAGCTTCAAATTTTATTTCCTGAATTTGATTGAGTAAGTTAATATGCATATTATTTTCATGTTCATAGGCTTTTTTTTTTTTGGCAGTGCTGGGGATTAAACCCATGATATCAGGCATTTTAGGCAAGCACTCTAACCACTGTGCTACACTTCCAACTCCCATATTAGTACTATGTAGTTGTTAGATGTTTGCCCTTACAAAATACTATGCAAAAACTGGCACACACAGCATTACATCTTCATGGTCCTGTGCACAGATATTTGCTCTCACAGCCATTTTAGAGACGAGGACACCGAGGCGCACTTTGCCAGAGTCCGTGCAGGTGACATGGAGCACCTGCAGCTCTGAGCCCAGGTGCGCAGGTGACATGGAGCACCTGCAGCTCTGAGCCCAGGTGCGCAGGTGACATGGAGCACCTGCAGCTCTGAGCCCAGGTGCGCAGGTGACATGGAGCACCTGCAGCTCTGAGCCCAGGTGCGCAGGTGACATGGAGCACCTGCAGCTCTGAGCCCAGGTGCGCAGGTGACATGGAGCACCTGCAGCTCTGAGCCCAGGTGCGCAGGTGACATGGAGCACCTGCAGCTCTGAGCCCAGGTGCGCAGGTGACATGGAGCACCTGCAGCTCTGAGCCCAGGTGCGCAGGTGACATGGAGCACCTGCAGCTCTGAGCCCAGGTGCGCAGGTGACATGGAGCACCTGCAGCTCTGAGCCCAGGTGCGCAGGTGACATGGAGCACCTGCAGCTCTGAGCCCAGGTGCGCAGGTGACATGGAGCACCTGCAGCTCTGAGCCCAGGTGCGCAGGTGACATGGAGCACCTGCAGCTCTGAGCCCAGGTGCGCAGGTGACATGGAGCACCTGCAGCTCTGAGCCCAGGTGCGCAGGTGACATGGAGCACCTGCAGCTCTGAGCCCAGGTGCGCAGGTGACATGGAGCACCTGCAGCTCTGAGCCCAGGTGAGCAGGTGACATGGAGCACCTGCAGCTCTGAGCCCAGGTGCGCAGGTGACATGGAGCACCTGCAGCTCTGAGCCCAGGTGCGCAGGTAACATGGAGCACCTGCAGCTCTGAGCCCAGGTGTGCAGGTGACATGGAGCACCTGCAGCTTTGAGCCCAGGTGCGCGGGCAGCGCAGCCCTCATCTCAGACTGAGATGTAATTAATGTCTTATGCTTTAGAAATCTCTATTCAATGTGAAAAACCTTGATTTATTCTGCTGGAGTCCTTTGGTTTTTCTAACGCGGCTACAAAAGAGTTTAGCCATTCTTTGAGAGAATAAATTCGTCTCCAGTGTATGTGTTAGGACTTTGTTGCCTTTCTTTAAAAACTACTAAATGTGAGCTTCCCACAGCTAGAAATACATCTGCTTCATCCTTCCAACCCTGAATTCTGTAGAACATCGCTTGGCTGACAGAGCTGCCCAGTCAGTGCTGAATGGAAAGCAAATCAAATCGAATTCAAGCTTTTTATTGTAGGTATGTCCCAAATAAGCTTGTGCATAAGGGGCCTGGCAACAGCATCAGTAGTAGTGAGTGAATAAATCCTGCAGAGCTCAAATGGCCAAGCCTCCCTTCACACCTCTTTAACTACTTGTAGCAAATTTTCAGAGCCTCTAATCGGGTTCAGAAGCCCACTCAAAGATCCACACAGGCCGGGCGTGGTGGCGCACGCTTGTAATATCCGCGCTTGGGAGGCAGAGACAGAATCGCGCAGGTTCGAAGCCAGCCTCGCTGGCTTAAGAGACCCTGTTTCCAAATAAAAATAGAAGAATAGGTTTGGGAGTGTAGCCCGGAGGTAGAAGGGTTTCCAGGAACCCCAGTGACAGGTTGGGTCTCTCCCCGCAGGGGCGGGACCTTAGAAAAGGAGGAGACTCTGCTGGGCGATACTAGAGGCAGGAGATGTCCAAGAGGGGCGGTGTTCCTACTCGTAGCCCCCCCCACACACACAAGACGGAAACCTTAAAAACAGGCATTTCTTCTCCAGCAGAGGAGGGGCTCAGAGGTCTCCAGGAGCGGTCCAGCCCCTATCCCCGAGAGAAGACCACATTAAAATTCTTTTCCTGTATCTGGTCTCTCTCGCCTTTTTCTGTGCCAAAACCTAACATCTGGTGCAAAACCCAGGATGATTACTTTATTTTATTTTAATTTAATTTAAAAAAAATTTTAAATTTCCTGATGCCACTGCTGCAGCGCGCTCTGGGCAGCCTTGGTGGAAACCTCTGCCTGGATCCACTGGGGTGCTTGATCCGCTGGGACCGCTCCCACCCCACCTGCCACTCCAAGACTGCCCCCGCCGCCACCCCCTGCCTGCTCAGACCGGAGACGGTAAGCCACCTTCCCCAGCCCCGTGCTCTCCGGCCATCTTCCCCAGCCCCAGCCCCAGTCCCAAGCTCTCTTCCGGAGAGCCGTCGGCCATCTTCCCAGCCCCGCACTCTGCCTGAGAGCCGGCAGCCATCTTCCCCAGCCCCAGTCCCGTGCTCTGCAGGAGAGCCGGAGGCCATCTTCCCCAGCCCCGCGCTTGTAGACCAGTGGCCAGCTTCCCCAGCCACACGCTCTCCCTGAGAGCTGCCAGCCAGCTTCCCCTGACACACCCGACACACGCTCAGAGCCACCGGCCATCTTACCACCCAGCCAATCCCCTGCGGCCATCTTAAACCTCATCCAGCCCTGATTCCACCCAACAGCTCCACAGTGTGCCCCAGACTCTGCTGCCTCTCAGTGCTTCGGTTCCAGTCAGCACTGGCTGATAACACTACACTGTGCTAAGCTTCCCCTTCCTTGGACAAGCAGGTTCTGGCTTTTAGCCTCTTCCAGACTTGGGCTCACAGCTGGTAAGTAAACCCAAATACTTGGTTCCCAAGTTCTCTGGGGATAGCCAGGCTGCCCTACGGTTGTGTAAAGGGAACGGAGACTTCCTTCTCTAACACAACCATGCTGTTTCCGGACATTAGGCAGAATCTTGGGGCGCCAAATTCCTGTTTTCATCCTCACCTGCTGACCAGTCATGGGGGAAAGCCAGCCATCAAAGATAGACTCCCAATCCACAGGAGGCCGTGTTCTGGTTAATCTCCAGACTCTAGGTTTATCCAGCTCATGTTTTTCTGCACAGAAGTCTGTCCCACTTATGAGTTGGGTAATGGTTTTCGGTGGCCTGAGATGGGTACCTTAGATCTTAAAATGTTGACTGATCTCAATAACTTTTGCAAACAGGCAGGTAAATGGTCAGAGGTTCTGTACTTACAGGCTTTTCAGTGTATGCGTTCCTGGCTTTCCCTTTCCACCCCTCCTGTCTCTACTGCTCCAGTCATGCTCGCTGGGGATTCCCGCCAGCAGCAGCCGCCATCTTGGTCACCATGTGGCAACTCACAGGCACCCCCTGATGGTCTTTCTGGGTCACAGGGCTGTAATTCTGCTGACTCACTGTCACCATTCTGTGATGACACGTGGATGCCAGAATCTGACCCAGAGGAGTTACAGGCCCTATTTCCTGATGACCCTGACCCACAAGACCTCTCCTTACCACCGTGATCATCATCTTATTCCAGGGCAGCTTTCCATTCTAACCTACTCCTTTCTCCCCCACCTTTCTCCCTTAAGGGACCAACCCTTACCTCCCCCTCGCCTACCTCTGTAGGTCACCCTACCCTTTCCAGAGACCCCCCCACCTTCTCTCTTGGCCCCACTTCATGAGGTGGCTGGTGCAGAAGGTGTGGCTGGTGCAGAAGGCGTGGTCCGGGTCCATGTTCCTTTTTCCCTTCCTGACCTTGCTCAACTTCAAAAGAGACTGGGTTCTTTTTCCTCCAATCCCTCTGGTTTTATTAAGGAATTCCAACATATTGTACAAGCATATGATTTAACTTGGCGGGATCTTCATGTCATTTTAACCTCCTCTTTAACTGCAGATGAACGAGATCGTATTCTTAAGGCTGCCAGGGAACGGGCCAATCAGGCTCACCTAACCAACCCACAGCTCCCTACCAGAACAGCTGAAGTTCCTTCTGAGGATCCCCACTGGGATTATAATGACAAGGGTCAGGGAATAAAAAAAGAGAAATCACATGATACTGTGCCTTCAAGCTGAGCCCAGGGTGTAACTCTCCAGGTAGCAGGTAAGGCAATCTCTTTCTTGATGGATACAGAAGCTATCTACCCTATTCTCCCTTCCTTCTCAGGACCTAGTTTCCCTTCCCAAATCGCAGTTCAGGGGATTGGTGCATGCTCTCTTGCCCACGTACTACAGGCCCCCTTTTATGCCATTTAGAGACCTCTATGGTTAACTATCCATTCTCAGTTATCCCTTCATGTTCTACCCCCCTTTTAGGTAGAGACTTTTTAACCAAAATTGGAGCTGAACTTTCATTTAAATTCCCCACGGCTTCTGTTTCCTCTAATATACTTTTAATGGCTGCAGCTACAGTTGATGACTGGGAAGCCAAACCTCCCCTTCCAATAGATTTGGTTGACCCTATAGTATGGGATGCCACCACCCCAGTCCAGATTGTCCTATGTGACCTCACTATTTTCCCTACCCGCTCCCAGTTTCCCATATCCCTCCTTCACCAACATGGGCTCAAACCTATTATTTCTTGTCTCCTGGCCCAGGGACTGCTTATTCTTACTAATTCCCCTTATAATATCCCCATTCTCCCAGTTAAAAAGCCTAATGGAACTTATCGTTTAGTCCAGGATCTCCGTCTAATTAATGATGCGGTGGTCCCAATCCACCCAGTTGTCCCTGATCCCTATACCCTCTTATCTCATATTCCCCCCAATACCACCCACTTTTCAGTTCTCGACTTGAAGAATGTGTTTTGTGCAATTTCTCTGCATCCTGAATTGTACCCCTTTTTTGCCTTCACTTGGGAGGACCCTGATACCCAGGTTGCTCAACAACTAACCTGGACCGTCCTCCCCCAGGGTTTTCAAGATAGCCCACACCACTTTGGACAGGCTCTAGCACAGGACCTCCTCCAGTGCCCCTTGGAGCCTAGTTCTCTGTTGCAGTATGTGGATGACCTTTTACTTTGTAGTCCCTTCCTAGAAGTGTCCAGACGGCGCACTGCCCTTCTTAATTTCCTTAAAAGCAGGGGTTACAGGGTGGCCCCACATGGAGCCCAGTTGTCAGTGCCTGAGGTTCGGTATTTAGGCCTACATCTCACCCCAAACACCCGAGGACTAGCTATTGACCAGGTCAAGGCCTTACAAGACTTACAGCAGCCCACCTCAGCAGACCAGATTCCATCTTTCATGGGTTTTATAGGATTTTTCCGACATTGGATCCCCAACTTTGCCATTCTGGTTAAGCCATTACATGAGGCAATTAAGGAAACCCCGGTTGGCCCCCTCACTTAGCCCTCGGTCATTCGCCGAGCCTTCCTGGCTCTCCAGGAAGCCCTTCTTAAATCCCCTCCCATGGCACTCCCCAATCCCACTAAGGCCTTCTTGTTATATACTGATGAGAGGCAAGGGATAGCCACAGGAGTGCTCACTCAACCCCTGGGACAAACCCAGGCACTAGTGGCCTATTTATCTAAACAGCTTGACCCTACCACTCGTGGGTGGCCACCCTGCTTCAGGGCTCTGGAGGCAGCAGCCACGCTCACAAAAGAGGCTCTTAAAATTTGTCTCCGGATGCCTCTGCAGGTTTTTTCCCCACATAGACTCCAGGATTTGCTCTCTCCTCGAGCATTCCCTCTTCTGTCACCTTCTCGCATTCAGGAACTTTGTTGTTCATGGAAAATCCAAATATTAAACTGTCTCATTCCCCAGCCCTTAACCGGGGCCACTCTTTTACCAGTGAGCCAGGGTTCAGGTCCTGATTCGTGTTCACCTAACAATGTTCACTCATGTGTTGATATATTTGAAGCTTTAGCTAAACCTTGGGCGGACGTCCAGGCCACCCCCCCCTTCTTAATCCAGATGTTACTTATTTTGTTGATGGTAGCTCTGTTTCTGATGCCAGAGGTAAGAAAAGGGCAGCCTATGCAGTGGTCACCCTAACTCAAGTCATTGAGGCTGCCAGGTTACCGGATGGTACTACCTCTCAAAAGGCTGAGCTGATTGCCCTAACTCTAGCTCTACACCTGGCAAAAAACAAGCGGGTAAACATATATACTGATTTGAAATATTCCTTTTTAATAGCACACTGCCATGCCTCAATTTGGAGAGAGGGGGGATTACTCTCCACCAAGGGTTCACCCATTGTTAATGCCACCTTGATTAAGAAACTCCTAGATTCCCTTTCTTTACCATCCGAGTTGGCCATCATGCACTGTTGGGGCCACCAGACAGAATCTTCCTTAGTGGCCAAAGGAAACAGTAAAGCTGATTATACAGCAAGACAGCTGACACAACAAGCTCAGCCAAGCCCACCAGCCTCTGTACTATTTTTAACCCTCCCCTCAATGGCGCCTAATTACAGCCTGGCTGAACGAAAATACCTGATCAAACTTGGGGCGTCCAGCACAGGGAATGGTTGGCTCATGATACAGGATAAGATTTCTCTGCCTGAGGCTCAGGCCAAAAAGGTCATTAGCCTAATACACAATTCCCTTCATGTGGGACCTATGGCGCTGAAGCATTGCCTAAGCCCCTTGTTCTATTCTCCTCTCCTGCAGCAGCTGATTAGTAAAGTCAGTGCCTCCTGTTCTACTTGCGCTGCTGTCTCTCCCCAAGGAGGCCTTTGCCCCACCTTTCCTACCCACCAAATGAGAGGACACTTGCCAGGACAGGACTGGCAAGCCGACTTCACCCATATGCTACCTCACAAAAAACTTAAATATCTTCTCACCATGGTCGATACCCTAACAGGTTGGGTAGAGGCTTTTCTCTCAAAGGACGAGACAGCCAGCACGGTGGCTGATGTTCTGTGCTCAAACATCATCCCTCGGTTTGGACTCCCTAATTCTTTACAGTCTGATAACGGATCAGTTTTTATTTCTAAGGTTACTCAACAGGTGGCACAAGCTCTTGGCATTTCATGGAAGCTCCACATCCCATATCGACCACAGTCATCAGGAAAGGTAGAAAAAATGAACGGGTTCCTTAAAAACCACCTAACAAAACTCTCTCTAGAGCTGTGAGTATATGGCCTGAACTCCTGCCACTAGCTCTGGCCCATGTGAGGGCCACCCCTTGAAACACCACCTTTATGAGCCCCTTTGAATTACTGTATGGTTGCCCTTCTTAATCACGCTCTCCCTTAGGATCCCCCTCCTTTGTCTTCCTACCTTTCTTACTTGTCTTTTTTCAGGCACCTTCTTAGAGAACATGCTGACCGGTATCTTCCCCAACCTGGGACTGAAAAAGCAGCTCCACAACCTGCAGTCAAGACCTTTAAGCCAGGGGATCAAGTCCTCAAGTCACTTCACCCAGAACATCTCCACCTATGGTGGACTGGGCCCTTCACAGTGATCCTCACCACACCTACCGCAGCCAAACTGCTGGGGGACCCCAACTGGCATCATCTTACCCGGCTAAAAAGTGCTCCGCTGCCACAGTCCCATGACAAATTCTCTTGCACAGTGCTGGGGCCTACTAAGCTTTGTTTTTCTCGGCATAATTCTCTTTGATGTTTTATTTTAGCAGAGCCACTTGTTCACATACTATGGTGCCCTCTCTCTTCAGATGCCATACTGTCATAACTCCTCGTCTGCTAAAGTCTCCTCGAGCACACATCACCAAGCTGTCCAGGGTAACCTCCGACTCACGCCACAGCCATACTCCCACCTACCCACTTCTGGAGGACCCGACCTCTCCCGGCCGAGGGGCCCCCTTACGACACCCCTTGACAGCGGGAAGTAGTTTAAGATTCGAATCTCCGCCCATTATCACCAAAAGGCCGGGATGACAGGTTGGGTCCCTCCCTGCAGGGCCGGGACCTTAGAAAAGGAGGAGACTCTGTTGGACAATATTGCGAGGCAGGCGATGTCCCGAGAGGGGCAGCGTTCCTAGCGTAGCCCTACCCACAAGACGGAAACTTTAAAAGGAAGGGCATTTCCTCTCCAGCGGTGGAGGGCTTGGAGGTCTCCAGGAGCGGTCCAGCCCCTATCCCAGAGAGAAGACCACATAAAAATTCTTTTCCTGTACCCGGTCTCTCTCGCCTTTTTCTGCACCAAAACCTAACACCCAGTACCACCAAAAATAAATAAATAAATAAATAAATAAATAAATAAATAAATATTAAAAAATCCACACAGGCTGCAACCAGCAAGCTATCTTCTGGATTCTAAAAACCCACCTCTCCCTTGAGAGACACAACCATGCGCAATGGAGTAACCATCCCCTGCACACTTGATAATATGATGCAAAGGGGAAATGTGGACAGACGTGGGTTTGAACCATAGGTTTTGTTATCTGTAAGATGCAGTTCTCATTCACTGGATAGGGATATAAGCCATTCAGCGTGGCACTGGGCATAGCAGCACTTGGGAGGCTGAGACAGAGGGCTGCAGGGCCGAGGCCATCTTGGTAACTTAGCGAACCCTGTTTTAAATAAAAAATAAAATAGGGCCATGGTGCAGCTCAGAGGTTGAATGCCCCTGGGTTCAATCCCCAGTACCACAATAATGATAATAATGAATAAAACAAACACTCAGCAGGCACTGGGGGAAACCTCGACACCATTTACCCCCTGGCACGATTTTGCTGCAGCTGCTGGTTTTCTCTGTAAAACTGAACAGGTCCCAGGAGTGGGGTCCATCAAGACTCTCAGTTTCAGCTGGGCCTGCTGGCCTAGGCCTGTAATCCCAGGACTTGAGAGGCTGAGCTCGCAGGTTCGCAGCCAGCCTCAGCAATTTAGTGAGACGCTCACTAACTTACTCATACTCTTCCGAGATAAGAAATAAAATAGGGATGGAGGTGAAGTTCAGAGGTAAAGGGTCTTGGGTTCACTCTCCAGTACCACAAGAAAAAGAATTCTGGTGTTCTTACCCACATTCTGCCCAAGTCTGGGCTTTTGTAATTACCCAGAGACGCTCCCACAGGGGCAGCCCGGTCCAAGGTGCTCCTGACCCGGTCTTGTGCCCCCACCCTGACCCATGGACTGGCGAGATAGCGCCATACAATAGAAACAGAATTAAGTCAACACGCGCGGGGGTGGGTGGGGGACAACGCTTAGGAAAACGAAAGAGGATAAATAAATGCGGATGCTGAGGGCCTAATTCTGATAAGCGGATTTTCAAAATTAGCCATTTGCAGGAGCAGATTGAACGCATTCAGGTGGTGGCGGGAGGAAGTCGATTAGGATGCGGCTCCGGGGGCGGGGCGCCCGCAGAGGGGGCGGTGGGGGCGGAATGGAGGCGCCGAGGACAAAAGAGCGACCCCCCCAGTTATCCCCCCCCCAGCCCCTCGCTGAGGCCTAGGCCCCAGAATGCCTCGCGGCCCCTCCCACCCAGAGCCGCGCACATGGGGTGCCGCATTCTGGGTCTTAGACCCCGGAGAAACCCTGGCTGAATTTAAGGTTTGAAAAACAGCAGAAAGACAAGCAAAGCTTTACTATTGCCCTGCGGCTGAGGCGCAGAGAGAACCGGAGATCAAAACCAACGCAACCTGGTGTCTGAATGAGATCCCGGCCTCCAGGCTGTTCCTATGGGCCCTGAGACCCTCAAGGCACCACGACTCATGTCTCAGCCAGGTGAGGGCGTAGTGGGCCCAGGTATTTGCTTTCACCTGCTCCACTGAATTCTCCCGGAGGGATGAATTTCCCAACATACTTAGAATTTATGCCACTGGCCTGCAAGATCACCTGCTGCTGCCCTCTGACCTCTTCCCCACCACTCTGCTCTCTTGCCAGTCCAGTCGTGTCAGCCATCTTTCTATTGCTTTAGCACACTACACCCATTCCTGCCCCATGACCTTTGCACTGGTTGTTCACTCTGCCTAGGATGCTCTGTCATTGTTTACACCAGGCCAGGGACTTGGCATTTAGGTCTCGGCTCAAACACCAGGTTCCCTGAGCGGCAGCCCTGAGAAGTTACCCTCTCCACCAGCCACAACTTTCTCCTGCCTTTATAGGTGCTATTGCTGTTGGTTTCGCTGCTTTGCTTGGAATATTTCTCATGTGTATCTTCACCCCGTGAGGAGGGGCCACACCCAGCCCAAGAGTGGACCGCCGGCTCCTGCCGGGGCGCAGCAGCCTTTCCTGCCCTGATAGAAGGCATCCCTGGTACCTGAAGGTGTTGGGGTGAGGCAGAGTCTGTGGCAGCTCCTATGTGAGCCGCTCTTGGAAGTGGGGCTGGGGGAGCCGCAAGGAGCCAGGTCAGTTCTTCCCTGTCATCCCTGTCCTGGCCGGGGCCTCTCGCAGGTGATACCATTCTGCAGAAGTGATACACACAGTGGGTGGACAGGCAGCCACCCGCAAGAGGACAAGGGCTCAAAGGAGAAGGCCCTCCCCGCCGCCCCTGGGGCAGCCTGGTCCAGCTTCCCCGCAGGGCCTCGCTCGGGAAGGGCCACGGTGGAGAAGCCCCTGGCCTATTCTGTTGCCGAGACTTGTCCTGTCTGGGATCCGGCACCCAGAAGGCCAGGTTGTCCCCACCTTGTCACAAACAGGACACCCCAGAAAGGACGCTCTCCATGCCCGGCACTCCGTAAGCCAGTCCTGAAGGCTGCCCCCAGGGCCTGGCTCCAGGTGCATTGCTGCCGGCCCGGCACTCCTCATCACGGTCACCTGTCACAAGAGGCGAGCTGGCATGGGCAGAGCAGGTTTGCTGTTTTTTGTTTTTATGGTTTGGCAATTGAACCCAGGGCCTTTGCACATGCTAGGTAAACACTCTGCCACTGAGCTACCCTACAGCCCCAGAAGTGCAGCAGATGTCTCTAGAGCAGTAATCTCATGCCAAGTTCTAGGCCAAGTGCTGGCCCAGGACCATCTTATCCACCCAGAACCAGGGACTAAAGTTGCTCACAACTCAAAGATGAGGAAATGAGGCCAGAGAGGCCAGCCAGGTGAGTGGCTCCGGCCCAGCCCCTCGCCTTCCTTGAGGCCAGGTCTGGGTGAATGAGGATCAGCAGCCGCACAACAGGACAGGTGAGGAAGGTGTGGCCACGGCCAGGAGCACTGCCGACGGTCGCCTAGGGCGGGTGGCAGAGCCAGATGGTTCCTAAAATATGAAAAGGTTTCCACCCCAGGTGGTGAGCAGCTGCTCCTTGGACTCCTGGCTTCTCAGTCCCAGCCACTGTGGCCCCCCAGCTGCCAGTGCCACCAGACCTGCCCATCCCTGTCAGTGCCATAGCCCTGATGGCCTCGTGGCCTTATATTTTGGTTGTAACCTTGGATTTTGGGAGAGAATTTGGTACAAATCTGACCTGATGTCTTCCCTGAACTATGGAAATCTCTGTGTCTATAGAGGTCCACAGCTAATTCTGCAGAAAGATCCATAGCAGATGAGGACCCAGATCTACCCAGCCATGATCACCCCTTAAACCTCAATATCATTCTCCATTAAAAACAACAGCAGCCTGGCTGAAACAGGTTCCAGCGGCCTCAGCAACTTAGCGAGACTCGTGGCAACTTAGTGGTAGCTTTTGGGGTTTTATTTCAAAATAAAAGGGTTGGGGAGGGGTGTAGCTGAGAGATAGAATGCCCCTGAATTCAGTTCCCAGTAAACAAACAAACAAACAAACAAACAAAGCCGGGTGTGGTGGCACATGCTTGTAATCCCAGCATTCTGGAGGCTGAGACCGGAGGATCGCGGTTTGCAGACAGCCTCGGTTACTTAGGCCCTCCACAAATTAGTGAGACCCTGTTTAAGAATAAAGAATAAAAAATAGGGCAGGGGGTATAGCTTGGAGGCCAAATACCCCTGGGTTCCATCCCCAGACCCCCCCCAACACAAAAAAAAAACACAGGAGCTATCTATCCTTAGGGTCCTCCAGGTACTTTGGGACCATGGAGGCTGGGCAGAGGGACTCAAATGTGGGCACCGGGGCAGGGGACGTGTTTTAGAGCCAGAGAATCACTGGCGCCATTGTTTGCAAGGCATTCCCCAGCCTGTCCTTGGTAACCACTCACAGCCGTGAGGCGGCCCAGAGCCTGTGTGAGCGCTTCAATTCTCCCCGGCTGCAAAACTCCACCTCCTGCTGACTGGTCCTCCGTTCCTACCCCAAGCAAGCCCCTTCTTTTCAGACAACCAATATTTTAAAATTAGTCTTTGGATTGAAACAAGAGGAAAAATCATTAGAATTTTTCATCTGGGACTTGTTTTCATTTGTATTTCAGATCCCAGGATCTCTGTAGTTTATTATTTGAGTATTTTTTTCTTTGTTGCCGATGAGCTATTTTCTGAATCCAGTGGCCCGTGTTGGCGGGAAGCGCGGGCCTCCCACGCCGCGCTCAAACTGGCCTTTCCCTGCGGCTTCCAAGGAGGGGGACAGGGAAACTGTGGCCCAATTCCAGATGGCATAGGGAGCCACAGCAGGGCGGAGGAGGCAGAGGGAGAGACTTGAGTGCTGAAGTAAACAAATGCAAGGCCAATTACCCATGGCAACCCTGTCCCACAAGGAGGGGAAGGAGCTGGAAAAACAGGAAAATAATACCACAGCAGCCCCGTGAGGGTGGAAGTTGGCGCTGGGTTGGACATTTGCTTCCTGACTGGGGTGGGGGGTGTGAAATTCAGAATATAACAGTCCAGGACAGGGAGGTTGGCCAAAGGATCTGTGAAGCTAAGAACAACAACTAGGAGGGGAGCTGAGACAGGAGGATCATGGGTTCGAGGCCGGCCTCAGCAATTGAGGAGACCTTGTTTCAAAATAAAAAATAAAAGGGGCGGAGGGGTATAGCTTGGGAGGTTGAATACCCCTGGGTTCAATCCCCAGTACCCTCCACCCCAACACACACACACACACACACACACACACACACACACACACACACACTCACACACGTGGACGGAGCTCTGCAGTGAGAAGAGAGAAAACGCGAGCAGGCGTCTCAGGCTGTCCTGCCACCCCTTGCAGGCCCCTGTGCCCCTTGCTCCGCTATGCCTGCTGGGTAATGCGGGCCAGGCCGCTCCAGACACATGGAGCTTCTTCCTGCCAGAACATCTTTTTGTCCTTGAGTGGGGGTTGGGGGTGATAGATGGAGAAGCAGACTCCAGGAAGGGAAGAAAGTAGCCCAGGGTCACTCAGAAAATTAATATCATAATTGAGAATAACAACTAGGCCTCCTGTTTACTAGATAAAATAGCACCAGGGATGTGCTAAGAGAGATGGCAAAATAGAATTTGAATCGTTTTTTATTTCTCTGCAAATGTGGCTGGCGTTGGATCCCCCCCCCCCATGCCGTAGCTGCTTCTGTCTCTCCCCATGGTGGACCGATTTCCCCCATGTGCCAGGGCGGTTTCTCAGTGCGGGCTGCAGGCAGGCTCTGAAGAGCACCAAGGTCATCCGGCGTGGCCCGCAGGGTCCCCACCGGGACGGACAGCACCGGGAGCCCTCCCCGGTATGAGGAGCACCTGCCGGTGGCTGGAGCGGAGGTTCAAATCCCAGCTCTGTTTGTTCTTTACCTCTTCAAGCCTTGGTTTTCCCCTTTCTATAAAGCAAAGCTACTTCCCTGAGTAAGCGCGGTCCAGGTGCTCCAAGTGTTTCTGAGGCAGCAGGAGGGTGGCCATGTCGGCAGAGATGGCATGATCATACACTGCAGTTAAACTGGCAGCATCATTAGGGCAACTTAAGGGAGAATGTTCAAAGCTATAAAATTAACTGGAGTATTAACTGTAGAAACAAAGCCACAGAAGCAGGGGCGTGGTGGTGCACACCTGTAATCCCAGCATTCAGGAGGCTGAGGCAGGAGGATCGTGGTTCGTGGACAGCCTCAGCTACTTAGTGAGGCACCTCTGCAACTCAGTGAGACCCTGTTTAAAAATAAAAAATTAAAAAATAGGGCTGGGGGTGTAGCTCGGAGCTTGAATGCCCCTGGGTTCCATCTCCAGTACCACATAAAAGAAAAAAAGAAAAGAAAAGAAAAAGCCACAGAAGGAAATGAGAACCAGCCAGGTATGGCAGCACATGCCCATAATTCCAGGACTTAGGAGGCTGAGACAAGAGGATCACAGGTTTGAGGCCAGTCTCAGCAACTTAGCAAGACTCTGTTTCAAAATAAAAAGGGCTTCTAGATGTGGTGGTGCATGCCTGTAGTCTCAGTACTTGGGAGGTTGAGACTGGAGGCTCGTAGGACAGCCTCAACAACATAGTGAGACTCTCGGCAACCTAGTGAGACCCTGTTCCAAAATAAATAAATAAATAAATAGGGCTGGGAGTGTGGTTCAGAGGTAGAATGTCCCTGGGCTCAATTCTCAGTTTCACAAAAAAATAAATAAATAAATAAATAAATAAATAAATAAATAAAGGGCTGGGGCTGAGGTTATAGCTCATAAGTAGAATGCTCCTGGGTTTGATCCCCAGGAAATAAATAAAAAAGGAGCGAAAGAGAGGAAAGAAAGAAAGGAGGGGGATTGGGAGGGAGGGAGGGAGGGAGAGGGAGAAGGGAAGAAGGAACATAGAGGAAGAGTGAGACACAGGAATAGCTGTGGGGACGCAGCGCCCAGGGGCCAGAGAGGCGAGGGCTCCAGGGCTGGAGGAGGCCCTGGGGTTCCCCTCAAGTAAGGAGGCCAGAAACAGAGGCAGCCAGTGGATGGAGGCCAGGGCTGCACAGTGAAGAGTCAGCTCCCAGACAGAGGGGCCGGCGGGGCCTAAGCGGGACAGCAGGTCTGGATTCTGGTCTGCTCCTACTCACTGGCTGCGGACCTTGGGCACATCCTGTGGGAGCTTGGAGACCACAAACTCTACCATCTTTCCCAGGTGCCCAGTCAACCCAGATGTCTGCATGCTCTGGAATTATCAGCGGCAGGATGGGTAGAGAGGAGAGGTCAGTACCAGCTAGGTCAGCACAGGTGAGAAAGAACTCACTATAAAATGGAAACGAGGCCGCAGTCCCTCTCCAGGTAGGGGGCACGGTACTCCACCTCAGTTTTCTGTCTGTCGAAGGGAAGAAGAGCCTCTGCCGCAGAGGCCTTGAATGCAGGTTCAGAGCCAGTGCTCTGCTGGCCCCTAGACAGGTTGGCCTTGCCCTGGGTCCCCTGTGATGCTTGGGCAGAACTACTGTCTGTCCTCACCTCCCATGGCCCCTCGCGGTGAGCCAAGATGATCAGTATCCCCCATCCTCCTGGACACAGTGCTTGGCTTGGTCAGTGGGTATTGACCTAAGCCCGACCAAAAAGAAAGAATCTGAGGACTTTTATGAGAAGTGTCCAGCCACATATCTGCTCTCCCCACCATGTTAAAGGGGAAGCATGTGCTGGTGGCACACACCTGTAATCCCAGTACCTGGGAGGCTGAGACAGGAGGATTACAGGTTTAAGGTCAGCCTCAGCAACTTATCAAGGCCCTGTTTCAAAATAAAAGGGGATAGAGCCCCTGGGTTTCATCCCTAGCACCCCCCCACACACACACACACAAAAAAAAACCAAGAAGTGTGTGATCTCAGGTACAACTAGATAGACTTATAGGCAAGCCTGGATCCAGCCACACCTAAAGCCAGTCTGCTACATGAGTCAACAGATTCCTTGTTTCTGAAGCCACTGTGGTTTGTTCTCAGCAGCTACTTAATAAAGGCTCCCCCACCCTGCCCAGTTCCAGCTCATTTGAAATTGAGGTACCCTGCTCGTGGAGTGGACTCGGGTGGGCGTTGTTGCCTCCGGCCTCCTGCGCCTCCCAGCAGCAGCAGGCACTGGGTTGCAGAGCACGGCCATTTGCTGCCTGGCATAGCCTCTCTGCCTCTCAGGAGCCTTGCGCTCACCTTGCTCTTAGGCATTGCCAGGAGCCAGCCTCCTCTCCCCTCCGGGCCCCCGCACAGCCCTGGGCGGCCCTGGAATTGTTCAGATGATCTGCATCAGTGATCAGCAAGGGGAAGCCTTTAAATAGATCAGTGCCTGGAGTGGCCAGCGGAGTAGGGCTGCCTTGAGCTCAGCTCCCGCCTTCCTGCCTTCCTGTGCTCCTTGGCCCCGCCCAGCCCCGCATACACCGGAGCCTGTGCTGCTGGCCTAATGGCCGTGCCTCTGGTTTTGAAGAGTTACAGATCAGAGGCATGGATGCTGTTCCACCTAAGGGACAGGCATGGTGACTTCCCCAAACCAGCAGAGCTCTGAGCATGTTTGGGCAGAGGAACTTCTCTAACCCCAAGAGCCTGCACAGAGCCCGGCTCTTCCTGTGATCTTTACTCACTGATAGAGAGCGCTGGTCTTTTCCTTTCTCCTGGGGTCTGGATCCCCAAGAACTGCCCATGCAGGCGCCGCTTGTTCTGGGAGCCTTAGGTCTTGGGTGGTGCCCTCAGCTTCCTTCTGCCTGGGATCAGACTTCCTGCTGCAGGCCCTGCAGGGGGACTGGAACCCAGAGATATTCCCGTCATCCCATCCCATTACTGGATGGCCAGGCACCCATGGAGCCAGACTCCCCTGCTCCCCATGCCCCCACCAAGCACCAGGCACTGCCCAACGGCCTCAGATGCTTCGTCCCAGGAAGCCTCAAAACCAGCCCATGGAGAAGGCCTGTTACTGTCTCCATGGCACAGATGTAGAAAATAAGGACCAGAGAGGTCACATAGCCTTCCCAGGGCACCCAGCCAGTGCGCAGCAGAGCCAGGATTCCCGCTCAGGGAGGCGGGCTCCAGGGGCTGCACGCTGACCTCTTCCCTCTGGAGCCCTGTTCTGACAGCCTGCTGCTGCTCATGGCCTCTGTTTGCCAGGCCCCAGGCCAGGCAGATTAGTCTCTCTCATTTCCCTCGCTGTGTTATTGGGGACTGAACCCAGGCGTGTTCTGCCTCTGAGCTACTTTCTATTTTTATTTTGAAGCAGGATCTCGCTAAGTGTCCATGTGCCGGCCTTGAACCTGTAATCCTCCTGTTTCAGCCTCCTGATGACTGGGATTACAGGCACACACCACCACTCCTGGTTCAGCTCACTCTCTGTTAATAGCCACCCTGAGGCGTAAGTCACTGGGCTCCATTTCATAGACAAGACACTGGGGGCCAGGGAAGGCATGGAGTGACCTCAGCTGGCTCAGCTGGCCAAGAGCCACGCCCAGGAGCACTGCGAGACCGAGTTAGAGTTTGAAAGGAGATCTCAACAATATCTCGCCATTGTCGTTGTCATCGTCATCGTCGTCGTCGTCGTCGTCGTCCTCCTCCTCCTCCTCCTCCTCCTCCTCCTCCTCCTCCTCCTCCTTATCCAGGGCTTTGCACCTACTAGGCAAGTGCTGTACCCCTGAGTCATGTCCCAGCCAGTAAATAGCCACCTGGAATTTGAACTTGGGTCCATCAGATTCCAGTGTCCATCAGATTCCAGTGTCCATGCCTCTGCCTTGTGGGGTCTAAGAAGTTCTGAGTTGTAACAGCCTACAAAGAATGATTTTGAAATTGTTATAATTATTATAGACTCACAGGAAGCTAGACAGATCCTACAGAGGTCCCCCGTACCCTTCACCGGGTCCCCCGCCCACCCAGGATGATTATATCTCTATACCTCTGGGAAGCTGGCCTCGGTACCCCACGAGCACCTCATTCTAAGTTATGTGTCACATGTGGAGATTCAGGAAACCAGCAAAGCAGCAGAGATGCAGAGCTCACCACAAAGACACCCTGCGCTGCCCATACAGTCACGCCGCCTCCACCCCACACCCGCAACACTAATCTGTTTGCCGTCTCTCTAATTCTGCCAAGTTGAGGATATTATGTAAATGGAATTGTATGCGTTCTCTCTTGAAATTGGCCTTTTTCACTCACAAAGAGCTTACTTTAAAATGAACATGTTGTATACCTACCGCGTCACTTGTATCAGACATGTTAGTCTCCTTCAGGAACACAGCACACAAAACCCTTGTGGTTGCAAGCAACAGAACCCAACTCAAATATGTTTAAAAAAAAAAGGGAACATGTTGGCATTGGTAACTGAAAAGTCCAGAGGCGGCTCTGGCTTCAGGCCCAGCTGGATCTAGGGGCTTGTTAGGGCTGCTCTTAGACTCTCTGTTCTGGCACTGTTCTCTGCTGGTTTCCTCATAGGCTAGTTCTCACGGCTTGGCACCCCAGTAGCGCTGGCCCCACAACTTGCTCACTGGCAGACACAGGGAAAGGGTGTCCCTTTCCTTGGTAAATTTCCAGCAAAGTTTCTGGCCCTTGTTGGCCCAGCTCCATGTTCACCTGACTCTGAACCAAACCCTGAAGAGGGCAGTGGTTTGCAGTGCTCTGATTGGCTAACTGTTGGCCATGCATCCTCTTGGGTCAACCTTGCCCAATCACAGGAATTGAGGAGGTCACTGTGGTGCCTTGCTTAACCTTGGGAGGCAGCCAAGGGACCCCGGCATGTTCATGAATGTTCCATCGAGACCCTACAGGTGACCAAAACACCCTGAGTCATCTTGTGACTGCCGGACTGATGTCATCTTCACAAGCCTCCTTCTACCCGTCCCTCAAGAGGGTCCCCTAGAAAAAAGAAGCCACGAGCCCCTGAATACGTCTGGAGCAGCCACATTCTCCCTTGAACTCGCGTTTCTGCTTCCCCAAATCAATATTTGTCTGTAGCTCTATTCTTTAGCCCTATTCTTTGTCTTGGAAATTCTTTTCCTATCCATGTCCACACCACCACAGTAATGTTGGAAAAGAGCTTCAGGAGAATTTGGGGGTGCTGTTGCCAGACGGTGTGTAATAGATGCTGGACTTATGTTGAAAGGCTCCACACCTGCAGAGTTGGGCTCACCCTGCTTCTCACAGCCTGTGTGTCGGTTTCTCCTTGGCCTGGCTACCGTCTTTGGTCTCTGAGACTCAGCGATGAACCTCTGGACCCCCAGTGGTGCAGGGAGGCCTGGGGCGGAGGCTGGCCTCTGGCTGCGGCTGGCACAGAAACACTGAGTCCCATCTCTGCCCGCAAGCGTGTGGGCCCTGGCACCGGCTTGGTGCGTGGGCCGCCACGTGGCTCTGAGAGAGCCGGGAAGGAGACGGCCGCCGTCCAACAGTGAGAACCGGCAGATGGAGAGTGACTCAGTCTTGGAGGCCAGATGTGGCCAGATGAGAAAAGACAACATGAGGGCCAGAGGCCGAGCTCACCGTGGTCCCTTGGAGCTGGGCAGGGTGGGGGGGCCGGGCGGTGACAGGCGGCGGGAGAGGGGGGCAGGGAGATGGAGGGCCCCATCAGGTCCAGCGGATTGAGGAGGTGCAGACAGATGGTCTTCAAGAAACCAGCCGGCGTGACGGAACAGGCTCTGCGCTCAAGCCGGGAACAGAGGCCGGCTGCTGGCTGAGGCTCCTCCAGGCCTGGTCATCCCAACATGCCCTCTTCATTACAGTGTGGGCAGGCCCAGGTGTGGGCAGGCCTTCCCCGGGACCTGGCCCGGGTGTGTTCACTCCTGGGGCCCCACAGCTCACAACAGGAAGCCCTTGGCCCAGGCCCTGCCAAGTGTTTAGGGACATAGCCTCCATTTTGCATTTACTGGCCTTTCGAGCTGGGGCCCTGTCCCCATAGGTCCCCACAGGTCCCCACATACTCTTCCAAGCTGTCACCTCTTGCTCCCTCACTGCCCCATCTGAAGTGGCCCTCTCACTCTTGAGCCCAGGACACCAGTGTATGTGTGTGTGTGTGGGGGGGGGTGAATTACTAGGGATTGAACCCAGGAGTGCACTACCTCTGAGTTATACCCCCAACCCTAATTTTTTTTTTTTTTTTTTTTTTTTGGTGGTACTGGGGTTCCTGGAAACCCTTCTACCTCCGGGATACACTCCCAGACCTATTTTAAATTGTTACTTGGAAACAGAGTCTCTTAAGCCAGCAAGGCTGGCTTCGAACCTGCGCGATCCTCCTGTCTCCGTCTTCCAAGCGTGGGGATTACAAGTGTGTGCCACCACACCCAGCAACCCTAATTTATTTTGAAACAGGGTTTCACTAAGTTACCATGCTCTGGTCTTGACCCTGTGAACCTCCTTTCTCAGCCTTCCAAGTACTGAAATTACAGGTGTGCCACCAATCCTGGTTTGGACACCATTTTAATTCCTCACAGCCTGGTCACCATGGGAACTGGCCTTGACCATTTATTTGCTGGCTTTGTTCTCCAGGACTCACGCTGGGCCTGTCTCGTTCTTGGCTGGTCCTGAGTCCTGGGTCAGCGCCTGGCACAAAACAGGCCTTAACAGACCTGCACAGCCTGAGTCTGCGCAGCCCCCCGCCCGCCCCCGGGCTCTCCCAGGCCTTGGCCCTGGACCCATCCACTTTTCCCTTAGCACTCGCCACTCTCTGACACGGCACATATTTTCTTCATTGTCTGGGGGAGAAGCTTTATGAAACAAGCAGTTTTGTGTTGGGCCAGCCACGGCACCAAGGGGCAATTCCGCCACCAGAGGCAGCTGAGCGAATCCCATCACAGTAAAGCAAGGTTTGGTCCTGGGTGCAGCAGCTCCCCACCCCGGGGGCTGCTTCATCCCTTTGCTCCTGTTTCTTTGCAGGGCCTCGCTGTGCTAAGGATAACCCGATGACCTGGACCGGCCACCTCCCCTGGCCTCACAAGCCGGCCTTACTGGGTTCTAACAGAATTGAGCCCCCTGGTGTCCCAAAACACTTCCTGCTTTGCAGGTCTTTGTGACCTCTGCAGACCCTTCCCTGTAAATTGTCCTCCCACCCAGTCCTTTGCTGCTGACACCATTTGGCCTTAGCCTAAAGGCTAAGTCCAGCTGCCTATAGGCCTTCCCAGTCCTTCCCCCTCAGCCTGCTGGTTTGAGCTGTCAAGGAAGGCACACCAGGCCCTGGCCTGATCACTGGGGCTGGGGTGGAAGGTGAGTGGTGGCCTCCAACAATGCCCTAGACATGTGGCAAGGGGACTTTGCAGAGTGATTGAGCTAAGGATTTTGAGATGGGAAGGATATCCTAAGTTATCTGGCTGGGTCCCACGTGTAATCACCAGAGTTCTTACAAGAGGAAGGCACAAGCTGGGCGAGGAGGTATACACCTGTGATCCCAGTACCTGGGAGGCTGAGACAGGAGGATCCTAGGTTCAAGCACAGCTTCAGCAACTTAGTACGACCCTCAGCAACCTAGGGAGACTCTATTTCAAAATAAAAATAAATACAATAAAAATATATAAATAAATAAAAAATAAAAATATTCTAATTGAGATTAAAAAATAAAAATAAATAAATAAAAAGGGCCGAGGGTATAGCTCAAAGGTAGAATACCCCTGGGTTCAATTCCCATTACCAAATTAAAAAAAAAAAAATAGAGGGAGGCTGAGACTTGATTGTAGAAGAAAAAGAGGTAACAACAGAAGCACGAAGTTGGAGTGACATAGGAAGGGGTCACAAGCCAAGTATACAGGTGTCTCTCTGAAGCTGGAAAAGGCCAGGAAACGAGCTGCCCACTGGAGGCTCCAGGCACCTTGGCTTTAGGCCCGTGGCACTGATTCGGGACTCCTGGCCTCTAGAGCTGAGAGAGAATGAATCTGTGTTATTTAGAATGTCAACAAGATAAAGTGTTTCAGTTTTGCAAGATGAAAAAATCCTGGCGAGCTATTGTACAATAATATAAATATACTTAACACTACTGATCTAGACACTTAAAAATGGTTAGAGAAAACTGGGCACAGTGGCATATACCAGTAATCCCAGTACTCGGGAGGATCATAAGTTCAAGTCTGGTCTCAGCAATTTAGTGATACCCTGTTTCAAAATAAGAAATAAAATGGCCTGGGGGTGTAGTTTGGAGGTAGAATAACCCTGGGTTCAATCTCCAGCACCACACACACACAAACGGTTGTGTTGTGTGGTTTTTATCCTGTTTCTTTCTAATAAAAGAAGGAGGCGCCGAGTTTGTGGTGATTTGGGTGAGCAGCCATGGAAGCCAACACCGCCAGCCTGTAATTGACCAGATCCAGGGCCACTGAGCCTGTGACGGCCGCCCAGCTCAGCCTCGGCCTTGCGTGAGCGCTCCACGGGGAGCCCGGCTGTGTGATGACAGAGAGCCCCAGCCGGCCACAGATAGCTCTTCCTCCTGTCGGGTCCTGAGCGATGGTTTCTACAATGAGCCTCAACTTCCCCACAAGGCAGCAGCCTCGGGAGGCAAGGTCATCTGCCCAAGGTCGCAGGCAGAGTAGCAGAGCTGGGCCTGAAACCCCTGTGGCTGATCCAGCGGGCAGCTCCAGCCACTGCTCCAGCGCTCCTGAGGGACAGAGAACGCCCTTTCCCTGGGTGACCTGGCAGTCTCCTTGAGTTAATCACGCGTATCTGAGTTTCCCTGAAAAAGTACAGAAAAATGAGTTAACTCACGTTCTTTCTTTGTTTTTATTGTGTTATTATTATTGCATTGGGGCAATGGGGATTAAATCCAGGGGCATGGGGATTAAATCCAGGGACACTCTACCTCTGAGCTACACCCCCAGCCCTATTTATTTATTTATTTATTTATTTATTTATTTATTTATTTATTTATTTATTGAAGTACTGGAAATGGAACCCAGGGGCATTGTACCTGATCTCACTAAATTGCTGAGACTGGCCCCAAACCCGCAATCTTCCTGTCCCAACTTCCCCAATTCTGGGATTACAGGTATGCACCACCATCCTCTGTAAATGAGCTCATGTTCTGTGTGCAGCCTTTGAAGGCCACAGAGCGTAGCCTGAGGTGGTGGTGGCTTGTGAGGCCGTGCGGGTGAGCCTGTCCCGCCGCCGTGGGGTTCCGCTAGGTTGGCTCTGTGTTTATCATCATTACTTGTGGTACTGAGGATTAAACCCAGTAGGGTTCTACTACTGAGCTACAGCCCCAGTCCTTTAAGAATTCTTTTTTCTTTTGAAATAGGATCTCAGTTAAGTCACCACACTCTGCCCTTGAACCTGTTATCCTCTTAGTCTCCCAAGTACAGGGATTACAGGTGTGTACCACTGCACCCAGCTGGTATCATTATTATTATTATTATTATTATTATTATTATTATTATTATTATTATTATTATTATTTGTGGCACTAAGGATTGAACCCAGGGGAATTCTACCACTGAGCTTATCTATCTATCTATCTATCTATCTCTCTCTCTCTCTCTCTCTCTCTCTCTCTCTCTCTTTATTTTGAAACAGGTTCTTACTAAATTGCTGAGTTTGGCCATCAACCTATGATTCTCTCCTGTCTCAGCCTCCCAAGCTCTAGGATCATAGGTGTGCATTGCTGTACCTGGCTGGAATTCTCTTTGACTGAGCTCAACATTTGTTGTTAGCATACAAAATGTATGTCAAAAAATGTTGTAAGTATATGAAATATACGCCAGGATCTGGGTATAGTGTAGGGACAGATGGACTGGCCGGATATGCAAAGAAAATGGGGCAGAAGAAGGATGCAACTGACATGCCCAAGACAAATGAACAGACACACACCCCGGGCGCACATCTGCAGAATGGGACAACTGGAAGACAAGATAAGGATGAAATAGCAGACATACCTCCAGGACATATGTCCATAGGATGAAACAGCTGGGAAAGCAAGATAATGGTCAAAGCAATGGACCTACGTAGTCAGTGACATCAGTTTAGGGTAATATATGACCTGGCAAATGGCCAGACCAGCAGCTCTGACCCACGGTCTCTTAGGCTGAAAGTTAGCCTGCCCTGGGGGGGGAGACTTCCCTGGCAGCTGCTGGACGACTCCTATAGATGACAGTCGGGCTCATCCCCGTCTGATTCCCCGGACCTCGAGCACCTGCACCTCAACCATTGACAACGGCTGTGACCGCAATCCTGAGCCTAGGTTACCCGCAGAGACCCGTTTGCCTCAGGTAACCAAATTCTGTCTGGTCAGTGGCTTAGTTAGAGAAGGATGGGAGTGCTGTGAACATTGTAAAGTAAACCGAGCTGCCGGGCGTGGTGGCACACGCTTGTCATCCCCGCGCTTGGGAGGCGGAGACAGGAGGATCGCGCAGGTTCGAAGCCAGCCGCACTGGCTTAAGAGACCCTGTTTCCAAAAATTTAAAAAAAAAAAGTATAAAATAGGTCTGGGAGTGTAGCCTGGAGGTAGAAGGGCTTCCAGGAACCCCAGTACCACTATAAATAAATAAATAAATAAATAAATAAATAAATAAATAAACCGAGCATTAGTAAGACATTGTGACCCATCATTCTTGCCACTGTGTCAATAAGATTCATAACAATATTTGATACCAGAGCTTTCTCTTCGCAATCAGAGGTCAGGACAACACTCAGCGCGTTCTGTGTGGCAGGGCGGGGCGGGCTGGCAGTGCCTGGGTACCCAGCACCCCTGGCTCTCAGGGGACGGCATGCCGCTGTTTATTTCTTACTCCCAGGAAGCCCTGCTCTGCACAGCCACTCAGGGAACCAGTGAATGGAGGCCCCCCTACCTTTTGGTGGCACCTTGAACACATGGCTGGGTCGTTTATTGCTCTGGGGAAAGAAGAGACAGGAGAGGAGAGGACGCGTGGATATTATAAGCTCAGACGTGTCATGCACATCTGACTTCTGCTCGTTTCAACTAAAGCCAGTCCTATGGCCCGTCTGCCCGACGAAGGCTCTGAGAGGCGCAGGCTTCAGCAAGCACTAGTTTCGCTACCTCTGAGCTGGTGAGGGCGCAAGGACCTCACCCTCCTGTGTGGCAGCAAAGGCCGAGTGAGCCGCGCCCTCAGGCTGCTCTGGGGACTGCTCAGGTAGCGCACTGCACAATTCCAGGAGGCACCGTCTATGCAGTGGTTTCTGGGCTTGGCGCTCCTGCAGCTGTGCGGTTCACAACCCGGAGGGCTGTCCACAGCAGCCCTTCCCTCCCCAGACAGGTGTGCGGGTTCTGGTTGCCCAGTGCTAGGCTGGCTTCTTCCCCGATGCGTCTCAGCAGCATCCTCTGCCTTAGACCCACGGAATGGATCCGAACTGAGTGCAAATCCCTCCTGAACATCAGCTTCCTGACAGAGACGCTCAAAGCTCCACTGCAGACAAAGAGCTTATTCGTGGGCCTCAGCCTCACTTGTCAGCAGTACTCCTCTCGCCCCCACATCCCGCCGCTGGCCAACCCTGCTATGCTCTTGGCAGTAATTCCCAAGGTGAGTTAAATGACTCTCGGCCTCCAGCATGCTCCATAAAATGAATCAGTTTGGGAAATTGCACACACTATATCCCATTAAAGGTTCTGACAAGTCCTGCAGTGACAAACCAATTTAACTTTGCTTACTTCAGTTTGTGACTTGTGTCCTTTTCCTGAACAGAATCCATGTAGGTCCCAGGGGGCGGAATGTCCGTTCACTCAGCACATCCTGCCATGTTCGTGTCTGTACCATCCTCTCTTCCTTCAAGTTGGCTTCACGACTTCTCATCCTGCCAATGCCCTTCCTGAAGACTTTCCTCCTGGTCCATGTCACACTCAATAGTCCTGTGTCTGGACCCCAGGATCTGGACTTCTGCAGGACAGAGGTCCAGCCCTGTGTGTCATGGGCCATCTGCCTCCTCCTGTGGCTCACACCAGCCTCCCCCCCAAAAGGCCAACGTCTGTGGCCCCTGCCACTCATCACAACTGTGCTGTCTTTCTTCCCTGGGAGAAAGCTCATGCTCGGCTTCTCAGAATTGCCACACGTGGGGCTGCGGGTGTAGCTCAATGGTAGAGCATGTAGGAGACCCTGGGTTGAATCCCCCAGCACTGAAAAAAATTGTTACGTGGGGCATGGTGGTGCATGCCTATAATCCCAGTATTTGGGAGACCGAGACAGGAAGATTACAGGTTCAAGGCCAGACTCAGCAACTTAGCAAGATCCCGTTTCAAATAAAAAAAAGGGGGGGGGGCAGGCATGGTGGCATATGCTGCTAACTCCAGTACTCGGGAGGCTGAGACAGGAGGATCACAGGTTTGTGGGCAGCCTTACAGGTTTAGAGAGGCCCTGCACAACCATAGTGAGACGCTGTTTCAAAATAAAAGAATAGCCGGGCGTGGCGGTGCACGTTTGTAACCCCTGCGCTTGGGAGGCGGAGACAGGAGGATCGTGCTTGTTCGGAGCCAGCCACACTGGCTTAAGAGACCCTGTTTCCAAATAAAAATATAAAATAGGTCTGGGAGAGTATCCCGGAGGTAGAAGGCTTTCCAGGAACCCCAGTACCACAATAAAATAAAATAAAATAAAAAAAGGACTGGGGATGTAGCTTGGTAGAATGTCCCTGAGTTCAATCCCCAGTAACACACACACACACACACACACACACACACACACACACGTCATCAACATCAACATCATCATGGGCTGGGGTCTTCGGCAGTAGAGCACTCCTGGGTTCAATCCCGCATACCAACAAATAACTAGACAATTTTTGTTTACATTAACAATTCACTTCTTCATTCATCCATCCATTCAGGGACTTTCTCAAGTCCCTACTTATATGCCAGGCACTGTTAGGCCCTGGGGAGGACAGGGCGCAAAGCAGAGAAGGTTCTGCTCACAGCCCATCCATTCCAGGTGACCACGCGGCTGCGACGGAGGCAACAGACCAGAGTGGGCGCAGGGAGGGCCCTGGGCGGAGCGCTGAGGGGCAGAGGGAGAGCCGCTCGGGCGGGCTGCGGGGAGAGCCTTCCAGGCCAAGAGAACAGCAAAGCAGAGGTCCGGAGGGGGCTGGCGCGAGCAGGGGAGGCGAGGCTGGGCGGAGGTGAGCGCAGCTGCAGGCAGAGTCACGGGCTGCGGCAGGGGATGAACCCGCAGGCAGGAGGAGTTCCCCGAGCTCCGCTGAGTGTGCGAGTCACCTCGCGCAAGGTCTGGGTGGAGGCTTATTAACACGAGGCCCCTTCCTTCCCGGTGAGAGGGGGCGCCAGCCCCACAGCCCGCGAGGGGAAGGGGCCGGGTCCGCCGTCCTGCCAGTGGCGCCCGGCAGGGGGCGCTCAAGGCCGCGGGACCTGCCGCGGGTCCGAGGCCGGCGGCCCCAGGGTTCGCGTGCGGACTGGCTCCTCGGAGTGGCCAAGGGGCCGTGGCGATGCTGGTCCTCTCTGCGGCTCGTGCAGCCTCCCAGCCGGCGGTCCTGAGCTCACCGGGGTCAGGCTCTGGTTAGTTCCAGGAGAGCGCGTTATTATAAAACACAGCCCGGCTCTTTGGGCCTCTGTGTGACAATGTGACCTCTTCCTTCACACACTGATTATCGCCACATTAGGAGGTCCTCGCCGGAGTGAACTGATGCCGGCACGGTGCCCTCGGCCTCGGGAACTGTGAGCTGAACGGACCTCTACAGAGCGCACAGCCGCAGGTATTTTATTATAGTAACAAAAGTGGACTAACACAATGCCCACATCACCCAGGGAGCCACAAAGCCTGGCCTGGGGCCCGAGGCTCGCCCACTGATGGCACGGGCTCCCTTCCTGTCCTCCTGGAGAGGAGGGGCTGGAGGAGCTGGAGGGCGCATCCCAGGGCCATGCAGGCAGTGCGGGATGCCCCAACACCCTCTAGCAGCGGTGCTCTCAGGAGAAGGACTTAGAACCCACACGCTCTTGGCTTCTACTGAGCCAATGGCCTTGGCAAACTGCCGGTCACTCCAGCAGCAGGTCCCGCCTTGGTGAAGTGGGGCATCCTCCCAAGAACCCCCTGCATGGTGACCCCCCAGGCCGCAGCACAGCCGCCCCCCAGCCCTGGTGCTCAGCATCCACCACACAGGCTGCATGTGAATGGCACTGTGCCTGGAAATCTGCATTGCTTTTCAAGAGCCCAGATTTCTAATTCTTCTTTACTTAGCATGGCTGCCCACGATGAGCCCGTTTTGTGTGTGCCTGCCTTGGCTGGGATCCAGAAGGTTCCTCCCCAATAGCCTCCCACTTAGATGCTCCCTGTGGACAGTGGGGTTAGTAAGCTCTGCTCTCGCAAAGGTAAGGAGGGCTCTGGCAGGGGCTGTGCCCCTGTGGCCCCCAGACCTCCTCCTCCAGACCCCAGGACCTCACCCCTGCAGGCTGAGACCCCAGCCCCTCCACAGGCAGGTAGCATGGGTGCGCCTAACCCTGCTCCCTCCCCCTGTCCTCCCTCAGCCACGGGGATGAGCAGGATTGAGGGGACTGTGTCTGGGGTTCACCCCACCTACCTCCTGGGCACAGATGGAGGCAAGAAAGAATGGGGAGGGGCAGCACATGGATGGCTCTAGAATCCCTGATGGAGGAGCCTCCAGGGGCCCAGTGACAGACACAGCCCAGCCCTGCATGCACATGTGACCCTGTAGCTCCAGCAAGAGCCTCTCCCAGTGGTCCACACCTCCTAGACCATGAGCAGAGTCCTGTGCCCGCGCCCACCCCTGCCTCTGGGGCCAGTAAGAACCAAGATGCCTTGACACACACTTGTAATGCAGTCACTTGGGAGGCTGACACAGGAGGATTGCCAGTTCTAGGGCCAGCCTCAGCAACTTAGCAAGACCCTGTTTCAAAGTACAAAGGGGCTCAGAAGTAGAGTGACCCTGGGTTCAAAATCCATTATTTAAAAAAAAAAAAAGCCAGGCTTGGTGGCACTTTTTTGTAATCCCAGTACTTGGGAGGCTGAGACAGGAAGATCCCAGGTTTGCAGCCAGCCACAACTTAGTGAGACCCTGGCTTTTTTTTTTTTTTTTTTTTTTTTTTTTTTTTTTTTTGGTGGTGGTACTGGAGATGGAACCTTCTACCTCCCAGCTACACTCCCAGACCTATTTTATATTTTTATTTGGAAACAGGGTCTCTTAAGCCAGAGAGGCTGGCTTCGAACCTGCACGATCCTCCTGTCTCTGCCTCCCAAGCCCGGGGATTACAATCGTGCACCACCACACCTGGCAGTGAGATCCTGTTTTAAAATTTAAAAAAAAAAAAAAGAGCTGGGGTAGAGCTCAGAGGTAGAATGCCCCTAGGATTAATCCCCAGTACCGCACCAAAAAAAAAAAAAAAAAATTGGGGGGAGGGATGATGGGCAGTTATGTATCCAGCCTGGAGACTTGCATTTGTATCTTCTGTGTGACCCCAGAAGAGTCCTTTACCCTCTCTGGGCCTTAGCCTGGGATGGTGAGAAAGAAAGAGTGGGCCTCAATGATCCCCAGGGATTTTTTGTTGTTGTTGTTACTGGCAACTGAACCCAGAAACATTTGACCTCTGAGTTACACTCTCAGTTCTTTGCTTTTGCTTTTATTTATTTTATTTATTTATTTATTTATTTATTTATTTATTTATTTATTTATTTATTTTTGGTGGTACTGGGGGTAGAACCCAGAGGCTTTCTACCTCTGGGCTATACTCCCAGACCTTTTTTATATTTTATTTGGAAACAGAGTCTCACTAAGTTGCTGAGAGCCTCACCAAGTAGCTGAGGCTGGCTTCAAACCCGTGCGATCCTCCTGTCTCAGCCTCCCAAGTCCTAGTGTCACCATGCCCAGAGAGTCTCTGAGAGTCTCCAGTTCTGCCCAGAACCTCTCATTTCTAAGCGGCTCTGTAGGCCCTGCCGGCAGGCCGTGGCGTAGAGTGGGTGATGCTCTCCACCCAGAATGCTCGAGCCCTGCCTGTTCCTCTGAGATTTGTCGTGCTGCTGCTGCACCGCTGGGTGAGGACGCTGGGGTGCAGAGAGGTTATGTAATGCAGCCAAGGGTCTGCTGAAGTTGGGCACCTACGGCCCTGCCTGTGCTCCCCGCCCGGCAGGCCTCCTGCCCCAAGGAGGACGCAGCTCTGGGTCCTTCAGCCACCTTGGGGTGCTCAGGGTCTCTAGTCCTGGTGGCTCTGGACCTGGGCAGGACACCTGAACGTCTCACTGCCCACTCCCCTGTCCCTGCGCCTCTCTTAGTCACAGGGCCAATGCTGCAGGCCAGGGGAGCGGGGCTGGAGAGGCTTTGGAGGCCTTCCATCTGCAGGAGCCATGCTCCTGGTGAGGGGCGGCTGGCCCAGCGGGGTCCTTGCGCCTCCATCCACGGCCACTGTCCTGAGCAGGTGGAGGAGAGAGGAACTGTGGCCCCGGTGCCCTCTCCACAGTGTGGGGGTCCACAGCAGCCTCCAGAGCAGATTCCAGCTGCGGGCGCTATTGGGACCCTGCGGACAGCCAGGATCCGTGAGCAGCTTGTCTTTCTTCCCGGAGCTGCTCAAGGGCAGTTTTAGGAAAGGGTTTTACAGCTGCTGAGGAGAGCGTAAGTCAGGCAAGATGGGGGGGGGGCAAAATCCCGGAGTCCTTTCTGCAAGCGCTTGCCTGCCGGCGATGCTGACAGAGGCAGATAGATGACCTGCAATTACCCGCCCAGCCGCGCCCAGACTCCCGCCCGCCCGCCGGCCTCCGAGCAATTTCAGACTTTTTGTACATCTAAAGCAGAGATTGTATACGATTTCTCGCGCGCGGCAGAAGCGGCTTTCAGGTGGCAGGGAGCAGTGTTTATTCTGGAACAAAGGCAGTTGGAGACAAAAAGAAGTGGGCTGCCCTCCCCCGCTGCCCGCTCCCGCGCTCTCCTCAGAGCCGGGGTCCCTCCCTCAGGCTGCAGAGGGGCATTTTAATTGTGGGTGCTAGGCTCCGCTCCTGCGAGGCGCGGGGTCTCCTGACAATGGGCTACTCCACGGGCTCCCACCTCTGGGGCTGCGCTGGCAGGACGTCCCAGTAAAGGCAGGGGACCCACGCGGCCTATCGCGGACAGTCCCTCCACCCACACAAGCCCCTCTGGAGTCTTCTCTTTGTGGAAGGAGACAGGATCAAGGGTGTCTAGTCTCAGGCGCCAATCCATATTCCAGACCACTGTGAACGCGAAGCCAGATGTCAAGGGTGGTATGTGCAGCCAGGGGTCACCACCCAGCAGGGCTGCCAGGCAGCATGCCCAGGTTGACCCCAACCCTCAGTGGTGGTGAGAGGCTAAGACAGGAGGATCACAGGTCTGAGGCCAGCCTCAGCAGCTTCGTGAGACCTCGTTTCAAAATTTAAAATAAGCCAGCTGTGTTGGTGCATGCCTGTAATCTCCGTCCGGGATACTGAGACAGGTTCAAGCCTCAGCAACTTAGCAAGATCCCGTTTCAAAGTAAAAAAATAAAATAAAATAGGGCTCGGGGGTATAGCTCAGAAGTAGAATGCCCCTGGGTTAAATACCCAGCAACACACACACACACATACACACACAAATAAATAACAATAAAATAGGGCTGGGGTACAGCTCAGAGATAGAATGTTCCTAGCTTCAACCCACAGTACAAAATAAATAAATAAATAAATAATAAATAAATGGAATCTTCTAGCATAAGAGACATCCCAGGTCTCAGTACAGAGTAGTTTCCTGGAGTCAGCCATCAGCTGCAATTTTCAGGATTTTGGTCACATCTGTGCTCCACCTCTGCCTTCATTTGTCTTTGTTTGTTCTGTGTATTTAACTAGGTAATACAATCACCTGGCTCCAAAGGCAATGCAATTAAAAGGGAGGAGGAACCTCTTTCCAGGCCCTGCCCTGTCACCTACTCCCCACACCACAAACGTGGGTATGTGTGTTAGGGCTTCCGTGAAGGCGGCGGGCCCAGGAGGGGCGGTGGGCCCTTCAGGAGGGCCAGCTGAGGAGACTGACCTGAGGGCGCTGGGGTGCAGCATTGATGGCAGGACAGGCGGATGTCTGGAGAACGGGCAACTTGCAACCTAAACTCTGCTGCAGGAGCCATCCTGAGTCTGGCAGAGAAGGCACATGTGCCAGTTAGAGTCCAGCAGGACAGCTCGTCATGTCCTTGTCACTACCTATAAGTCCCCCCTTTGGAAAGCCGGCAGTAGATTTTATTTTTCTCTTCTGGGCTTCCCATGCTCAAATGCATGAGGCACAAAAACAACGGAATTTCTAGCCCAGTAACTCCGTCCTTCCCCTTTGCTGCGGTTTTATCTGTGCTGGTCCTGCCTGGAGGGGCTCCTTCTTCTTGCTGAGGCTGAGCCCTTGTCTTCACTGAGGTGGGGCCCACTTCAGCCTCCCACAGCCACGCCCCCTGGGCTTTGCACCTCCTCTAGGCTCCTCCCATAGCCACGCCCCCTAGGCTTTGTGCACCTCCACCTCTAGGCTCCTCCCACAGCCACGCCCCCTGGGCGCTGTGCACCTCCACCTCTAGGCTCCTCCCACAGCCACGCCCCCTGGGCGCTGTGCACCTCCACCTCTAGGCTCCTCCCACAGCCACGCCCCCCAGGCGCTGTGCACCTCCACCGCTAGGCTCTGTCTCCCAAAACACAGACCTGCGCTGGACCCAGTGCTGTTTCTGCCTCTTCTCTCTGCTGCCTTTGCATTTGATCTTTTGTAAATTTACCTCTTTGTTCTTCAGATAGAATTGTACTGCCAGGGGGTCCTGACGGCCTGGTGCCGCCACTGTCATGGAAATTCTCTTTAAATATGAAAATAAAACATCCCCAGAGCAATCAGCTTGACACTCCAGGTGGAAATGTCACAACCTACCATAAGACAACAGCTCAGAGCAAAGAACAAAGACCTTGAACCCAGGCGTCTGCGCATCAGTGCCCAGAACCCATGGGGAGAGTGTCAAGGCTGGGTCCATTCTCTCCCTTCCTGGAGCAGCTATTTCCTCTCTGGATTTCACTTTCTGGGCTTCACATTCGTTGATGATAATACTCAGAGCTGATGAATCGGCAGAGAGACATGGGCAACTGGTGCATTGCTGGAGACAACATATGTTTCTAGAAACTTCTACAGGTTGAGTATCCCTTATCTGAAGTGCCTGGGACCAGCAGTGTCAGGTTTGGGAAGCTTTTAGATTTTTGCATAGACTTTACCAGGTAAGCACCCCTAATCCGAGAAACCAAAATATTCCAAATGATTTCACACCTTGGATTAGAGATGCTTGACCTATATTTCCTGTTCATTCACTGATCTATTGGTTCATTCAACAATACTGATTGTATCAGGACTCAGGGAACCAGTGACAGAGAGTTCAGCTGAAACTTGGTCTAAAAAGTGTGACTATTGCTTCCCATCTTTGAAATATTAGGAGGTAGACTGCTTCAGTCACTGCTAGACTCAAGGGTTCAAAATATCCTCAAAACCTAGGCATTGAGGCTGAGGGTCTAGCTCAGTGGTAGAGTGTGTCCTTAGTGTGTGCAAGGACCTGGGTTCAATCCCCAGCATCCCCCCCAAAAAACTACCCCCAAACTGAGCATTCGCTGCACCATGCACATAGAGGTAGTTGGCCTGATGTTCTAGTTTGGGTCTGTAATCCCCGAAAGGCTCCTGTGTTGATGTGCTCCTGGGAAGAGGTGGGGCCGGTAGCAGGTGGGGCCTCGTGTAAGGAACTTAGTCACTGGGGCATGTCTTGGAGGGGCCGGGGGTCCTGGCCATCTTCCTCTCTTTCTCCTTGCATTCTGGCCACCATGGGGTGAGCAGGTCTCCACTATACACACCTGTCATGATGGAGGCCCAAATCAACAGGGCCGGCCAACCAAGGACTGACAGCCCTGAAACCAACAGCCCACGTAAGCCTTTCCTCCTTAAAAGATGACCATCTCAGCTGGGTATGTGGAGTACACCTATAATGCCGGTACTTGGGAGGCTGGATTGCAGATTTGAGGACAGCCTCAGCAACTCCACAAGACACACAGTAACTCATTGAGACCCTATTTCAAAATTTAAAATTAAATAGGGTTGGTGTGTCGATTGGAGACAGACTACCTGTAATGCTGAAATTGAGTTGGGGGTTGAAAAGGAGGCGAAATGTAGCAAAGGAGTGAGATACCAGGCCCCTTTTATTAAAGGTCTGTCACCCCCATTCGAGGTCTGGAGACCAATATGGGGGGGCTATTGGTCAGCAGAGTCACACCGCAGAGAGAAAATGAGGGTATTTATGTAGCTGGGGTCTTGGGTTGGGGCTAGCAAGGCAGGAGAATGTCGGCCCTCTCGTGACATCTGGTCCTCTCGTGACATCTGGAGTCTGCCCCATCTCCGCTTCTGGATTCCAGGATTCTGCCTCCTGTCCCAGCTGCAAGATCCCCTGAGGGGAGTGGGAGGGACCCAAGCTGTATCCTGGCCTTTGGATGATATTGGTCAATGAACAAGTCAGTAACTACTTCCTGCTGTCAGAGGGGACATCGTTATAGGGGCCCCTTGGGCAGGAGAGGTCGGGTCATTCAGGAGTGGGCAGGCGGGGGATGGCTGCAGCAGGACTTGTTGGAGGTTACCCTGCACGGCTTGGTAATGCATGTGTGAATGGTCTTTTAGCAGACAAGGGGTTATGGTTGTCTGGATTCATCCGGAATTCAGAGAGAGAGCACTGAGCTGATCTCACCTTGTGGTCAGTCCAATATTTTTTAGGGGGGGGGCAATTAGGACTCCTGTGCAGTGAATTTCCAGACATAAACAGGTGGGCCTGCTGAAATAAAAGCATTAAAGAGCCTGGCATGGTAGTGCACACTTGTAATCCCTGCGCTTGGGAGGCTGAGACAAGAGGATCACACAGGTTTGAAGCCAGCCTCGGCTGCTTAGTGACGTTTTCAACAACTTAGTGAGACCCTGTTTCCAAATAAAGTATAAAATAGGTCCGGGAGTATAGCCTGGAGGTAGAAAAGCCCCTGGGTTCTACTCCCAGTACCACACACACACACACATAAAAAAGCATTAAAGAAAATTATGCCGAGAAAAATGGAGCTTAGTGGTCCCCAACACTGTGCAGGAGAATCTGTCATGAGGCTGTTGTAACGGAGCCCTTTTAGCCAAGTAAGGTGATGTCATTTAGGGTCACCCGGCAGCTTGGCTGCAGTGGGTATGATGAGGATCACTGTAAAGGGTGATCCTCACCACAAAGGGCCCAGGCCACCGCAGTTGGAGATGTTTTGGTTGAAGTGACTTGAGGAGGACTTGGTCTTCTGGCATAAGGGCCTTGGCTACTGGATGTGAAGCTGCCTCTTTAGTGCCAGGTTTGGGAAGATATCAGTCGGCATGTTCCCAAATGAGATGCCTGAGGAAAGACAAGTAAGGGAGATAGGAAGCCAAGGAAGGGGGATCTGAGGGGATAGAGTGATTAAGGAAAAAAGGGCGACCATACAGCAATTCAAAGGGGCTCATGAAGGTGGGGCTTCGAGAGGTGGCCCGTACATGAGCCAGAGCCAGTGGTAGGAGTTCAGGCCACAATACCCACAGCTCCAGGGAGAGTTTTGTTAGATGGTTTTTAAGAATCCCATTCACTTTTTCTACCTTTCCTGATAACTGTGGTCGATGTGGGATGTGGAGCTTCTAAGAAATGCGAAGGGCCTGTGCCATTTGTTGAGTAACCTTAAAAATAAAAGCTGGTCCATGAACAGACTGTAAGGAATTAGAAAGTCCAAACCGAGGGATGATGTCCGAGCATTGAACATTGGCCACCGTGCTGGCTGTCTTGTCCTTTGAGAGGAAAGCCTGTACCCAACCTGTTAGGGTGCCGACCATGGTAAGAAGATATTTTAGTTCTTTGTGAGAGGGCACATGAGTGAAAACAATTTGCCAGTCCTGTCCTGGCAAATGTCCTCTCATTTGGTGGGTAGGAAAAGAGGGACGGGGGCCTCCTTGGGGGAAAACAGCGGTGCAAGTAGAACAGGAGGCACTGACTTTACTAATCAGCTGTTGCAGGAGAGGAGAATAAAACAAGGATTTTAGGAAATGCTTAAGTGCTGTAGGTCCAACGTGTATGGAATTATATATTAGGTTAACGACCGCTTTGGCCTGAGCCTCAGGCAGGGCAATTTTGTCCTATAAAAGAGGGCCTGTAGTGTGTGGACAGGAAGGCTTACTGTCAATCCCTTTTACTGAGATTGAAGAAGAAAAACTGGGCCCCGAAAAAGATAAAAGGCCTCTTCTGTCAACCAAAAAGGACATTGGCTTACCTGCTACCTTGAGAGTTACCCTGGGCTCTGCAAGGATGATCAGGATTGACGAGTCCAGGCCGAGTAGGGCCAGCGCTGGAGCCTGGTCTGGAAGGGTGGTCCCCTGTGTTGAGGCACCTGGGGCTCACTGCTTTTCCAAGGGCAATCACTTTTACAGTGGCCCTCCTGGCTGCACACCGGGCAGGTCTGGTTGGTGGGCGTGGCTGAGGGCCGTGCTTAGCTCAGTGTCCTTCCTTGCTGCACATGAAGCTGGCTCCTGGAGGTAGTTGTTGTTACTGTCCTCCACCCATAGGTGGCGCTCATTATCCAGAGGGCTAAGCTGCCACCACCAGCCCCAGGTCTGCTACCAATATGTGGGCTTGCAAATCTGCCTTTTGGCAGAGCCAGATTGTACGCTCCACTTCAGCCCGTTCCTCTCGAGAATTAAAAACTTTACATCTCGAATAGGGCTCTGAGGGTCATCCTCTGCCTTTTAAATTTTTTTCCGAATATCAGGGGCTGATTGTCCAATGAAATGAGTTGCCAACACACAGATCCCACCTCAGTGGATGGATCTAAGTGAGTATAGAGGATACATGCCTCCTGGAGCCGATTAACAAAAACAGCCGGGTTTTCATCTGGACCTTGGGTGATTTCCTTAAGTTTATTGTAGTTAACCATCTTATGGGAAGCAGCCCACATGCCCATCAAGGAGGCGTAGGATCACATGGTCTCTCCTTTTAGTCCCTCACCCCCACCATTTGGGGCTGGCTGATAATCCCAGTGGGGATCTTCAGAAGGTACTCTGGCCACTCCAGTAGGGAGGGAAGAGTTAGTCAGATGGGCCTGGAAGGCCTGCTCTTGAGTATCCTTTAAGATATGATTCTGTTCATCAGGAGTTAAGGCAGTTTAAAATAACAGGAAGATCCTGCCATGTGAGATCATACACTTGAATAATATATTGGAACTCCTTGATAAAACCGGATGGATTGGCAGAAAAAGAACCCAGTTTTCTTTCCATTGGAGCAAGGTCTGGGAGGGAAAAAGGGACATGGAAGGGGCCATGCCCTCCACACCAGCCACCTCCCAAAGTGGGGCCAAGAGAGAAGGGGTTCCTTGGAGTAGGTATGGTGACTTATAGGGGGAGGTGAGGGGGAGGTAAGGGTTGGTCCCTTAAGAGAGGACGGCGGGGGGAAGGAGCGGGTTAGGGTGAGAGGCCGTCTTAGGGTAGGGTGGTGGTCGGGGTGGTGAGGAGGGATCCTGGGGTCAGGGGTGGAATCAGAAGATAGCACCTGTAACTCGACAGAATCACAAAATGGCGACTGTGACTCCACAGAATTAGAATATGGCAGCTGATGGGGAGAGGGGTCGTGTCCCTGGACAGCAGGACTTAGGGTGGTGGGACAGTGGGAACAAAGAAAGGGATGGCAGCGCAGAAAAAAAGGCCTGGACACAAAGGACTTCCACCATTTGCCAGACTGCTTACAAAAGTTGCTGAGATTGGTCAGGATATTAAAATCCAGAGTTCCATTTTCGGGCCACCAAGACTCATTATCCAATTTTTGGAATGTTGGTTTTTCATGTCTGGTCCACAGGTGGGAATGAAGAATAGGAGACAGGCATCCCCATTATCCTGATCAACATCCGGGAGCAGGGCCAAGAGGACGGGAGTGGTGTCTCCAGTCCCTTCTCAGGGCCGCAGAACCAAGAGGACAGAAGGGGTGTCTCCAGTCCCTTCTCAGGGCCGCAGAACCAAGAGGACGGGAGGAGTATCTCCACTCCCTTCTCAGGGCCGCAGAACCAAGAGGATGGGAGGGGTGTCTCCACTCCCTTCTCAGGGCCGGAGGAGGGCAACCTGGTTGTCCAGGGGCAACTCTGACATGGCTATGGGTTTGGACAAACAGAGAAGCAGGAAGCGATGACCCACTGACCAGAGGAAGGGAAGGGGACTCACCCTCAGAGAGCGGTCAGTCCAATGAAGGGTTGGAGAGTCCAGATTCCTGGGAGTAAAGAGAAGGAGTCCTCTCAGGGGCCGGGTGGGACCAGCAGGGAGTCACAGGGGCTCAAGGAGGGTTAAAAAAATGAATAAATAAAAAACCCTCCCAGGTTCGGCACCAGATACAACATTGAAATTGAGCCAAGGGTCGTAAAGGAGGCAAAATCCAGCAAAAGAGTGTGATACCAGGCCCATTTTATTAAATTGTCTATTGCTCCTGGTCGAGGTCTGCAGGCCGATCCATGCCACAGAGAGAAAGTGAGGTTATTTATGTAGCCGGGGTCTTGGGTGGGGTTAGCAAGGTAGGAGAATGCCGGTTCTCTCACGACATCTGGAGTCTGCCCCACAACATCTGGTCCTTTGCAACATCTGGAGTCTGCTCATCTCTGCTTTTGACTTCTGGGGTTCTGCTCCTATCCCAGCCGTAGGGTCCCGTGAAGGCAGGGGGAGGGACCCGACCTATCACTACCACTGAGCTCCATCCCCAGAACCAATTAAAAAGTTGGTGATCTCAGGTATTTTGTTACAGTGATGGAAAGCTGACTGATACCGATGGCAAATGCTGTGTCATGCGTGTGTGTGTGTGTGTGTGTGTGTGTGTGTGTGTATTTTTTTTTTTTTTTTTTGGTGGTACTGGGGTTCCTGGAAGCTTTCTACCTCCGGGCTACACTCCCAGACCTATTTTATATTTTTATTTGGAAACAGGGTCTCTTAAGCCAGCACGGCTGGCTTCGAACCTGGGCGATCCTCCTGTCTCTGCCTCCCAAGTGTGGGGATTACAAGCGTGCACCACCATGCCTGGCTATTTTTATGATTTTTTAAATTCAATGACAAAACAAAAAAATCTGTGCACCAGGCCCTATCCCAGGCTTCAGATGGTGGCTTCCACCTGGCACAGGTTCCCCTCCTTCTACTTAAGTCCCACTTTATTTTTTTATTCTGAAACAGGATCTCACTAAGTTGTGGAGGGCCTCACCGAGTAGCAGAGGCTTGCTAATAGTTGATACTGGCCACGAACCTGCAAACCTGATATCCTCCTGTCTCGGCCTCCCAAGTGCTGGAATTACAAGTGTGCGACACCTTGCTCAGCTCAGACCTTTCCTAAGCGCCCACACGTTGTCCCTCTGCTGGCCATTGCGTTTCTCAGCCCAGTGTTGTCACCTTCTTCTTGTCCTCTTGCCCCACAGGGCCAGCCAGCAGCTTGCCAGGGGCAGGGATGGTGTCCCAGGAGTCCAGGCGTCCCGGCACACAGCAGGCGCATGGCTCATACCTCTCAGGACCACAGTTTTGTATTCTGAGCTGCCACTGAGCATTAGGACAGACGCCTTCCCCTGTTGCTCTGTGGCTTCCTTAACGATCATTTTTAACGACTCCAGAATATTTCATCAAGTGGATCTTCTGTAATGAAGTTAACCAGTCCCCTATTGGGGAACATTTGGGTTGTTTCCAAGATTTTTTTGTTTTTTTTCTTCCATACTACAAATACTGCTGCGATGATAGTTCTTGTTGATAGTTTCTTTCTTGTGCAAGAGAGTTTATTTCACATTTTTAGTTAATTCATGGAGTCCCTGGGTCAAGACAGGCCCCTGGCTCTTAAATCCATTTCAACCTGGCTACAACTGGTCCCAGCTCATGGGAGGAACACGGGTGCCCCAGAGCTTTCTCTTCCTTCAGCATAAATGCATCCTCTGACGATGTGAATCTGTCTCCTGCTCTTCTGGGCAGCCAGGCATTGAGCTGTCTTCGTTCATCACATGTTTATTAAAGTGTTATTTATCTTGGACTCTCTGGAGCCTTGTCTTAGTACATTCCGGTTGCTGTAACAAAACATGGTAGTAGACGGAGTCGCTTATAGACATCAGAATTTGTTTCTTACAGCTCTGAAGGCTGAAGTCTGAGGTCTGGGGCCTGCATGTCTTGTTCGTGGCTGTTTCCTTCTTCATCAATTTTTTAAGTCTCATTCTGTACCAGGCTTGGTCCTGGTCCTGGGTAAATAGCCATGAATAAGACAAAGTCCCTGTTTTCATGGAGTTGACCTCCTAGCAGTGACAGGCAGGCCCTAAAACAAATAATCACACAAGCAAATGAAGACGATTATTCCTAGAAGGGGTGAGAAATAGTGGCTGAAGGAGGGTGGCCCTCTGGGTGCCTTGCCGAGGAGCAAGAGCTGGAGCAGGGACTTAAGCAGAAGGAGGGGAACCTGTGCCAGGTGGGAGCCACCATCTGAAGCCTGGCTCAAGGTGGGATAGGGCCTGGTGCACAGATTCTTTTGTTTTGTCTTTAAATTTAAAAAATTATAAAAATAGCCAGGTGTGGTGGCGCACGCTTGTAATCCCTGCACTTGGGAGGCAGAGACAGGAGGATCGCCCAGGTTCAAAGCCAGCCTCACTGGCTTAAGAGACCTTAATTCCAAATAAAAATATAAAATAGGTCAGGAAGTGTAGCCCGGAGGTAGAAGGGCTTCCAGGAACCCCAATTTTAGCAGCTAAGAAAAGAAGCCTTGGGTGCAGGGAAGGCCTCTGGGAAAGGCCCCTTTTCCCTTGCCCGGGGAGAGGACCAGTCTTGGCTCCATGGGGGAGGGGATAACAGACAGTAAAGTGACTAGTGGAGTCCTTTTCTGTTTAGGCTTTTGTATCCTGATCTTTCACTTGGCAACTAGAACTCCCAGGCTATGTTTTTATATACATAGAATTCCACCTCCAGAGTTGAAATTTGACAGCTCAGCTCTTCACCAGATTACCTGGGAGGGGGTCTGCTTATTAAGAGAACAGACCCCCAGGCACTCTCCTGAGTCAGGAGTCTCACAGAGCACCCTGCTCTCCCTCCCACAGCTGCCTCCTCCAGGCCTGCCCAGCCTCCTGAGGGGCAGGCTCCCCACTGCCAGGCAGAGTGCAGTCTGTGTGCTGCTGCACCCCACCCCAATGGCCACCGCCCTCCAACTCCTCCTCTCCCACCACAGCCTCCTGAACCAACTAACTTCCTTCCTTCCATCCATCCACCCTTCCTTCCTTCCATCCATCTTTCCTTCCTTCCTTCCTTCCTTCTTTTCCCTTCCTTCCTTCTTTCTTCCTTTCCTCTTTGGTACTGGGGAGTGAAGGGGCGTCCTACCTCCACACTACACCCAGCCCTTTTTATTTTGAAACAGCATCTCGTTGAGTTGCTGAGAGTCTTGTTAAATTGTTAGAGTTGGCTTCAAACCTATGATCCTCCTCAGCCTCCCAAGTATTGGGATTATTAAGTGTGGGCCTCCGGGCCCACCCATAGCCTCCTGAATTTTGTCACCTCCTATCCATCCTCTGCATTCCCAAAGAGCAGAGAATGAGTTTTTTTTTTTTTCCCTAATGAAAGTCAGATCAGCCTGCTCAGTGGTACTTGGGAGGCAGGGACAGGAGATCATACGTTGAGACCAGGGTGGGCAATTTATTTATTTGTCTATTTATTTATTTGTGTGTGTGTGTGTGTGTGTGTGTGTGTGTGTGTGTGTGTGTGTGTGTGTGTTGCTGGGGATGGAACTCAGAGGCTTTCTATCTTTGGCCTATACTCCCAGACCTATTCTGTATTTTATTTGGAAACAGGGTCTCACTAAGTAGCTGAGGCTGGCTTCGAACCTGCACAATCCTCTGGTATCAGCCTCCCAAGCGCTGGGATTACAAGCATGCGCCACCACGCCTGGCATATTTATTTATTTATTTATTTATTTATTTATTTATTTATGCTGGAAATTGAACCCAGGGGCATTCTACCTCTGAGCTACCCCTCTAGCCCTATTTTTTGAAAATTTGAAACAGGGTTTCACTAAATTGGGAAGGGCCTCACTAAGTTCCTGAGGCTGGCCCCCAACCTGTGATCCTCCTGTCTCAGCCTCCTATGTACTCAGATTACAAGTGTGTGGCACCACGCCTAGCTCTGGGCAATTTAACAAGATCCTGTTTCAAAATTAATAATAATAATAATAATAATAATAATAATAAGCTGGGAGTGGTGACACATACTTATAATCCCAGTATTTGGGAGTCTGAGACAGGAAGATCCCAGGTTCAAAGCCAGGCTCAACAACTAAGTGAGGCTCTCAGCAACTTAGCAAGACCCTGTTTCCAAATATAAAATAAATAAGTGCAGCCCGGAGGTAGAATACCCCTGAGTTCAACCCCCCCACCCCCGTGCCACAAAACAAAAAGAAAGAAAGAAGGAAAGGAAGAAAGAAAGGAAGGAAGGAAGCAAGGAAGGAAGGAAGAAATGGACTAGGGGTGCAGCTCAGAGGTAGAATGTCCCTGATCAATCTCAGTACCAAAAAAGAATAGTATCAGTCAGATCATGGAATTCTCGCTCTAGAGCTTTCCCGAGACCGAGACCCGTCGCTTAGAAGGAAGTGCGGACTCCTTCCCCTGTGGCCCCTCCTGCTCGGCCTTTGTCCTCGGTTCCCTCCGGGCCCCAGTGCCGTCCGCAGCTCCAGCACCGCAGGCTCGGGCCTGGCCTCCTGCGCCCAGCTCTCTGGCTGTCGCCTGTTTTGTAATCTGGGCTGCAGCTGATGCTATCTTGTTGCCTCATCGCGCACCTGTCTGTTTAGTGTCCTCTTTCTGTCCCACTAGAACCTGAGCAGGATAATGCCCGGCTGGGAGGGGCTTCACAAGCCGGTGTGCAGCTCCCCACCACACACACACACACACACACACACACACGCACGCACACACACACGCGCACACACGCGCACCCCTCTTCACCGAGCCCGCCTCCTGCTCTCGGAGCCCGGGCTGCCCTGCCTCCCCACCTCTTTCCCCAGAGGCAGCTCCAGGGTTCTCGGTCCTGCCCAGTGTGGACAGCGCTAAGGCCCTAGTGAAATGGTTCTCTGCACTGCGCCTGGTGGCGGCTGGCCCGCTCGCTCTATTTAGCTGTTTTCCCGGGCTCCTCCTGGTGTGAAATCATTCCCCCACATTAGCAGGAATGCTCATTACCAAACCAATCACCTCTCATTAGGCCAGAAATGTGTCTTTCCTGCGGAAGCTTCCCCAGACCCGGGGCCATCTGCCATCACTCCCTGGGCGGGGGCGGGGCCAGAGGGGCGGGGCGGGGTTCGGGGGCGTGGCTTGTGGGAGGGGCGTTGCCGCAGGGGCGGGGCTGAAGGGTGGGTGTGGCTAGCTGGAAGGAGAGGGGCGGGTGGAGAGCGGGGCGGGGGCTCCCGAGTGGTGGAGGGTGAGGATTCCCGACAGGTGGGTCAAGGTCTAAAGGCCACAGTGTCCGTTCAGTTCCCTCACCCCTCGCCCACCCCCACTCCTCGCCCACCCCCACTCCTCGCCCACCCCCACCCCTCGCCCACCCCACCCCTCGCCCACCCCCACTCCTCGCCCACCCCCACTCCTCGCCCACCCCCACCCCTCGCCCACCCCACCCCTCGCCCACCCACACTCCTCGCCCACCCCCACCCCTCGCCCACCCCCACCCCTCGCCCACCCACACTCCTCGCCCACCCACACTCCTCGCCCACCCACACTCCTCGCCCACCCACACTCCTCGCCCACCCCCACCCCTCGCCCACCCACACTCCTCGCCCACCCACACGCTGGCTCCAGGATGGGCTGCGGCCCTGCCTCCGCAGACAGCTGTGTGAGGCTCTTAAGAAAGGCTGGGAGCGGGGCAGAGTAAGGCCAGGAGAGCAGAACTCGCCTACTTAAGGGATTTCTCTGAAGAGTTCACCCTTTCCACGGCCTGCACTTTGGACATGAGGTTCACGAGCCCATGCGAGCTCGGGTTGGGCCCCAGGGCGCTCCGGGAGGGCGCAGGAGCAGCGGCTCCACAGGTGCCCTCGCCTCCTCCTAGGCTCGCTGTGGGCTTCACCGCTCAGACTGTCTTCAGGGAGCGAAAACTGGAAACCAGGAGTAAAATAGTTCATCCTGCAGGACGTGTACAATAAATACTAGATAACAACAATAACAATGATTTTGCCTGCATCTCCCATGCTGTCAAAGGGAAGCGTCAGAAGCACAATTACAGTCTAGCTAGTGAAAAAGCAACATCGGACTACTTTGAAATCGCCTTCCTTGACTCCAGTGGGGCACACGCCCAGGGGCAGGAAGCGTTCATTCAGACCCTGGAGCTTTATCATCGCGGATTTCCACACATCATGCTGATTTCAAGTAGACTCCTGGAGTCCTTTCTCCTATGCACAAAGAGAGCCCTTGACTCACAGTGCGGGGACAGCGCTTATTAACCTATGAAAACACACTCCCTGAGCTCCTACTCGGCGCCCTCACTGTTCTCCTTGGGTGGATGCTCAGAATGAAAACCTCCTGTCTTCAAGGGGGGGAGTCTGAGATAGCCAACCAACAAGGCAACCCGAAAGATCGTGGCGGGCGTGTGCAGTAACAAAAATGCTAAGCCGAGGGCCTGGACCAGAAGCTTCACCAATGACCCCGGGGACACAGAGACGCGCATTCCCAGGCCCCACCAGATCTACTCACACTGGAACTTGCTTTTTCTTTTTGCAAGTCTGGGGATGGAACCCAGGGGCATTCGACCTCCGAGCTACACCCCCTGCCCTATTTTTTTATTCTTTATTTTGAAACAGGGTCTCACTAAGTTATGGAGGGTCTCACTAAGTAGCCGAGGCTGTCCTCAAACCGCGATCCTCCTGTCTCTGTCTCCCAAATGCTGGGATTATAAGCGTGCGCCACCACGCCCGGTGGATCTGGAACTTTTGAATGTTTACCCAGAGATCTGGATTTAACAAGGTGTCTAAAATATCCTGATGTGCATTTTGATGGTATAGAGTTTGGGCCTGGATGACAAGAAGTGGTGAGCCCCGATAAGTCTGAGGGGGTGTTCTGGACAAAGAAAACAGCTTGGCAGAGTCCCTGCCGGGAAGGAGACCCGAGGGAAGGAGAGCAGAGCAATGAGGCCCAGGCTGAGGCCGGCGAGCCACAGCCCAGGGCACAGGGGAGGGGCAATGCTGGGGGAGCGGGCAGGGGCCTCACAGCCTTCATGGGATGTCCAGCTCCTACTCCAGATACGTCACTGTGTTTCGCCAGCTCCTGACTTCACCCGGTGTGCCACCATAAGTGTCCAAGTTCAATCCTGTGCCCAGATGGGTTGACTAGTCATTTTTCTCTCCCAGTCTAGAATAGAGAAACTGCTAATCCTAGAAATAGAGAAATGGGTGTGGAAGCAAGAAAAAAATTGATAGTATCCAGAGGAAAAGCTTGCTGGCCCAGGGAAAGAAGCCGTAAGGGGAGAGTGGGGACACAGGAGAGGCTTGGGGTAACTAAGGAGGGATTCAGGTGCCCAGAGCCACAGATCAAGCAAAGGGGCTGCTGGAGCCTGGTGCCCAGGCTCACGCCACTCTCATCACGCCTGGTCCTGCTGCAGAGATACAGTGCAAACCTCTGCAGTGTGTGGCCGCTGCTGAAGCTACTACCTTGCTGGCCACATAGCAACCTGGGCAGGTGGGCACCATGAGCACTGCCTTAGACAACAGGGCAGCTCTGGTGAAAAAAAAAAAAAAGCTTCCTGCCCCAGCGGTTGCTCCCCAGACCGGCTCACAGTCAGTGGGCAATAGGCGCATGAGGAAAGTTTTCTTTTTTCTTTTTTTCTTTTTCTTTTTCTTTTCTTTTCTACCTTTGGACTATACTCCCAGACCTATTTTATATTTTATTTGGAAACAGGGCCTCACTAAGTTGCTGAGAGCCTCACTAAGTAGCTGAGGCTGGCTTTGAACCAGTGCGACCCTCCTGTCTCAGCCTCCCAAGTGCGGGGATTACAAGCGTGCGCCACCACGCCTGGCTATGATGAAAGTTTAACAGACACGGAAACTGAAACCGCAGGCCGTGAGCTCTGCAAGGTCACACTTTCATTCCTCCCATCTTCAAAGTGTTTCCTGAGTACCTACTATGTGTTTGGGACCATGCTAACCCAGGAGGATCCCACATTTGTGAACCAGATGGATATGGCCCTGCTTCCCTGTGATTCACCATCTAATGGAATGAGATGATAACAAGCAGGTTGGTAAAGAGGAAAATGTCACATTGTGAGGGTCTCTGGAGCTGATGGTGTGGGGCTGCTTACCAGAGGGCTTCTCAGAGGAGCTGACCTTTGAGCTGAGATGCAAATGGTAAGATGGAGCTGGGAGAGACTTGCAGGAAGAGAATTCCAGGCTGAAGGAACCATGAAAGTGAAGACCCCGACAGCAGCGCACTTGGTAAACCCTGTAAGAAACCAGGCCTTCCCTAAAGTGCAAGGACTGCACATCAGGAGAGGTGGCAGCCACCACCCCTGCCCCCCAGAACAAACCAAATGCTCACCTAAGCGGTATCTCTCCAGAGACCATATGCCAATCAGAAGAGAGACCAAATCAAAACAGAGTCGGATTGATATCGCATGCTGCTTGCAGGTCCCTGGCGCTCACTTGCAGGGCTGCGCTGAGGAAGGGGGTGCAGGAAGACAGTGAAGCGAAGTGTTCTAGAACCAGGCAGGGGTGAGAGGCCCAGCACCGTCACTCACCAGCTGTGCAACTTGGGCAAACCGCTTCACCTCTCTGGGCCTCCATTTCCCACCCACCTTGCTGAGGCGTAATTCCCTAAAATGAAGCTCCTGGTGTAAGCAGCTACTCCACCCATAGGCGCTGTGACTGCAACATCGAATTTCAAGCCACACTCTGTGTTTGTTCTGCAGGGTTCATTAAGTAGCTACAAACCCCAGGAAAGGAAGATGACTTGATTCCCACACATGGCATGGGAGGGATCGTGGTGAGCCACGCAGAGGACGGTGCTGGCAAAGTCAGAAAGGGCCAGGGCCACTAAAGGCTGCCATCTCTGCCCAGATCCCAGGCTTTCTCTTCTTTCCATCGGTGACCCTCTCCTCCCCCTTCACTCCCTACAGAACATGCAGGCTCTGCTCAGCAGGGGCAAAGGCACACTGAGCCATCGGTCAGGGATGGACCAATGAGAATCACCCAGGAGCATTGCTGGACCACTGGCCCAAGGTTTCTCTCCTTACAGGGGTTGATACGCCAGCTGGATGAGGACCTGGACTAGGGAAGCGATCCTGCCTCTCCTTGGGGAGGACCCCCTGAAAATAAAGTCATGAAGAGGACACAGCGCTGAGAGATAACAACAGGGCCAAGATCACCGCTGCATGACCTGGAACCACCTGGGCCCGAGGCCAGCAACAGTATCTCCAGACTTTACAATGATTGAGACAAACCCTTTCGGCTTGTGCCAATTTTAATCGAGTTTTTGTCACTTGCAACCCAAGAGTCCTGACTAATTCAGAGGTTTCCTGTGGAATGAGGGCCTGAGCTTCTGTGGAGGCTGTGGATCAATGATTAGCAACAGATGAAGGAACAGTAAGAAATGAGATCGACTGGCAGTGTGAACAAGGATTTGTTGCCTTCCTAAGAGAATCCCAGACCACTGCGCCTTGTACCGGGGGTAGGACCGACCTCACGTGCGGCCCCAGGGATGAGCTGAGTTAGCCTGGCCGGTCAGCGTTTCCCATATCCCCTCACAGAGCAATAGGCCAGTAAATGACAAAGCGTGTGGTCCAGTGTCAGCGTGACCAGGGACAGTGAGGGTCCATTCTGGGGCTGTAATTCCATTCTGGAAATCTTTCCCACTGGACCCAAATAAGAAAGAAGGTAGCCTTGGGAGCTTCTGGCAGCCATCATAAAAGCAGGAAGAGAGAGCCTGCTGAGAACAGAGCCTGTTCCAGTGCAGGCCCAATAAATGGAAATACTGGTGACATTGCTGGAGTCCTGGATCAAGCTGTACCTGAAAGATGAACTGCCTTGAAAAATTCAGCTACATGAGCCAGCAATGTTTCTTTGGCCTTAGTAACTTTGGCTTAGTTTTTGTGATGTGCAAAAAAGAATCCTGTCTGCCTCAGATGGGACTCGAGGGAAGCATCGCTTCCCAACATCTCCCCGCACGGAGGTTCACGTCAGCACCCAGTGTTCCACCCACCCACCCTGCGGCCTCTAGAGAAATATTCTGTTGTCAGATTCTCAGGCCACCAGAATGAGGGGGCCTCTCTGGGGCCTTGGAGGTAAGATTTCTGAAGGGGCCAGGGATTGATAGAAGTCAGTCTGACATGGGCGTGGAGCAAACCCCGAGCCCCCGGAGCCACTGGCTAAGGTAGTAACTCATCCTGGCCCTTCCCCGCCTCCCCTGCCCATCCTGGGCGAGGACAGCCATCAATCCCACTTATCAGGCCTCTTATTTCATCCTTTATCCAGCTGTCCCAGGTGTCGCTCTGCACCCTTAACGCTGATTTATGGGAGACTGAGCGCTTGCAATGGGGCTGGCTGAGGATTCACGAGTCCGAGTCCACCCATTCATCAGGGGAGCCTCAGTGGCGTTGGGAGGTAGACTGTGCCTCACTGGGCTGGGGAGGGGCGATGCTGTCAGACATAGCAAGGGTGGGGAAGTGGGGTGGAGACCCCACGCTCCTGTGAGACAGTCCTAGGCCTACGGGGCCACCAGCAAGACCCACTCCATCCAGAGGGCTGTGGGCACATCTGCCAATCAGACACGCAGTTCACTCAACAATTATGGGCTCCCAGCCAAGGAACTGGATACACCTCCAAGGCTGGAGGTGTATCTCAGAGGTAGAATACCCTTGGGTTTAATCTCTAGTACCAAAAATAAACAAAAAACTGACCATATCACATCTCCACCTTGTTTAAGATCTGGATACAAATGGCTGTCCGTTGTGATTAACGTAAGATCCCATTCCTGCCCCCAGTTTACAAAGGGCCCCCACTTGGCCTGCCACACCCCGCGCCCTTCCCTTGCCACCACGCACCAGCCACACGCGTCTGTCTCTGCCTGCCCTCAAACACTGGAGTTCATTGCTGCCTCAGGACCTTTGCATACCCTGTCCGTCCACCTGCACATGCACACCCGGGTTTAGCGTGGCTGGACTCCTCCCCACACCCTGGGCTCAGCTCTCCTGGCATCTCCAAAAGACCTTCGCTGGTGCCCTGCCATGCGGCTGTCTTGTTTCCATCACAGCCCTATCCAAAACTCACTAGTTCTTTCTCCCTGTGCTTGAAAAATGATGCTAACAAGCATTAGAGCCCCTGAGGGCAGGGGTCTCTGTCCTCGCCATTACTGAGGCCTGGCCAGAGCCTATGTGTTGCTGGACATCAGAGACACACGATACACATGTTTGAAATGCACACGCTCCCATCCCACAGCTTGGCTTCAGGACCAGGGGGGCAAAAAGAGGGCAGCGGCTCCGGACTGCGGGCTTCTGTCCAGGGTGCTGAGGGCTTAGGGTGCCTGTGTCCCACTGGGGCAGCTTCTGTGGGAGACATGGGAGGGAGGCTGCTGGTTCTGGGAGGAAAGGCTGTTTTGTGTCACCAGGAGGTTGCCATGGTAACCGCTCTTTGTGCAACAAAGACCCCCCTTAAAGTTAGAGATGAGGAGATATGAAAAGATGGGGTGAGTCGATGAAGTATTGACCAGTAGCTGTAAACGGGGAAGGACTTTCAAGTCACCCGCCTATCCCCGGTGCTTGTCTCTCCTGACCCCAAAGCTAGCCCCTTTCTTCTGCCAACCAAGACAACAGAGAACTGTCCTTGGTGCTATTGTTTTTTTAATTTTATTTTGTGAAAGAGAGGGAGAAAGAAGGCAAGCCCATGAAGTCCTGGGTTCCTAACCGTCTAGCTTTATGGACTAAGGGGCAGTTAACTGGCTTCTCTGACACCACACCTGTAATCCCAGTCCTGGGAGGCTGAGACAGGAGGATCACGGGTTCAGGGACAACCTCAGCAATGCGGCAAGCCCTGCTTCAAAATAAAAAAGAGCTGGGGGGGGGGGAGCTCAGAGGGAGAATACTCCTGGGTTCAATCCTAGATGTGAAGGAAGGAAGGAAGGATGGAAGGATGGAAGAAGGGAAGGAAAGAAAAGGAAAGGAAAAGAAAAAGGAGTGCTTGTAGAAAGGGATGGAGCCAACAGGGCCAGGGTGGGAGGGGACCTGCAACCTTCCCTCTCCCTACCCTCCAGAGTCCCTCAGTGCCCCTTCCTCTCCAGGTCCTCAGCCCCTCCTGGCTCTGGCCCTGCCCAGCCCTGCACCTCAGCCCCGGCCTTTCCGCTCCTCACCACCGCGGCCTGGACACACAGCGCCTCCCTCGGCGGTGCGCAGCCTGGGCCCTGCTCTTCTTGTGGCAAACACCTGTGGGGGAGACTAGGAAGACGTAGGCCAACCAGCACTGGTGACCCCAATTCCAGATTTGAACCTAGGTCTCCAGAGGTGAGCGGGAAGAAAATGGCTAAATTAAAATGCTAATTACGGTCTCCACAATTCGTTAGGAGACAGTCACTTGTATCTATTATTAACACCTTCCCACCACAGCTCGGGCCACCAAGAGACTAGGATGATTTAAAGGTTCAGGTACAGGAGAAAGTGACAGGAAGCCCTGTCTGGGTTGTGAAGCACGGCCTGTGTGGAGTCACCTGTGCTCTGCTGGGGAGAGGAGACCGGGAAGCCCCTGCCGAGGGCGGAGGGCTGCACTATGCCACCCTGCAAACCTGGGAGCTGGTTAGATCAGCTGAAACAATAGGATAAGGAAACCCTGGTGCTTAAAATATCTACAGAAGCCAGGCATGGTGGCACACGCTTGTAATCCCAGCATTCGGGAGGCTGAGACAGGAGGATCGCAGTTCGAAGCCAGTCTCAGCTACTTAGTGAGGTCCTTTGCAACTCAGTGAGACCCTGTTTCAAAATAAAGAATAAAAAAAAAAAATAGGGCCGTGGATGTAGCTCAGAGGTAGAATGCCTCTGGGTTCCATCCCCAGTACCACACACACACACAAAAAAAATTAAAATATCTGCAGAGTCCATTATGACTCATAGGTACCTTCATGTTTTTCTTTTCCTTTCTGTCCTGTGCACGGGCATCACACACACTGGGAATTGAACTCAGGCGACCATGTTTTTCTTAGTTAAACATCAGAGTTTGGAGGGAACTGGCGTTTGAGCTGCCATCCCCATAGAGAAAGCGGCCTGGGGAGGAGCTGGCCTGGGCGTGAAGCCTTGACTGCCTCACTGGCTGCCCTGGAATCTGGACTTTCGGAGTGTAGATCTGAAGAAGGAAGGGGCTGCTGCTGGGGCAAAGAGCCCATGGTCCTGTGTGGATGGAGCTGGCACTTTGCAGAGCTGCAGTGCCCACCCTCCTTTCCTGTCACACGGGCCTCCAGAGTGACACAGAGCTGGCCTCAAGGGGCGTCTGGGCCTTGGTAATTCTCATGGGGCCTGCCCAGATCGAGCATGTAGGCGGCCGGGGGACAAGACACAATAAATAAAAGAAGAGCGGTGAACCACGCATGTCTGTAATTTCAGTACTTGGGAAGCTGAGGCAGGAGGATGGCAGGTTCGAGGTGACACCCTCAACAACTTAGTAAGACCTTGCTTCAAAAATAAAAATAAAATACAGCTGTGGGGGCGGGGTAACTTGCATGTAGAATGCCCCCGAGTTCAATCCCCAGTTAAAAAGGAGAAGAAAAAAAGGGTGAGGAGGAGGAGGGAGAGGAGGAGGAGGAGAGGAAGAGGAGGAGGGGGAAGAAGAAGGGGAGGAAAGGGAGAGAAGGAGGGAGAGGAGGAAGGGGAGACGATGACAGTGATGACACAGAGTAGAAAGAATCCTGGATTGAGAGGCAGCAAAAACCCAAGCACCCCCCTCCTCTGTCCACTGCTGCAGACAGTGCGACTGGGCTGCCCGAGGAAGCACTCAGGAAGACAGAGAAGGGTTCAGACTTTTTTTTGTGTGTGTGGTACTGAGGTTGGAACCCAGGGGCATTCTAGCTCCAAACTACACCCTAGCCCTATATTTTATTCTTTATTTTGAAACAGGGTCTCACTGAGTTGCAAAGGGCCTCACTAAGTAGCTGAGGCTGTCCTTGAACTGTGACCCTCCTGTCTCAGCCTCCCAAATGCTGGGATTAAAAGCGTGCGCCACCATGCCCGGCTGGGCTCAGACTTCTTGCAGAGTCTCACTGTGAACACTGGCGGGGTGACATGGGGAGGCCCCACGACCCCTGTCATGGCACCCTGGTAAGTTGCCGTCGCAGTAACTCCACAGCTCTCTAAGATGATCTTGTCCCATCTCCGTGTTCTCCAGGGAGCAGGGACCAGGTCTGCCTGGTGTCCCTGGAATGTGGTTCCAGAAAAGGAGGGAACCTAAACTCTTCACAGAGCCAAGGAGTAAATATATTAGGTGCTGTACTTGAATCGCCGCACACTCTCGGGTTTGCTGGGTGGTTCTTAACATCTCCTTGAAACCAGTTGTTAAACATTCAAGATGTGGCCGGGCGTGGTGGCACACGCTTGTAATCCCCGCGCTTGGGAGGCAGAGACGGGAGGATTGCGCAGGTTCAAAGCCAGCCGTGCGCGCTGGCTTAGGAGACCCTGTTTCCAAATAAAAATGTAAAAATAGGTCTGGGAGTGTAGCCCGGAGGTAGAAGGGCTTCCAGGAACCCCAGTACCACCAAAAAAAGAAAAAACATTCAAGATGTGTGAGCCTGGCTGCTAAGCATGGGTATCCTGAAACAGGGCGCGCGAGTCTTACATGACAGCTGTGAGGGCGCCCCCTCCTCAGCAGAGCGCCGACAGTCCTCTTCAGCTGGCGATGTCCTCAGCCTCCACGACTTTCAGACACAGGGGAGTTGAAAGGCCTCATTTTGTTTACTCCCTCATGTGTTTCCTTCCATGTATAGGCCTGCATGTTTAACCATCCGGGGCGGGGTCCAGTACCTGTCCTCTATGTCCCGAGGCTGGGACACCTTTGGGGTCGGTGCCAGAAAAGTCAACTCCCTGTCACCTCCCCTCCCCCTTCCTCTCAGTGTAACACCTGTTCTGCTTGGGGTCTGACCCCAGGTGGAGAATAAACACCCCCAATGACACATGGCCCCACAGGCAGCCACATCAGGACCCTCTGCTCCCTCCGCCACCTGTCTGTCCTCGCTGGAGGAGCGGGAGGAGGGGCTTTGGGCTCAGTCAGAATCATCCATCCTAAGTAATTAGCTGCCAAGGAAAATGCACCTGCCTGCAAAGGGGAGCAGAGCCCACCCCCAAACTCCTCCTGCCGAGACTTGCCCCAGGCTGAGGGGGAGGGAGAGCCCTGGGGCCAGGAAACCATCTGGCAGGGCAGAGGGTCTCTTTGCAGATCAAAAGCGAAGACTGTCCTTTCAAGACTGTTCCTGTCAGGCCCGCTGCGCCCAGGAGCATCTTCCTTCCAAGGCTCCTGCTCCTGCCCCTCAGCCTCCCTCTTTGGCGGGGGATAGAACGTGTGTTTGGCTGCCTGCCCCATGTCCATCTCTTCCTTATTTGGTATTGTTCAGGTTGACTCTTGGTGGTCTGTTAATTATTTAGGGATGGTGGCAATGCGCCCCACCACAGCCAATAACATAAAAGGAAGTTTCTTTGCTCCTGTGAACGAGTCGCAGGAAAAAGATGTTTCTATATCTGAGTCCTGCGGCATCTGGATGGGACTGCTGAAGCTGCGGCAGCCACAGTGTGACCATGAGGGTGAGAAGACGCAGGGAAAAAGCTGAGGTCTCTGCACCTGTGATGGCCCCACCTGCAGGTTCTCCTCCCCTCCACTCTTTAGTGTGAGTAATAAAGGGCTTTCTCCACTTTGAGTTGCACTGGTCACCTGCAGCCAGCAGCACCCAAGCATGGAGAGAGCAAGGGTGCCACAGTCACCCAGCAGGCAGGCCCTGGCCCGGACCCTCGGGGCGGCAGGCGTGGGATGTGCCTGAGGCCCGGGACATCCTCTGTGCATGTTGGCACTTCTTCCGCAGCAGGTGACGCGGGTGCCTCCCCATGGTGTGCGCGGGCCCGCCTTCCCACCACCAGCCCCACTCTGCCTGTGTGGCCACAGGCCAGAAGTTCTAGAAAACAAAGTCCCTCAAACAATCCTTGATCAATAGCTGATGGAAGCTGGAGTTTCAATACTCCATATCCAGCCAGGCCTGTTGGCACGCGTCTGTAATCCCAGTACTAGGGAGGCTGAGATAGGAGGAGCCCAGATTCAAGGTCAGCTCAGCAATTTAGCTAGACCCTGTTTCAAATTAAAAAAATAAAATAGGGCTGAGGGTGTAGCTCAGATGTAGGATACCGTGGGCTCAATTCCTAGTACCAAAAACAAACAAAAAAACCCACAATGAATACCCCATATCTTCCTTCCCTCTGATGGGCGAAGCCGAGGCACTTCATTTGCACTGGCCCCAGCACCTCAGGAAGACGGCTGGCTCACCACGAGACCTGCCTGAGGACGCGTGCCAGCAGGCACATGCCCCTTCCTGTCCCACCTCCCTGTCACCTCCCACATAGCTAAGGCACTTGACCCCCCCCCCCGCCCCGGCCCCCTGAGGTTACCTTGAGAGGGCAAGGCGGGCAGGCGCCTAGCCCCAAGGGGCCACGGCATGCGAACGGCAGGCAATAAGTGAGGAAGAAAATTGTATCGTGTTCAGGTCTTTAAATGCAATGCAAAAGCCGGGCGTGGTGGCGCACGCTTGTAATCCCCACGCTTGGGAGGCGGAGACAGGAGGATCGTGCAGGTTCGAAGCCAGCCTGCCTGGCTTAAGAGACCCTGTTTCCAAATAAAAAGTATAAAATAGGTCTGGGAGTGTAGCCCGGAGGTAGAAGGGCTTCTAGGAACCCCAGTACAACCCCCCCCCCCAAAAAAAAGCAATGCAAAAAATAATAAAACTGGATGATGGTGGAGATGGGGATTTGTGGTTGGCCATGTAAAGAGCTGCAGGAAGAAGATCCCACGCAGAAGGAACAGCAAGTGCGAGGGCCAGGAGGCAGGTTTGAGATAGAAGGCAGAGTGGGCGGAGGGCAGGAGCTGGGGACATGCCACCCCAGGAATGTGAGGGATGTGAGGCTGCCCGGGCTCCACCTGGCATGAGGGAGGCTTTGTGGGGCCAAGGAAGGCAGTGTGAGTGGGGAGTGGAAGGCTCGCTCCACCAAAAGCCAAATGCTTTAGACAGGGGTGGGAGGCTGAGCAGATTGGAGAAGCCAGCCAGGGCTGTCTCTGGGGCCCAAATACAAGAGGCTGGTATACCCAGGGACCCATCCCTGTTCTCTGCAGGTGAACTTTCCAGTTGGAAATCTGCCTCTTCCCAGTACTTGGGAGGTTGTGACAAGAGGATCGCAGGTTTTGAGGCCAGCTTCAGCAATTTAGTGAGACCTTGTTTCAAAATAAAAAAATAAAAAGGGCTATGGATGCAGCTCAGAGGTCAAATGCTCCGCATTCTATACCCAGGACTGCAAAAGAGAGAAGAGAAAGAAGAGAAGAGAAGAGGAGAGGAGAGAAGAGAAGAGAGAAGAGAAGAGAAGAGAAGAGAAGAGAAGAGAAGAGAAGAGAAGAGAAGAGAAGAGAAGAGAAGAGAACAGAACAGGAGGAAACCAGACTCCTTCCTCTCTGCCTAGGACCAGTCGCTGGCCTGTTGAGGCCTTTCCCAGTTCCTTCCCAGGCTGGAGATGACCTCTAACCCAAGGCCAAGCTGGCTGGTGGAGTGCACACTTGTATTCTTGGCTATTTGGAAGGCAGGGGCAGGAGGATCCCTTGAGCCCAGCACTTCAAGACCTGCCTGGGAAACAGAAACTGTCCCCAAATAATACAATACAAATAAAAAAGCACAAGGCCGGCTGTGGTTGTGCCACCTGTAATCCCAGTACTTGAGAGGCTAAGACAGGAGGATCGCAGTTTCGAGACAGTCTCAGCAACATAGTGAGCTTCTCATCAACCTAGTGAGACCCTATTTCAAAATAAAAAGAGGATTGAAGATGTAGCTTGGAGGGAGAATGCCCTGAGTTCAATTCCAAGCACCCCAAAACAACCCCTAAAACAAAATAACACAATAAAATACAAATTCAAATAAACCTGAGGCCGGTGCCTGGTTGCTGGCTGCCTCTGAACACTTTCCTGCCCACCCGCCCTCCAGGGAACACCCTGGCTCCGAATGGCTGGGCATCACCAGCGGCCTCGCAGTTCCTGCTCACCACGTTAGTGAGCGGGCGTGACTCTAGACCAAAGCACCCGCCGCACTCCCACCCCAGCGTCCCTATTTCTGGCCCCAGAACAGCCCCTCCCTGGCCCAGGACAATTATCATCCGTGGTACCCTGGACTTGGGCAGTAGCTTTTCAGAACACATTATCCACATTATTTTCCACTCACTATCTACCAAGAAACCCTTGAGAGCTGAAGGACGTGACTTAGCCCTGGTTACAGATGGATTGTGCAAACAGAAGGGTTTGCACATTTTTCAGGAGCACCAAGTCACGGGGCCCACATTTGCTGGATCCTAAAACAGCATCAATAACGAATGGGCGCCAGTTCGGGGAAGACTCATACGTCTTATATGGAAACAAGGCTGCAGCCTTGCTGCTGCCTCTTCAAGTCCCAAGGAATGTCTGTGGGGACACCAGGGGAGTGTCCTCTTGGTCTCTCAGGGTGGCCCAGGCTGCCAGTGACCCAAACCTACAGGCCAGAGAACAGAGGCCCTCCTCTTTAAGAATGACTCGAGGATAACGGTTTTAGTGTGCTTTCCTCCCATCACTGTGACCAAGACATCTGACAAGAGCAACTTAGAGGAAGAAATATTTATTGAGGGCTCACAGCTTCAGAGGTTTCAGTCCACAGGGACAGATGGAAGCATGAATGGCGGCGGCAGCAGGGTGCGTGGAGGGACGCTGCCTCCACAGCATGGAGGCCAGAAGCAGAGGAAGAGGGATGAGCTTGTCCTGAGCTCCTGGCAGCAAGGGAGAGCGAGGCACCAGCAGCTGCAGAGGCCTGCCTGGAAATGCCCCCCAGCCATGCACCAGGGGCTCCTCCCCAGCTGCCAGTCCCACCTCCCACAGGCCGCCTTGCCTACTCCTGAGGTCTGGGGAACATTCTGAATCCAGACCATACCAGTAACTGACAATTATGTTCTGCGTCCACACAGGAGCCCAGGGCAGGTTAGCAAAAGGGAAGAGAAGGACAGAGGGGACTCTGGGCTAAGTTTGCCGTCTCTCTCTCTCTGCTTTCACTTCCTCATCTGTAAAACAAGGGGGAAGGCAATCCCCCCTCAAGGGCAGCGGGTGAGATCGTGGCTATGGGCTCATTGCGGGGGCCTGGGGTACAGGCTGCCAGTGATCCCGGTCTGTTAGCTGAGCCCACAGTGGCCTGGAATCTAGACTCCCTCCCTGCCATTTTGGCCACATGACTAAATTCTCACCTCAATGCTGTAAGTGTAGTGTACATTTTCCAGAATATGTCCTCAAGGGGAGGCCATGCCCGTCTTTGTCCCTCCCTCCTCCTGGCAGCTGGATCTAACTGGGCAGCCATCTTGACTCATGGAACACACAGCTGGGCGGCAGAAGGCGGATCTCTGCTGACTTAGAGCAGCTTCCGTGCTAGTCCCAGGCTCCCACCTCTGGGTTCTCAGTGGTGTGAGAAATCAGCTTCTTGTTGACCGCGGCACTGTATTCCTTTTTTTGGTGGTTTATAACCAATCCTGGTTGCTACAAACTAGAACTTGGATCTAGGGCTGGGGTGAGGCCCAGTGGTACAGTGCTTGTCTAGCATGCACGAGGCCCTGTGTTCCATCCTCAGCACTGAAAAGAAAAAAAGCCTAGCTCTGTCTCCACTCAACGCTCAGACCTGCTCTCTGCAGCCCACAGATCTAAGTCCCAAAGAAAGGTGACAGTGGGTAGAGGGAGTACCATTCAAGACCCGCAAAGTAGTTAGGTAGGATGGCACAGGCCTGTAACCCCAATACTTGGGAGGCTGGGGCAGAAGGAGCAGCCCAGGACTGCAGAGAGACCAGCCAAATTCCAGGAGAAGGTGCTGGCGGCGCGCCCCTGATGGGGTTCCAGGAAGGGCTGGAGGAAATCTGTTTTCAGAAGGGCAGGAAGAGTCTAAAGGATAGGAAGGCTGAGGACAGGGCTGCCGACGAGATTAATGGCTGGCTGGCTTCACCAATTATCCATCAACCTGCAAACAGAAGAACATGGTAATGTGGAAGTCTCACATGAACCCCTCATTCCCAGAGCACCTGGTGATTTCTCCTTGAACCCACCATGCAGAAAGGAATCACATGCTGTCCCCTTCTGCCACTGGGAAGATGCAGCCCACTTGGTGGGCCACGCAGCGGACACCTGTGCTTCTGCGGCCCAGCACTTTCCTTTGCAATGCTAACAGCACCCAGCTTTTCTCTGGGAATCCCCCTCCCACCGCCTTTCAATCCAAGAGCTTTATTTAAGTGGAGTTCCTATAATCCCAGTACTTGGAAGACTGAGCGAGGAGGATCACAAGTTGAAGGCCACCCTCAGCAACTTGGGCCCTCAGCAACTTTACAAGAGCCTGCCTCAAAATAAAAAACAGGAAAGGCTGGGGCTGTAGCTCAGCAGTAGGATGCCCCTGATTTTAATCCCCAGCATCTAAATAAATGAATAGGTAAATAAGTAAATGGAGTTCCACCCCCATAGCCCATGTGACCCAAACCTGGCCAATCAGAGGATGTATATTCCTCCCAGGCACCTTGATTGGTCAGGGTTGAACATGCGACCCAGGAAGGGCCACTGAGACTCAAGGAGACTTTTGATGAGTTTGTTGAGAGAAGAGTAGACTTCTGTTTTCCTTGGATTTGAATCTGGAAGGGTGTAACGCTTTTGCTACCACATGGAACCTCAGGATCAAGGCGGCCCTGAGCAGAGCCAAGAGAAAGAGCAGCATTCATGCCCGAAGCTCATCAGCCCTGGCTGAGGGCATGTCCATGGGCTTCCCCCCATCACTGCTCGGAACTCTGCCTATCTGCGTTCTAATCTAATGGCATTTCCCCTCCAGTGAGAAGCCCACCTGCAGCATCTTCAAGCACATTTAAGCTGCCTCTCCCCTGAAGAAGCCCTCTGGCCCTCAGCCCCAGGTGTACACACAGCACACCAACATCAGCCATTGCTAGTCAGCTGCGCCACCAGCATGGGAGTCCCTCCAAGGCAGGGCGAGCATCTCCTGTCTGTACCCAGCACCCAGCGTCTAGTAGGCACTCACTAGGTGCTGGTGGAATAAATAAATGAATGACTGCAGAGAAGCAAGCCAATCATTCATCAAGTTTATGGATGACATGAAATTGGGAGCAGTTTCTAGCCAGAGGTTAAAATTGTAAAGCAGATTGGCTTTCGCAAATGAGACTGTGGCAAGACAGAATCAGAATTGGATGATGTTCATTAAGTGACTAGTTTGAGGAAGCCGTCGCCGGGAGGGTGCGAGAGCTGGGGACGGAATGGTTTCTGTGCACGTTGCAAGACAGGCTGTGGGTGGCAGGCTGGACCTGGAAGGTGGCTCTGGCAGGCAGGGCCAGCCAGGGTCCATTCGCCAGCTGGTGACGAACAACACCCCACAAGTCCTTCTGCCTCCGAAGCCACTCCTCCAAAGCATTTTGGGGAGATACGGAAGATGGAGGGCTTGCAGGTGCCAAATAAACAAGCAACCCAGATATAATGGCTGAGGGAGGACAAACTGGGATTCAGGAGTCAAGTTAAAGAAACTGAGGTCACCGAATTCAGAAGGAAAAATAGCCACTTTCCCCAGGGGGCTCTAACCACGGGTGCCCAGAGTGGGGAGCACAGCCCTCCTCCCTCCTGGAAGGACCCTGTGCCCAGGAGAGAGGGGGCAGGCTGGGAGCCCAGCAGCCGCCCCGCCCCCACCACAGCCTCCGGGGCACCACCACCCCTGCTGTTTACACTTTTATCGTTTGCAATGAAAGACGATGATGTGTGTGTGCGGTATTGATTGCGCCTCTTAGATTTTTATGTCATTGTGGAAAGCAGCAATTATGCTCACTGCTCTGGAGGGAGCACGCTGGCCCCGGGGGAGGCCGCGGCAGGGCCAGGAAGCCCAAGGAGAAAGGGCAGTCAGGGAGCCCCCAGCTCAGCGGCTGGGGGTGTGGAGGAGGAAGGGGGAAGGCTGGGTGCCTGCTACCTAGTCTATAAGCATTTATTAAGTGCCTCTGGTGTGCCAGGTACTCGGCCATTGTCCCACACGCCTCGGAACGCCCTCCAGTGGCTTCCCTTTTGCATTTAGAATAAATCCACTCTGCTCACTGAGAGCAGCACCTGGGCTCACCCCATCCTCTCCCCTCCTCGCTCATTGCCTTCCAGCCACCGGCACTGCTTCCCGGCCTACAAGGCTAAAATCCTTGTCCAGCCCCCCCCTGGCTCTGCCTCTCAGGGCCTTTGCTCTATTCCTCTGCCCTGATGCCGTTGGCCACATGCCATCCCCGGCTTTACCTTCACATGTATGTCTCAGCTCGAGTTCACTCCTCACAGCGACGTCATGAAGCGCCCACGTCACACGCACACCGCCTCTCTCTCTCTCCACCTTCTCTTTACTCTCAGAAATAGTCGCCTCTATTTGTGGGTTCGCTGTCTGTCTCTCTACTCCCACCCAAAAGTAAAAAAGAATAGGGACCTGTGCCCTGTTCACTGTTTTGCATTCACCTAGAGAAGTTAACAACATGAAAAAAATGAGTATTGATAAGACATTACTATCTCCAGTTAAAAGTTAAAAGGAAACAGGCTCAGGAGGCAGATTCGTTAGAACTATATTCGATTTTAACAGCAGCCCCAAAGGTGGCTGGTTGCTGCCACTGGTCCACTGGGCCAGCGATGTCTTCACGGGCCAAGGAACTTCTGCCCGCCTTTGTTAGAGCATCGCTCTTAGTTTGCCCCTCATGGTCACAGGGGCTGCTGCCGCTCCTGACATCGTTTAGCGTTCAAAGCAAGAAGGAGAGGAGAGAGTGCAAATTCTGATCTTGTCGAGTCCATCCCCGCCTTTTATAGGGCCTTTTTCTATTCCTGGGACGCTCTTCACCATGACTCTATTTCCAGTTAATTAACCAGATCTGTGTCATCTGCTGTGAGGGAGACCGGCAAACTGAGCCTTCCGTGCTCTGTGGTGGAGGAAAGCAAAGCAGAAGCGAGCTGGTCAAGACTACTGAGTGAGCCGACCTCAGGGACAGCCACAGATGCGAGATGCCTGGCTCGTGGGCACCGCTAAGGCGGCAGGACTGAGGTCCGAACCACCTGACTGCGTCCTCGTCCATCTACACCGCTCTCCCCGTGGTCTGCCCAAGCTTCAAAGCCCAGCTCGGGGCCATGTCCTTTCTTTGCCCTCTCACTGTGCCGTGGGGGCTTACAGCATGTGGGGGACAGTTCAGTGCCAGGACCTGCCCCGTACAGAGCTGACAGAGAAGACAGGAAGACAAACGACTGTTATGTATTTATTATACATAACAGAAGAGGTAAGACATTTCTAGAGGGGTCAGTGTCATGATTAAAAAACCCAGGGTGCCATGCTAAGGACCTCCTGGGAGGCCTCACTGACAGAATAACAGCTTCCCAGAGAGATTCACATTTTAGTCTCCCAAACCTGCAAATGTATTCCCTTACATGGATGGCCCAAGGGATAATGAAAGGCTCCATTTTAAAAGAAAAATTATAAGCCCCTAGCAGTCAGCTAATAGTTAAAAGAAAAATATTTTTACTGCAGCTTAAGAAGTATAGGCTCAAGAATGAGAAATATGCAATAAGCCCACCCTATTCCAGGAACCTACCTAGCATCTTATCTATACTGACCGGGTCAGTGCGCCCTGTGCTGGGAACCTGCTGACTACATCTGGTATCTTATCTAACACTTGACTACAGAATGTACTTTTCAAATGATTCTGTAATGTTCTATAAACGCATGCAATCTGGCCCAAACCCCCCTAACTAGTGGTCTTTTCCCTATAAATACCCTCAGTTTCAGTCGTTCGGGGCCGAACTCCTATACGAGTCGGCCCCAGTGCACTAGCTCCTTAATAAACCTTTTGCTTTTTGCATCAAGGGAAAAAAGTCTCTCGTGTGTACTTGGACTCACGTATCCCAAGGCTTGATTGAGGGTCTCCCCTCTGTGGGGGTCTTTCAATAACAGTTGAAGATGGAATCAGGGTTGTGTATAATAAAACATTCGGCTGAGTTTTGTGCCCAATTCCTGGGATGTTAGCTCTAAATCCTAAGAGTTTACTGATCAATAGGAGTATTTATTTATTTGGGGAGGATCTCCCGGAGCACACACAGTAGCTTATGGTCATGAGGTGGGGGTAGGGGCTGGACCTGCGGAAAGGACCAGCCATGAGGTTGGAGGGTTGGAGCTCTGGGCAGGCAGTGCCAGCCTGAATTCCAGGGAGGAGTGGGGTGCTGGAGATGGAGGGCAACCATATGGCCAGTGATTTCACCAATTCAATCAATCAGGCCTGCTGAACGACACCAAAACTCCAGTGTCACCCCATCCCCTCGACAGTCCTTTATACAGTGGCACACTGGCATGCCAGGCTGGAGCCTTGCTCTTCAGGGAGGCCAGCAGGAGCTTCAGAGCTTCACGTTTAGGACCCACTCAGCCCCGCCAGAGAGGTCTCTGCCTTTGGCTGGTTCTGATCTGTTTCTTTGCTTTCATAAGCCTTGAACTTTCTTGATTTCCACGAGTCATTCTAACAAATTCCCAAAGCTGAGCATGTAGGGGGAACCCCTGAATATGTAGGCAGCTGGTCAGAAATGGGGGTGGCCCAGGATCCCCTGAACACGTGGCTGGTGTCTGCAGTGAGGGTGGCCTCTCAGAGGGCTACGTCCCTCCCCTGTGAAGTCGGCCCCTGACTCCAGGTCACGTGTCAGGAGTCCCTGCAGGTGAGTAAGCAGCCAACCTCGAGATGGGGAGATTATTCCAAATGGTCTTGTGGTCCAGTGTAACCACAAGAATTCCTAGAACTGAAAGGGGAAGCAGAGAGACAGCAGTGTGAGGGGGACTCGGCCCGACGCTGGCTTTGAAGATCCATAGGTTGGAGGCACATGGACAGTGCTATGGTTTGAATGTAGCATTCTCCCACAAATGTACATCCCCCAGAAAGCTCTTGTGTTGGCAATGCGCCAATGTTCAGAGGCAAAATAATTGATAAGGGCTCTAACCTTGCCAATAAATTAATCCACCCATCGATTAGTGATTTGGATGGATCTCCTGGGTGGTAACCATAAGCAGATGGGGTGCAGCTGCAGGAGGTGGGTCACTGGGGATGTAGCCTTGGGGTCTACGCCATCCTGCTCCCTTCTCCCCTCTCTCCTCTCTGCTTCCTGGCTGTTATGAGCTCGGCAGCTTTTGTCACCATGCCTGCCACCAGGACATTTCTTTTTTATTTTTATTATTTTTTTGGTGGTACTGGGGTTCCTGGAAGCCCTTCTACCTCCGGGCTACACTCTCAGACCTATTTTTACATTTTTATTTGGAAACAGGGTCTTCCTAAGCCAGCGCACGTGGCTGGCTTCGAACCCGCGCGATCCTCCTGTCTCTGCACCGCGACGTTTCTGTCTTGGAGCCGGCCAGCCCTGGACTGATCCTCTGAACCAGTGAGCATAGATCAGCCTCTCCTCCCCCACGTCGTTCTTGGCAGGTGTTTTGGTCACAAAAGAGACAGAGAGCTGTCGACAAGAGGCAGCCTCAAGAAGCCGGACCAGGCAGGGGAATCTCCTAGAGTCTCCAAAAGGAACACAACCTGCTGGCACCTTCACTTTAGCCTAGTAAGATCCAGCTTGGATTCCTGACCTCTCAGACTGTTAGAGGATAAATGTATGTTGTTTAAAACACCCAAGTTTTTGGTAATTCATTACAACAGGAAGCCAATACAGGAGTATTGGTTTTCAAGGAAGGGTCAGGGCAGGCCTCTCCTCCGTTACACACAGATAAGAGCTGAACCTTCCCCCGCCCTTGACAGTCATGTTGTCACTCCGTTTTAAGACCTTCAGAAACATAAATGTTACCTGAGTCAGCTCTGCACGCTCAACTTCCTGGATACCCAGTGCGAACTAAGTCCTTCAGTAATTTTCTTCCTCATAGAACTTTTGTTTTGTATATTTAAAAAAATAGAGTACAAACCAGGTGTCGTGGCCCACACCAATACTTGGGATCCTGATACAGAACTGAAGGTTGGAATCCAGCCTCAGCAACTTAGAGGGACCCTCAACAAGTTAGTGAAACCCTGTTTTAAACAAAGTAAACTGGACATGGTAGCACACGTTTATAATCCCAGTACTGGGGAGGCTGAGACAGGAGGACTACAGGTTCAAGGCCAGCCTCCGCAACTTAGTGAGACCCTCAGCAACATAGTGAGACCCTGTTTTAAAAATAAAATTAAAAGCCAGGCGTGGTGGTGCACGCTTGTAATCTCCGCACTTGGGAGGCTGAGACAGGAGGATCACACAGGTTTGAAGCCAGCCTCAGCTACTTAGTGAGGCTTTCAGCAACTTAGTGAGACCCTGTTTCCAAATAAAATATCAAAAATAGGTCTGGGAGTGTAGCCCGGAGGTAGAAAGCCTCTGGGTTCCACCCCAGTACCACCAAAAAAAAAAAAAAAAAAAAAAAAATTAAAATAGGGCTGAGAGTGTGGCTCAGAGATAGAACACCCCTGGGTTCAATCCCCAGTGCTACAAACCGTAATTAAGTAAAAATAAAAAGGAACGAGGGTGTAGCTCGGAGGTAGAACATCCCCTGGTTCAATTCTCAGTACCACACCAAAAAAAATGTCATGCAAAAGGAATCACACAGCGTGTAACCTCTGGGACTGGCTTCTCTTTGAAACCCATCCACGCTGTGGTGTGCACTGATGGGTTGTTCCTTTTTATTGCGAAGTAGTACCCATTGGATGCATGTACAAGGTTTATCCATTTGGCCTTTAAAGGACATCTGCACTGCTCCAGTTACTGGGGCCACACGTCACACACAGAGCTGGGTGAGCAGCTACATGTGGCTTTACACGGAACGGAACGTTTTCGTTTCTTCAGCACTTGCTGGGTCATATGTTTACGCACATGTTTAACTATACAAGAAAATGAGTTTTCCAGGCTGGCTGTGCCATTTTGTTTTGTTGGTGGTGTCTTTGGCACTGGGGACTGAACTCAGAGGCATTCTACCCCCAAACTCTACCCCAGCTTTTATTATTTTTTTATTTTGAAACAAGGCCTTGCTGAGTGGCTGAGGCTGGCCCGCAGTCCTCCCGTCTCGTCCCCCCCGAGTACTAGGATTACAAGCGTGCGCCACCACGCCCGGCTGGTTGTGCCTTTTTAAACGTCCACTAGCAGTATGTGAGCCTGCCAGTTGTTCTGCATCCTTGTCTGTTCTTAGGACCGTCAGCATCTTTTTATTTTATCCATTCTAGAAAGTATGGAGTTGTAACTCTTCGCCCTAATGGCCAGTTAATGTTAAACATCCTTTAACGTGCTTGTTGGTCATGCTAAAGTCTCTGTCATAGTTTGGGTCTACAATACTCCCCAAAGGCTCCTGTGTTGAAGGCTTGGTCCCCAGCACAGCAGCGTTCAGACGCAGGGCACTGGGGAACTAACTGGATCATGGCGGTCTGACCTCGTCAGTGGAATAACCCATTGATAGACTCATAGTCTGAAGGGACTCCTGGGGGGTGGAAACTGGAGATGAAACCTAGTTGGTGAGAGTTGGTCCTTAAGAGTACGCTCTTGGGGACTACATCTTGTCCCCAGCCCTTTTTCCTTCTCTCTCTCTCTCTCTCTCTCTCTCTCTCTCTCTCTCTCTCTCTCATTCTCCTCTCTCTCCTCTCTCTCCTCTCTCTCCTCTCTCTCCTCTCTCTCCTCTCTCATCTCATCTCTCCCCCTCTCTCTCCCCTTCCCCACCACCCCGTCCTTCCCAGCTGCCATCACAGTCTTCTCTGCAGAGATGATCTGCCTCACCACAGGTCAGCAGCAATGGACCTAACCAACCATGGACTCTGAAAGCAGGAGCCAAAGTAATTCCCTCCTCCTCTAAATGGCTTTTCTAAGGTATTTGTCCTGGCTATAAGCTGACTAACACATCCTGTTGTTCAAACCTATTTTTTTTTTTTTGTGGGTCTGGGGATGGAATACAGGGGCCTCTAAGCTATACCCCCTGTCCTATTTTTTTTTTTTTGAAACTGGGTTTCACTGAGTTGCAGAGTAGCTGAGGCTGTCTGCAAACCGCAATCCTCCTGTCTCAGCCTCCCAAATGCTGGGATTACAAGCATGCGCCACCACGCCTGGCTCTGTTGTTCAAATCTTTTGCCAACTTTTTTTTCCAGTACTAGAGATTGAACTCAGGGACATTCTACCCCTGAGTTATACCCCCATGACTATTTTTTGTTCTTTATTTTGAAACAGGGCCTCACTAAGTAGCTGGGGCTGACTGAGAACCTGCAATCTTCCTGTATCAGCCTCCCAAGTACTGGGATTACAAATATATACCACCACTCCCGGCTTTTTGTGGACTTTTTAGTTGGGTTATTTGCTTCCTTTGAGGGTCCTTTACAAACACTCTGCGTAGAAATCTTTTGGTAGATGTGTGATTTGCAGGTATTTTCTTCACATCTAGAGCTTTTAAAAAAATTTACTATTGGTGCACTGTAGTTATACATCTTAATGAGGAACCTCCCTCCCTCCCACTCCCTCCCACTCCCTCCTCATGCTGGCTCAGTGACTGACTTTGATGTGTTTGCTAATATACGTCATGTGCATTAGGGAATTTCCCTCTTTCCCTCTCCATCCCCTTCAGCTGGGTCGCCTTATCTGCTCATCTATGGTTTCTCCTTCTTTGTCTAGAGTTCCTCCTATGACCCTTTTTCTTCCTAGCTTCCCCGTATTAGAGAGGATGTCTGATTCTTTACTTTTTGTGACTGACTGATCTCACCTAGCATAATGTTCTCCAGGTCCATCCATTTCCCTGTAAATGACATAATTTTGCTCTTCTTTATGGCACAGTTTGTAATCCATTCATCTGTTGATGGACATCTTGGCTGGTTCCATAGTTTGGCTATGGTGAATTGTGCAGCTATGAACATAGATACACATGCATTAGTTTGGTAGTTTGGTTTCCATTCTTTTGGGTAGATACCCAGAAGTGCTATTGCTGGATCATATGATAAGTTCGTCCCATTCTTCTGAGGATTCTCCATACTGTTTTCCAAAGAAGTTGCACTAATTTGCAATCCCACCAACAATGTCTTAGAGTTCCCACTTCTCCACATCCTTGCCGGCATTTGTTGTTGTCTGTGTTTCGAATGATTGCCATTCTGGTTGGAGTTAGTTGAAATTTCAGGGTAGTTTTGATTTGCATCTCTCTGACTGCTAATGATGCGGAGCATCTTTTTATATATTTATTGGCCGTTTGAATCTCTTCTTTTGTGAAGTGTCTATTTAGTTCACTTGCCCATTGTTTGGTTGGGTCATTTGTTTTCTTTTTTTTTTCTTCTTTTTGGTGGTACTGGGGTTCCTGGAAGCCCTTCTACCTCTGGGCTACACTCCCAGACCTATTTTATATATTTTTTAAAATTTGGAAACAGGGTCTCTTAAGCCAGCGAGGAGGCTGGCTCTGAGCCAACGCGATCCTCCTGTCTCCGCCTCCCGAGCACGGGGATTACAAGCGTGCGCCGCCACGCCCGGCTGGGCCATTTGCTTTCTTAGCGCTGAATTTTCGACCTCTCTGTACACTCCAGGTGTTAGTCCTCTCTGGAAGCAGTCGGTGGAGCTTGTCCTTTCACTCTCCTCACAGAAAAGTTTCCATTTGGATGGAGCCGACTGATCCTTTCATAGATTGAGCTCTTAATACAATGTCAATAGCTCTTTGCCGGCCCCCTACCATGAAGACTTTTCTCTTGGGGGCTTCCCCCAATTTTTTTTTTATCTATAATCTAGGTAGTGTTAATTTGTGTATAAAGGATAATGTTTTCATCAAGATTTATTTTTGCCTATGAATGCATCTTTATTTTGGGCTTTTTTTTTTTTTTTTTTTTTTTTGCGGGTCTGGAACCCAGGGGCATTCGACCTCCTAGCTACAGCCCCTGCCCTATTTTTTCTTCTTTATTTTGAAACCGGGTCTCACTGAGGTGCAGAGGGCCTCACCGAGTAGCTGAGGCTGTCCGCGAACCGCAGTCCTCCAGGTCTCAGCCTCCCAAATGCTGGGATTACAAGCATGTACCACCAGCCCGGCTATTTTGGGCTATTTAAAAAACAATTATCTCGCTGGACATGATGGCGCATGCTTGTAATCCCCGCGCTTGGGAGGCAGAGACAGGAAGATCGTGCAGGTTCGTAGCCAGCTGTGCTGGCTTAGGAGACCCTGTTTCCAAATTAAAAAAAAAAAAAGGTCTGGGAGTGTAGCCCGGCGGTAGAAGGGCTTCCAGGAGCCCCAGTACCACCAAAAAAAAAAAAAAAAAAGCAAAATTTAAAAAATTATCTCTTTGAATAGTTTTTTTTTTTTAGTAGTCACTCAAGGAATTCCAGTCTACATACTTAGTATGTGACCATTTCTTAGAAAGTATGAAAAGCTTGGTCCTATATAGGTCTCTTTTTCCATCCCCTCCCCATATTTTATAATACTGGGGACTAAGCTCAGATAATTTTAACTCTGGTGTATACTCCAACTCTATCTTATTTTTATTTTGAAATAGTGTCTCGATAGGTTGCTGAGGCAGGCCTTGAACCTGTGATCCTCCTGTTTCAGCCTTCAAGTACCGGGATTAAAGGTGTGCACCACCATGCCCACCTTCCTCCCCATTTTTTTTTTTTTTTTGGTGGTACTGGGGTTCCTGGAAGCCCTTCTATCTCCGGGCTACACTCCCAGACCTATTTTATATTTTTATTTGGAAACAGGGTCTCTTAAGCCAGCGTGGCTGGCTTCGAACCTGCGCAATCCTCCTGTCTCCGCCTCCCGAGCGCGGGGATTACACGCGTGCGCCACCACGCCCGGCTGTCCTCCCCATTTTTATGCTACATTTGTCTTCTATATAACATGTGCATCCATTGAGAAACTCCATGAAACGATGTATATCTTTTCACCCATCAGACATATAATAAATTCAACAGGAGAAAAGTAGTCTATAATATTTATCCCAATATTTAATCATTTCTGTATCTTGTCATTGGTTACTAATGTTTCAAGTTCCTTTCTCCTATTACTTCTTTCTGCCTAAAGAAATTCTTTTAGCAATCTTTTAGTGCAGGTCTCCCAGCAACGACTCTCAGCTTCCCCTGATCTGAGAATGTCTCTATTTGACCTTCACTGTATTTCCTCTAAGGGGGTCTCCGTTGTCGCTTCTTTCCTTTCCGCACCTTAAGTATGTTATTCTCCTTCCTTCTGGCCTTCGTGGTTTCTGATGAGAAATCCACAGTCATCCAAATCATTGTGCTCCTGTAAGAAATGTGTCGTTTTTCTATAGTGGCTTTCAAGATTTTTAATTTGTGTTTAGTTTTCAAAAGTTTGATTATGACATGTCTGGGCATGGAGTGTGTGTGTGTGTGTGTGTGTGTGTGTGTGTGTGTGTGTGTGTGTGTGTGGTTTATCCTGTTTAGGATTCATTGAGCTTCTTAAATCTGTATATTTGTATTTTTCAACAAATTTGGAAAATTTCTACATCATTTCCTCAAATAACCTTTCAAGACTCCATTGACATGAAGGTGAGACCTTTGCTGTGGTACCCCAGGTCCTTGAAGTTCTGCTCACGCTTTCCCCCATCTCTTTAATCTCTGTTTGTGTGTGTGTGTGGGTCTGGGGATGGAACCCAGGGGCATTTGACCTCCGAGCTACACCCCCTGCCCTATTTTTTATTCTTTATTTTTTTTTGAAGCGAGGTCTCCCTAGGTTGATGAAAGCCTCACTATTCTCTGGGTTGTCCTCCAATCTGCAATCCTCCTGTCTCAGCCTCTCAAGTACTGGGATTATAAACATGTGCCATCATACCCAGCCTTCATTTTTTTGTTTGTTGGTTTGGTTTTTGCCGTACTGGGGATGGAACCCAAGGGCATTCTACCTCCGAGCTACACCCCAGCCCTATTTTTTATTCTTTATTTATTTTATTTATTTATTTAATTTATTTATTTATTTGGTGGGTCTGGGGATGGAACCCAGGGGCATTCGACCTCCAATCTACACCCCTGCCCTATTTTTTATTCTTTATTTTGAAACCAGGACTCACTAAGTTACGGAGGGCCTCACCAAGTAGCTAAGGCTGTCCGTGAACCACAATCCTCAGGCCTCAGCCTCCCGATTCCTGGGATTACAAGCGTGCGCCACCACGCCCGGCTTATTCTTTATTTTGAAACAAGTTTTCACTGAGTTGCGAAGAGCCTCACTAAGTAGTAGCTGAGGCTGTCCTTGAACCACGATCCTCCCGTCTCAGCCTCCCGAATGCTGGGATTACAAGCGTGCGCCACCACGCCCGGCTCATTTTGGTTTTTTAAATGCTTTTATTGGTGCTGTGTAATTATACATCATAGTGAGATCTGAAGTGATACATTCATACTCATTCTTTTTGTGTTTGTGTGGTACTGGGGATTGAACCCAGGAACTTTCAACCTCTGAGCTAAACCCCAGCCCTATTTTTAATTCTTCATTTTGAAACCAGGTCTCACTGAGTTGCAGAGGGCCTCGCTAAGTAGCTGAGGCTGTCCGCGAACCGCGATCCTCCGGTCTCAGCCTCCCGAATGCTGGGATGACACGTGTGGCCGCCACGCCCGGCTTGTCTCTGTTATTTGGAGTAGATGACTTCTGTTGGTCATCTTCAAGCTCACTGACAATTCCTCCATCGTGTCCATTCTTACTCCTCCCCACCATGGTCCTGGGGATTTAACTGAGACCTTGTTCAGGCTCCGCAACCACTACTGAGCTAGACGCTCAGCCCCTGTACATTCTTCCATGAGCTCATTCAGTGAGGCTGTTTGTTTTTGTTTGGGTTTGTTTTGTTTTTTTTTAGTGTGATTTTCAGTTCTAAAGTTCCATTTGGTTCCTCCTGATGTCTTTTTGTATTTTGTCTGAGACTTTGAATCTTTCCTCTTATTTCTGGAGTATCTGCCCTTCTACCTCCAAGCTACACCCCAGCCCTATTTTTTATTCCTTCCTTCCTTCCTTCCTTCCTTCCTTCCTTTCTTTATTTTTGTAGTAGTGGGGATGGAACCCAGAGGCTTTCTACCTCCAGGTTCCCTGACTATTTTACACTTTATTTGGGAACAGGGTCTCCCTAAGTTGCTGAGAGCCTCACTAAGTAGTTGAGGCTGGCTTCGAACCTGCGCGATCCTCCTGTCTCCGCCTCCCAAGCATGAGGATTACAAGCGTGCGCCACCATGCCCGGCTTTTTTATTCTTTATTTTAAAACAGGGTCTCACTAAATTGTGGAAGGCCTCACTAAATAGCTGAGGCAAAGATTTTCCCAAGTGAGTTGAGATTTCCATGGTTCTTCTGTACAGAGTAATTTTGGCATTTTTCTGTTGGCAGACAAAAATGACCCAGTTGGAGCCAGGTCTCAGATCCCCACTAACTTCCTCTGGATTGTGGTACCAGGGTAGTTTCACTATCAAGCGTTCACAGTATTTTTCAGTGTGTCCTATATGTGTACCACCCCGTGTCCAGTCTGGGATTCGGGCAGTGGTCTTTCCCGTAGTTCAGTTCTTAGACGTAGGTGTGCCGTGGAGTGTCAGATCATGTACAGTCCGGGAGGGGGGTGATCCCAAAATTTCAAAACAACTTTTTTTGTGTGTGTGGTACTGGGGTTCCTGGAAGCCCTTCTACCTCCGGGCTACACTCCCAGACCTATTTTTACATTTTTATTTGGAAACAGGGTCTCCTAAGCCAGCGCGCGTGGCTGGCTTCGAACCTGTGGGATCCTCCCGTCTCCGCCTCCCAAGCGCGGGGATTACAAGCGTGCGCCACCACGCCCGGCCATTACAACTTTAAGGAGCCATATTTCCAGCCCCGAGGAGATCTTGGAGTGGTCTCCCCTGTGCCTTCCTGTTCACTGAGGTTCCCCGTTCACAGTCCTGAGGTCAAAACACTGGCTCCCTGTGCTCCCCTCAGCCCTGCGGATGCGTATGTCCAGTGGCTGCCTGTGTTGAGCCAAATAGCAGAGATAGCCAAACAGCAGGGGTGCACAGCCTTGGGGCCAGGGCTCCCCCACTTGAAGGCTTCCCTCCCTCAGAGTTTGGGGTTCCTGCCACCCTCATTGCTGCTGCCGCCAGGTGGATGGAGAGAATGGAAACAGGCAAAGAGAAGAATGAAGTGAGCCCGTAACTCCAGGACTTGGGAGGCTGAGGCAGGAGGGCCACAGGTTTGAGGCCGATCTTTGCAACTTAGTGACACTCTCAGCAACATTGCAAGACAGTTTTTCAAAATAAAAAATAAAAGTGCTGCTCCTGCGCTCAATCCAAAGGAGAAGGAAGAGGAGGGGAAAGAAAATGAAGAAAGGAAGGAAGGAGGAAGAAAAGGAAGGTTGGTTCTGTACTCTTCTCTGAGCAATAACAGACTGGTTTTGTGGTCCTCGGCCAGAATCAGAGGGCTTTCCTCTCTTTCTCCCCCCCACCCCATTTCAAGGTTTGGTGCTGCATGGAATTCAGCCCAGAGGGTGTGCGAGGAGTGTGTGTACTTCATCGCACCTGCACAGAACCTCCCCAGTCACTTTATTTATTTATTTATTTATTTATTTATTTATTTATTTATTTATTGCGGGTCTGGGGGTGGAACCCAGGGGCATTCGACCTCTGAGCTACACCCCTTGCCCTATTTTTTATTCTTTATTTGGAAACAGGGTCTCATAAGTTGCAGAGGGCCTCACTAAGTAGCTGAGGCTGTCTGCGAACCGCCATCCTCCGACCTCAGCCTCCCGAATGCTGGGATGACAAGTGTGCACCACCACGCCCGGCTCCCAGTCACTTTATAATAGCCTATTGCGCACACGGTGCCAGAGCCGTCATTCTTTGGGCACGTCTTATGGGAGGCACATGAACGAAGTTCTGTGCTCACAGATTTATGCTCAGGGAGCTCAGACTTTGAAACTGCTCCGTCTAGCTGGGTGATGCAGGCAAGAATTCAAATGTATACGATGTTAGTTTTCTTGCCCATAATAAGGGACAGTTGTAGGAGTGTGGCCAGGATGAGGTACAGTAAGTCTGTAAAACTCTTTATCAGTGGGTGTGGTGGCATGCACCTGCAACCCCAGCACTCAGGAGGCTAAGACGGGCGGGTTGCAGGTTCAAGGCAAGCCTCAGCAACTTAGTGAGACCCTGTTTCAAAATAAAAAGGGCTAGCCGGGCGTGGTGGCGCACACTTGTCATCCCCGCGCTTGGGAGGCTGAGACAGGAGGGTCGCGCAGGTTTGAAGCCAGCCGCGCTGGCTTAAGAGACCCTGTTCCCAAATAAAATATAAAATAAGTCTGGGAGTGTAGCCCAGAGGTAGAAGGCCCCTGTGTTCCATCCCCAGTACCACAAAAAATAAAATAAAAAGGGCTGCGGTTATTGCTTGGAGGTAGAATGCTTCCAGAATTCAATCCTCAGTACAAAAACAAACAAATAAATAGATAGCTCTTTATCTTGGGGCATGGGCCACAGTAGGTGCTCAAAAATTCCTGGCTGCTTCTGGCGTCGTCTGGGTCACTTACTTTGTTGCAGGAGAGCCCCGGGGTTGTGAGGTGCAGAGGCGGAGTCCACTCTTATTAGGCATAGAGGGAAGATGGACTTAGGACTCTCGGGATCTATGGGAGGTCTCGATCCAGTCTTGGAGAACCAGGGCCTGGAGGCCGGCTGAGGCTCTCAGCGGAGGCAGGACCGTGGCTGCCCCCTCCATGAGGACCGCACTCAATGGGGACCTTTCCAGAAGCAGATGGAGACAGATGAGCAGGGGGAGAGAAGAGTCCAGAAAGCCTTCCCCAAAACCTCTCTTCCCTCTTATGAGTTATTAAAGCCACAGACAGCACTTCAGTTTTCTCACTTGTAAAATAAAGCCGCTGGGCATGGTGGCACACGCTTGTAAGCTCAGCATCTGGGAGGCTGAGACAGAGGATTGAGGCTCGTGGCCAGCCTCCACGGCTACTTACTGAGCCCTTTGCAACTCAGCGAGACCCTGTTTCAAAATAAAGAACAAAACATAGGGCCGGTGGTGTAGCTCCGAGGTAGAATGCCCCCCCTGGGTTCCATCCCCAGTATCACAATAAATAAATAAATAAGCAAATAGTATGAGATGAAGATTTCAGCCAATACTGTCAGAAAAGAATGATAACTCAGGATCAGGCACTAAGCTAATGCTTGCTATAAGATATTATCATTATTATTCCACGCATCTGCTCACTCCACCCTTACAACACTCCCTGGGTGTTCCTGGCCTTGCTCTCTGGGTGCAGAAACCTACGGGACACACTGATCAGCCACAGACATGCCACGGCCTCGGATCTCAACGCACACGGGGCTGCCTTGAAATCGGCTGTGTTTCCGTCCACCCTGACTCGCCATCAGGTGGGGTCAGAGTGTCCCCACACTGGACAGGCACACAGTGTGTGCAGCTGACCAGAATGGGGCAGCCCCAGCAGTGTCTGGGGAGCAGGTCTTGTAAAGAGAGGACGTGCAGGCCCCTCTAGCTGAGCTGCTGCATGTGTCAGGTGGAAGATCTGCACACAGAGTGGGTACCCTTTGTCTGCTGTCAGCAAATCCAGGTCCCGCTCTGTTTTTCTCACGAAAAACATTGGGTATTCAGAAGATACTGTTAGGATAGGTAATCTATTTGAGGACACACTTACCTGTAGCCTGGAGAATAAAACAGGGTCCCCACAGGGTCTGTGGATCATGAGGTTTGCCAGGTGGGGCTCTGAGTTGACTTGATACAATGGTCTCATCCCGGGGCCCAACTGGATCAATCTGGGGGCTCCAGGGCAAGAAGCCTGGAGTGGGACCCATCACGGGGTGGGAGGTGACGGTACTCAGATGGAATTTATTTTCTTTCCATTTCTTTTTTCTTTCCACTTAAGAAAAAGCTGTGATGAGATAGCCTATGGAATGGCAAGATTGATTGTGTCGTTCTAGCCTTTGAGGGAAGAAGGGGGAAAAAAATCAAATTATTGGACAGGGTCCTTTTAAGGAGTTGCTGGTTTAATTTATTTTCTTATATTTTGTCAATAGCTGTTGTTTTTTTCTTAAACAAGTGCAGCACTTAATAAATGGATTTTGTTTGTGCAAAACAAACAGCCATTTCATACTTTTCTTTCCTCATACTTAAAATGTGGTGAGCGGCTGAGCTGGGCCCACAGGGCCTGAGCGCCACTGAGGAGTGACAGGCGGCTTTAGAAAGATGCTTAGCACCTGGAGGGGTTGGGCGGGCAGGGGGCCTCCAGGGCAGAACAGGTGGCCATCTCCCCTGTGCAGGCTCCACGGTCACGGGGGTGGGGGTAAATGCAGATGGCCTCACCCACCCCTTAGAGTCTGATTCGGTAGGCCAGAGTAGGGCCCCAGATTGGTTTTTAAACCTCAAGTGAGCTACACGCTGAGGCTCACATCTGTAATCCCAGTACTCAGGAGGCTGACAGGATTGCAGGTTGGAGATCAGCGTCAGCAGTTTAGCAAGACCCTGTTTCAAAAAAAAAAAAAAAAAATATTGCCGAGCGTGGTGGTGCACGCTTGTAATCCCTGCGCTTGGGAGGCGGAGACAGGAGGATCGCGCAGGTTCGAAGCCAGCCGCGCTGGTTTAAGACACCCTTTTTCCAAATTAAAATATAAAATAGGTCTGGGAGTGTAGCCCAGAGGTAGAAGGGCTTCCAGGAACCACAATACCATCAAAACAAAAAAATTAAAAGGGCTTGGGGTGTGACTCAGAGGTAGAACACCCCTGAGTTCAATCCCCCAGTAACACACACACACACACACACACACACACACACACACCCCTCAGGAGATTGGATAGTAAAGCAACCCGAAGGCTCAAATCCCAGCTCCTCCGGCCTGCCTTCTTGCCACCCATTGGTGACCTCCCTACCCTCATCCTCACCCCCAATGGCCTCCAGACTCTGCAACTCGAATTCCACAGCCTAAAATTTAGACTCACCTTTTCAAAAACCAAAATCCTATTCAGCTTCATAACTCTGGGAGTTGTCACTATCCATCCATTCATTCACTCTGCTGTTTAATGAAAATGTGTTTATCCAACACCTTTACCTGCCAGGCACCATGCTTGGTACATTAAACAATATAAAAACATATCGAGAGAAAGAGAGGGAGTCCTTGCCCTCCAGAACCCCACAGACAGATGCTCAGGGACTTCTCCGGTTTCTGCCGTCCCACACAAAGAGCACACATCACAAACCCAGACTATCCCCAGGCTCTGGCAGGCCCCTAGGGCAGCGGAGAAGCTAACCTAGCTGTGGCCAGGGTGGGATGCGGCCAGCCCAGGTTTACTCATGGAAGGCCACCCACGTCAAGCAGGACAAGCCAGAAATCCAGACATTTCTATAATTTTCCTGGTTCGCTGTAAATCCAGTCTCCCCGGGGGCCACGCAAACCCTGTCTGCTGGCCTGGCAGCCTCTGTGGCCCGATCCCCAGGTCTCAAACCCACTCTGATCCCTGGAGCCCACAGCCTACTGGTCCTGCAGGGCCCGGGAGGGGCTGGAACACCCCCACCTTGTCAGGGGGCGATGCCCAGACCAGATGGAGTGTCCCGGAACCGGCTCGACCCTGCCGCCTCCCTGGGACCCCAGCACTCAGGCCTCCCTGGGACCCTCAGGGCTCTGGCCTCAAGCGGCCAAGCGCATCCCCTGTCTGCCCCAGGGGCCAGGGCTGGCAGCAGGAGGCTGTCTGGACCTGCGGGCCTCTTTTCTCCATGCACTGAGTGCATGGCTCTGAGCACTTAGTACAATGGAGGAGAATGAAGCGGTGCAGAATCCAGGCGGGATGCGGAGCTCCAGGGTGCACCGGGGAATCTGCCAGGAGTTGCCGGATCCTGTCTGGGATCCCGCAGCTCCAACCCAGGAGCGTGAAACTGCTTGGCCTGGAGCGACCTGCTAATCCAGAAGTCTGCGGGTCCAGCCCCTTCTGACCAGTCTCCAGAGACCCCGGCCTAGCGACCCCAGGATGTGGACAGCATGTTCACACGTACACTGCATCCAGGCAGGACCCCTTAGTCTCATAGCCCTCCTAGCCCATGACTTGGGAGGGTGTGAGTGGGAGGGAGGGTGGCGCACACCTGTAATCCCAGGACTTGGGAAACTGAAACAGGAGGATCGCAGGTTTGATCTTGCCTCTGCAATTTAGCAAGACTCTGTTTCAAAATAAAAAACAAAACAGGGCCAGGGTGTAGCTTAGAGGGAGAATACCTCTGGGTTAAACCTCCAGGACCAAAAAAGAAGAAAAAAAAGAGAAAGTGACAGGGTCCCCAGCAGTCAGGAGGGCCCTGTCACAGGACACAAACCCCACAGAGTGGGCAGGACCAGGGACCTCGGTGGAGCTGGTGTGGAGGGCCCAAGACCTCGGGGATGTGGGTGTGGGAGCCCCAGAGATGCTGGGAGCTCTGGGCCCAGGTCCCCTGGCCTGGTGTGGACCCTCCCTTGCTGTATGTGCAGCCCTCGTGAGAAGGCAGGCCTGGAAGTGACTGTGGAGACCCCACGTTAGCCAGATTTCTACTGAATTTACTATAATGGGAGCTCAGGAGATAAATTAAGATTTGTTTTTGAAAATCCCAGAACCAGCCGGGCATGGTGGCGCACGCTTGTAATCCCAGCATTCGGGAGGCTGAGACCGGAGGAGCGTGGTTCGACGACAGCCTCAGCTACTTAGTGAGGCCCTCCGCAACTCAGTGAGACCCTGTTTCAAATTAAAGAATAAAAAATAGAGCCAGGCATGGTGGCGCATGGCGCACGCTTGTAATCCCAGGACTTGGGAGGCTGAGACAGGAGGATCACACAAGTTCGAAACCAGTCTCAGCTACTTGGTGAGGCTCTCAGCAACTTCATGAGACCCTTTTTCCAAATAAAATATAAAACGGGTTTGGGAGTATAGCCCAGAGGTAGAAAGCCCCTAGGTTCTATCCCCAGTGCCACAAAAAAATAAATAAATAAAAAATAGGGCAGGGAGCATAGCTCAGAGGTCAAGTGACCCTGCATTCCATCCCCAGACTCACTAAAAAAGAAAACCCCAGCACCACGCTTGCACACCTGACTTTGTAAGCTGGGGACCTTGCCCTGAGCTGGGCACAGTTTTCAGTGGGCACTTGCTGTCTAGATAGGGACCCGCTAAGTGTCTGCACCGCTGGGCTCTACCCTGGAACTGAGCAGTGAGCAGGCAGGTGGGCTCCATCATCCCAGGAGAAGGAGACATCAACGCAAAAGGTAAGCGTAACTGCAGGAGATTTCAGAGGCAGTGCTTTGGGAGTGCTTTGGAAGAGTACAAAGGAGCTTCTGAGAAGGGTCCTCTGAGTTGAATCTCAAATGTGGAGAAGAAGCTAACAGTGAAGGTCAAAGAAAGCGGCAGTCCAAAGAAGGAATAGTAGGTGCAAAGGCCCTGAGGTGGGCCTGGGCTTAGTTTGAGAAGGACTGGAAGGAGGGTGCCAGCGGGCCACACACTCAATCAGGCACAGCCACCTCTCTTGGCCAATGGCTTCAATAAAGGTACAAGAATATGGTCTTCTTGACCTAGCTGAGTGACCTACCCATGTTTGTGAGTCAGCGTCATGTCACTATAATGAAATACCCAAGGCAATTAACCTATAAAGAGAAAGATTTATTTAGCAGGGTTCCTGAGGTTCCAGTCCAAGATTGGGCAAGCTAGTCCAAGATTGGGCAAGCTAGGTGTTGTGGCACATTCCTATAATCCTAGTTAGTACTTGGGAGGCTGAGACAACAGGATTGCAAGTTTGAGGCCAGCCTCAGCAATTTAGCAAGGCCCTCAGTAACTTAAGGAAACCCTGATTTAAAATAAAATATAGAGCCAGGCATGATGGCACACGCTTGTAATCCCTGCGCTTGGGAGGCTGAGACAGGCGGATCACACAGGTTCAAAGCCAGCCTCAGCTACTTAGTGAGGCTCTCAGCAACTTAGTGAGACCCTGTTCCAAATAAAATATAAAATAGGTCTGGGAGTATAGCCCAGAGGTAGAAAGCCCCTGGGTTCCACCCTTGGTAACACACACAAATAAATAAATTAAATTAAATTAAATATAAGAAGGGCTAGAGTGTAGCTTGGAGTAGAATACCCTGGGTTCAATTCCCCGTCACTCTGGGCCTCTATGGAAAGTGGCACATGGTGGCCACACAGCTGACTGTTCAACTCATTAGCCAGGAAGCAGAGAGAAAGGGCCGGCCAGTGTCCTAAGGACCTCCCAGGAGGCCCCTCCTCCCCAAAGTGCACCCTGGAGACCAAGCCTTTCATACAGGGGCATTTGCATGATTTTGTTTTTTTTTTTTTTTTTTTTGGTACTGGGGATTGAACCCAGGGGTGCTTTACCTCTAAGCAACATCCCCCAGTCCTAGTTTATCTATTTATTTATTTTAATTTTGGAACAGGGTCTCACTAAGTTGTTGAGAGTCTCACTAAATTGCTGAGGCTGGCCTTGAACTTGTGACCTTCCTGTCTCAGCGTCCCAAGTACTGGGATTACAGGCGTGGGCCACTGTACACTGCTTCACACGGAGCTTTAGGGCTCACTCGTCCAAAGCACCATGCCTGAAGCCAGCGGGCTAGGCCAGCCCTGCCTGCACTGCTAATAGGGCGAGTTTTCCCAAATGAGCTCACTCAGGGGCATTGTCTGGGGTGAGGCAAAGGCTCCAGAAGTGGCACCGGCCCAGGGCTGACTCTCCCAGGTCTGCTGAGTGTCAGGGGTGCTCCCCTCTGTGCTCCAGCCCCCTCGCATAGCCCAGCCTTCTCCAGTGACCTCTTCACCTGTCTTTTGCCTGCCTCCTTCTCTGCGTCTCCTGCCCTTCCTCCAAGCTCCCCCTGCTCCCAAAAGGGAAGGGCCTCCGGGGCTGGGAGGACGGTAGCTCTGCCCTGCTCTGCTCAGCGAGTTAGCAGGAGACCAGATGGAGGGAAAGCAGGGCGGGCTACCCAGCACCGCCCGTCTAGGGCTAGGCTGCAGGTGTGGATATGAAGATCCAGGCCGCCCAGGTGTGCCAAAACCACAGCTTAATTTTCCTACTATTTGTGTTTTTCTTTATTTCAAATCCCCAGTTTTTGACAAATAGCAGAAAACAAGCCATGGCCAGGTCAAGGCTTATGCTTCCCAATCAGCTAATCCGGCACTTTCCCTTATCGCAGGTTCCAGCAAATATGGGTGGTGTCACGACATCAGAAGAGGTGGCAGATGGGTCGGGGGGCAGTGCCCTCCCCACTGGCTCTCCCCAGACATACTCTGGGACATCTGGTCCTTGGCTGTCATCTCCCTCCCGTGTTGGCAGCAGAAGAGGCCTCTGTCCCCATCTGGTCTCTGTTTGTAAAGGCCAAGACCTTCTGGGCTGTGGTCATCCCTTGTCAGAACTGGGGACACTTCCAGGCCTCCTTGGGAACCAGGCTGTTCTCCCAGGGTCTGGGGCTGGGGAGCTTACTGGGCTGTCCCCTGCAACTGCTGCCATACCTCCCAGGGCACAGGGTATCTGGGAAAGCAGGTGAGGGGCCCCCTGCAACCAGAACCCCAGCTGCCCTGGGGCTCCCCTTCCCCAGCACCTGCCGGCTGATGTGCGGGGGGTGGGGGGGGAGCTCCTGCCCCACTACCCCCGCAGAGCTTGAACATAGAATGCCCCTGGGTTCCATCCCCAGTACCACAAAAATAAAAATAGAGAAAGAATAAAAGAAAGAAAGACAAAGCTGGGTGTGGTGGCGCACCCTTGTAAATCCCACACTTGGGAGGCTGAGACAGGAGGATCTCACAGTTTCGAAGCCAGCCTCAGCTACTGAGTGAGGCTCTTAGCAACTTAGTGAGACCCTGTTTCCAAATAAAATATAAAATAGGTCTGGGAGTATAGCCTGGAGGTAGAAAGCCTCTGGGTTCCACCCCCAGTACCACCAAAAAAAAAAAAAAAAAAAAAAAAAGAAAGAAAGAAAGAAAGAAAGAAAGAAAGAAAGAAAGAAAGAAAGAAAGGAAAAAATTGGGCTGGGGGTGTAGTTCAGAGGTAGAATGCCCCTGGGTTCAATCCCAGCACCACAAAAAATAAATTAAGCTGGGCGTGGTGGTGCACGCTTGTAATCCCAGCATTTGGGAGGCCGAGACAGGAGGATCGCGGTTTAAGGACAGCCTCAGCTACTTAGTGAGGCCCTCTGTAACTCAGTGAGACCCGGTTTCAAAATAAAGAATAAAAAATAGGGCAGGGGGTGTAGTTCGGAGGTCGAATCCCCCTGGGTTCCATTCCCAGACCCGCAAAATAAATAAATAAATAAACAAATAAATAAATAAATAAATAAGGGCTGGGATTGTAACTTGGAGGTAGAATGCCTCTCAATTTAACCCCAGGACCACAAGCACAAAAAAAAGAACTAATATGCTAACTCACAACTGAGGGTCGAGAGGATACAACTTGGCCATTCAGAGACGCCCTGGGGCTTGGCAGGAGGCTCCAAGTTCCAAGGTTGAGTCAAGAAACAGCACAGAGCTGCTCACATGGCCAGGGTCTGATTGAGATGAAGCCAACCCAGAGCACTGAACTGAGAGGAGAGAGAGAGGTAAGCTCTACAGGGTTCTGGAGCCAAGAGGTACCTCGAAAAGCAACTCATCTCCTAGGATGAGTAGAATCAAAAAGTCAGAGCTGAAGTCAGACATGGTGGCTTGTAATCCCAGTACTTGGGAGGATGAGACAGGAAGGATCTCAGGTACAAGGACGGCCTCAGCAAGTAGCAAGATTCTCATCATCCTAGTGGGAACCTGTTTCAAAATAAAGAATAAAATAGGGCTGTGGGTGTAGCTTGGAGTTAGGATGCCCCTGGTTTCAGCCCCCATTACCACAAAAATAAATAAATAAAAAGTCAGAGCTGAGAGCAGTGGAGCATGCCTGTAATCCCAGTACTTGGGAGGCAGAAACAGGAGATTTGCAGGTTTGAGGCCAGCCTCAGCAACTTAGCAAGATTCTCAGCAACTTAATGAGACCATGTTTCAAAATAAAAATGGCTGGGTGTAGCTGAGAGGTAGACGCCCCTGGGTTCAACCCCCAGGAATGCCCCTAGATGCCCACCTCCAGCCATGTCCAGCCTCCAGACCCAGCTGTATTGCTTAAGATGGAGCTTTGGGGAGATTTTTTTGTTTTCCTGGTTTGGGATTTTTTGTTTTGTTTTGAGTACTGGGGATTGAACCCAGAAGTATTCTACCTATGAGCTATTCCCCTGGCCCTTTTTATTTTTAAATAGGATCATGTTAAGTTGCTGAGGGCCTCACTAAGGGCTGAGGCTGGCTTCAAAGCTCTGATCCTTCTGTCTTAGCCTCTCAACTTCTAGGATTCCAGGTGTATGCCACCATGCACAGCTGGGGGACATTTTAAATCTAAACCATAACGTGGCTAGCCATATAGCGGAGTACTATTCAGTCTTAAAGGAGTGACGCTCTGATGCATGCTCCAACATGAACAACCTGGAGGACATTAGGCCAATTGAAAGAAACGCAACATAAAACATGACACAGTATATGACTCCACTCATACAAAACGTCCAGAACAGGGAAATCTGTAGCAACAGAAAATAGATTTGTAATTGGGGTGTATGTGTGTCAGTTTTGAGTTACTATAATGAAACACCTGAAGCAATTAACTTATAAAGAGAAAAAAGGTTTGTTTAGCTCACAGTTCCAGCATTTCCATTCCGAGATTGGCTGGCCCCATGGCTTCAAGCCTGGGGAGAGGGAGGCACATCACGTCAAGAATGCGTGGTGGAGTGAACAGCTTACATCATGAGCCAAGAGGCAGAAAGAGAGCAAAGGTGGTGTCCCTTGGACCCTTTGACCTAAGGGCCTTCCCCAGGGTCCCATCTCCTAAAGGTGTGCGGCCCCTCCTGATAGCACCACCCTGTGGACCAAGCCTTCAGCACAAACTTTGGGGCAATGTCATTCATATTGAAACCTTAGCAGGGAAATTAGGAGGGTGAGAGCTAAAGTATTTCTTTTAGAGGCGATGAAAATGTTCTAAAGTGACTGTGATCACAGTGGCACATATCTGCAAATGTACAAAAAACTGTTGACTTCTATACTTTAAGTAAGCGATTGTACTGTGTGTGAATTACATCTCAGTAAAGTTGTTAATTTTTTTCAAAGCAACTTCTTATAATCCTTGCAACTTGATTCCCCAGAGAGTTCTGGAAACCATGAGTCTTTCTCTCAGGAAAGAGCCTTGTCCCACCAGGCCGGCACTCACACTCCCGGCTTCCTCCCAGCCGGTGCATCCTGAGGGCTGGGACCCAGTGCCGACCCCTGGACAGGGCCTTGAGCAGGGAGCCTCAGCTCCACAGCCGGTGGACCTTGGAGTCCTTGCCCCCAGGAGGCCAGGCCCTGGAGGATCCTCTACGCACACCTGCCCTGTGTTGGCAGCACCCAGAAGTGGGCGGCATCCCACCAGCCCTGGTGGTTAGTTCCCTAGGCATCGCGCAGCGCCTGCCTGCGCCCCACCTCACCTCAGGGTCCTGCCTGTTTGCTGTTTGTCTGCCTTATGGGAACCATCCCCCGCCCCTACCACTCAGCTGGAAGGGTCACCCGCACCAGGAGCTGTGGGCATCCTCCACGGATCAAGTCTCCCCACTTCTGCTCTCACATTCAACCAACCAGGTCTTTGCTGCTCCCCTCTCTGCTGCACACATCTGCCCAAGACAATTCCAAGCAGGAACCCTCAGCCGTTTCCACTTGTAACCACCGGGAGCATCTGTTGGGAAATGCTGGCTGGAGCCACGCTTCAGAGACACTCAGGACAGTCACTGGGCCGTGTCTCCTCTTGCTGAAAATGCACACACATGCTCACACGCAGCGCGTACACTGCCCCCTGGTCTCAAGAAAGGCCTGCCCTGGTGCCTACAAAGAGGACAGGATGGCCCTTGTAGGAACGTTTATTACTGTGAATAGCTGGAGGCGACCAAAGTGTTAATAGGGGTGACATAGGGTCGTCACAGACAGGAGTACCACGTTGATGTAGGATAAAAGAACTAAGTAGGTAGAAAGGAGACAGACAGGAAGGAAAAGTAAAATACAACTTTAAGGTCAGAACCTGGAGCTGAAGTGCTTCAACCTCTAATCCACAAGCCAGTTTTCTTTCCCAGGAAGGCCTGACTCTCCCAAATTCCTGGGAAATCTGTAGATCCTAGAGTTAACTAAAAGAAACTATAATTGCCCTGTGCATTGATAACAAGACAGATACGATATTTCGAGAAACCTAAAATTTAGGACACTCCAGCTTATCTGTCAATCAGCTAATGAGGACCCCAATTAGCCTGAAGACCCTAAGGTTGACCAGACCGCCAGACCACCAGGAAGGCCTCTGACTACCAGACTGAGATCATCTACCCTGCAGCTGACCAGGCTGCCAGACCACCGCAAACTGCCTTGGGGACTATTAGACTGAGCTCATCCTCACACACCTCCTCTAGCCCACCCCTCACGAAAGCCCCCTATAAGAAGAGAGTCCTGAACTCCCCCAAAATGCCTTCCTCATCTTGAGGGGCCCCCATTCTCTCTTGAACGTGTATTTCCTCCCCTTTCCCCAAATAAACCTCTGTCCATGTCTCTAACTGGCGCGTGCTCAAATTCTTTTCCGTCATGTTAGCCAAGGACCCCGCAGATCCTGAGTTCCTGAGCTGAGGGCTCAGCCCAACAACAGGACAGTTTCAGGAAAAAACAGAGACCCATGTGTATCCATGCAGAGCTTGAAAACATACTGAGTGGGGGAAAAGCTGAATGAGACAATACAAAGCCTTTTAAGAAACGGAGAAAAGCCACAAAAGCATACTATCACTTTTTTTTTTTTTTCGGGTCTGGGAATGGAACCCAGGGCCATTCGACCTCTGAGCTATTTTTTACACCCCCTGCCCTATTTTTTATTCTTTATTTTGAAACAGGGTCTCACTGAGTTGCAAAGGGCCTCACTAAGTAGCTGAGGCTGCCTGCGAACCGCGATCCTCCTGTCTCAGCCTCCCAAATGCTGGAATTACAAGTGTGTGCCACCATGCCCAGCTATACTATCACTTATTTTTTTTTTATTTTTTGGTGGTACTGGGGTTCCTGGAAGCCCTTCTACCTCTGGGCTACACTCCCAGACCTATTTTATACTTTTTTTTGTTTTTGGAAACAGGGTCTCTTAAGCCAGCGGGGCTGGCTTTGAACCAGTGCCATCCTCCTGTCTCTGCCTCCCAAGCGCAGGGATTACAAGTGTGCACCACCACGCCCGGCTATACTATCACTTTTTTTTTTTTTTTTTTTTTTTTTTTTGGTGGTACTGGGGTTCCTGGAAACCCTTCTACCTCTGGGCTTCACTCCCAGACTCATTTTATATTTTTATTTGGAAACAGGGTCTCTTAAAACAGCGAGGCTGGCTTTGAACCTGTGCGATCCTCCTGTCTCCGCCTCCCAAGCGCAGGGATTACAAGCGTGCACCACCACGCCCAGCTATACTATCACTTTTAAAGCATCTTTTTTGGGGGATGCACTGAGGATTGAACCCAAGGGGTATTCTATCTCTAAGCTATACCTCCAGTCCTTTTAATTTGTTGTTTTGAAACAAGGTCATGCTAAATTTCTCTGAGTTTTGTTACATTGATGAGGCTGAGGCTGAGGCTGGCCTCCAACCTCCTGTCTCACTCTTCCAAGTATTGGGATTACACATGCACCACCAGCATGCCCAGCTCAAGTTTTTTTTTTTTTTTTTTTTTTCTTGGTACTGGGGATTGAACCCAGGGGCACTCTACCTCCCAGCTACATCCTCAGCCATATTTTATTCTTTATTTTGAAACAGAGTCTTATTAAATTGCAGAGGGCCTCACTAAGTAGCTGAGGCTGTCTGGGAACCTGTGATCCTGCTGTCTCAGCCTCCCAAGTACTGGGATTACAAGCATGTGTTCTGTTTGTTTGTTTGTTTGTTCGTTCGTTTGTTTGTTTATTTATTTTTTGGTGGTACTGGGGTTCCTGGAAACCCGTCTACTGCTGGGCTACACTCCCAGACCTATTTTTTAATTTTTGGAAATAGGGTCTCTTAAGCCAGCACGGCTGACTTCGAACCTGCTCGATCCTCCTGTCTCCGCCTCCCAAACTCAGGGATTACAAGCGTGCGCCACCACACCCAGCTCTGTGTATATCTTTGAAAAAAATGTTTATATGCCGGGCATGGTGGTGCACGCTTGTAATCCCAGCATTTGGGAGGCTGAGACTCTCGGAGGATCGCAATTCACGGACAGCATCAGCTACTTAGTGAGGCCCTCCACAACTTAATGAGACCCAGTTTCAAATTAAAGAATTAAAAAAACTAGGGCAGGGGGTGTAGCTCGGAGGTCAAATGCTCCCGGGTTCCATCCCCAGACCCGGAAGAAAAAAAAAATTATAAGAAAAAAAATTATGTAGCTGCGGCTGGCCTCGAACCTACAATCCTCCTGTCTCTACCTCCCAAGTACTGAGATTACAAGAGTGTGCCACCAGGCTCAGCTTTTAAGGTATCTTTATGTGTCTGTAAAATCAAGAGGAAAAAAAAAGAATCAGAATAGCAGTTAGCCCTGGAGAAGGTGGAGGGGCTGAGTTTTGGGCAGGTGGTCACAGAGGGGTTTACCTGTGATTTTCTAACTTTTTTAAAAAAAGAGTGGATCCTTGCATGACATGTATAATTTATCATAACTAAAGAAAGACAAAGAATTCTCAGCTGGGCCCCAGGCCCCAAGCCGCTGCCGGCTCTCTCTAGGACCCAGGCTCCTCTCCAGCCTCCCGCTCTCCTCCCCGAGGCCTCCCGCAGCCCTCCCCTCTCCAGGGCCCAGAGCTGGGGGCTGGTACGTCTTCCATTTAGAACCCCTCACCCTTGCTCTCACTGGGGAGTTTCTTATTCCCTTTCAGATGTAACTGTCTGTCACCAATAATAATCTTTTTCGATCTCATTTCCTTCAGCTCCTGCCAGCGACTCTGAGCACCTCCTTCCCCTTCCTGCTCCCCCCACCCCCAAGTCAAGGGAAAAAAAATACATTTTTGCCTTTACTATGATGTATGCGATCCCATAAAATAGTGAAACAGATAGGAAAGGTTGAGAGAAGGTAGATAAATGGCTCCTATTATTCTACCAATCAAATGAAATACCTCTCCACATCCTCATTTGAATGATAATAAAACGCGTTGAGGCTGCTGGTTCACATCGTCAACGCCTGCCGGAGCTCTAGCCTGCAGAGCCACCGGCCAAGGTAACCTTCGGACGTCCTCTGCAGGGGCTGCATCCCTCCTCCCTGCACCCGGTCTCCTGGCCTCCACCCTTCCCGGGGCTCCCCACCCTGGCCCCCTCCTCCCTTTCCTGCCCACACTCACCCCTCCCCCAGCTCAACGCTGCAGTTTGCCCAGCACCCAGCTCTCTCCAAGGTACACAGGGCAGAATAAAGAACCAGAGTCCCAGCTGTCACAGTGGACACACCTGTAAGACCAGCATTTGGAAAGCGGAGAGGGGGCCACAGGCTCGAGGCCAATGTGCAGTAACTTAGCAAGACCCTGTTTCAAAATAAAAAATAAAAACATAGGGCTGGGGGTATAGTTTGGAAGTAGAATGCCCCTGGGTTCAACCCCCAGTTCTACAAAGAACAAACAAACAAACATAAAAAATAGAGCCCGGCATGGTGGTGCACGCTTGTAATCCTAAGTACTTGGGAGGCTGAGACAGGAGGATCACAAGTTTGAGGACAGCCTAGCAAGTAGTGAGAACTCTCATCAACCTAGTGAGACCCTGTTTCAAAATAAGAAATAAAATAGGTAGGGCTGGGGTATAGCTTGGAGGTAGAATGTTCCTGAGTTCAATCTTCAGTGCCAAAGAAATTAAAAATTAAAAAACAGGGCTGGAGGTGTATCTCAGAGGTAGAAAGCCCCTGGGTTCAGGCTCCAGTAACACACATACACACACACACACACACACACACACACACACACACACACACACTTCCTCTCTCTCTCTCTCTCTCTCTCTCTCTCTCTCTCTCTCTCTCTCTCCTCAGCCTTCACAGCCCAGACTCCCTCTGAAGCTCCCACCCGTTTGCCAAGGTGGGCATCTGTCTTGGGCATTCCCTGCCTCAGTGACAGGACTGTGAGTTATACCTTCCAGCACTTTTTTATTTTAAAATAGGGTCTTGTTAAGTTGCTGAGGCTGGCTGCAAACCCACGATTCCCCTTTCTCAGCCTCCTGAGGAAAAAAAATCTCTTGCAGAGGGTGGGCTGGCCACTGGGGTACGGGCTGCATGATCTGCCTTTAGGCTATAGTGTAGGGCTGTGTCCATTGAGGTGCCTCCCGTGGGCTTGCCTGCCAACCTCGGCCACCCTCATCCGGCCGGGGAGCACCTGTGGCCTTTGCCTTTCCTGCCTTCACCCCCCAGAGGAGCCACCCTTCCCAGCCACAGCTCCCCCCGGGCAGGCTGTCAGTCACGAGGTCTCACCACCCTGGTAGGTACTGACCTGGCCGGGGGACCAGGAAGACTCTTCTCTGAGGTTCCACATCTTCAGCAGAATTTCTTATCCTGATGGCAGTATCCTAAAAAGACCTTCCTTCAACTCCTCACCCCAGACAATCCTTGACTTATAATAGTTTGACTTATAATTTTCCAACTTCGCAGTGGTGCAAAGGTGCAACCCATACAACCATTCTGTTTCTTAGTTTCAGTATATTATTCAGTAAATCACACGAGCTATTTAACACTCTTTTATAAAATAGGCTCTGTGTGAAATGATTTTGCCCAGTGGTAGGCTAACTAAGGTTCTGAGCCCATTTCAATAATGCTGGTGTAATGTAGATTGGTTCTATTCTGTGGTGTTGCATAGATCTGAGGTGTCAAATGCATTTTTATTTCAGCCTACAGTGGCCCTATTGGGGGTGACCCCTTTCCAAGCCGAGGAGCAGACTGAGATCCCCATGGCTGCCCTTGCTTCTCTCCGGTGAACTTTGCCCAAAGCCAGTTTCTGGCTCAAGGACTGACCAAGGTATGGACAATGCCCGAGTTGGCCCCCTGAGCCCTGGGGCTTTCTTTGTCATCTGCCAAACTGTGGCGACTCCTGGTCCGCCTCTGTGAATGCCTTTCTACCCCATCTCCCTAGCACCTGGGACAGCACCTGGCGCCTTAGAGGAATGAACCAGGGTAATGCCCCATGCTGGGGATGAGGGTGGTGGGCCCGGGGCGGGGGGCACATGAATACCCAGATCTGCATCTTCACTTCCCAAGCCCGGGACTCTTCTCTCTGCACCACTTACTCCTGAGTCCCTGACTGCCCCTCTCCCGGAATTTCCCGGAGCCAGAAAGGAGCAGGAAGCAGGGTCCCCCAAGAGAGGAGCTGGTGCTGAGGCCTGGGGCCATGAGGGAGGGGAACGTCAGCCATGGTGATCAGGGCTGACTGGCTGCCAGCAACGGAGCTTGCAGATGCACCACCGCGGTTGTCAGGAAGCTCGCTGAACTGACAGTAAGCTGAAAAGCCAGGCTGCTGAGGCTCTGAGCTCCACCTCCTGATATATAAGATGAATCTACTTTGCCAGGCTTTTATAAGGATTAAACAAATACTAGACGTATCGACTCACATAAAAACACTGGGAGTGAAAAATGCCAACACTCAGGTTTGTACACAAAAGTCGAGAGCAGCTTGCTTCTAAATCACCCCAAACTAGAAACAACCTGAATGTTCACCAACCGGCAAATAAATGAAGACGTGATGACGCATCCAGACTCCCCACGGCAAGGGCACAGAGCGCTCAGAAGCATCGTGCTTAGTGACAGAGGCCAGACTCAAGACGCAATGTCTGTATGGTTCCTTAGACGGGCAACTTCCATTCTTGGAAGCAATGACTTAGAGGCCCCGAGAGCACCAAATGGGCCTGTTTTTGACCCACTGTTCCTAGAGCAGCACAGGGTGAGGCTCCTGTGAGCCTCCACGCACAACACACTCATCAGCTGATCAGTACACAACTCTACGGTGTATATGTTTCTGTTTAAAGACACCTTCTTGCCGGGTGCAGTGACACATGTCTGTAATCCCAGTACTTGGGAGGCGAAGATAGGAGGATCGCAGGGTTGAGGCCCGCCTCAGAAGCTTAATGAGACCTTGTTTCAAAACTAAAAAAATAAAAGGGCTGAAGGTGTGGCTCAGTGATAGAGCATCCCTGAGTTCAATCTGCATTTGAAAGAACAAAGGAAGGAAGGAAGGAAGGAAGGAAGGAAGGAAGGAAGGAAGGAAGGAAGGTTGGTTTTTTATATGCAGCTCTGATTTACTAGCATTGCGCTCCAGGCCAGCAGCCTGAACCCTGCCTAAATGGAGCTTATCTAATGCAAGGCACATCCTTCTCCCCGTTAGGAACACCTGCCTGCACTTCGACCTCATGTTTGGGGCCATTTTAAACAACAAAATTGCCAAGAAATTGCACAAAATGTGAAAACATGGGGCTAAGAAGACTGCAAAAGGGCACTTGTTTCGTTTGAAAGCTGAAACAAGAGGGCAGAGAGACACTTTGCTCCACCTCAGCTGGAATCTGGGCTCAAATTTTCACCACTCCATGAATGACCACGAGAGCTCTGTGAGCACTGATCTGGGGTTCCCATGCAGTTTTGCCAGTAGGCAAATTCTCGAATACAAGATCTGAGAATATTGAGGCAGATCAGTTCCAGGACGCCCTACAGATGCCAAACTATGTGGGTACGCAAGTCCCTTATGCCAGATGGCATATTGTTTGCATATAACCCATGCACATACTCCCGTATACATCTTTTTTTCCTTCCTTCTTTCTTTCTTTCTTTCTTTCTTTCCTTTCTTCTTTCTTTCTTCCCTCCTTCCTTCCCTCCCTCCCTTCTTTCTTTCTTTCTTTCTTTCTTTCTTTCTTTCTTTCTTTCTTTCTTTCTTTCGTACTAGGGATTAAACCCAAGAGCCTTCTACCTTTGAGCTATACCCCAGCCCTTTAAAAAAAAATTGAATCTAGGTCTCCATAAGTTGCTGAGGGCCTTGCTAAGTTGTTGAGGCTAATATTTTTCAAATATTTTTGATCAGCAAATAGCTGAATCTGAGGATATAGGCCCTGCAAGTACGGAGGGCCGAGTGTTTTACAAAACTAGAGGAAAACCCCTCTAAGCCAGAGTGACAGGAAGAGGCTCCATGGTTGTATGGCAGGCAGGAGGAGCAGAGGCGGTTCTTGGTGATAGGTTACTCCCCATCTTGTTTACACAGAGGAAGAGGTACGTAAAACTCACTGGAATATGCACTTAAAATAGGTACATTCAAGCTGGGCGTGGTGGCGCATGCTTGTAATGCCCGCACTTGGGAGGCTGAGACAGGAGGATCACACAGGTTCAAAGCCAGCCTCAGCTACTTAGTGAGGCTCTCAGCAACTTAGTGAGACCCTGTTTCCAAATAAAGTATAAAATAGGACTGGGAGTATAGCCCGGAGGTAGAAAAGCCCCTGGGTTTCACCCCTAGTACCACCAAAAAAAAAAAAGAAAAATAGGTACATTCTATGACCTACAACTTATACCTCAATCAGCTGACCACACAGCACTGGGTCCTTTGCGTGCCGCTGCTCACCCCATCCTTCTCGGTGCTCGAGGCCAGCCGTCGCAGGAGGGTTGGCACAGGTGCAGGAAGAGGCCAGGTCTGCCAAGCGGGCTCCCATTGCACCCCGTGCCCCAGGACAGGGCCTGTCCCATCCAGGCTTCACCTTCTCCCTCTTTCTCCTACCACGTCCAAAGGAATGGCTTGCAGACAACAGACACCATCCTCGACCTCCCTACACAGAAAATAGCTCTGCCAGCAGGCTCCCATGCAGCTGCCAGGTCACGTGGCCACCTGTCCTGAGCCCCTGCGTCTCCAGGCCAGCCTCCCTCGGGGACCACAGCAGGAAGATGGACATGGAGAAGAAGGGGCTTCCGTGTCCCTGCAAAGCCCAGGAGCAGCATCCCAGGGCTGTTCCTCCATGGCCGAAGGGACAGAGCTGCTGGCGGAGGACCCGGGCCCCAGGTGGGGAGGACCACACCAGAGGAATATCCATGCCAGTGCTGGAAGATGGAGAAGAGGAAGACAGAAACGATCCACACCCAACACCCAGTGGACGTGAGCCAGGACTTTTCCTCAGCATGTCATGAACACATCAAGAACCCAATCCTAGACGCGCGTGGTGGCGCACGCTTGTAATCCCAGCATTTGGGAGGCTGAGACCGGAGGATCACAGTTTGTGGACAGCCTCAGCTACTTAGGGAGGCCCTCTGCAATTCAGTGAGACCCTGTTTCAAAATAAAGAATGAAATAATTGGGCAGGGGGTGTAGCTTGGAGGTCAAATGCCTCTGGGTTCCATCCCCAGATCCGCAAAAAAACCCAAAAAAACCCAATCCTGCTCGGGCATGGTGGCCAACCCCAGTACTTGTGAGACTGAGGCAGGAGGATCACAGGTTCAAGGCCAGCCTCAGCAACTTAGTGAGGCCCAGTTTCAGAATCAAGAATGTAGGGCCAGGAGTATAGCTCAGAGGTAGAACGTCGCTAGGTTCAATCTGCAGTACCACAAAATAAAATAGAAAGTAGCTCAGAGGTAGTAATACTCCTGGGTTCAATCCTCAGTACCAAAAAATAAAATAAAATAAAATAAAATAAAATAAATAAAAGATAATGAAGTCAATCCTGGAAGGGGATGGATGAGAGGTAGGGATTGAGCTTGATGTTCTAGAGCCCCAAGAAAACAGCAGGATATTCTGACTCTACATATCCCAGGAGAAAGAGCAGAAAGTCTCCCTGGGGCCCAGTCGCCTGGTTCCTGCAGCCCCACTGGCTGGAGGCACTGCCTGGTTGTGCTACCCAGCTCCCTACCCACATCAGCGGCCACCCAGTCCTCTCGTCACAGAGACTCCACTGACCCAACATCCTGCCCATAATATTTTGGGCCAACACCATATATTTTGAAAACTGTTTATTTCTGGCAGATGAGTGATCTCTCCTTCCATTCTGATCCTAGAGAAATACTGTGTGTCTGTCTTTTGGGCAAGCATCTGACCAGGGGGCCCTCTTGAGAGCCAGCGACTTTACTCAGACACTTGCTGTTAAAGGGTCGGGTCGGCCATGACTTTGAGAACTTTCTTTACACACTCAATTTTCCTCGATTTGAGAAACATTTATTGAGTATATTTAGTCTGAAAGAAGAAGCAAGAGATGGCTTCTGCCCTTGTCTCTTCCCCTACAATCTTCATACTACATATTTATTTTCTCATGCTGTTGGTTGGCTGGGCCCCAGCCCATGTGGAATGGAGCACGAGGGCAGCACAGTCTTCCTATTCCTGCTACAAATGTTCGTTCTCTCTCTCTCTCTCTCTCTCTCTCTCTCTCTCTCTCTCCATATATATATATATATATATATATATATATATATATATATATATATATATTCTGCAGTACTGGGCAATGAATCAACGAACCCAGGATCATTCTATACCCCCAGCCCTATTTTTTTCCTTGACTTTGAAACAGGGTCTAAGTTGCAGAGGGCCTCACTAAGTAGCTGAGGCTGGCCACGAACCTGCGATCCTCCTGGTCAGCCTCCCAAGCACTGGAATTGTAAGCCTGTGTCACCATGCCCAACTGTTTCAATACTAAGAATAAAAGCTAAGCTAGGTATGGTGGAACACATTTGTAATTCCAGTACTTGGGAGGCTGAGACAGGAGGATCGCAGGTTCACGGTCAGCATCAGCAACTTAGTGAGATTCTGTTTCAAAATAGTTTAAAAAAAAAAAAGTTTGGAGCCGGGCGTGGTGGCGCACGCTTGTAATCCCCACGCTTGGGAGGCTGAGACAGGAGGATCGCACAGGTTCGAAGCCAGCCTCAGCTACTGAGTGAGGCTCTCAGCAACTTAGTGAGACCCTGTTTCCAAATAAAGTATAAAGAATAGGTCTGGGAGTACAGCCTGGAGGTAGAAAAGCCCCTGGGTTCCACCTCCAGTACCACAAAATAAGTAAATAAATAAACAAAAGGTTTGGAAGCACCACTGAGTTCAATCCTCAGTAAAACACACACACACACACACACACACACACACACACACACACACGTGCACGCGCACACAGAATAACGGTTATTCTATATATCTGGTAGATATCTTTTTATCAGGTTTATGTTCTATATGTCCGGTAGATACCATACTTAAAACATTCCCATTATTTCTAGCTGCTAAGAAATTGTGATTTTCTAAAATCATAACTTGATGATAAAAAGAGCAAATGTTTTTTCCAGATCATACTCCTAAAATCTGTAATTCGAAAATGCTGCCATCATCCCAATCTGGTTCCAGGACCCTCTGAATACCAAAATCTGCAGATATATTTTATATAAATTCCTTATGTAAAATGTGTATTAGCTGGGCATGGTGGTGCATGATTATAATCCTAGCACTTGGTAGGCTGAGACAGGAGGATTCCAGGTTTGAGGCCAGCCTCGGCAACATAGTGAGATCCTGTTTCCAAGATGGAGGAGGAGAAGGTGGTGGCAAAGAAATGGACTAGGTGTTGATAAGCAATGGTATGGGAGGAGAACGTGCCATCAGAGGGGGACAGTCTCCTGTGGTTCTTCCCTGTGAGCCTCTCCCCTGGTTTGGGAACAGCTCCATGGCAGGCTGGGCACGTCTCAGCCCACAGCAGCCATAACTGTAACATCTGATTTGGATAGTCCACAGCAAGGTCAACACAGATTGCAAGAATCAAGAGTGCAGTCAAGATTGTCTTGGAAAAATTGCCTAAATTACCCATAAAAAGCATACATAAGGCTTATGTCTAAAACCTGAAAGAATTCTAGACCGTTCCTGCTTGCCTGCCAGGTGGGCTGTCTGCCTCGGTGGGCAGCTTTGAGGCACTGCTTGAGGCACACGAATGGCCGCCTGGTTGCTGGGAGCACGGCCTGCGCGGGTCCCACCCGTCAGCCAGGGAGAGACAAGGCGGGCCGCACACCATGGGACTGCGTGCCTTCCCCAGAAGGCCCCTTCGTCTCTTCTAGGTCTGCCAAGGCTGCCCAGGCCTCCTCTCTGCCTCGGCAGGCACAGTGACAGGCAGTGACGGCCATCTTCCCAGCCCTGGCCGCCCTGTCTCCTCAGGCCCAGCCTGACCCACAAGCCCTCAGGCTTTTTGGTGATTGGCCACGCCCCTCAGGAAAAGGGTCCTGTGACCGTGACCCTCAGGCCGGCAGCTGGGCCTTTAGCTGGACTCTCCTTGCTTAATTATCACCAACTCACCATGCTTCCTCGCACTCCTGGCTCCAGCCACAGTGGCCCCTTTATCCTCAAATGCCCTGAGCCCACCCCACCTCCGCACCTGGCACTGCCCATGCCCTCCGCCTGGAATGCTTCCCTCTCTCTCCACGCAGGTCCCAGGACACAGGTGGGCTCCTCAGAGATGCCTCCCCTCCCCCTTTTTTGTACTGGGGATTGAACCCAAGAGCATTCCACCCGTGAGCTACGCCCCCAGCCCTCTTGTTTTTTATTTTCATTTTTGGGGTGCTGGGGATTAAACCCAGGGGCATTCTACCTTTAAGCTACACCCCTAGCCCTATTTTTCATTCTTTATTTTGAAACAGGGTCTCACTAAGTTGCGGAGAGCCTCACTAAGTAGCTGAGGCTGGCTGCGGGCCCAGATCCTCCAGTCTCAACTCCCAAGTACTGGGATGCAGGTGTGCGCCACCATGCTGGGCGTTATTTATTTATTTATTTATTTATCTATTTATTTTGATGAAACAGAGTCTTACTTGGCCTTGAACCCGTGATCCTCCTGCTTCGCTTCCCAAGTCCTGGCATGAGAGGCATGCGCCGCAGCGCCCAGCTCCACACCCCCCTGAAACAGCACCTCCATTCAGTCACCTCCTCTTCACACAATCCTGTTGTTTTCTCCTGAGCGTTCATCACGATCGATCTCCCCACCCCAGAAGAACTGTCTCGGCTGCCTCGTATCTACCCAGTGCCTGGCACACAGAGCACATTAGTGAAGACTGGTTGATTGAGGAAGGCTGCTTGCTGCTCTGCCCCGGGGCCGCCTATCCAGCCGCAGAGCGTCACCCTTGCTCCCCACACATAACTCACTGGGGACACTGCCTGCTCCACCTTGGGGCCCCAGCGCTTACCGCCTCCCAGATGCTGTCCTGGGTCCCATCTCCAAGACTGGCCCATGTCCAGGGCCTGCTCCCACCCGGTCCGGGGCCTGCTCCCATCCACGACTGACCACTCTGCTCACTTGTCCCCTACCTGCCCTGGGCTGGGGTAGGGCTGTCTCCCCTGCCCCTCTGCAGCCAGCCCCTCCACTGTGCGGCCTCCCAGGGCTCATCGGCTGCACCTCCCACCCATTCATCCACATTAGCTGCTGTCCACCCCAGGCCAGGGGGAGATCAATTACCACTGCTGGCCACTGAACCGTTCTAATGAGGATGTACGCTTGCTGGGCCGCTGGAGGGCGGGAAGGAAGGGCAGGGAGGGGCCTCAGGGGCTCGCTCGCTGCAGGCTCCCTCTAGAAGATGCTCCTGGGGGCAGGGGACCCCTCTCCCCTGGAACTGAGGATTAGCTCCAGCTGTTTTAGAGGAGCACGGAAGGAAGAGCCCTGTGAGCATCCGGGACTCAGAGGCATGTGACGGTGCTGGAAGGAGCAGCCTGCCTGAGTGTTGCCATCCGCCACCTGAGTCTGCCCAGGCCATCCCCTCTGCCAACAGCACCCTCCCCAAAGAACTTGCAGAACTCCTAAACCTCCCTCCTCGCCCCACACACAAAGTCCACTGCACCCTAGTGTGGGGGCACATGCCTGTAATCCCAGTACTTGGGAGGCTGAGACAAGAAAATTACAGGCTTGAGGCCTGCCTCGGCAACTTGGCTAGACCCTCAACAACTTATTGAGATCCTGTTTCATGCTAAAAAAATAAAAATTGGGTTGGGGTGTAACTCAGAGGTAGACTGCCCCTGGGCTCAATCCCAGTATCAGAAAAACAAAACAAAACAAAACCTGTAGTCTTTGGGCTCTCCCTGGCCCCTTGGACCCTGCTTTGTGCAATTCCACTTACACTAGATTGCACTGCTCAGTATGAAAAGACTCTTGACTTTCTCATGATAAGGGCCGCTCAAACACCGGGAGTGGGGCCAAACACCGGTAATCCCAGTACTTGGGAGACTAAGATAGAAGGATTGCAGGTTCTAAGCCAGCCTCCGCAATGTAGAAAGACTCTGTTTCCAAATGAAAAATAAAATAGGGCTGGGAGTGGAGCTCAGAGGTAGGATGTCCCTGAGTTCAATCCCCAGGACCAAAAATAATAAATAAATAAATAAATAAATAAATAACCCATGGGAAGGAAAACCACAAGGAGAGACTGTTCTCTCCTTTTTTTTTTTCCCTTTTTTTTTTTTTTTTTTGGCGGTACGAGGGACGTAACCCAGGGGCCCTCTACCTCCGGGCTACACTCCCAGACCTATTTTTTTTATATATTTTTTATTTGGAAATGGGGTCTCTTAAGCCGGCGGAGGCTGGCTTCAAACCTGTGCGATCCTCCTGTCTCAGCCTCCCAAGCGCGTGGATTACAAGCGTGCGCCACCACGCCCGGCAGAGACTGTTGTCTTTTACTAGATCGGCATAGAGGGTAGTGTGGGTAACAGCAACGATGGCAGCCGCAGGGGGGGAAGCCGTCCCACCTCACTGTGAGGCTGTAAACGGGCATGGCCTCTTTGGAGGGAATCTGGCAATCGCTCCTTAAATCAAAAGTGCACCTGGCCTTTAACCCGACAATTTACTTCCAAGTGTTCATCCTACAGAGACACAGTGTTCAAAGATACAAGAACAAGAAGGACCACAGTCAAGAAAAGTCCCGCAGGTCCATCTGGAGAGGCTCAACGAGCACTCGGCCGTGTCCCTGCCAAGGGCTCCTCGTCTGCTGAGTGGGACGGGCAGCGCTGGTCTCCTCCAGCTGTTAACGAGTAGATCCGTTAATGTAAATAAAATGCCCCAAGGAGTGTCCAGCTCAGAGTAAGTGTAAAGTCCTTGCTATCATTATTGGCTTGCTGTTGTTGAAAAAATTGGGTGGATCTATACACACTAATTTGTAATTATCTCCTAGAAATGCTGGGCAGTGAAAAGCACAAAGACCGTGGCTTTGATTCTGGCTTGCTTTGTTTCTGTTTCTTTCTGTTTTGTTTTGTTGTTATTGGGGATTGGCTCTAGGGGTATTCTACCTCTGAGCTACAGTTCCAGGCCTTTTTTATTTTGAAACGGGGTCTCACTAAATTGTCAAGGCTGGCCTCCACCCTGTGATTTTCTCCTGTCTCGGCCTCCCAAGTACACACCCATAGATGTGTGTCGCCACACATCTGCAGTTTTCAACCACCTGCCTGCATACCATCAATTTAAACAAATAAATTGCTGTTAAAGACTGGGGATGCATCTCTTTGTCTCACACCAGACCGCAAGCCCCTTGAGGTCAGGGGCTGTGCTGGAGCCACTACAGAATGCTGGGTACCTGGCTTGACCTGGTGTGCAGAGGTTCTTGGCAAATATTGGCAGATGGGTGAGCCTGGTGGGATTAGATGTGGAATTCTGCAGGAGCCACCCTCTCCAGGGATGATCTGAGGGGGCTTCCCATGGGTCCGGATGGGCACGCTGGAGCAGCCTGGGAAGGCCTGTCCTTGAGGAAAGGAGCTCTGTTGGGTGGGAAGCTGACCTCCAGAGATTATTCCCAGGAAGGACCGTCCCTGGAAGCAGGTGGGCAGGTGCTTCCAGACCTCAGGTCCCTGAGGCAGCCTCCAGTCGAGGGCCAGGCGTGGGCCACAGCAGAGGACACATTCTACACAGGGCGCCGTGTCCCATCCCTGCACAGAACCGCGAGAGGGCGCAGCACCAGCGAGACATTACCGTGGCAACAGCTCAGCGCCAACTGCATTGCTTGCGCATGTCCGGTGAGCTGAGTTCTGGGTTCTCAGACCTGAGGCAATGCTGCCCATCCACAGCTGAGAAGCAGAAATGAGACCCCCCCAGGCCCGAGCAAAGACTCCTGGAGCCCCCTCGCCACCCACTGACTTGGGCCAGGCCTCCCGTGTCCTTTATCCTCCTACCCAGTGACACAGCAGGACGCCAGGGGAGAGAGCTTCGCCTTCCTGTGTCTCTCAGTAGGATCTTGGTGCGGAAAGGGCCCCAAAGCCGGCAGAGGGCGAAACATGGTTTATCTCTCCTGTGACCCCCATGGCCCATCCAGCAGCTTCATGTGTGTGAGCAGCTAGGTCTGGAGGCGGAGAGCAAGCTGCAGAGAGATGAGGTGCCACCCTGCTGCCTGGAACACACAGGAGCGACTGAGCCTCTATGCGGTACAGAATATGACTGCAAAAGGTTAAAGGTCCAAAGGGCCGGAAGGAGGAAGTGCAGGTCCGTATCCTCAGTCCTACGTCTGAAGACTCAGCCAACCACAGACAGAAAAAATGTTCCCCAAAAGCTGGGCACGGTGGCCCACACCTGAAATCTCAGCTACTCTGGAGGCTGAGGCAGGAAGATGGCAGGCTCAAGGCCAGGGCTAGTGAGGCCCTGTCTCAAAAGGAAAGAGGAAAAAAAGATAGAGAAAAAAAAAAAGGAAGAGGAAGAGGAGAAGGAGGAGGATAAAGGAGGAGGGGAGGAGGGCGGGAGAAAACAACAAAGAAAAAGTGTTTTTAAGGAAGTTACATTGTCTCTGATGGGCAGTTACATCTCTGATGGCTGTGTCCATACTGAACTTGTACAAACTATTCACACAGCATTGCATTGTGTTTGGTGTCATAAGTAATCTAGAGATGATTTATTTATTTATTTATTTTTGGTGGTATTGGGGGTGGAACCCAGAGGCTTTCTACCTCCGGGCTATACTCCCAGACCTATTTCATATTTTATTTGGAAACAGGGTCTCACTGAGTTGCTGAGAGCCTCACTAAGTAGCTGAGGCTGGCTTCGAACCTGTGCGATCCTCCTTTCTCAGCCTCCCAAGCACGGGGATTACAAGCGTGTGCCACCACACCCGGCTTCTAGAGATGATTTAAAGTATGGGGGAACAGCCATAGAAAAGAATGAAATCCCGTCATTTGTAGCAACATGGATGGAATCGTAGATTGTGGCGTTAAGTGAAGTAGGGTGGGCACAGAGACAAGGACTGAGCGGCCAATCCTGCCCCTAAGTAGAGTCTGGCGCTGGTCTCAGGGCTGGGATGCAGCTCGGCGATAGAGCACCTGCCTAGCGTGCCTGAGGCTTTGGGTTTGGTCCCCAGCACCAAAATAAATCAGTAAATAAACTTAAAAGTTGGTCTCAAAGCCAGGCATGGAGACACATGCCTGTAATGCCAGTACTTGAGAGGCTGAAACAGGAGGACAACAGGTTCGAGACCAGCCTTAGAAACATAGTGAGATTCTTGGCAACCTTGCAAGATCCTGTTTCCAAATTAAAATAAAAAAAAATAGGGCCGGGGTATAGCTTGGAGGTAGAACACCTCTGAGTTCAATTCCTAGTACCACTAAATAAATAAATGAATATAAAAGTTGATCCCATGCTGGGTATGGTGGCACACGCTTGTAATCTCAGCACTTGGGAGGCTGACACAGGAGGATCATGGTTTGTAGACAGCCTCAGTTACTTAGTGAGGCCCTTTGCAACTCAGTGAGACTCTGTTTCAAAATAAAGAATAAAAAAGCCAGATGTGGTGGTGCATGCTTATAATCCTAGCATTTGGGAGGCTAAGACTGGAGGATCACGGTTCGCAGACAGCCTCAGATACTTAGTGAGGCCCTCCACAACTTAGTGAGACCCTGTTTCAAAATAAAGAATAAAATATTGGGCTGGGAGTGTAGCTCAGAGGTAGAATGCCCCTGTGTTCCAACCTCAGTACCGCAAAAAAAAATATTTTTAAAAGCTCATCCCAAGCCAGGCGTGGTGGCACATACTTGTAATTCCTGCACTTAGGAGGCTGAGACAGGAGGATCACACAGGTTCGAAGCCAGCCTCAGCTACTTAGTGAGGCTCTCAGCAACTTAGTGCGACCCTGTTTCCAAATAAAGTATAAAATGGGTCTGGGAGTATAGCCTGGAGATAGGAAAGCCCCTGAGTTCCACCCCCAGTACCACCAAAAAAAAAAAAAAAGAAAAAAAGAAATGGCTGGGTGTTACCAGCCATGTGGGTACACATCTGTAATCTCAGTACTTGAGAGGTTGAAACATGGGAGATTGCAGGTTTGAGGCCAGCTTCAGAAACTTAGTGAGACCCTGTTTCAAAATAAAGTATAAAATAGCCTGGAGGTAGAAAAGCCCCTGGGCTCCACCCCCAGTACCACACACACAAAAAAAATCTACAGTACATTATTGTCATCCTTAGTCACCCGTATGTACAACAGCACACCAGAATTGTACCTATAGCTTAGTCTTCCCCACCCCTCCCCACCCTGTCCTTTCTGCCTCTGGAACCATCACTCTGCTCTCAACATTTGTGTGTGTGTGGTACTGGGGGTGGAACTCGGGGGCATTCTACCTGAGGACTGGGCTACACCCCCAGCCCTGTTTTATTGTTTATTTGGAAACAGGGTCTCACTAAGTTGATGAGAGCCTAAGTTTCTGAGGCTATCTTCAAACCTGCGACCCTCCTGGCTCAGCCAGAAGTACTGACATTATAGGTGTGTACCACCAAGTGTGGCCCTACTCTCAGCTTCTATGAGGTCAACTGTTTCTCCTCCTCCTCCTCCTCCTCCTCCTCCTCCTCCTCCTCCTCCTCCTCCTCCTCCTCCTTCTCCTCCTTCTCCTCCTCCTCCCCTCCTCCTCCTCCTCCTCTTCCCCTTTCTTCTTCCTTCCTCCTTCTCCTTCTCCTTCTTCTTCTTCTTGCAGTAATGGGGATCAAATCCAGGGGTGTTCTACTACTGATCTGCATCTCAGCCCTTTTTATTTTTCATTTGGGACAAGGTCTCACTTAGTTACCCAGGCTTGCCTCAGACTTGCGATTGTCCCGCTTAAGCTTCCTGAGTAGCTGGGATTTACAGGTGTGTGCCACCACTGCTGGCTTATGGGATTTGGGGTTATATCTCAGAGGTAGAATGTCCCTGGGTTCAATCCCCAGTAGCACACACAAACAAACAATAAATAAGTAAACAAATAAATAAGTATATGGAATAATGTGTGTTTATTATATGCAAATACTATGCCATTTTATATTTTAAAAAATCCACAGACGCCAGGCGTGGTGGCGCACACTTGTAATCCCAGCACTTGGGAGGCTGAGACAGGAGGATTGTGCAGGTTCGAAGCCAGCCTCAGCTACTTAGTGAGGCTCTCAGCAACTTAGTGAGACCCTGTTTAAAAATAAAGAATAAAAAATAGGGCTGGGGGTATAGCTCGGAGGTAGAATACCTCTGAGTTCCATCCCCAGTACTTAAAAAAATAAATAAATAAATAAATAAAAACAGGAAAAAAAAGAAAACAAAGACTAAAAAAATAAGGCTGGGAGTGTAGCTCAGAGAGAGAATGCCCCTGGGTTCCATCCCCAGTGCCGGGGGAAAAAAAAAAAAAAAAAGAATCTACAGGCTTTAGCAGGTGAAGGGGTCATGGAATAGACCCCCACATAAACTGAAGGTCAACTGGGTAGCCTGCATCGGGGGAAGTTAGTAGTGGGCAAAAGGGGAGCCATTTTTTAAACTGGGATAGTTTCCTATTTCACCTGTGGTATCAAAGCTATCTTAAAAGGTCTTGGCTCCTGCTTTCTCAGCGAGGCCCATTCTGACCACTCCATTTAAAACCCAAACCTGCCAGACCCGCCCTTCGCATGCACCTGCCGGTTCCCGTGCTTCCGTCCGCATTACGATGCGGGCTGTGCTTTGTCCGTTTCCTTCCTTCACCAACCAAGGGTCAGCGAACTCCAGCCTACGAGCAAAGTCCCCCCACATGGCATGTCCTAATGCAGTTTGAGAGCTAAAATTTTCTGTTTGTGATGTATTGGGCATACCTCTGAGCTACACCCAGCCCTATTCTCTTTTAATTAGTTTTGTTTATTTTGTGGTAGTGGGGGTTGAACCCAGAGGCATTCTACTTCCAAGCTACATCCAAGCCCCCCCCCCCATTTTTGCAGGACTGGAGATTGAACCGGGGGCATTCTACCGCCCCAGCCCTATTTATTATTATTCATTTTGAAACAGGGCTCTGGAAAGTGGTACAGGTGTGCTTGGCCTTCGGCTCACCCCCACAACAATCCCTGCACCTGTGGCTGCTCTGGACCCACCTTGCTGGTGCTGCCACGCTGTGCGGGTTGCACCCTGGTGCCCTCTGGTGGTCACTTGTCATGGCTGCCGCAGCCCAGCTAGCCACCTTCCCCAGAGAACCAGGCGCTCCAGGGCTGGGGCTCTCATTCCCTTCCAGTTCCTCACTCCTGCTCTCTCTGGGTAGCCTGGTATCACCAAGCTGACGGGGAAGCTGCTCTCCCTGGGTTCCACAAGGCAGGTCCAGGGCTCCTCGGGTCTCCCACAGCAGACACTGCCTGCACCTCAGTCACTACAGTGTGCGCTCCCTCCTGATGGGGTGGGACGGTGGCCAGGGTTCCAGAGATGGGTGGGGGCAGCCGCACATGTGTCCTTGTGGTTTCTGCCTATATGGAGGGGCTGTTTCTGCAGGTAAGGGACTCAGCGTGGAGAGCTGTGTCCTATCATGGGGTCAGGATATTTGCCTCTAACTCCAAACCAAACCCAGCTGTGATCCTCACACGCCTGTGGACGCACACTCACCCCCCACTAGCAACGGCTCCCTGCCTGCCTCTGCCAACAAACTGTGAGAAGATGAGTGGAAGGAGGGAGGGAGGGGTGCATGGATGGATGGATGGATACAGGTGAACAGGTGGGTAGGTGGGCACTGAGTGGCTGTACACATACATGGACAGGCACGTGGATGGATGGGATGGATGAATGGATAGGTAAATGGACAGGTAAGTGGACAAATGCAGATAGAGCGGTGGGTGGATGGACAGATGAGTGGGTGGATGGAGGAATGAACATCCTTCGGCAGAAGCGAGCTTTGGGGAGCTGTGGGCACGTGGGGTCGCCACTCCTGCCCACCATTCCCACCCCATCTCATCAATCCCTCCACACACCCGGGTTCCGTCCCTTGCCTGTATCCAGGCCCTGTCCCTCACCAACACCGGGCTCACAGCACGCCCACTGTGGCTTCAGGGACTGCGGAAGCTGGCACCCAAACCTAAACACTGCTCCCGTAAAGCCTCCAGGCAGCGCCCCTCCCAAGCCTTCTCCCAAGCCCCCAGCAGCCACTCTTCCTCTTAGCACGTATTTTACTAGAAAACATACCTGCTTGCTTGTCTCTCCCACTAGAACGCGGCGCAGGGGAGGACCCTGCTCTTCTCTCTCCTAAGTCTCCAGCGTCTAGACTCACATTTGGGGGTGAAGATTACATTACAGCCCTTACCGACACTTTGAGTACGCTGGGCATCCTCCCAGCTTCCTCATCAGGAAGCTTCCTCACAAGGGTGCTGTGAAGTCGAGGGAGAAAAAAAAAGCAAGGGCATCTGGAAGAGAAAACGCGAGACGTCGCTGGGTGCAGTGATGCGCACTTGTGAGCCCAGCACTTGGGAGGCTGAGACAGGAGGGTGTGCGGATGGCCTTGGCAACTTAGTGACACTCAGCAACCTGGTGAGACTGTTTCAAAACAAAAACTTAAGCCGGGCGTGGTGGCGCACGCTTGTAATCCCCGCGCTTGGGAGGCAGAGACAGGAGGATTGCGCAGGTTCGAAGCTAGCCCCGCACGCTGGCTTAGGAGACCCTGTTTCCAAATAAAAATGCAAAAATAGGTCTGGGAGTGTAGCCCGGAGGCAGAAGGGCTTCCAGGAACCCCAGTACCACCAAAAAAAAAAACAAAAACAAAAACAAAAAACTTAAGAAAGGGCAGGGGTAGAGCTCACTGAGTAGAGAAAGCCCCTGGGCTCCATCTCCAGTATGAGAGAAGACAAATGCACAGTATTTTGAGCCGCATTTATTACAGCGTCAACAAACCACCCACAGTGGGTGCCACTGGGACCCTCAGGACCCCACCCAGCCTGCACAGGAAACAGTGGTGTTGGGTGCACGCCGTGGACCTTGGCCACGTGGCAGCCGCTCCCAGCATCCCTGAACGGCCAAGCAGCCACAGCCCCCGTGGGGAATGTCCCAGAGGGATCCGCGGTGGTGCAGGGACCAAGGCAGACCCTGCACTTTTTGTTTGGCTTGTAGATTTATTTTGGACTAGTTTCCAACAATTTAAAAATCCGTATTATCTCACATCAAAATCTGGTTTCTGGCTTCTCTGGGTTTCTTATGTCAGGCCTGTATTCCCACGGAGAGTGACTGACTACAGCTGACTGGCAGCTGCCACCTCCCCATGGGGGCCTGTTTTGCCACAGCCCCCTCCACACCCTATTGTCCTGCTAGGAGAGTTGCCATTAGCAACCATTATCCACCGATTGTGCAAATGTTTCTTCTGTCATAAAACGACGTTGGCCTGGTCTCCAGTGACGGTGGTCAAGTCAAGCTGAAGCAGGCTTCACGACTCTAAAAACAGCTTCACTCATTTGTAGGACCCACCAGAAACCATCCTCACTCATATGAGTCCCCAGGCCCAGGGCGATCTGAAACTGTACCCCTGAACCTGCAACCCACTCTTCATCCATGGCCCAGGGAGGGCTGGGGCAGGGCCACTACACACCCCTTCACGTAGCTGCTAAGAGGCAGACTTCCCAAGTCTGCAATATTTGGCCTCCTTAGAAAAATGCAGGGAGCTGAGCAGCACTGGTAAGCAAGTAGCAGGCACCAGGCTCCACTGGAGTGCGATGGGGAGGAGACAGACCAGGAAATGCGGTGCTGGCACGCCCTCCTGTGGCCATGAGGCCGCTATGCAGGCTGCCAGGAAGATGTTGAACTTGCCTAGGAACCAACCAAATGGACCCCAAAAGGGGTTCCTTTCAAGCCCATAGGCTTCCTTTTGACGCCGAGGGCTTCCAATTACTCATTTTGCAAAGTCTTCTTGATCCCCATCCCACCACACAGACACTCGCTGGGAATCCTGGCACCCACCTCAGTCCCACCAGGGCTGGGCCCTCCCAAGGTGGACGCTCTTGGGGGTGAAGTCTTGCCTCCCCATTCTCCATGTCCCTGTGCTTTCCTTGAGCGCTGGCCACAGCTGCTTTGCAGAATTTTCAGGGAATTTGCAGGGATCCAGAGGTGGGGAAACCAACCCCCAGCCTCTAGGGTTAGGCAGGGCACTTAGGTGAAAGAGGCTGGGCGGGGCCTCAGCGACCACGCAGCACGTGTCCGGGCGGCACTGCCCCACGGAGCCGGTGTAGCCCGATGGTCATTCTTCCAGAGAAGCAAGGGATCTGGACCTTTATGCGAAATACATCAATTCTGAAAGGTTGTATCAAATGCATAAACCACCTGAGCCAGAGACCTGGCTGGGCGGTTGGGTCCAGGCCCGGGCCTCGCCAGAGCCATGTGAGGCCCCAGCCAGCAGGACCTCTGAGGTGGCGGCATGAGCAGTGGTTCTCAAGGTTCAGAGTAGTTTGTAGCCATCATCACGTTTGATCCTGAGGCAAGTGAGAGGGAAAGTTCTTGGACCCGTTTCAGAGTCTGGGGCACTGAGGCTGAGGTGGGCTCCTGGCTGGTTCAAACGCGGAGAGAGCTCGGAGTTGCACGAGGCAGCAGCCCGGCCGCGCAGAGCTGCATGCCGGTGTTGGCCGGGGTGCAGGCAGACGCCACAGCAGAGCCTGGCACCCCACCTGGCCTGTACCCTCTTAGCTGCACCCTCACCAGGCCCCTGGAGAGCCCGCCAGGCTCCCCTGAGCGTGTGCATGGATGCACGCTTGTCCACGCGTGCCCTCTCCACAGACACTGACACTCGTGAACCCTCCAGAGCTCAGGCCCACACAGAGCCCTCCTGCAGCTGCCCGTCAGGAGCGCAGTGGGAGGGTCCTGGGAGCCCACCAGAGGCTGGTGGTACCAGCACCTGGCAGCCTCACCAGTCGGCCTTCACTGCCTTGATGTCACTCACAAGGTTCTGGGCCAGACAGATACCGAAGATCTGTAAGATAGAGGGCAGGTGAGGGGGCAGGTGGAGGGGACAGGCCTCGGGCAAGGGGAAGGGCACCTGGGGCCACGGCAGTACCTGCAGGAGTGCGATGCCCACGAAGACGCCAGCCACGACAATCAGGTTGTCCTGCAGCCACTTTTCAAACTGGCCCACGCAGCCTTTGGTGTAGATGAAGCCCTGCTGCTCCAGCTCCTAAAGGCACACAGGAACCAGGATCTGCCCACCTGCCACGGTGGACCTCATCCCAGACCCGCTCTCCCGCCTCACCTTTCCCCTGGAAGGTCATCCCAGCCCCAGGGCTCTCTGCCTGCAGCACAAGCTCCACGGAACTCTGCCCCAGTGCCTTTGCAGAGCTGGCTCTTTCTCAGGGGGGTCTTGTGTGGATGGCTTTAAATTCTCAGCTGACATTGTACATGACTGTCCATATTTAAGTATGAGCTTATCGTCTTTCTTTCCCTACTGGAGAGCAGAGACTGTCTTCTTAGCAGTAAATCTCTCAGGTCTGACACAATGCTAACCACATAGCAGGTAATGAGGAGGTGGGACGAGAGCCCCACACTGAGTATGCCATGGGCCACTCCTTAGTACTCAGTCTTAGTACCAGGGGGCTCCTGTCACCCACAAAATCCCTGAGGCCTTCCAAAGGAGTTATGGGAGCCCCTCCCACCCACTGTCCCCCACTGCCCCGGCCCTGTCCCCACCCCTCTCACCAGCTTGAGCCGGACATCATAGCCACACTGGGTATTAAGGACATCTTCCTGAGGGGAAACAGGCCATTAGCAACTTGTAAGGGGTGTTCCACGAAGCCCACCGTGCCTGGGCACTACCACACCTTCCTTCTCAGGGAAGCCAATGGACCGGGTTCTGCCATGTCCCTGCTCTGAAGCAGGCCCTGCACCTTCCTCCCCGACACCAGGGTGTGTGGCTGCCGTGCCAGCCTGGCCCTGCCTCCTGTCTAGGAATTAGGAATCCTGCCTCCTCAGGCTTACAAACTTGGAGACGCACCTGGGCCTTGGGGCCCCAGATGAACTGTCACTGAAGGATATCACTGTGAGATACTCTGCCCTGAACAAAGCCACGCAGGGGTCGTAACCTCCCACACCCTGCCACAGTGGCATGGTGCCTGGGTGGGGGCTGCCTGGGCCAGGGAGACTGCCGCCACACACGCCCATGACCGTGCGGCCAGCCCTGCCACCTGCAAGCCAGTGCTTAGCGAGCACAGGTGCAGGGCCCAGACCAGCCCCGCCTCACGCCCTAGCGCTCGACGCAGCAGGCCTTGCGGCCAGGCCTCATACACCCAGACACGACCCTCCCTGAAACGGCTCCCCCATATCCGGCCCCCGGGGGTGGGCTTCCCCGCAACGCCCCCATCCCTTCTCACCACTCACCGCTGGGTCCTTGACACAGCAGGAGAAGGGCACCCCACAGCGTTCCCTGCTTGGGTTCAAGTCAGTGCAGTTGAAGTAGATATTGAGGTTCCAATCGTTGGGCCCTCGGGCTCCACAGCAGGACCACTGGGGGAGGGGAGAGCCCAGGTGAGCCAGGCCCAGGGCGGGAAGCCTCACCCGGTTTGGGGGACAAGCCCAGGCTTCAGGGAGACAGGGCTGCCTGGCAGGCGGGCTAGGAACGGCCGGCTCGTTGTCACCTCCCCTCCCCCACAGCAGACAAGCAGGCGTGGGCCCAATGGACCACAGAGCGAGCTGTGGCTAGTGCTCCAAGTTGGCTGAAGCCTTGAGGGGCAGAAAAGGGAGTCCTCAGCTTGGCCCTAAACCAGGACAGGCTGGAAAAGGGCGGAGGGCGAGGACACACTGGCCCAAGGAAAGAGGCAGGAGTTAGGCCAGTCCCCGTGGGGACAGAGGCGCCATTAAATCCCACATCTATTTACGCTTTCTCCACACTGGCCCCAGAGTTTTTTGGGGTTTTTTGTTTTGTTTTGTTCTTTGTTTTGGTACTGGGGATTCAACCCAGGGCTATTCTACCTCCCAGCTACACCCCCAGGCCTTTGTATTTATTTTGAAACAGGGTCTTGGTAAGTTGCTGAGGCTGGCTTCAAACCTATGATCCTCCCCTGTCAGCCTCCCGAGTAATGGGATTACAGGCATGTGCCACCATGCCCAGCTTGCCCCAGAGATTTTACAAAGATTTTCTCTCCTTTGGGCCAGGGTCAGGAGAGGAATCCTTCCTGGCCTCCCTCCCTGCACCCCTACAGCCATACCATTCCACACCGTGGCCACCTGCTGGGCTCGCCTCTCCCAGAACATCCTGCGCTGCCTCCCTGAGAGGGAAGGGCCAGTGAGAGGCCTGCAGGGAACCCAGAGCCTGCGCTCTAGCCGCTCTAGCCGGAACCCGGGCCTGACTGCTGCCAGGAAGCTGGACACAAGCAGGGCCCCTGGGCAGAGCCGCGAGCCAGGCAGGGTCACACAGCCTGAGCACAGCGGCTGCACCTGCCCTCCGCCACTCGGTGCTGCGGCAGGCCGGGGGTGCCCTCCGCCCCCACCCCAGGCTTCAAGGCCACCCTCAGGGCCTTCCCTCTGCCCTTCTACTTCAGCCCCTACAACCACTTACAAGGGTACACACACACACACACACACACGCGCGCGCGCGCGCACGCACACACACGCACGCACGCGCACACACACACACACACACACACACACACACACACACACACACTAATTTTGCTTCTCGTTTATCTCCCCTGACTACCATCCCCAGGAGGCCAAGTTCTTCCTTTTTTCACCACTGAACCCCTCACACCTAGCCCTGGGCCTAGTCCTGGGTACACGGGGACCCACCACACTTCTGCAATGAATGAATGATTGCATCACACTGTAACCCCTGGCCACACATCTGTAATCCCTAGGCCAAGCTCCTGGAGGAGGGCCAGAGCTGGTTCCTCTGGGTCTCAGAACGTGGTGGTGGACGGGGCCCAGCACATGTGCCTGGGCTCATGGGTGTGACGAGTGTGCCTGTGAGGGAGTGTGAATGGACAGGAACGTGCAGGTGTGAGGCATCTAGGGTTGCAGGGGGTTTTCTGGCAGCTTCCTTCAGGGTGTAGGCTTGCAAACATGGGGACAGAGCTGCACAGCGCTTGAGCTACACTCAGAAGCCAAAGAAAGAGATGATGTTTCAGTCAACAGCAGTGGCCCCAGAGATCATTATGGAGCTGGAAAATTCCCGCCGCCTAGCAATGTCACAGCTGGTGTAATGTCTCAGCATAACATGCTCCTCATGGGTTTGCGGGGATATCTGTGTAACCAAACCTACCACTGTCAGGCGTGTGCAAAGCAGCACGCACAGCTATGGGCAGCACTAACACTTGATAATGCAGTAGATGACTACAACTGGCCCATGTGTTTACCATACCACACTTTTTTTTTTTTTTTTTTTTTTTTTTTGGTACTGGGGTTCCTGGAAACCCTTCTACCTCCAGGCTACACTCCCAGACCTATTTTTATATTTTTGAAACAGGGTCTCTTACGCCAGCGCGGCTGGCTTCGAACCTGCGCGATCCTCCTGTCTCCGCCTCCCAAAAGCGGGGATTGCAAGCGTGCGCCACCACACCCGGCCCAGCCACACCACACTTCTTATCAGTATTTTAGACTCCATCTACTTACAAAGTTTAAAGCAGCCTGTGGTAGCATACACCTAAAGCCCCAGCTACTTGGGAAGCTGAGGTGGGAAGATGGCTTGATTCCAGGAGTTGAGGCCACCTTGTGCAATATAGTGAGACCCCATACCAAAAAAAAAAAAAAAAAAAAAAAAAATCTGGGCTCGGTGTTACATGCCTGTAATCCTAGTCCTTGGGAGGCTGAGACAGGAGGATCACAAGTTTAAGGCCAACTTAGCAAGTTAGCAAAGCTCTTAGCAACTTAGTGAGACCCTGTTTCAACATAAAAAATAAAATAGGGCTGGAGGTATAGATTGGAGGTAAAATGCCACCGAGTTCAATCTCCAGTACACACACACATACACACACACACACACACACACACACACACACACACCCTTAAACTTAGTACTTGGGAGCCAGAGACAAGAGGATCACAGGTTTGAGGCCAGCCTCAGGACCTTAGCAAAACCACTGGCAATTTATCAAGACTGTTTCAAACTAAAAAAATTTTTAATTACATAAGTTATTTAATTACTTTATCAACTAACATATTTGAGCATCTATTTCATGCTTTCTACCTCTGAGTTACACCAGCCCTTATTTATTTATTTATTTATTTATTTATTTATTTATTTATTTATTTAAAATAAAGCCAGGCATAGTGGCACAAGCTTTTTTTTTTTTTTTTTTTTTTTTTTTGGTGGTGGTACTGGGGTTCCTGGAAGCCCTTCTACCTCCAGGCTACACTCCCAGACCTATTTTATACTTTTTATTTGGAAACAGGGTCTCTTAAGCCAGCGCGGCTGGCTTCGAACCTTCGCGATCCACCTGTCTCTGCCTCCCACGCGCAGGGATTACAAGCGTGCGCCACCACGCCCGGCATGGCACAAGCTTTTAATCCCAGTACTTAGGAGGCTGAGACAGGAGAATCACAGATCTGTGACTAGTCTCAGCAACTTAGGCCCTCAGCAACTTAGTGAGACACTGTTTTCAAATAAAAATTAAAATAGGACTGGGGTTGTAGCTCAGAGGTGGAATGCCCCTGGGTTCCATCCCCAGTACCCCCACCCACAGCATCATTATCATCATCAATAAAATGGGCTGGGTGTAGCTCAGAGGTAGACTGTCAATTGGTTCAATCTCCATTAATAAAAAATTTAAAAATTAAGCATACTGTAACACTGTGCCAGCCTCAGACATCAGCCTCACACCTCGTGTTTACCACGTCTCTGGTTTGCATCATGAGGTCAGGTGTATTTGACCTAGACGGTCTAGGTTAGTGTAATATTCCATGATGTTTGTACGATGCTGAAATCGCCTCACAACCCACTTCTCAGAATGCGTCCCCATCTTTAAGAAATGAATGACTGTGTCAGCATGGTGGCACACACTTGTAATCCCAGCTTTTGAGAGGCTGAGACAGGAAGATCGCGGTTCACGGACAGCCTCGGCTACTTAGTGAGACCCTGTTTCAAAAATAAAAGACAAAAATAGAGCTGGGTGTGTAGCTAGGAGGTAGAATGCCCCTGGGTTTCATCCCCAGTACTGTAAATAAAAAAAAAGAAAGAAATGACTGATATAAATAAGAAAAGAGGGTTGGAGCCGGGCGTGGTGGCGCATGCTTGTAATCCCAGCATTCAGGAGGATAGCGGTTCGTGGACAGCCTCAGTTACTTAGTGAGGCCCTCTGCAACTTAGGCCCTGTTTCAAAATAAAAGAATAAAAGATGGGGCAGGTGGTGTAGCTCGGAGGTCAAATGCCCCTGAGTTCCATCCTCAAACCCGCAAAAAGGAAAGAAAGAAAAGAGCTGATGGGTTTAATAAAACACAAAGTGCTGGGGGATCATGACAGAGTGCCCCTCATCCAGTAAAGGGGGCAGCAGCAATGTAGCCAGGGATGATACTCTGGAATTAAGGTTTAATAGAAGAGAAAATCCAATACTTTTATGTCAAAATTCTTCAATTTGAGTATGTCATAAGCCCTGGCCTGAGAGCTGCCATTTGGGAGCCTCTGGAGTGTTTCCCAAACCTGTGCCTATGAGGCTAGGCACATGGGCACCCACGGGCATCACCAGAGCTGGCTTCTCCTTGGCTGGGAGCACTCTTGGGTCTATTCTCAAGAGCCTGCTGGTCTGGGCGGGCAAGGGTTGGTCCTCGCACATAGGGACCTTGCTCCCTCTCTCATAGGCCCATCAGGCCTCTTGCTCATGTGGCCTGTGCTGGACACTGCACTCACGTATTCCTGAGCAAAGTCAATGAGGTTCTGGAGGTCAATGTCATCCCGGTAGGCCTTGACGTTGTTGTTGATGAAGAGGTTGAGCTGGTCGCGAATCCAGTCCTTGAAGACGAAGGCCAGGATCCCTGTTGCTAGCTCCAAGAAGAAGATGAGGCCCAGGAACACGGAGAACTGAGGTGGGGGTACAGAGATGGCAGAGGCTAGAGACACAGAGTTCTGAGGACACCAGGGAAGAGCTCCATCTCTATCTCCACCTAGACCCAAGGGGCCCAGGGGCCCTGTCCCCACCCTGTTATTTTAATACTGTTTTGTGATTGTAACAGGCACTACTCTTTCTGCCTATCTCTCCCTTGTGTGGTAATTATACCTTTATTATTTATTTATTTATTTATTTATTTATTTATTTATTTATTTATTTTTGCAATACTGGGGATGGAGCCCTACACACCCAGATTTTGAAACAGGGTCTGAGTTGCAAAGGGCCTAAGTAGCTGAGGCTGTCTGTGAACCGCAATCCTCCTGTCTCAGCCTCCCGAATGCTGAGATTACAAGGTACGCCACCACACCCGGTTCTATACCTGCTTTCTAAAGAAACCACCCTCCTATATACATTTAGTTCCAGGTTTAAATTGGGAGCCACATCCAGCTCTCTCCCCATTCCCAGATAGAGGACTGGGCTGTGCCAAGAGCCCACCAATCAGAGTACTACTTCCTCCTGGCCTACCGGGATTGGTCCAGAGATGGCCAATCAGAGCCACGAAGATGCAATTAAGACACTTTGGGAGAAAAGCCTGGAGAAAAGTAGCCCAGCCTCCAGTAGGAGCTCCTGGGAGGGCAGGTGAAGCCAGCACCTTTTGCTGAATATCGGTCCAATCCACCCCTACAGAATGGAGCCTGCCCCAGGGAGTGGAGCAGAGAAATAGAGACCCGGCCAAGGGACCTGTGGCCAACACGCCTCTGAGGCTTTTTGTTGTTGTTTCTTTTTACATGAGCTGATATATACCCTTTTATGCTTAGTCCAATGGGCTTTAGTCATTTACAACAGAAAGGATCCTAATAAACCAGGCGTGGTGGTGCATACTTGTAATCCCAGTACTTGGGAGTCTGTCTCAGGAGGATTGCAAGTTCGAAGCCAGATCAACTACTTAGTGAGGCCTTCTGCAATTTAGTGAGACCCCGTTTCAAAATAAAAAATAGGTCTGGGGGTGTAGCTCGGAAGTAGAATGCCCCTGGGTTCCATCCCCAGTACTGCAAAAATTTTTTTTAAAAAAAGGATTCTAATAAATAGAAATAATTTGAATCTAATGAGGAAGATCACATAACAGCAAAGCTGCCTTTTACTAACTAACAAATATTTTGCAGGACCTGGGTGGGGAAAGGCTAGGTCTGCAGTGAATGCGGGGACACTTACAAACTTGAGCAGAAAGGTGTTCTCTCGGAGGGCCCCAATACAGCCAGCAAAGCCCAGTACAGACATGATGCCTCCCACCACCACAAACAGCCACACAGGGTCCAGGCCTCCCAGATCCGTCAGCGCCGAGATGTTGGAGAGAACGCCCTGTGCAGGGGGAGAGAGACAGGTGTGGGGGCTCACCTTCCCACCACACCCTACTGTTAGGTTCTGACTTATGGCACCTGCATGGAGGATCTCGCGTGTCTGTGGGACTTTGGATCTAACTTAACACCTACCCCACCGCCTTACCTTCTCACCCCAGGCCCAGAGACCAACGGCCAGAAACAAGGCTCCCAGCACCTGCAAGAACCACAGTAAAGAGCTCAGGGACAGCCATTAGCACCAGGACCTTCGCTCTTCCTTCCCCAGTCCTCAAGAGCTTCAGGAAGCCAGGCATGGGAGAGGAGAGGGGCCCAATGTCTCAAGGTCACTTCTCAGTCTTTCTTCCCCATCTTCCTGAGGACTGAAGGCACCCATTGCCTTGGGGTGGACTCGGGGGCTCCTTCCTGGATGTCATTGTTTGGGTCTAGAATGTCCCCCAAAAGCTCTGTATTGAAGGTTTGGTCCTCAGTGCAGCAGTGTTCAGAGCTGTAGTTTGGGGAAATGATTGGATCATGAGGGCTCTATCATTATTAGTGAGTTAATCTACGTGATGGATTAAATTTTGTGTGAGGCACATGCCTGTAATCCAAGTACTTAGAAGGCTAAGACAGGAGGACCTCAGGTTCGAGGCTAGCCTCAGCAATTTAGCAAGACCCTGTTTCAAAATAAAAAATAAGAGCTGAGCATAGTGGCGCACGCTTGTAATCCCAGCATTTGGGAGGCTGAGATAGGAGGATTGCGGTTCGAGGACAGCCTCAGCTACTTAGTGAGGCCCTTTGCAACTCAGTGAGACTCTGTTTCAAAATAAAGAATAAAAAATAGAGCTGTGGATGTAGCTCGGGGGTAGAATGCCCCTGGGTTTCATCCCCAGTACCGCAAAAATAAATAAAAATAAAAAGGGCTGGGGGTGTAGCTCAGAGGTAGAGTGCCCTTGGGTTCAATACCTAGTACCCAATAATAACAACAACAACAATAATAATAATAACAATAATAATAATTTGTATGGATTGCTAGAAAGAGGTAACAGTAGGTAGGAGAGGCACAGTAGAAGGCAGGTCACTGGGGTGTGCCTTTGCAAACTATCTTGACCCTGGTCTCTCTGTCCCTCTGTCTCTCCCTCTGTTTTTCTCTCTGTTTCCCAAGTGCTGAGAATAGACTGGCCAACAGCTCAGATAAGCTTTCAGCCCTCATAAAGCTTACACCATGCTGAGGTAAAAAGCAAACAAATGAGAAAAACGTCAGGTATTGACAGATTGAAGAAGCGGGTGGGGCTTTAGAAGGGGGCAGGGAAACGGGGCACTTTAACTGAGGTCTGAACGACAAGAGGGAGCAGGAGGGAGGGCAGTACTCCAGGCAGAGGGCCCAGCAAAGGCAAAGGCTGGGAAAGGTGTCTGGTGATGCTAGGAACCAGGCAAGGGCGGCGAGGCCAGAACCCACAGGACTGCCAGACACCAGCGAGAGAAGGCTCCCAGCAGGGCAACACCAGGGGCTGATTGGTATTAAAAAAATAAAAAATTAAAATAAATCCCAGGCCTATTTCATAGGCACCTCCCTTGGCCCACCTTGCCCCAAGCCTGAAGTGGCCCAGCCATGTCAGTTAAATCTCATGACTCTCCCCAGAGCCTTCCTCACCTTCCCCTCCTCCTGGTCTCCCCACCTCCAGGCCCTGCCCCTCACCCTCCCCACAGCCAGACACATCTGCCCCCAGTGCAAAAGCCAGGTCAGACAAGGAGGCCCTTACTGCCCAGTGCTGCCCTAACACAAAGCCCAACAGCTCTGCCCACCTCTCCCCTGCCCTGCCCCCCCATACCCGCTCCACCTTGGTGCTGGGGTCACCTCTGCCCACAGCTCTGCCTCTCCACCCACAGCCACTCAGGGGCCACCTGTGTGACCCCTCTGGGCCTCGCCCTTCAGCTCCCCCACCTGGAATATAAACAAGGCAAGCTGGGTGTGGTGGCCTACAGGGTACCCTCTCAGCACTTGATAGGCTGAGACAGGAGGATCACAAGTTCAGTGCTAGCTTCAGTCACTTACCAAGACCCTGTTTCAAAATAAAAAATAAAAAGGACTTGGGGTATAGCTCATATGTAGAATACCCCTGAGTCCAATCCCTATAACCACACAATTAATAATAATAATAATAATAATAATAATAATAATATGATGATGATGCTAGGTACAGTGGTGGGTGCAAACTTATAATCTCAGTACTTAGGAGGCTGAGACAGGAGGATTATAGGTTCAAGGCCAGCCTCAGCTACTTAGCAAGACCCTGTTTCAGAATAAAAAATTTAAAAAATCCGGAAGAGTAGAATGCCCTTGAGTTTGATCCCCAGTACCAAAATAACACTAATGTTAAGGTGAGAAGGGACTCATTTAACCTAACGACCCTGAGGAGCAAACTTCAAACCACCTCCTCATAGTCTGGAAGGCCCAGGCCCACAGTAGCGAGGTGACTAGTCCAAGGCCTCACTGCCGACCTCCAGACTTCCTCCACAGAGCTCCCTGCGCAGGCTCACTCCCCATCGCTGAGTGCATGGGCCACTGAATCCTGCTGAACACAGGTGAAAAGGCCTGGCGTTCTGACCCAAGGCCTCCGAGGCAGAGACTGCAGAGGCGGCAGCTCTTGGAGATGACATGGGGGAGGGAAGAAGGAAAAATGACTTGGCAGGACTGGGGCCCAGATTCCACCCTGGGAGGGGGACTAGCAGCTCCCTTCTGCGCAGGGACAGCCCCACCCGGAGCCTGGGTTGGCAGCTGTGGAATGCTGACTCTGTTCCCCAGGCTCAGCTCCCTGACTCGGGCTCTTACCCGGGTATCCCTGCTCCCTGCCGCAGAGGCTCCGCCGGGCTCCTCCGGGCCTTCCCAGCCGGCCGGCCTCCTAGTGCCAGGCTGGGGGAGGGAGAGGGCTATGACCCAGCCTACTTTGCAGGAGCCGAGGAGGGGAGACGCCGAAAAGCTCCAGACCCAGGCGCTGGAGGGGGAAGAAGGGGGAACACCGGACTCTTCCCACGGGCTAAAACAGAGATAGGGTTCTTCTCCAAAAAGGGGGCTGGGCGAGAGGGGCTGACCCACACCTAGCACGTCCCTGGGGTCTTGCAGCGGACCCCTCCTCCACGGCCGCCCGGCCTCGGGGGTGCACAGGAAGACCCCCCTTTCCGCAGCCGTAACTGGGTCCCGCCCCCCCAGCAATCCTGGCCCCGCTAGAGCTCCCTTGGGTAGTCGGGGGACCAGACGTGGGAGTGGAAGGAAGGAGTCGGGGACTGTCCCGAGTCGCAAGCTCTGGCACCAGGGAGTGGCCTACCCTGGCAGGGCACTGGACTTCATTCGCTCGCTGCCCCCAGCACAGGGCCCGAGGCCGACCCCGCGCTCACCCAGAAGACAATGTTGAAGCCAAATAGAAAGTATTTCCCGCAGCAGCCGACCTCGGGTTCCTGGAAGTGCTGGTGCTTGCCGGGCATGGTGAGCGTCCGCCCGCCGGCCCAGAACCGGAGCCGCGGAGCGGGCCCAGCCCTCCAAGGGCGGCCTGGGCTAGAGCCACCCCGGGCCTAGCCCGGTGGCTGCGGCTTCATGGCCGCGGCCACACAGAGCGCCCGCGGGCCCCGCCCGCCCCGCAGGGACCGCCCCGGGTGCGGGGCCTGGAACGCGGATCCGCCCCCGGAGCCCCGCGCGGACCCGCCCCGGAGCCCCGCCCCGCCCCGCCCTCGGAGCCCCGCCCGCCCTCGGAGCCCCGCCCCGCCCTCGGAGCCCCGCCCCGCCCCCGGAGCCCCGCCCCGCCCCGGCCTCCCTGGAGCCCCGCCCACGGGCCTGGCCCCGCCCCGCCGCTCAGAGCCCCGGCCTCGGTCTCCCTGGAGCCCTGCCTCTGAGCCTTGCCCCGCCCCCGGCCCCCTGGAGCCCCGCCCCCGGCCCCCTGGAGCCCCGCCCATGCCCCGCCCAGTCCTGCTCAGCCGCTCAGAGCCCCGCCCAGGCCGGCTCCGCTCCAGCCTCCGCTCCGTCCCCGCCTCCTTGGACCCCGCCTCTGGATCTGGCTCCGCCTCGTCCTGCCTCCGCTCACGCCCCAGTTCCGCCCCACACCACTGTGGCTGCCAGTTCTGAGCCCGGGCACAGAGTGCCCAACGAATCCCAATGATCTTGGTAGACGAAGACGCTTTTTTTTTTTTTTTGCGATTTTAGGGATGGAACCCAGGGACATTCTACCTCCGAGCTATACCCACAGCCCTATTTTTTAATTCTTTATTTTGAAACAGGGTCTCACTGAGTTGCAGAGGGCATAAGTAGCTGAGGCTGTCTGCGAGCCGCGATCCTCATGGGGGGATTACAAACGTGCGCTACCACGCCGGGCTCGAAGAGGCCTATTGAGGGCGCTGGTGACCGCGAGCAACAAAGACTCCAGATTCTCCCAATCCTGCAAGGCTCTGAACCAGTGGCACCCCAGTCCGGATTTACTGCCGAGCCCATCCCTAGGGAGCAGCGCTGACTGGGGTGGTGATCCTGATTAACACGTGCCGCACATTAATTACAGCAGAGTCGAATCAGGTCGCTTCATTCAACAATCAGCTCTACAGACTGGCTCGCAGGCCAACGGGGGCTCTGAGTCTGCGCTCCCTGTCCCTTCCCATTTGCTGGGACCCTGTCTTACCCTTTTTCCTAGACCAGCTGGAACCCTGACCGGGCTCCTAGGCACCTGAGAATCTCACAAGATCCCCTTCCAGCCAGGACCTGGCAGATCTAGATTTCTGGGAGCCTGGACCCTACTCCAAAGTTTAGAACCCTCCTTAAAAGTAAGTAATTCCAAGTGTGCAGGAATGTTTATTTGAACAATTACTGGAAGTGGCTCCACCTCTACAAAAACCATGGTGAGGACTGAAAGCCCGTCCAGCTCCTATCCCATGCCGAGCAGCCACCTCCGCTTGAGCTTCGCCCTAAGCTAGGCAAGGCAGACTCCACCTCCAGAGCAGACGGGCGGGCTTGCTCAGTCCTCAGCCCCCACCAGGCAGTACAAGGGCAGTGTCCTCCCTGCAGCCCCTGGGCTGGGGCAGGAAGGATAGCCCCAGTCCAGGGACACAGCCACAGCTGGGCTAGGGAAGGAACGAGACACAGGTGGGCACCAACACTACAGATATGAGAAACAGCCATAAAGAGTTTTAAAGCAGCGTGGTCATAAAGAGGAGACGCCCGTCTTTGAACTCTCCGAATATCAGTGCCTAGAGGTCCATCCTCAAAGTGGAAGAGCCTGGTCCTCAGGCCACTCACCCCCCACCCCCTGCACACACCAAGTGGGCACAAGGTAACACTAGACCACAGGATTCTCCTGTCATCTTGCCACCTGGACGCCTCCCCCATCCCACACTCCCAGATAAGGAAGCCCAGGGGTCCTCCACCACTCAGCCTCAGGCAAATTGATGGCCTCAACTTCTCCATCACCACCAAGCTGCCCTAGGCCTGGGCCCAGCTCATATTAAAGTATTCACGTGAAACCAGGTGTGGTGGCACACGCCTGGAGTTCCAGCTACTGGGAAGGCCAAGGCAGGAGGATCACTTGAGCCCAGGAATTGGAAATCAGCCTGGGCAACATAGTGAGACCCTGTCTCAAAATAAAAATAAAAATAAAAATAAAGTGCTCACATGCAAGCCAGGACAGGCAAGAACCTGCTCCCTGGTTCTGCCCAGCCTCCCCTCTATAGCCCTTGGCAGAGGCTCAGGGGCTGGCTGCCCCCACTGAACTGAGCAGTGGTGCCCAGGGCGCCTCACACTACAAACTTGTTCTTGGCGAGGGAGTTGCTCTTGGTGGCCGTGTCTGCGTGGGCCTGGTATCCGATAATAGTCTTCATGGAAAGGCCCAGGCGCTCTTTGTATACACGCCTAGGAGCGCAGGGCATGAAGGAAAGGAGATACAAGTAGTAAGCAGAGGGTCCTGGACGTAACCTAGGCCTGGGGCCTTTGCCCTCCAAACGCCTATCCTGGCTCCAGCCATGGCCACTCCTGTGTGACTTGCCCGTGCAGAATCCTAAAGGAGTTCTGCTAGAAATCATTGGAAATCCAGATTCCCACCCCTTTTATACAGGTGGGTAAGGAAGAAGAGGGCGAGGGTGTGGAGAGTTCTGGGGGTCTCCCTGGCAGGCCGGCTCACTCCCCACCCATCTCTTCCCCAGAAGAGACCCAGCGCTCTCACCCGATGTGCAGCACACTGGCCTGGTTCTCGGCCTCCCTGGTCCACACGGCGATCTTGTCCCCCTTGGTGCGGATGTTGATGACAGCCCCGCAGACTTCCCTGCTGTATTCTTCAAAGCTCTCCCCGACCAGACACAGCAACTGGCCCGGAGTGGAGATGGTGCCTCCAGCTGGGCACAGGAACCACCCCCACCTCCCTGAGACCACTGCTACCTGGAGACCCGCACCAGCCTCAGCTCTTCCCCTGCCCCCCCCCCGCCCCCCGGCTCCCCACTCACCGTCTCCAGCCACAGACGGTCCAGCTCGACATGACGCTGCTGCTTGGCAAGGCTGACCAGCCAGCGGCCACCACGCTTATTCCTGCCATCTTCCCACATGGGCTCGATGCCATCCTGTGAGGCAGGGTGGTGCAGAGTCAGCTGCCTCCTTTAGGGCAGAGAGCAGCAGAGCCCCAGCGCCCTTTGCCCAGGCCCTAAAGGCCAGCTTCTGTCCTTCTGCAAACAGGTGCCACCACCAGCCACAGCCCACAGCGATCATGCAGCCCCACAGGCCGCTGGGCCGCACTGTTGGCACCTCCTTTTCCTTTTACATGGTACTGCTGATTCAACCCAGAAGCCTTCTGCCTCTGAGCTACACCTCAGCCCTTTCCATTTTGAAACGGGGCCTCACGTTGCAGAGGTCTTTGCTAAGTTGCTGAGGCTGGCCTCAAATCTGCAGTCCTTCTATTCAGCCTCCCAAAGACTAGAATGATCGGTGTGCACTGCCACACCTGGCTTGTTGGTCGCCTTTTATAGCTTTGTCTGGGCGTGCGCTTGTCTCCTTTACTGAACAGAGTTCCTTAAGAGTTCAAATAACGGTGCCGTGGGAAGCCTCTGGGCAGACATTAGCGTGGGCAAGGGGAAACATCCCAGGCCTGGTGCATGGTCCCCAAACCCCACAGAAGTCACCGGGGATGGGGCTGGGCAATAGTGGTGAGAAATGTCCCAAACAATTCCGATGCCTGCGCCTAGTCAAGGGGCCGAGCCAGAAACGCAGGCTCTCTCCTCGATGCTCTGCCCCTCCCTTCCAGACTTGAGCGTTCAAGCTCAGCTGAGGTCTGTCCACTTTGACCGGTACCTCAGCCCTGGGAGAAGCTGTTCAGGGCTCCTGGCTCCCAACCCCTTCCCCCGGAGCAAGACAGAAGCTGAGAGGAATCGGCTCCCTGTCCCTTTGGAGGAGGGAGACCCCAAAGCAGAACTTACCTTGAACAGAGCGTAGTCACAGCCGGAAGAGAGCTTGCTGGCCAGCTGGATGTGATTGTACATCCTGGAGAGAGGCCCCACCCCGCGCTGAAAGCCCAGGAGTTGTAGGGCCTGCTGCCAGCCGACCCCAGGCCCTTCCCTGGCCCGTCTCCCACCACCTCTGGCCTCCCAGCTTCTGCTCACCAACCCTCACAGCCCACCTCATCACTGTGGCTTCCAGGGGCGAGCCCTGTGTACCCCTCCAGCTGGAGCCCCCCCCCCCATATGGGCTGGTGCCACAATTCTCACATCTCCTTCCATCACCCAAAGCTACTGAGGCAGCTTGACCCTCACTTGTGGCCGAGATGGGTTCAGAGAGGGGAAGGGACTTGCCCAGGGTCACAGAGCCATGGAATGGCAGCTAGCATCTGCTTCTGGCCTCTCCTACTCCTAGGCTTTCTCCCCAAGCCCCAAGAAACTTCAGGGGGTATCTGTGCTCCAACCTCAGTGCCCCTAGAGTGGGACCCACAAAGCCCTAGCCCTCAACAAATTCTGAAAGGACCCCCAAGAGGGTGGTACTGCCGTATAGTGAGCACCCCCAGCCCGGAGCCCCCCGGTCCAGCCCCCTAGGAGACAGACACTCACGCCCAGAAATCCTCTACGGTGTCAATCTTGGTGACCAGGTGCAGGTTGTCTTTCCAGGCCCGACTGTGGTCATTCTTGAAGAACCACAGAGCCCACCTGGTGGGGAAGAGGAAGCCGACTGTGCTTGTGTCTACTCCCAGCAGCATCTGGCTAATGGGGGGCGGGGGGCCCTGCTCCTTCAAGGACAAACTAGGAGATGAGATTTGGGGCACAGACCCTCCCCCACCTACACACTAAGGTGACTGAAGCTGCTTATCCTAAAGGGCTGAGGGAGTGAGGTGTCAGACACAGAATCTCAGCCAGTTTAGCTGGAAGGGTCAACAGAGTCCGAGGCTTGGACCGGCTCTGACATTTCACAGGTAGGAAACTGAGGCCCAAAGAGAAAGGGTGGCCCAGGACGCACAGCCAGAAGCACGGGGCTGGCCTGACAGTGAGGGTCTACGCTCAGTTCTGCAGACCCCCCCCACACACACACACCTGTTCTGTAGGGGGTGCAGCTCCCGCTTGACCCACTGGGGGCCTGCGCCCAGGGCCTTGCCAGGCAGAGGCAGTAAGGCCCTGGTTCCGGGAGGGTTCTGGGCTGCCTCCTGCTCCTGGTTCCACACACAAGCTGGCTCCCCCTCCTCTTCCTTCTTCTTGGCTTGGCTTTCACCCTCAGCTTCACTCACCTGGCCAGAAAAAAAGAACCCAAGATGGGGGCTTTAAGCCCTGGCTGCTTCCACACCTACCTACCGCTTCACCCCAGCCTTGCTCCAGCGGGGCAGGCGAGCCTACAGGGCTGACGGTAGCCATGCCGAGACTCCAGCTCCGCAGGGACCCGGCATCTAAGAGGCTCCAGCTGCCGGCTTTTAACCCAAGGCCAGCTGGAAGCACGTGTGGGGAGGGAGGCTTAGCAGGGCCCTTCTTTGGCGAGCACCTATTTAGTGAGCGCTTTCTGCAAGCAGGTCAGGACTCAGGAAACACCTGTAACCTGGCCGACTGGCCTCTGTTAGTGGGGAGCAAGGTTCACTGCTTGGGATCTGCCCCTAGGAAAGTGGGGTATGCATCTGAGGGGGGAAGACTGCCCCCACAGGTGAGCAGCAGCACAGAGCCAGCGCTGGGTACCAATCACGCCCTCAGTTCAGCTGCACATCATCTCCTTGGGCAGCCATTTACCTGGTCCCTGGAAACATCTGAGTGTTTTGTTTTTAATGGAATCATTAGCTAAAATTTAGAAACAGAGGGGTTTTATTTATCTATTTTATTTTATTTTATTTTATTTTTTTATTTTTGGTGGTACTGGGGTTCCTGGAAGCCCGTCTATCTCCGGACTACACTCCCAGACCTATTTTATTTTTGGAAACAGGGTCTCCTAAGCCAGCACGGCTGGCTTCGAACCTGCGCGATCCTCCTGTCTCTGCCTCCCAAGCGCGGGGATTACAAGCGTGCGCCACCACGCCCGGCCCTTATTTATCTATTTTATTATGTGACACTGGGGATTAAGCCCAAGGGCATTCTACCTCTAAGCTAAACCCTCAGCTCTATTTTCTTTTAAATTTTGAAACATATTTCGCTAAATTTCTGAGGCTGGCCTCGAACCTGTGATCCTCTTGTCTCAGCCTCCTAAGTACTAGGATTGCAGGCATATGACACTGGGCCTGGATGGGATTTCGGTTCCTCTTGAGGGTTTGTGATAGACCGGCACCATTAGGCCAGGCGGTGCCACAGTCATGCAGCCAGGGTTCAAGTCCTGCCTTAACATGGCCAAGTCCTTGGGCCATAGTTACCGCCTGTAAAAACGGAATGTTAATACACAACCTGGACACTTGTTGAGCGTAGAAGATGATATAAATCACGCAAGGTCCCTGGAACAAGACTTGGCACCGTGCTCCATGGTACTCAGGCTCCATCCTTGATGACGCTCCGTGATAGATGCTCGGGAGAAGTCAGCTGAGGCCTACCCTGGGGTGCGAAGGGGGCTGGAAAAGGAAAAGTGGGGGCACTCTGGCTCTGGACACACCCTTTCCTGGCCTTCTAAATAGCCCCTTTTCTGCAGGGGCTAAAGCCTTCCCAGGTTGGGTCTTTGTGGGAGGTACTGGGGATCAAACCCATGGGTGCTCTACCTCTGAGCTATACCCCCAGCCATACTTATTTATTTATGTGTTTATTTACATATTTATTTATTTATTTTGTGGTACTGGGGATGGAACTCAGGGGCATTCTACCTCTGAGCTACACGCCCAGCCCTATTTCTTATTCTTTATTTTGAAACAGGGTCTCACTGAGTTGCAAAGGGCCTCACTAAGTAGCTGAGGCTGTCCTTGAACCTGATCCTCCTGTCTCAGCCTCCCAAGTCCTCGGATTACAGATGTGCCCCACTCCCCAAGTTCTCGAACATTTCTCATCCGCCCCTCAGCCACTTTTGGGCCCCAGAGCTGTGACAGCACCCGCTCCTTCTCCCTCACAGCAGGGGAGCCTATGCCCGGCTGGAGGCCGCCACCAGCATCTGTTCAGCCCACATCCTACACCATACTCTGGTATGTGCCAGGCACAGGACAAGGACCCAGAAGCAATAATGAGTAACAGTGGGTTCTGGGCCGGGGCTCAGCAATGCAGCGCTTCCCTAGCAGGCACAAGGCCCTGGGCTCCATCCCTAGCAATGCACAGAAATACGTAAATGAGCCGGGTGGTGGCACACGCTTGTAATCCCAACATTCGGGAGGCTGAGACAGGAGGATCATGCATGGTTCACGGACAGCCTCAGCTGCTTAGTGAGGCCCTCTGCAACTCAGTGACACCCTGTTTCCAAATAAAGAATAAAAAATAGGGCTGGGGGTGTAGCTCGGAGGTCGAATGCCCCTGGGTTCCATTCCCACTGCCATAAATAAATAAATAAATAAATAAATGTAAATGAGCATGCTCAGCGCCATGGGAGTGGGGGGGTGCTCATCAAATACTCTCAGACACCTGAGTCCTCACAAGCACAAACCTCTGAAGGAAAGGGATTCGGGGATGGGAGGAGATAACAAACTCAGGCCCTAAACTGGGGCTTTGGAATAGCAGCTCTCAAGTGCAGGATCAGAATTGCCTGAAGGTAGGTGTGTGTGTGTGTGTGTGTGTGTGTGTGTGTGTGTGTGTTGTGTTACTAGCGATTGAGCCCAGGGCATTCTATCTCCGAGCTACACCCTCAGCCCTATTTTATTTTTTATGTTGAAACAGGGCGTCACTAAGTTGCTGAGGCTGCCCACAAACCTGCAATCCTCCTGTCTCAGCCTCCCAAGTACTGGGATTACAGGCATACACCACCATGGTGTGTGTGTGTGTGTGTGTACGTGCATGCACATGTCTGAGTATTGTGGGGGGGGCTTTTTGTGTATATGTGGTAAAGAGACTTGAACCCAGGGGCATTCTACCTCTGAACTACACTCCCAACCTTATTTTATTTTTTATTTTATTTTTTATTTCTTTTTGGTGGTACTGGGGTTCCTGGAAACCCTTCTACCTCCGGGCTACACTCCCAGACCTATTTTATGCTTTTTATTTGGAAACAGAGTCTCTTAAGCCAGCGCGGCTGGCTTCGAACCTGCACCATCCTCCTGTCTCCGCCTCCCAAGTGCAGGGATTACAAGCGTGCGCCACCATGCCCCTATTTTATTTTTTATATTGAAATAGGGTCTCACTAAGTTGCTGAGGCTGGCCTCAAACCTGTGATTTCCTGTCTCAGCCTCCCAAGTACTGGGAACACAGACACACACCACTTTTCCTAGCTGATAATTCTCATTTCTAACCAGCTCCCTGATGATGCTGGCCAAGGACCCCATTTTGAGAACCACTCACTTAGAGACAGATTGTTCACTGAGCCTGAAACCAAAATCATGAGCTAGAGGTCGGTAAGGGAGGGTATTTCAAAGAATAGGAACCCTGTTGTATGTACAAAGGCCCTGGGCAAAGGGAGCCTAGGGTATTGGAGGAAGCAATGAAAGGTTAGTGTGGCTGAAACCCAGAGGAGGAAGAGACAGATAAGCCCTTATCCTAGGTGCAGTGGTGAGCCCCTGTGCATTTCAGCAGATTCTCTGGACTGCTGCAGAGGGGCGTGTGGCTGCCAGAGCGAGCAGGAGAACATTTGGATGCAGATGCGATTGTCCAGGCGGCAGATGGGGTGGTGGAAAAGATGGAGAGATGACGAATGTACAGGTATTGAAAGGGAAATGCAAGGTGCTCTGCGATGGCCTGGAGAGGCGAAGTCGTTTTCCAGCTACCTTTTGCCACGTAACAGCCTGCCTCAGACGTAGGGCCTGAAACAGAAAGAATCTCTTATTATGCTCACAAATCTGAAACTTGGACAGCACCGGGAGGGACAGCGGGTGCCCGCTCCAAAAAGGAGGCCCGCTGGGCCGGCTCCCGGGTTGGGCCTGGAGGCATCTGGTCACTCGCACATGGGGCAGTTGATGCCAGCTGGCAGCTGGCACCTCAGCCGGGAGGAGAGCGGCTCCTGCCCCTCGTGGCATCTCCACGTGGCTGCCTGACTTCTTTGTGGCCCTGTGGCTGGGTTCCCAGGCTGAGCACCCTGTGAGACAGAGGGAGGAGTTGCCAGTATCTTAAGGCCGGAACCTAAGCCCCGGCTTGGCATCAGGCGTCTGCATCCTGTAGAGTCAGGGGCCTGAGTTCAAGGCAGGGGGTGTGACCCACTTCAATGGGAGGAGTGGTGGAGAAGTTTGGACAGAAGAAGCTCGGGAGGAGGCCCAGGCTTGGGAGAAATCGTGAGTCATGATGTCGTGGAGAAAAAGGAGGAAGGCCCCTCCCCGAGAGGCAGGTGTGTCCTCAGCAGCCCAGCCCTGAGCCTGGCATGGGATGGCCCTCAAAGCCACAGCACCCCTTCCCACCATTTTCTCATCTTCCAGCTTGGAGCAGCAGCCCCTGGAGTCTGGTTTGGGTGACTATGAAGAGATCCTAAAAACAAACCCCTAGATGGACCTGCTGGGTCCTTGTGCCTGTCCAAGGCCCACCCTGGCCCGTCTGTGGGGAGCATCTTCTCAGTGGGATCGAACAGGCAGGGGCTCTGGAACCCCAATCCTGCCCTTCTATTCCAAAAGTCCTCCAGTCTGCCCATGCCCCTCCTTCCCTGCTGTCCCACCCCAGGCAAGCCCCACCATCTCTGGCCTTGGCCACTGCATGAGTCTTCCAAACCCTCTCCGGCTTGCTCCTGTTTCCCCACAGAACATCCTCTCAGCATCTCAGGGAACCACCTAAAACAGTCATCTGGTCACTCCGCGCCTGTCTCCATTGAGAACCTTCCAGGTCAGGGCTGGGGATGTAGTTCAGTGGTAGAGAGTTTGTCTGGAGTGTGCAAAGCCCAATAAATCCTTAGGCACCCAGGAAGCGACCCAGAGTTTAGGCTCAGAGTCTCCATGACTCAGCCGTGCAGTGTCCAGGCACACTGTTTCTCCAACAGGCTGATTCTTCCTCTGGGCCTTTGTATTTATGGGTTGTTTTGTTTCATTTTGGTTTTGGTTTGGTTTGGTTTTGCCACCCCTCTCCAGGCCATTTTTAAGTTTTGAAACAGGATCTTGCTAAGTAGCTGAGGGTGTCAGTAAATTGCTGAGGCTGTCCTCCAACCTCGTGATCCTCCTCTCTCAGCCTCCCAAGTACTGGGATGACAGGTGTGCGCCACCACGCCCAGCTGTCTTCTGCATTCTAGACATGATTAATATCCTCTCCTTGTCCTTCAGGGACTCAAATGTCACCTCTCTGTCTGTCCTATCCAGAGAGGACCACTCTCCCCATCCACTCTAACTTATCACTCTGTTTTATTTCCTTCTTAGGACATAGCGTGACTCATTCATTCATTCATTCATTCATTCAACAAATACTGGCTTACCTGTTACTATTGTGTCAGGCACTGTTTAGGCTTTGGGAAACACAGCTGTGAACAAAATTGATGATTTCAGCCTGCTTGGAGGTACATACCTATAACCCTAGTACTTGGGAGGCTGAGACAGGAGGATCACAGGCTTGAGGCCAGCCTCAGCAGCTTCCTAAAATCTCAGCAACCTAGAGAGACTCTTTCAAAACAAGAAATAAAAAAAAGGGCTGGAGATGTAGCTTGGAGGTAGACTATCTGTGGGTTCAATCCCCAGTACTACAAAAATTGAAAAGAAAAGAAAAATTGGTAACTTCTCGCCTTTGCTTTGGAACACCCCTTGGACCTCCTCTCTGTTCTGTTGCTACTCAGTGCGCGGCGTCTCACACGTCACGCACGCGGTGGTCCTGACCTGGATCCAGGAGATGGCGCCGCCTGGGTGTCTACAGAGTTACGTCCCAAGCTGCATGCCTGGCTGCCCCCTGGCCCCAGACTGGCTCCTCCCATGGTCTCCTGCATCCTTCCAATTGCTCAGACAAAAACTTCACGGTGTTCTGTACTCCTGTTCTTCCAGCCCATCAGCACATCCACCTTCTTCTGTTCTGCCTTCGGAGCATACAGAGGGCCAGACCCTTCTCTGCACCTCCGTGACCACCACCCTAGCCCAAGTGACAGACAGTCATCTCTCCTGTGTTTTGGCCACGGCCTCTGAACTGGGCCCCAGCTTCCACGCCCAAGAGCAGTCCACTGCCAACACAGCAGCCGTTCAAAATGAAAGCGTGGCCATACCTCCTCCGTTCACTCTGGAGGCCTCCGCCATCTCTCTGACCCTCCTCTGCATCCCCAAGGCCCCTCCCCGGCTCTGCGCCAGCCACACAGGCCTTCACCCCTGCAGATCCTCAGCCTGCCCCGCACCGGCCTCGGGGCTTCTCCTGGGCTTCCCTCCTTCCTAACCTTGCTCAGGGGCCTTCCCTACCAGCAGTCTGGGTTCAGACTGTCTGCGCACGCCAGCCAGCTCTTCCTTTCTGTCTCTCCCTCCATCCCGCCCCTGCCCAGCATTCCTCACCTGGCACTATAATTTTTGTGTGTGTGTGGTACTGGGGATAGAACCCAGGGGCGTTCTATCTCTGAGCCACACCCGCAGAGTCCAGAGGCCTGAGCTTTGCCATTGGTGCCCCAAGGGGGCGGGGTGACATCAGAAATCTGCGGCTAGAAAGCTAGAAAATAGAGGCCTCGTATTTAAGACCTTTTTAGGAACAGCACATATATAAAAAAAGAAACACAGACCTGGAAAATGTTAACAGTTGGGGGATCTGGGTGAAGGATATTTGGGTAGCCATTGTACTCAGGTTGCAACTTTTCTGTTTTTTTTCTTATTTTATTCCAGCAACTTTCCTCTAGGTTTGAAATTTTTCAAAATAAAAAATGTTAGGGGAAGAAGAAACAGTGACAGAGGTGTGGGGTCCCTAATAGTCATTCTCCCATTCTCGCGGGTGTGTCCTGGGAAGCCACACGCCCAGCAAATGCCCATACTTTCCTGGCCTCCCTGCAGCCTGGAGTGATTAGTAAGACATCCAGAGGCGCTGGACGTCCAGGATGAGTCACCACTGCCCCGGCCCTGCAAGAGCGCCACCTCCTCCTCCTCCCCTCAGCAGAACACTTGCCCTGCTTCTCCTTGGCAGTGGCCTCGGGGTCCCAGACCGGGGCTGGAGAGGCTGGGGCTGCACATGTCAGTCACATATCTGGGCTGCAAGGAAGGCTGGGAAAGCAGGCATTTGGCACAGTCCATTCTTAGAAAGGGAGGCATCTCTGCTTCATAAGCTAAGCAGAGATACCTTTCCCAAACATAAGCAGCAGACAATTCCAATGCCCCAAAGCCAAACATAACTACAGCTATCTCCTCTATGTTGATTTTAAAAATCATACAAGTAAGATGGGCACAGTGGCGCATCTCTAATTCCAGATCTTGAGAGGCTGAGGCAGGAGGAAGTTCAAAGTCAGCTTCGGCAATGTAGTAAAACCCTTGCCTTGCAGCGTGTAGTGGCGCACGCTTGTAATCCCCGCGCTTGGGAGGTTAGAGACAGGAGGATTGCGTAGGTTCAAAGCCAGCCGCGCTGGCTTAAGAGACCCTGTTTCCAAAAATAAAATACGTCTGGGAGTGTAGCCCAGAGGTAGAAGTTCTTCCAGGAACCCACCCACCCACACAAACACAATATATATATATATATATATATATACATATATATATGTATGTATATATATGTATGTATGTATATACGTATATGCATATATATTTTTTTATTTTTTTTTAAGAGCTAGGGATATAGCTCAGAGGTAGAAACTCCCCTGGGTTCAATCCTCAGTACCATAAAATCATACAAGTAAAATACTCTCTACACTATCCAAGGTAAAATAAAAAGCACAAAGAAGGAAGGGGATGGGATTTAGAAGACTTCTCCCCGAGCCCTCTCCCTACTCCCAGGGCAAATCTTCACAGTCTTTTGGAAGTATTGCAGATGCATTCTTTGTATAGCTGGACATACATAAGTATGGTTATTTCTTGGCATCTGTGGGGATTGGTTCCAGGACCCTGTTTAGATACCCAGATCAGTAGACATTCAAGTGGCTTAGTATCTGCATATAACCTGCATGCATCCCGTGTGTGTGTGTGTGTGTGTTACTGGGGATTGGACCCAGAGGCTTTCTACCTCTGAGCTCTACCCCCAGCTCTATTTTATTTTTTATTTTGAAGCAGGATCTTGCTAAGTCGCTGAGGCTCTCACTATGTCTTTGAGGTCGGCCTCGAGCCCGTGATCTTTCTGTCTCGGTCTCTCAAGTACTTGGATTGCAGGTGTGCACCACTGCACCTGGCTCTACTTTTTTTTTTTTTTTTTTTGGTGGTACTGGGGTTCCTGGAAGCCCTTCTACCTCTGGGCTACACTCCCAGACCTATTTTTACATTTTCATTTTTGGAAACAGGGTCTCCTAAGCCAGCGCGTGCGGCTGGCTTCGAACCTGCGCGATCCTCCTGTCTCCGCCTCCCAAGCGCGGGGATTACAAGCGTGCGCCACCACGCCCGGCCTGCTTCTACTTTAAATCATCTCTGAGTCAGGCGTGGTGGCGCACGCTTGTGATCCCAGCATTTGGGGGCTCAGACTGGAGGATCGAGGTTTGCAGCCAGCCTCAGCTACTTAGTGAGGCCCTCTGCACTTAGTGAGACCCTGTCTCAAAATAAAGAATAAAAAATAGGGCAGGGGATGTAGCTCGGAGGTCGAATGGCCCTGGGTTTCATCCCTAGACCCATACACATACAAAAAATCATCTCTAGATTACTTATAATATCTAATAAAATATAAATACTATGTAAGTAGTGGTTAGACTACCATTTAGGAAATAATGATAAAAAATGTCTGTTATACTCTACACAGATACAATTTTCTCTCCCAACTATTTTTATTTGTATTTGGTTGAATCTGAGGAGAGAGAACCCTCAGATATGGATGTGTATGTGTATATTTAGGTGTATATATATGTGTATATTTGTATATAAAGTGTCTGCATAATGTCGATAGTATGTGATAAGTACATGTATATTTACTGAAGTATACTTATATATTAATATAGCATATAGATAAATAGAAAAATGTATATGTACTTATATATTAAGTATATATAGGTATGTAATATAACTTTCTATGTATTGAAATTGGCTCATCAATGCATAAGAGTTTAGCATGCTGCGTCTCCCACAGCACATCTTTTTTTTTTTTTTGGTACTAGGAATTGAACTCAAGAACATTCTACCTCCAAAGTACACCCCAACCCCATTTTATTCTTTTTTTTTGAAACAGAATCTCACTAAAATGCTAAGGATTTTTCCTTTCTTCTTTCTTTCATTTTATTTTATTTTTGCAGTACTGGGAATTGAACCCAGTACTGGGCATTCTGCCTCTGAGCTACACCCCAAACCTATTTTATTTATTTATTTATTTATTTTTTATTTATTTTTTTTTGCGGGTCTGGGGATGGAACCCAGGGGCATTTGACCTCCAAGCTACACCCCCTGCCCTATTTTTTATTCTTTATTTTGAAACAGGGTCTCACTGAGTTGTGGAGGGCCTACTAAGTAGCTGAGGCTGTCCGCGAACTGCGATCCTCCAGTCTCAGCTTCCTGAATGCTGGGATTACAGGCGTACGCCACCATGCCCGGCTCCCAACCCTCTTTCATTTTTTATTTTGAAACAGGGTCTCATTAAGTTTCAGAGGGCCTCACTAAATAGCTGAGGCTGTCTGCAAACCTGCGATCCTCCTGTCTTAGCCTCCCAGGCACTGGGATAGCAGGTGTGTACCACTGTGGCCCAGCTTCAAAGCCACATACTGACACACCCCAATGCCACAGAGCCTGGCCCGTCTGATCTAACCACAGCAGAGATGCCAACATGCAGCTGTGCCACAGTTAACCTAGCCACTCTCCTACAGAAAGGCATTTAGATTCTTTTGAGGGTTTTTGGTTTGTTTGTTTTTTGCTTTTTTTTTTTTTTTTTTTTTTTTTTGCTGCAATGCACCTTGCTACCATGAACATCCCTGAACAAATGTCTGTGTGCACTTGTGTAACTAGGGATCCATGGGATAGATTCCTGGAAGGGGAGCCATTGCCTCAAAAGAAGCATACATTAATGTGTTGAGTATACATTGCCAAATTGCCTTCCAAAAAGTCCGTGCCAATTTGGTGCCCTCCCAGTGGCCTGTGAACATTTTTACCTGAGCCACGTAGGTGCAGCTGCGGGATTCACCTGTCATTTATATGCCCTGCCTCCCTGACCACAGTGTTTTGTCCCTGCTCTAGCCGTAGCCTAAAATCCCCTTCCTGCCATGTCTGCTCCATGAGGTCTTACCCATCCCGCAAGGCCTCGGCTCAGTTATCACCGCCTCTTTACTGTCTTCCCTCACACGCCTAAGATGTCAGAGCAGAGCTTCCTGGAAATAATTCTAGCATAGGGCTGACTGAGGGCCTACTATGTGCCCATTCTCTATAACCATCTTCACAGTTGCCAGTATAACTGCACCAAAAAGTAGTCTTGTCTTTCTCTTCATCCCTATCCTGGCTGCTTTGCTGTTAACTGTTCCTAAGCATGGTCCTGCCTCAGGACCTGTGCACTGCAGTCCTCTCTCTCTCTCTCTCTCTCTCTCTCTCTCTCTCTCTCTCTCTCTCTCTCTCTCTCTCTCTCTCTCTCTCTCTGGATCTTGCTTTCACCCACCTTGGCCTTGCTGCGTCTCTGGGGCCTCTGCTGCTAACTCAGCTTCTTGCAGAGAACTTCCCTGATGACTGTCTCAAACACTCCTCCTCTGGTCACTCTGTTAGGTCACCTTTTTATTATCTCCATAACAAGTCTCACAAGCTAAAATCCCCTTGTTCGGTTGAAGTGTCCAGGCTTTCAGTTGTTTTTGTCCTGCCTCCCATCTCTGCGTCTGCGTGTACAAAACAGAGGCTCTCCCCGACAGCGGGGGCCTTGTTTCCTTCCCACTGTCTCCACCTCGAACCTGCCTAAGGCTCAATAATCATGGGAATTAACCAACCGCGTTTTACAGCGGAGGAAACTGGCCTTCAGAAAGGAGAGCTAAGAGCCCAAGGCCCCATGGCCAATAGCGAACGCAGCTAGGATTCGAACCCATTGAACTCCAAAGCAACCTCATCCCCCCCCCCCACTCTTAGCTCTCCACAGCACCCCTCCACCGCCCCGAAAAGCCGTGCGAGTCGCCTGGTCCCTGGCGCGTCCTCGGGAGCTGTCACCCTCCCCGCCCCCTGTCAGTCAGGCCGAGGGGGCGGGCGGCCGCCAGGGGGGGCGCTGAGCTCAGAGCTGCCGCAGCGCCCGAGCCCAGCGAGCCGAGCCGAGCCGAGCGCGGGCGGGCCGAGGAGCACCCGGAGGCCACGCGCCCCAGCCGCTGCCCCTGCTCGGGCCGGGACCTCAGCGCTGACCGCGGCCGGACCCCAGCGCCCCCTCCCAGCCCGCCCGGCCGAGCCCCGCTCCGCTCTCTGCAGCCCGCAAGCCGCAGCTCCATCCCCATCCCGGCCCCGCAGCCAGGTGAGGGAACCGCCGGGGACGGTTTGGAGAGGCCGGCGGACAGCTCGGGGCGGCTGGGGTGCGGAGGGGTGCTAAGTGCAGGGGGGCTGCTGAGAGGGCGGCAGAGAGCGCGTCAGGGCACCCGGAGTGCGTGTGTCTGTTTGCAACTGTCTGGGTGGCCGTGTGGACGTGCGTCCGCGCCCTGTGTGTCCGTCTGCCCTGCATGTGCACATGAATGTGTCCGTGCTGTGTTTGTGTGCACGGCCATGTGACAGCTCTGCGGGCGCAGGGAGGTCCCGAGTCTCCGCGCCCAGCTCAGCTCGCCGGTTCCGCGGGGCTGCAGGTTGCAGGGCTCCGGATAACTGAGGCGACGGCCCCTCCCGTGTCCCCGGGTTTCAAGGACGCCAGGACTCCCCGAGGCCTTGCAGTGGGCGAGGTGGGAGGGCAGACAGGAGGGGGCTCCGGGACCCAAAGGGCGTCGGGTCCGGGCGAGGGAGGGCCGGGGACACCCGTGTCCCCGGGGAGGGGCTGGAGCGAGGTGCGGAGGTAGAGCGCGGGTGCCGTGTGTTCGCCCTCCCCAGGCCGCCAGAATGGACGTGTTCATGAAGGGCCTGTCCATGGCCAAGGAGGGCGTCGTGGCTGCAGCCGAAAAGACCAAGCAGGGGGTCACCGAGGCAGCTGAGAAGACCAAGGAGGGAGTCCTCTACGTCGGTGGGCAAGGGTCGGGGCTTCCGGGGGTGGCATGGTTTGGGTGACCTCTGAGGGTATGAGGACAGGGTCCTCAGAAGGAGTGGGGGCCCGGGCAGGAGAATGTGAGTCAGCAGATGGGGTAGGTCAGCAGGGGTCACTGGGGACAAAGCCGGGCATGGCAGGCCACTGGGAGGGGATGAAGATGGGGTTCAGCCGGAAACCCCAGGCCAGGGCAGTGATGGAAGCAGAGAGCCTGCCTTTTCTTATTATCATTATTTAAAAGTACCTCTGAACCCCTGCTATAGGCCAAGTCCTGTGGGAAACACCAGAACCTCCACACCTCATATAATGCTCCCAGTCCATTGCACAGATGAGGGGAAACTGGGGCTCCCAGGTGTTTAACCACCTGCTCAAGGTCACCCGGCTGGTGAGGCCTGAAGTTGGGGTTTGGACGCACCTTTTGGGACTCAGAAACCCAACCCCTCCCCTTGGGAGCCCTCCCTCCTGTTCCTGGGGGCTCCCTCCCAAGCTACCCTCTGACTGAACTGCTCCCCAGACCCCCTGCCTTCCAGGGTCTGTGGGTCCACCATTGCCACCCCTCCTCTGTCCACGCTCCTCGCAGCTGCCAGCTGGTGTCAGGAGAAAGGCCAGGTGGTTAAAATCTCTCACCTTGAGCGTGAAAGATGCATGTAGGGTCATTTGCATAAAGTGAAGAAAGGCTGAGAACTGACATTTACTGAAATTTTAGACCCCTCCCCCCAGCCCATGTGGTGATTCAGGGCTTGCTTCTGTGGAGTGAGTCTAATTTCCCCCTCTGCAGATTCGAAAGGGCTGGATAACTTGCCCAAGGTCATGGCAGGTTTAAATTGTGGCAATTTGCAAACTATTGAGTGGCTACCTGCTGTGTGCACCTAGGGAGGCCTTGGTGTGGATGCTGAGGATGTAACCATGAGCCGCAGGCAAAGGTGCCCAACTCCTGATGGTGATGCAGACTATGTTAATGGGATTTGACGTCAAGTGGCGGGTGTGTGTCCCATTTGGGGGCTCAGGTGAAAACAGGAGGTAGTGTTTAAGCTGAGTGCTGAATAATGAGCCAGGTAGGAGAGAGAGGAGGCGGAAAAGGCTGGAGAGCCAAGGGCAGGAAGTTGTGAGAGATGAGATGGAGCTGGTGAGTGAGGGGCAGTTCAAGGGGGGCTGTGGAGACACCTGTACAAGTGGCGCACACCTGTAATCCCAGTGCTTGGGAGGCTGAGACGGGGGTGGGGGTGGGGATCACAGGTTTGAGGCCAGCCTTGGCAACTTAGTGAGATACTCAGTAACTTAAGGAGACTCTGTTTCAAAATAGAAAAATAAAAGAGCTGAGGGTGTAGCTTGGCAGTAGAATATGCCTGGGTTCTACCCCTAGTACCAAAAAATAAAATAAAAGGAGAAGCCGGGTATGGTGGTGCACGCTTGTAACTCCAGAGTTCGGGAGGCTGAGACAGGAGGATGGTAGTTGGAGGGCAGCCTCAGCTACTTAGTGAGGCCCTTTGCAACGCAGTGAGACTCTTTCAAAATAAAGAATAAAAAAATAGGGCTTGGGGTGGAGCTCGGAGGTAGAATGTCCCTGAGTTCCATCCCCAGTACCGCAAAGCAAAGCATCGTTGTATGTGCCATGAGAGACTAACAAGGACCTGGGAGGATCAGACTTCAGTTTAGAAAGGTTCCTCAGTCCTCTGGGGACAGGTGAGCTGCAGAAAGGCCCTCTGGAGCTAGTGTGGCCACCAGATGAGTGTGGCGGTGGGATGGACATGAGAAGGCTTGAGCTGTCTACCTGATGCCAGCTCTACCTCCCTCCTGCCTCCTTCCCGGTTCCTTCAGTTCTGTTGGTCTCTGTCACTATTCTCTCTGATAATAGGCTCTGCCCCTTTAAGCCAAGTTGCCCTTCCCCTTAGACTGGTACCTCCCATCTTCCCCCTGACCAGAAACCCCCTATGATGCCTTAGTTCCTACATATGAAAGCCTCAGCTCCCCGTAGCCTGGCGTTCAGTGCCCTTCATGATCCTCAGCCTACATCTCCAGCTTCATTTCTCACCATACCCAAATCACACCTCCCTGTACCTTGGTGACAGTGTTACTGAGCCTGGGTCACCCATTCCAGCCTCCTTCCACAAACTCCACCTTCTCCCCATTTGTTGAGGCCCAAGTAGTATCCCCTCCCCTCTCCTGCAGCCCGTGGAAAGTTGAACATCCTCTCTCCCTACTTGACACCCAGGAACTAAAGCTCCTCCTCGGTCCTTTCCTTCAGACAGTGAGCTATTGGCCCAAGCACATGCCGATGAGCATTTGTGGGAGGTTTGAATGGTGGGCTCGCAGTCCACCGCCCTGTCTCCTGGTTCTGGCTGATCTTAGCCCTGAGTGCCTGCCTTCCCAAGGGGCCCCACAACCTGCCAGCTCACCCACTTCTGAGTTATCAGTGCTCATCTGGGTTGCTGAATCCTTGGCATTGAAGATGCCCCACTCCCTGGAGGGTCCTCACCACACATCAGGTCTATTGCCCCCCTTTCTCTCTCCCTTCCCTTTCTTTCTTTCTTTCTTTCTTTCTTTCTTTCTTTCTTTCTTTCTTTCTTTTTTTCCCTGGGATTGAACCCAAGAGCATTCTAACTCAATGCTACACCCCCAGCCCTTTTTATTTTTTATTTTGAAACCGGTTATGGCTAAGTTACTGGACACTGCGGACCTCAAACCTGCAATCCTCCTGTCTTAGCCTTCCATGTACTGGTAGCAGGCGTGTGCCACCAAGCTCCAGTGTCCTGGGAAGGCTCAGCCAGTGTCACGCATGCTAGTCACCATCTGCACATGGTTGTTAGACTCAGCCTGCACCTGAGACTCCCCACGTGGGCCAGAAGGAGGGGTTCAACCATTGTTAGGAAGAAAAAGTTGAGAAGAAATGAACTAGGGGGCAGTGGCATATGAGTAGTCATGCATTAGCAGCGTGGGGGACACCTCAAAACTCATGGCTTGAGCCAGATGCAGTGGCGCATGCCTGTAATCCCAGTACTTGGTGGCTGAGACAGGAGAATTGCAGTCTTGAGGCCAGCCTCAGCAACATAGGCCCTCAAGAACTTAGTGAGACCCTTTTCAAAAGAAAAAATAAAAATAAGACTTGGTGTATAGCTCAGAGATAGAACACCCTGGGTTCAATCCCCAGTACCACAAAAATGAATTTGGGGTCTAGCTTGGAGGTAGAATGCCCTTGAGTTCAATTCCCAGTAAAACACACACACACACACACACACACACACACACACACACACACACACACGATAGCTTTCTTGTCCCCAGCTCCAGCTTTCTCCCATCTTGGGCTATATACTCACAGAAGAGTTGGTAGCAGGGGTTTGGGAATAAAGAGGACGTGACTTTCGGGGGTGGTGCTGTTCTCCTGTAATCCCAGTACTTGGCAGGCTGAGACAGGAGGATCACAGGTTTGAGAACAGCCTTAGCAACTTGGTAAAAACTCTCCACAACCTAGCCAGACCCTGTTGAACAAAAAGGGCTGTGGGTGTAGCACAGAGGTAGGAGGCTGGTTTCAATCCCCAGCGCCCCCTACACACACACACACACACACACACACACACACACACACACACACACACACTAAACCTGAATGCCTCTTCAGCCACTCACTGGTTGCAGAGTGAGGCCAGCCTCAGCAACATAGGCCCTCAAGAACTTAGTGAGACCCTTTTTGCTGAGCCTGGGTTTTCCATCTGCAAAGCGGGGACAATCTCAACAGCACCTCTGCCCCCCAGGCTGGGAGAGGCAGGTCGCATGCCTTGCCCAGCGTTGGCACCCAGTGAACACCCACTAGGGGCATGAGGTGTCAGTGCCGCGGCGGGTGATGGGGCTGGGAGGCCTGAGAAGGTAGGTATGGAGGGCTCAGTAAGTCAGGGAGGAGGCGGAAGTCGCTGCACTTGACACCCCTGCCCCCACACACCGTGCTGGACTCTTCCCTTGGCTCACACTCCTGAAATGTGTTCCTTTCTCTCCCTGCAGGAAACAAGACCCGAGAGGGGGTGGTACAAGGTGTGGCCTCAGGTACCAGCCCAGCCCTGCCGTAGCCCCCTCCCCTCAGCCCAGCCTGCAATCTCCCGGGGATCCAGAAGGCCGTGGGGAGGCTCCCAAGGGTCTGTGGGGGTGCTCCCAGGAAGGGCATGCCCTGGGGAGCGGTGTGGGAGAATCTGCCTCCTCCACCCTCGCCTGCCTCCCCACCCCTGCCTGGCTCCCCTCCCCACTCCAGTGGCTGAGAAAACCAAGGAGCAGGCGTCACATCTGGGAGGAGCCGTGTTCTCTGGGGCTGGGAACATCGCAGCAGCCACCGGCCTGATGAAGAAGGAGGAGTTCCCCACCGACCTGAAGGTGAGCTGGCCTCCTCCACAAGCGCAGGTGCCCATGCTGCCTGGCACACAAACCACCACCAGCTGGTCTGGGGCACACACATCCTTGTCTCTCATGGTGCAGGGCTGAGCTAGACTCAGCTCAGAGTGAGACTTCAAAGATATGCCAGGATGCAGCAGTCCTGTGATAGGGACTCTGACCCACGTGAAAGTAACCAGACCACTCCTGGACATGTCTGCAGGTGCCTCTGGTTATTCATTCATTTCTTTTCACTGAATGAATGTCCATGCCAATGAGGAGTTGTTTTAGAGGTTCCCACGAGTGAATGTTCATTCATGCAGCTGACCTTGTGTGTCTGTGTGTGTGTGGAGGGTGCAGCTCAGAGCTAGAATGCCCCTGGGTTCAATCCCTAGTGCAGGAAAAAGAAAGGAGAGAGGGGGGGGAGGGAGAGGGAGAGGGGAAGAAGAAGAAGAAGAAGAAGAAGAAGAAGAAGAAGAAGAAGAAGAAGAAGAAGAGGAGGAGGAAGAGGAGGAGGAGGAGGAGGAGGAGGAGGAGGAAGGAGAGGAGGGGAGGGGAGGGGAGGAGGGAGAAGAAAAGGCTAGAGATGCAGTTCACTGGTAGAGTGGAAGTCTAGCATGGGCAAGGCACTGGGTTTCATCTCCAGCATTGTGGAAAAAATGCATAAGGAAGCCAGGCACACACAAGCTGTGTTGGGAGCATGATCTATATGTCACACACTTGTGTGTGTGTGTGTCTTCCCAGCATGGTGGTGCACACCTGTGATCTCAGTACTTGAGAGGCCGAGACAGGAGGATGGCAGGTTCATGGCCAGCCTCAGCAACTTAGTGAGGCCCTCTGCAATTTAGTGAGATCCTGTTTCAAAATAAAAATAAAACAGTGTAGCTCAGCAGTAGTCTGTCTCTGGGTTCAATCCTCAGTATAAAATAAGCATAAAGAAGAAAAAAAAATAGCCCGGTGTAGTGATGCACACTTGTAATCCCAGTGCTTTGGAGGCTGAGACAGGAGGGTTGCAGGTTCAGAGCCAGCCTCAGCTACTTAGTGAGACTCTGTTTCAAAATAAAGAATAAAAAAATAGGGCCGGGGGTGTAGCTCAGAGGTAGAATGTCCCTGTGTTCAACCTTCAGTACCCTCCCAAAAAATAAAAATAAAAATAGGGCTGGGGGTGTAGCTCAGAGGTAGAATGCTCTTGGGTTTAATCCTCAGTACCCACCGAGAGAGAGAGAGAGAGAGAGAGAGAGAGAGAGAGAGAGAGAGAGAGAGAGAGAGAGAGATGAGAGAGATACTTGAGATGGAGGGCTTCTCTAAGAAAGTGACCTTTGAGCTGATACCCAAGGGATGAGTGAGAGGGGGCTGTAAGATGTGTGGGAAGGTATTTCAGGCAGTTAGGGACAGGAGGTACAAAGGCCCTGAGGCACACGCAAGCTGGGTTGGGAATATGATCTGTATGTCACACACTTGTGCGTGTGTTTCCCCAGCGGAGTGGTGGTGACTACTCATGTGTGTGTGGAGACAAAGGACTTCATTAGGATACCCTGTAGGAGAATTGTGAGCTCCCGAGCCCCACAAAACTGGATTCAAATCCCAGCTCTGCTACTACCAGGATGTGTGACCCTGGGCAGGTCCCATCATGTCTCTGAGCCTGATTTTCCACCGGCAACATGGAAGATGAACACAGTAGGGCTCTTAGGCAAATTAGAGATAACTTAGATGAGAGATTCTCAGAGCTCGAACAGGCATCTGAATCACCAGGAGGCGGGATGAAAATACATAGGCTTGCCCCATCACTGGAATTTGAGATTCAGTAGGTCTGACGTGGGGCCTGAGACATTGCAGGTGATTCTGATGGTGCAGTTCTAGAGACCACACCTTGAGACCACTGAGGTACAGAGAGAGGCTGGCTGGCACACAGTAAATGCCCAGCCAGAGACTGGCTGCGTGATCAGGCAAGCAGTCCAGGCCTGCCCTCGGAGATCATGTGACCATGGCCACACCTGGACGTGAGCCGCTGTGACAGTGTGACAGCCCTCTGCACCTGTGCAAGTGAGTCCATCCATCTCCTGCGGTGGCCCGTGTCTGTCCACGTCTGTATGCGGTGGGGCTGGGGCTCTCCCTTCATTTGTATGGGTGATCTGTGTGAATTCTGTTGAGCGTATCCAACAGGGTGGGGACACTGCATGCCTCCTCCGCTCCAGACATTTTGCACATTTGGGAGTCTGGGTCTTAGCTGGGCCTGGTGATAGGTGCTTGTAATCCCAGTACTTGGAGGCTGAGCCAAAAGGATGACAGGTTCAAGGCCAGCCTCAGTAACTTAGAGAGACCCTGTTTCACAATTAAAAAATAGCTAAGGTGGGTATGGTGGTGCATGCCTGTAATCCCAGTACTTGGGAGGTGAGACAGGAGGATTGCAAGTTCGAGGACAGCCTTAGCAAGTAGTGAGACTCTCATTAACCTAGTGAGACCCTGTTTCAAAATAAAACTAAAATAGGACTCAGAGGTAGAATGTCCCTGGGTTCAAATAAATAAATAAATAAAGCAAGCAAGCAGGGGAGCAGATAGCTCTGTGTAGACCCACACTGGATTCAACCCCCAGTACTGTGGGGGAAAAGTCTGGATTAACTCAGAAGTTCTGGTTCAAGTTCTTTCTCTGCATTTTACCACTTGTAAATGGAAAATCACTTCCCATTTCCCATAATCATGTTATCAGTAACCACTCCCATCCATTGATCCCTAGATGCTTTATATGGAGTGACTCACTGAATCTTCACAATATTTCTTAAGGAAGGCTCCACAACTAGCCCATTTTACAGATGGAACAACTGAGACTCAGAGAATAAAGTGACTTGCCCAAGATCCCAGGCCCTGCCTGCTTGCTTTATAAGGTGGTTGGGAAGATAAGCTGGGATCTGTATGAGAGAGCAACTTGGTGCCAACACAGGGCCAGGGCCTGTGCTGGGTAGTGGCGTGCACAGAGAGGCAGGTCTCGTCCTGGAATGTCAGCTCGAAGCTCTTTGTCATGGGCCTTTGCACAGAATCATTTCTCTTTGGCCACCAGTGCTTGTAGACACATCAAAGGTACTCCCTCAAGGGAGCTAAAATCAATTATAACCCCAGCAGCAGCCTTCCCAGGCCCCCTGGGGTGGAGGAACCCATGCAGGCCCAGCATGCAGCATCATCCTCGTTTCCTGCCCAGACTGCCATGATCAGAGGTGAAATGACTTGTCTCAGGTCAAATAGCTAGCCAGGCCAGGCAGGGGTATATTTTTAAGTTAAAAAAAATGTTTTTGGTGCTGGGGATTGAACCCAGGGCCTCACATGCTAAGCACATACATGCTCGGCACTGAGCTACAGATTCAGATCTTAAGTTACTTTTTATTGAAGTGCAATATGCACGAAGCTCCATGAAACTTTCAGAGAGGATTCGTCCATATAAGCAGCAGCCAGCTCAAGACACAGGACACTGTGCCCCTTCTAAGTCCTTACCTTGGGGCTGGCACTAGGGCAGGCGAGGAGGGGTGTGGGGCACTCGCTCACCGGGCATCCTCCGCATGGCCTTAGGAGCAAGTGCCTCCCTAACATTTGCACCCGACGGCGGCAAACTTCTCTCTTCCCAATCCTGACCCTGCCCAATCCCCTCCAAGGACTCGCTTCCTGACTTCTGCCGCCACAAGTCAGTAGCCGAGTGTTTCCACTTCGTGTAAATGTCATGACACAGTACATGCTCTGCTGTATCTGCCTTCTTTCATTCAATAGTCAGTCTGTGATTCAGCCCTGCTCTTGTAAGCATTGTAGTTCTTAATTCTTTTTGTATAGTATTCCACTGCCTGGTTAGAACACAATATACACGCACCCATTCTACTGTTGTTGTACATCTTGGTTGTTTCCAAACAACGTGCTCAAGCTGGAACTTTTTATTTATTTATTTATTTATTTATTTATTTATTTATTTATTTATTAGTGTGTGTGGTACTAGGGATGGAACCCAGGGGCATTCTACCTCCGAGCTACACCCTCATCCCTATTTTTTATTCTTTATTTTGAGACAGGGTCTCACTAAGTTGTGGAGGGCCTCCCTAAGTAGCTGAGGCTAGCCATGAACCTGCGATCCTCCGGTCTCAGTCTCCCAAGCACTGGAATTACAAGTGTGCGCCACCAAGCCTGGCTAAGCTAAAACTGTGTGTGTGTGTGTGTGTGTGTGTGTGTGTGTGTGTGTGTGTGTGTTACTGGGGTTCCTGGAAGCCCTTCTACCTCCAGGCTATACTCCCAGACCTATTTTTATGTTTTTATTTGGAAACAGGGTCTCCTAAGCCAGCAAGGCTGACTTCGAACCTGCGCGATCCTCCTGTCTCCGCCTCCCAAGCGCGGGTATTACAAGCGTGCGCCACCACGCCCGGCTAAGCTGGAACTTTTTAAAACCATGTTTCTTCCTGGGGTTCTGGTCATAGCTAGGTGACTTGGGGCAAACTAACATTTCCCTACCTCCTGGACCTTGCTGTACCCATCTCTACAACAGGGATAGTGAACCAGGTCCAGATCTATTAACTCATGCATGCACAGGGTCCACCTAGACAGGCACCTTGAAGAAGCTGGGGCTATCTGGATGGGCCCAGGGCAGCCAGAGTGCCATCTTCCCAGTGCCAACCTTTCAGGGTCTCAGGCACGTGCCAACCCACACAGGGCCCTGTATAGACATTCAGATACCCCAGGTTGTGTGTGCAATCAGATGAGTCTCATGTGTGTGCACATACGTGTGCTCACCTGCAGGTGGCCAGCCATGTGTCTGGCAGCCCACATGCATGCCCGCTGGTCTGTGCCCATCTGGGCAGCAGATGCAGGGGGGAGGGGAGAGTCTTAGCTCATACATCCAAGCAACACCATGAGCTGTTGCTTCCAGCTTATCTTAAAATAGCAACATCGAAGAAACCAGGCCAGGCTGGGCCCTGGGGGAGGGATGGGTGGAAGGCGGCAGGGGAGTGGCTCAGAGCCCCCGCTCAGCACTGTCCCCGAGCTGCCCTCTCCCTCCAACCAGCCCAGGGTTTTCTCTGAGTTCTCCATCCACAGCAGAGTGACACGCAAAGGGAGCAGGGATAAATGAGTGCCTGAATGCACTAGCTCCCTGCAGCAGGTGTGCAGGGGGCTGCCAGGGGCTGGAGGAGGGGCCCAGGGAGCCCGGGACCCTTCCTCACTCCCAGCTTCAAGTGCTGATGTGAGGGGATTCCACCCCTTACATCCCACCTCACTTTCAAGGGGCTCCAAGTAAGACCAATTAATAAAGAACCAGCCTTGCACTGCCAGCCCACCCTGGCTTTCTACTAGCAAAGGGCTTTAGGGGCATCCTGGCTGCCCTCACTGGCCCTGCCCTTCTCCACCCGCAGCCCGAGGAAGTGGCCCAGGAAGCTGCGGAGGAGCCACTGATTGAACCCCTGATGGAGCCAGAAGGGGAAAGTTACGAGGAACCACCCCAGGTGAGGGGCATAGGGCAGGGTGGGACTGGGGCACCCCGGAGGACTGCTGCCATTCCTAGCTGGGGTGGGAAGGTCCTAGCATAACGGTGGTCTGGAGGCTTGGGCTCCTGCCTCCCCTACAGCCCCTACTCCAGGGGTGGGAGGAGGGAGGGAAGGACAGATGGGGCCCTCCTAGGAATATCTCAGCTGTCCCCAAGTCCAGATTCCTCCCCTGACAAGGGGGAGGAAAGGAAGGGACCTGGCACCAGGGCTTGACCACGTGGTTTCCAATCCCTCCTCGCTTTTGCTCTTCTCTACCCCATCCCTCTGATGCAGGAGGAATATCAGGAGTATGAGCCAGAGGCGTAAGGGCCCCGGACGGCCCACTACCAGCAGCACAATTCTTCCCCTGTCCCCGCACTGCCCCCCAGAGCCAGGGCTGTCCTTCTACCCCTTCCCCCCAAACAAGAGATCTTCCTTCAGCTCTGAGGTGCCCCCTCAGAGCCTGTGTTAGTGTCTATCCATCTGTCTGTCCTACTCGCCTGCGTCCAACCCCAGGGCGTGAGCTGGGCGGGGGCTGTGGCCGCGGCTGGGCGTCTCCCTACCAGTGCTGCCCCCCTCCCCGCCCCAACCGGCCTAGTGTTTGTGCGGATGTAGCATGTTCTATGTATTTTTAAACGAAGATCCGAAAGCGACGGTTCCTCCCTGCCCCCCCCCCACACACACACACACAGCAGCTCTCCGAGGGGCTTCCGGGCAGCCCCACCCACTCCACATCTACACCAAGAACTTTTTTTTTTTTTTAACCAAAATGGAGCCAGGCTGTGCCATTCCCCCTCCCTCAGCCGGCCCGGTCCAAGAGCAGGCGTCGTGTGTTGTGATTGTGGCATGGAGAGTCCCCCAACCCTCGTGTGAGCGTGTCCGGGGGGGCGGGCCCGGCCACCCCCCGCGTGTCCATGAATAAAGCCAATCTGTCTGTAGCCAGCGCCGCTGGGCAGGGATGGGCCTTGGGTGGCGGGGACAGATGCGCTTCCTGGTCCCGGACTGCCCCTCCGCTCTTTGGGGTCTGGCACGCTGTCCAGATACAAGACGGCTCCCTAGGGCCCTGGCTTCTGCATCTCCGCCCCTCTGCCCCAGTCCCTGACCAGGGACTAACGCACGCACTGGACCGGGAGACCGGATGGTGGCTTTCGGCGCCACCTGCTGGGCTGTAAGGCGCTTCCCCGGTGCAGCGCCAGGGGAAGCCCGGGCCACACGGCCGGCGCCCGCACGCACGCGCGGACAGGCGTGCACGTCCGCGGGTCCCTGCGCTAGAACCCGAGAGTACGCAGCCCGGCCCGCGAGCACGTGTGGATACGCGTGCAGACGCGCGCGCTCAGGATTGCACGCGCGCAATGGAGAAGCCCTCGGAAACCAGCAGCGCAGCCAAAGACGGTGTTACGTAGACCTCTCCTCCCACTCCAGAATGTGTACACGCACACATCCCTGGCCATATTTGCCCAACGCAGAAAACTCATCTAAGAGGAAAGGGAGAGGACCACTGACCCCCGCCAGAAGGGCACAGTGATCCGGCAGGCGGTGCCCCACCACTTCTAGAAGGGCGCCTGAAAGTTTGAGGTCTCAGCTCAAGTGTAGGAGGATGGGTAGAATCTAGGAAGCCGCCTGGGAGTCTAAGGACGATCGGGACCAGCACTAGGGGGCTCTCAACACCGCCTCTGGATGAGGAAGAATAAGGAAGCGAAGCGGCAGGTTCTGCGCAGAGGTCCCGCCCGGCAGCGCGAAAACCCTGCCTTTATTGGAGGAGAAGCTCCTGTCCCAGGCCCCGCCCTAGCTGTGCGGCGTCCAGGCACTCTTTTGCTAGGCAGTCCCCGCCCCGTCCGAGAGAGGCCTCGCCCCTAAACGTCCAGGAGCGGGGCTTGGCCCCCCGTTCACTCCTGTGCATCCAGGGACCTAGGTTGCCTGCAGAAGGCCAGGCTACAGAGCTGTAAGAAGCTGGCTCTATTTAATCAACCCTTAAGTTTTAGCACCTCCTCCTTCCTGGAGCCTTTGGAAACGAGGCGAGCCAAGCCTGGAAAGGCCTTGAACACCGCAGGAGATCAGGCTGCTCAGGTCACCTTGGCCTGCAGTGTAGAGGCCTTTATACCCAGAAGCAGGAGGCAGCTGGCTGACCATGTATGTAGAACAAACGGCAGCCGTGGGTTCTCTTTTGACTCACGTGAGGGCTCTAGGAGCTCCCCTTTTGGCTGAATTACGACACTGCTACAATCCACAAGCCTCGGGGATTTCAAAGTCTCGGGGATTGGCCCTCAGCTGAATTTGGCCGCTAGATATGTTTAATTTGCTACCACAAGCTGAACATTAGAGTATCTTTTGGCTGTGCACACCTTTTCCAGCTAGCCACGGTCTCTTTCCCTCCAAACTGTCTTCCACTCATCCATTTAACTTATATCCATGAACTGCCTCATCTCTAAAGAAGTTGCGACCTCCGATCCAGCGGCCAGCACCCTATGCTTAGATGCCAACATCGAGTTCACCATTTGGACTATGGAGAAATTTAATCTTTCTTTCTTTCTTTCTTTCTTTCTTTCTTTCTTTCTTTCTTTCTTTCTTTTGTGGTGCTGGGGATTGAACCCAGGGGCATTCTACCTCTGAACTACACCCCCAGCCCGATTTTTTATTCTTTATTTTGAAAGAGGGCCTCACTAAGTAGCTGAGGCTGTCCTTGAACCCAGGTCCTCCAGTCTCAGCCTTCAAATGCTGGGATTACAAGCATGTGCCACCATGCCCATTCCAGACACAGGCCCAAAAGCATCGACAGAAGATGCCAGCCCTGTGTCAGCGGCAGTCCTGATCGTGTGCCTGTGTGAGCTTACACAGTTTATGGGCTTCTTCCATAGGACAGCAACAAAACCACATCCCAAGTGCTCAGTATATCCCAGGCTTGTGGTGCTTAACTCCATTAATTTCACTTAAAAGCATCCTCGAGGCTACCTTGTTTTAGCTCCAACTTACAGATGAGGAAATACAGGTAGGAGAGGCAAAGTTACCTGCCTTTGTCACATTGCTGGGAAGTGGCAGAGGCCACGTTGAGCCCCAAGCCTGACTCCAAATCCCAACACCTTTGGAATTTGCAAAACAGGCTCTATCTTTGAGGAGAGACAAACAAATGAAAATGTGAAGGGAAATGTGGAGAGCCAGCGATGTGGAGATTAAAGACACTTGTGCGGAGTCATGGCGACGGGGAGGAACGCCATGTGCGCGTGTGTCTGGCTGTGTACACACCTGCATCGGCGGTGTGGACATGCACTTGTGCTGTGTCTGCATCTGTGCTCGTGTGTGTACACGGATGGTGTCCGTGTGCTGCGTGGGTTCATTTAGTCGCCCAGCGGTGTGCATTACATACTTGCTCTGTTCTTGGAGGTGAGGAACTTCAAAGAACAGCCCTGCAGACTGGTGCTCTGACAGCTCAGCTCCCACAGATCACAAAAAGGGCAACAAGGTGACTTCTAGTTTTGTGAAGACCATGAAAGAGAGCGAAGTGATGGAAAGCCTCAGGGGGAGGGCGATGAGCAGCATTAAGGTAGCCAGGCTGGGTGTGGTGGCACACACCTGCCATCCCAGTACTTGGGAGGCCGAGGCAGGCGCAGCACAGGTTAGAGGCCAGCCTCAGCAACTTCGCCAGACCTGGTTTCAAAACAAAAAAGTGCTGGGGGTGTAGCTCAGAGTTTGAATGGACCAGTAAATAGGTTAATTAATAAGGTGGCAGGTGTCTGAGGAGGTGAGGAAGAGCTGAAACCTGAGTGGAAAGATGGCAGTAGGGGAGATGAAGGGGCGCTGCAGTAGAGAGAGCAGCCGCCTCGGTGCCTGCGTACACACGCAGGAAGCCTCGAGGCTGGAGCGTCCAGCCCCGCCCTCCTGGCCTGTTCCACCACCTCTTCCTGTGCCTGCGGCCTTTCCTCCATCTGGACAAGCTGTCCTCCACTCTGCCTGTGGAGAACCTTTCTCTTCCGAGCTCTCCTAGTCCTCTAAGCGAAAGCAGTGTCTTCTTACCATCCTGTCCATTCAGCTGTGCTCACAGATACGTCCCCCTTCCCACGGTGCCAACACTCTGAGGACCTTGCTGGGCAGCTAACCAGAAATTGATGAAGGGTGGGAGCCCTCCCTGATCCCTACCATACGTTCTCCCCCCAGCCTCCCCACCCCCATGCCCCAGTAATGCAGGCTTCTCAGATTTCTCTGGAACTTTATTTTTGTTTTCTCCCTTCCCTATTTATAGCTCTCTCCCCTCAGAACCATCCCTGCATCCATCCTGTTGCCTAGAAACAGGCTCTGGGCGGAGGGTGGGGGAAGGCCAGACAGGAGCCCAGGCAAGGGGAAAGGAAGAGATGTCACCCACTCCCCCCTCGGCACCGCCCCCAGGCTCCCAGAAGCCCACGCTGCCCTCTGCCCAGCACCCACGATGTTTCTTAAAGGACAAAACAAAATGTGAAAAACAGTAGCCCTTTGTGGAGTCCCTCACAGCTTCTAAAGGGCACAATAAGAGTGATTCTCCCACTCCTGTTTGTAGTTCAGCCCTGCCTGAGGCTTGGGCCCATTTTTTTCAGATGGGGAAACTGAGGCTTCAGAAAGCAAAGGTCCTGCAACCAAGCTTTCCCAGCGGGAACTCTGGATTTATTAGCCTTGGGATGTCGGTCTGAAACATTGAAAGATCTGAAAGCATAAACAATTCCACAATCTAGTAATTGCAGGGCAGTGACAGTGAAGGAAAAATGTTTTTGGCAACCCTGCCACCAATTCTGCTGCTGACGACGCCTCTGTCGTCCCCTCTCATGTGCCCCTCGGTTCTCCTGTCATGGCCCGACTGCGCCACACCACCACGCCCCTCGGATGCCCCACCTTCCTGACCCCGCACGCACCGCCCCACACGCACCCACCAAGCCCTCGCCTTGTCCGGGGCTCACCAGCCACAGACTGGACCAGAGGGCTGGCCTTTTCCTCCCGGGCCTGTCATTTCACCAGCTCCGTGACACTGCTCAGTTCATGTAACCGGTCTGAGCCTTGGTTTTCTCAGCTCCAAAGTGAGGATGCTCTGACCAGGGGAAAAATTAAATGTGATGCTGATGAGAAAGTGCTTTGTCAACCATGGAGCACTGTAAAATGTCAGTGGTCAGCTAGAATAGTTAATGTTGTTATTGCTACGGTTACAATTAAGGCCAAAAATGTGGACAGGGGCCAAATGGGTCCTGGGATTAGAAAGGGAGCCCCTGGGCTGTGTTCAGGCCCCCCCCCCTTTCCTAGCCGAATGGGGGCCATCGGTGGAGGCTACCTGCCAGGCCCTCTTGTGCCTGTCCCCCTACAGTGCCCCAACCCTACTGTCCTCCCACGCCTGTTCCCTGTCCCCTGCCCCAAGGCCCACCATTGCCTTCCAAATAGACTTTCTGGGCTAAGTGGGGGAGGGGCTGCCAAGGAGCAGCTGGGCCATGATTCAGCCTGAGTCAGCCATCCACATCCCGGGGGGCTACCCCCCCCCCGCTGGGCCAGGGCCTATGGCTGCTGAGGGTGAGGGGGCTGCAGGGGGGGAGGGGTCTGTATGGCATCAGGCTGCGGCATGTACCCAAAGGCCAGTGAGTCTCAGGAATCTCGGGGCAGCACAGTGAGAACAGGGAGAGGGGCGTGTGAGGAAGTCAGGATGGGGAAGTGAGGGCACGGCATTGTTATCTGGGCTGAGGGAGGCAGCGGTGGCGTGTTTGTGTGTGCACACGCATGCGCTGTTGCATGTGCATCTGAGTGGGGCTAATAATGTGGCTGGAGTGACTCCCAGCTTCGTCCCTTTCTAGCTCTGTGACCTTAGCAAGCTATGTAACCTCTCAGAATGTCAGTTTCCTCGCCTATGCCATGAGACTAGTAACTGTATCATTTCGGGTGATTTTCCTTAAGGATTAAATACAATGAAGCCGGGCATGGTGGTGCACACCTGTAATCCCAGTACTTGGAAGGCTGAGACAGGAGGGCACAGGTTCGAGGCCAGCCTCAGCAATTTAGTTAGGGCCCTCAGAAATTTAGCAAGACCCTATTTCTTTTTCTTTTTTTCTTTCTTTTTTTTTTTTTTTTTGGTGGTACTTGGGGTTGAACCCAGAGGCTTTCTACCTCCGGGCTATACTCCCAGACCTATTTTATATTTTATTTGGAAACAGGGTCTCAATACATTGCTGAGAGCCTCACTAAGTAGCTGAGGCTGGCTTTGATCCTCCTGTCTCAGCCTCCCAAGCGTGGGGATTACAAGCGTGCGCCACCACGCCCGGCAGCAAGACCCTATTTCAAAATAAAAAATAAAATAGGGCTGTAGGTGTAGCTCGGAGGTAAAATGCTCCTGGGTTCAATTCTCAGTACAAATATGAACACACACACACACACACACACACACACACACACACACACACTCTCTCTCTCTCTCTCTCTCTCTCTCTGAGATGCTGACAGCAGGGCGCAGTGGCACATGCCTGTAATCCCAGCAGTTGGGAAGCTGAGAGAGGAGGAATGCAGATTTGAGGGCAGCCTTAGCAAGATTCTGTTTCAAAATAAAAAGGGCTGGGGATATAGCTTGGAAGTAGAATACTCACGGGTTCAATCCCCACTAACAAAAACAAATGAAAAGATGACTATAGAACACTAGGCAGTCAGTAAATGGTACACCACCATCACTACATTTGTCTCAGATATGTGGGCTTATGCACTGCTTGCATGAGGACAGTGCATATCTGACTGTCTGTTCAAGCTTTAGGGGTGCAAAGTCTGGGCGTTTCTTGGAGGGGCATGTGAATGTTTGTGTTTGATCCCGAAGCACAGAACTTTATGTAAGAATTGTATACACAGTTGGGTTTATATGGCACTGCCCACTCTAGGATGCGCCCCAACCTGCATACACACATAGCCACAGCACACATCTTTCCTAGTAAATGTGATTTTCTGAAATTCAGCCTAGACTAGGACCAGTGTGCAGGCGATGGGGTTAGGGACTGTGGATGCCTTTGTATTAGACATCTTAGACCCTTCTGCAAAGTCTTTAGCAGGAAGCAAAGCTGGAATGGGGGTAGTTGGCTAGATCTCGAGGGTGAGTGGGCCTGAGTGTGAAAGCGGGATTGTAGCCAGATGTGGTGGTGCACTCCTGTAATCCCAGTATTTGGGAGGCTGAGACAGGAAGGTATCAGGTTCAAGGCTAGCCTTAGCAACTCACTGACTTAGCAAGAGTCCGTTTCAAATTAAAAAAAAAAAAAAAAAGCTAGGTGTGGTGGTGCACACTTGTAATACAAGTACTTGGGAGGCTGGGACAGGAGGATTGCAGGTTCGTAGCCAGCCTCAGCAACTTAGTGAGGCCCTCCGCAACTTGGTGAGACTCTGCTTCAAACTAAAAAGTTAAAAAAAAAAATAGGGCTGGGGGTGTGGCTCAGAGGTTGAATCCCTCTGGGTTCAATCCCATTACAAAAAAAAAAAAAAACGGGATGGAATGGATATGGACAATGAGATATATTTTTGTGTGTGTGCATGCACGTGTGTGTGTGTGTACATACATGCACATGCAGGCATGCACAGGGTGGCACTGGGGGCTGCTGTCTCTGCTCTGGTACAGTCTGCTTGTCTCCATGGCGCCTGTTGCCACACACGCTTGCTTTTCAGAAAGTCACTGGGATTGTTTATTCCACCCCCGGTTGGATGCCAGCCAAGAGCTGCAGGCACTTGTTTATCTTCTGGTGTGTAGAGTGTGTGTGGTTCCCCACCAGCAGGCCGACCCTAGACACTCGCATGCACACACTCACATGGTTGTCAGTACCCGTGTTGGTTGTCACAGGGTGAGCCCAAACCCCAGCCGCGGCACACACTCCAGCATGGGTGGGTGAACAAACACATCACCAATCCAGCAACTCCCAAAGTCCCAGGAAAGTCGGAGAGTCACTTGCCCTGGGTTTAGCCCTCTGGGGACAGCATCATCCTGGACAGCAAGTGGCCAGGCCTGGGTAACTACCACCCCTAGAGGTGGCTTTGGGGTCCCCCACCCCACCCTAGCCTATGTTTTCCCTCAAGGAAATTGGAAGTGCTATGATCAGAAAAGGGTGCGCGTGCTGGGCGTGCCCTAACAGTAGCACACCTCATAAGGGCTACATTGCGCCAGACCCTCCATGTATTTCCTTCCTCAGCTCTGAGAGCCTAGTGTTACATATGGTGAAGCGAGGCTCTGAGAGACCCCGGTCAAACCCATGCAGCTGGCAACTGGCAAAGGCAAGGCCGAACTCATGCGGACTGCCTCCCTGGCCATTTGAGCTCCTTTTCTGCCTTAGCAAATATTTTGATTTGTTGTCTGGTTATTTGCATTAAAGTGCTTTTTAAATCAACAAGTCAGAACAAGTGTGGTCAGAAAGAATGCAAAGGACACAAATGGAAAGAGATCCTGTGTCCGCACAGTAGACACGGCCAAAGCGCCACACATCTATCGGATTCCCCGATCATCTCTGTCCCACCAGCAGGACTCCCAACGTCTGCCTCTTTGTCAAAGAGGTCCTCTCAGGCTGCTTTTACAACCCATTTTACCCCCATGGATTATGAGCCAGAAGTGACTGGGGATTCACACCCAACCCCATACAATACACTCCAGACAGCAGCAGCAATATCTGCCAGGTGTTGGGATATGTATGCCTTAGGTCCACTGGCCTTGGCCAGAGGAGTGTGTGTGTGTGTGTGTGTGTGTGTGGCCAGAGGAGTGTGTGTGTGTGTGTGTGTGTGTGTGTGTGTGTGTGGCCAGAGGAGTGTGTGTGTGTGTGTGTGTGTGTGTGTGTTATTGGGGATTGAACTCAGTGGCATTCTACCTTCAGGCTACACCCCCGCTTCTATTTTATTTTTATTTTAAAACAGGGTCTCGCTAGATTGTTGAGTCTCACTACTTGTTGAGGCTTTCCTCGAACCTGCAATTTTCCTGTCTCAGCCTTCCAAGTACTGGGATAACAGGCATGTGCCACCACACCTGGCTCAGACAAATTTGTTTTTGTGGTACCGGGTATGGAACCCCGGGGCATTCGACCTCCAAGCTACATCCCAGCCCTATTTTTTTTTTCCTTTGGTGGTACTGGGGTTCCTGGAAGCCCTTCTACCTCTGGGCTACACTCCCAGACCTATTTTTACATTTTTATTTGGAAACAGTGTCTCCTAAGCCAACGCGCGCGGCTGGCTTCGAACCTGCGTGATCCTCCTGTCTCTGCCTCCCAAGCGCGAGGATTACAAGCGTGCACCACCATGCCTGACTATTTTTTAAAAATATATATTTGAAACAGGGTCTCACTGAGTTGTAAAGGGCCTCACTAAGTAGCTCAGACTTTGAACTGCGATCCTCCTGTCTCAGCCTCCTAAATGCTGGGATTACAAGTGGGCACCACCATGCCTGGCTTCAGACAAATTCTTAAGGGTGCATCTCCCCTCTTTTCCACAACTTTCCTGCAGCAGTAAGCTTCACTCACCCACTGTGGTAGTTGGCTCAATAATGACCTCTCATTCACTGGCTGCATTCCCTCTCTGGGCCACCTTTCCACTTCCCTGTTGGTACCCTTGCATCTCACAAATAAACCACAAGCCTTTGGTGGCACTCAGCTCAGGTTCTGTGAGCCACCCCAGGGATCTGGAACCCGCCTCTCCTGCCAACCCCAGCATCTGGGCTCAGCCCTCATGCTGTCCCTGCCGGCATCCTGCCCATTCCCTGTGTCCCGGGTCCCTCCCATCAGGATTTAACATGTTTATGGTCCCTGCATCTTAGCCTCCTATCCCCCACAGAGACTCTTCTCTCTCAAACCCTCCTTTCTTGAAAAAGGTGTCTACTTCCTCGCTCCACTTCCTTACTCCCACATACTCCGCAAGCCCCTCCATGAGATCAGCATCCCACCGGCCTCCGCTGGCTGCTCTCGGGTTTTCAGTCACCTTTCCAAGTCCAGAGGACATTTTGCAGGCCACACTTTGTCTTCCTGATATGGTTGACACCGCTCTCTTTCTGGAACATTCTCTCCGACAGCTCTCAGTTGATGGACTTCCTAGCCTGTGTCCAGCTCTGGCCACTTCAGAGCTCAGCGCTGGGCTCATATGTCTCAGTGTGGCTGTCCCACAAGCCCCTCTTTTCCCCAGAGTTCATCGGATCTGTGTCCTCCATCCACCTGGATCTGTAAGACAGAGAATTCTTTCTCTTGACGCCTACTTTCTCGCTATGACCAAGGCCTACTGATTTTAGCTCTGTGTATTTGAGTCTGGCCCCTCTTCTCTATCCAAGGTCACCAGAACAACTATTCTCCCCACGTGTGTGGGCTCAGCTCCTTTTTACCCTCATTCTGCCCCCGGAAGAACTTTTTAGATCACAGGCTGGTTCTTGCCACTTTTGATATCTTGTGACCCTCCCCAACCCTCAATTTATTTATTTGTATCATGGAGCCAATAATGTTTACCAGGAAGGACTGTAGGGGGATAAAACGAGGGGTGCCGCACGGGATTTGTAAGCTCTGAAGCTACAGGCCCTGGGTGCAGTGAACGGACCATTTTCAGGTCTAGAGACTTAGAAAGCAGGCCCGGCATGCGCTGTCCGCGGTGCTGAAAATTGGTCTGGCATTTTGCGGGTTTTCTTCCTTATGCCAGTCCCATAAAATTTCTTCACTTGCCATCTAGATTTTAAAATTATTTATTTCAAGGTCACAGTAGTTTACAGATCACCGAATAGGGGAGGATACTAAAACATAAAGAGTGACATAGCTGGTTGCACACACTTGTAATTTCAGTTCTTGAGAGGCTGAGTCAGGAGGATTGGGGCCAGCTCTCAGTAACTTGGGGAGACCCTGTTTCGAGGTAAAAAATAAAAATAACGCCGGGCATGGTTGTGCACACCTGTAATTCCAGTACTTGGGAGGCACACATTCATGTAGTTGTGAGTGACCATGTTGATTGTCACGGGGGAGTGAAACCCCAGCCACTGGCAGACCCTCTAGCATCTCTAGGTGAACACATCATCAATTCAGCAATCCCAAGACAGGAGTTCTTAGGTTCAAGACCAGCACCAGCAACTTAGCAAGAGTCAGAAACCTAGCAGGACCCTGTTTCAAAACATAAAAAATTAAAATAAATAAAAAGGGTTGGGGTCTAGCCCTGAGATAGAAAGCCCCTAGGTTCAATAACCAATATCACAAAAAATGAAAAGGGCTGGAGGTATAGCTTAAGGATACGACACATTGGGTTCAATCCCTAGTACAGAGAGAGAGAGACAGAGAGAGAGAGAGAGAAAGAATGAGAATATTAAGCATGAAGTTGCAGGAGTTAAATTACATAAATTTGTAATCCCAGCCCGGCAATTAACTAGCTGTGTGACCACAAACAAGATACTTCTCTGTATCTGTTTTTTATCTGAAAAATGTGAATACATTAATATTAACTTGAGTGATTAGAAATTGAAACTAGATAAAGCCTGTAAACAAAACTAGCACAGTGTCTATACCTAAATAAGAGGTTCATTAACATATTTAGCACAGCCGAGAGGGTTGATCCCCTCCAGGCCCAGGGTTACTTGGTCCTCTAGGAAGTCTAAGGCACAGGGAACCACTTCTCTGGCAGGAATGGTGGGGAGTGGGCAGCGGGGCCTCAGAGTTTGGCAATTCAGGTCCAACTGGAAGCCCCGAACACCTGCCGCAGGCGCCTCATCCCCTCGAGCCCACTGTGAGGTGATTAAAGTCAGTCCCACTTTACAGGTCAGGAAACTGAGGCTCAAGAGGTCACAGGCCGCGGGCCCCGGGAGGCCGGGCTGGCGGGAGGCCCTGCGCGCGCGGGCCGGCAGAGGGCGCTGCGGGCGCCGCCGGCGGTTCGCGTCCAGCCCGGGCGCGGCCGCGGAGACAAAGGGCCGTGCAGCGGGCTGCGCCGGGGTCGCGCGGTGGGGGCGGGGCGAGCGGCCCCTCCCGCCGGCGCCGCCCCCTCGGCCGGCCGGCCAGCGCGCATGCCCGGGGCGGGGCGCGGCGGCGGCGGGCTCGGGTCTGCGGTCCGCCCGGCGCGCTGGGAGCCGAGCGGCGGAGCCGGAGCAGCGGTGAGCGCGGGCGGCGCGGCCGGGGCGGGGGCGGCGGCGCTGTCCAGGGTCCTGGCCGCCCGGCCGGGCCGCGGGCGGCGGCTTCCAGCCCTCGCGGGGCGGGCGGCGGGCGGGGGCGGGTCCCGCATCCCCGGCCGACCCCGCGGGGCCCGGCCTGGCCGCGCGGCGTGGGGCCGGCGGCGTCCAGCGGGGCCGGCGTCCAGCGGGGCCGGCGTCCAGCGGGGCCGGCGTCCAGCGGGGCCGGCGTCCAGCGGGCCGGCGGCCGCTTTGTTCGGGTTGACGGTGCGGGAGGGGGCGCTTCCCGCCACCGGGCGGGGGAGGGGTCCGCCCGCCTGGTTCATCCCTCCCTGGAGCCCGGGCTCAGGGCACCCACATCGCACGCCCAGTGAGGCACACACTGAGACTCCGTCACAATACTGTGTTCACACACGGGTGCCTCGTTCCCTGGCGAGGCCACAGGTACACACACACACACACACACACACACGCACGCACACACATACACGCATGCTCGCCATGGCCCCTGGTCATCCCATCGGAGTCATACACACAGCCACCTGTATACCCAACCAGTACACCGAGTGGGGGCCTTGGGCAGACACGCAGGCACAGCTGAGCAGTGTGGCACCAGCCAGGCATCACAGCCACTCAACTCTGCAATGCCCCTGCTCACAACAGGCTCGCAGGCACCCTACTATGGCTTCTCGTGCCCATTCACACCCGTTTATGATGTCCCTCATGTGCCCCTCGTCCCTGGGATAGGCTGTCATCCTGTGAACACACTCCTTATCACATACACATGTGCTGTTCACATTGTTGCTCACCTCCACCAACACTAGCCCATGTTTGCGCCCATGTTTGCACACCCCCGAGCATCCACCTTTGCCTTCTGATGGATGGATGGATGGATGGATGGATGGACGGACGGACGGTTGGTTTGGGGACTGCTTCTGGAAGGTCTTTCCTCTCTGATACACTCCTCCCCCTACGGCCCCAGGCAGGAGGCTTTGCTGCTCTGAATGGACTAGGAAAGAAGGGATGAGGAGCAGCAGCCTAGTATTTTCAGACATACTCACAGATACTCATGCCTGCCAAAGCCTCACAAGCCTTTGTCGGGCTTGTTACCATGGGAGATGTTGCAGGTGCCTGGCAGCTCTGGCCCTGATTGGGGGTGTAGAGATGGCTCCAGACGGGGAAGAAATTCTAGAGGGAAAGGAACGGGCAGACCAGATCTCTGTGCATTCACAGGGGCCGCTCTGCCTGCAAGCAGGACACAAATGCCTGCGCACACACCCAGGCCAACTGTGCCGGCAGTGAGACCAGGAGGCCATGTGGTCACAGATGGGCACACCCACAGGGTCCAAGTGGCCCCCACGACATGCAAACACAGGATGTTCTGCATGTACAGATTATATGTACATATGCCAAGCTTTCTTTGAGCAGAATTCAGGAGCCAGGTCTGGGCACCAGGCTGGCCTAAGCGATGCAGACCTTCACAGTCTCTCTGCTCCTTTGCACACCAGGCGAGCCAGCCGGTACACCTATGCAGTCATTTCTACCTCAGTTGGGTCTCACTCACCTGTTCATGTTCCCGCAGGTGGGTGTATGTATGCAGGGACATTCCTTTTTTTTTTTTTTAGGTGGTGGTACTGGGGATGGAACTCAGGGGCCTTCAACCTCCGGGCTACACTCCCAGACCCATTTTATATTTTTTATTTGGAAATAGGGTCTCTTAAGCCAGCTGAAGCTGGCTTTGAACCAGCGCAATCCTCCTGTCTCATACTCCCAAGCGCGGGGATTACAAGAGTGCGCCACCATGCCCGGCTGCAGGGACATTCTTGCTTCCTCTACCGTCTGCCCTCTAGTACTGATACTTGTGAGATCTACAGGACCCAGAGGAGCCTTGGCCTGACCCCAAAGAACAGAAAGGGGTTTTAAGAGCCAACAGCTAGTGTCTAAGATCTTGGCTGATACAATTGGAAAGAACCCAGGCTTTAGTCTGAGACACAGCTGGCTTTGAGTCACAGCCTCCCTCCACCCAGCTATCTGACTTTAGTGTTCTCATCTGTGGAATGGGATGCTAATGCCCTCCTCATGAGATTGTCACAGGGCAGGGACGATAAAATGAGCCTGAGATTTGTGGGCCCAGCGCCAAGCACAGTGGGAAAGTGGTACAGTTGGGTTCTAGAGGGAGGCTGGGAGGGAAGGAGGTGGAGCCTCAGTCCTGAGCTGCTTCTTGGAGTAGTGACCAAGGATACCGAGGCTTCCTCCAGAGCCAAGAAAGGCCCAGAACTGTGAGCAACAGAGCATGTGCTATTGGTTTGGGGGCATATAGCTCACATTTCACAGACTGGAGGCCCAGAGAGTAAACACCCACCCAAAGTCATAGAGCAAGTCAGTGAGTAAGCTGGGGCTTGACCTCATGTCTTTCTGCCTCCCGAGCCAGGTTCTCTGTCTGTGCACTGGACCTGATTCCATCTCAGAGGCTGAGAACTTTGAGCTGGGACCTGGGAAGTCAGTGTTTTCCAGTGAGGCTTGCAAAAGTCGCATGCTCCCAGCCTCTTCTGAAAAATAGGAACGTAACATGTGCCTGGCACGTGTACCATGTCTGCACATAGTAAGTGACTTGTGCAGGGTCACCTCCTGCCTTTATTGATATCCAGGTCAAGGGGCAAAACGTAAGTGGCTATAGGCCATTAGGGCCTACCTGAGGGGCTGGCTAAGAAAAACAACTACACTGAGCATGGTGGTGCACACCTGTCATCCCAGTTCTTGGGAGGCTGAGACAGGAGGATCACAGGTTCGAAGCCAGTCTCTGTCATTTAGCAAGGCTCTCAGCAACTTTATGAAACTGTTTCCAAATCAAAAATAAATTAGAGCTGGGTAATTGGAGCTCAAATGTAGAATACCCCTGGGTTCCATCCCCAGCACCACAAAAAGACAGAGAGAGAGAAACAACTGCAAAATTGTAATGATTGATGGCAGTGACAGTCAGCTGCAGTGTCTGGGACACCATCGGGAGTGTGGGAATTGTGGCTGATTGGAGAGTCCATCCCACCTATCAATGCAGCCCCTGCTTCCTCCGGCTGACTGTTGCTCTGCAGAAAGCAAACTGACATTGTACTTTTTTGAAGAGTCTGGAAATCTGATTCTTAACATGAAATCTCCTAATTTTGAATGTTGATCAGTTCACTCCTTTACTTAAAATTGACTTGTTTATTTATTTATTTATTTATTTCTGCAGTACTAGGGATGGAACCCAGAGGCATTCTGTCTCTGAGATACACCCCCAGCCCTATTTTTTAGTCTTTTTATGTTTGAAGCAGGGTCTCACTGAGTTGCAAAGGGCCTGGCTAAGTAGCTGAGGTTGTCTGAAAACTGCAGCCCTCCAGTCTCAGCCTTCCAAATGCTGGGATTACAAGTGTGCACCGCCACACCCGGCTAAAATTGACTTTTTTTTTTGGTGTGTGTGGTACTGGGGGTGGAACCCAGTGGCTTTTCTACCTCTAGGCTATACTCCCAGACCTATGTTATACTTAAGTTGGAAACAAGGTCTCACTAAGTTGCTGAGAGCTTAAGTAGCTGAGGCTGGCTTTGAACCTGTGCGATCCTCCTGTCTCAGCCTCCAAGCACTGGGATTACAAATGTGCACCACCACACCCGGCTAAAATCGACTTTTGGTGGTACTAGGGTTCCTGGAAACCCTTCTACCTCCGGGCTACACTCCCAGACCTATTTTATATTTTTATTTGAAAACAGGGTCTCTTAAGCCAGCGAGGCTGGCTTCGAACCTGAATGATCCTCCTGTCTCCGCCTCCCAAGCACGGAGATTACAAGTGTGCACCACCATGCCCGGCTAAAATTGACTTTTTAATTAATTAATTTATTATCTTTTGAGTACTCTAAGTCAGACAAGCACGTCTAATGGCCACATTTGGCTGATTTGCTTCTCTGCTGCAGGCCCGCCCCCTCCCACCCCCTCCTAGGAGCACAGCTGGGCTCTGACAGGCAGAGTAGATAAAAACAGGCCTCCGTGTACACAGCCTGGCCCAAAGTGAGCAGAGCTATGTACACTCCTCTTCTTGAATCCTCATGGCAGCACTGGGGCATCAGGAAGTGGGCTCTTCATGGTCCCAGTGAAGAGGAAGGCCTTGCTTAAGGCCACAGTGCTGATAAGTGGGCCGACTTTATGCCCAGACTGCACCCAGGAGGAAGAAACTTGTTGGGGCTCTTTGTGGGGACCTCAGGGCTGGACCACTAGGGATGAAACGGGAGCTGTGAGGACCCTGAGTGCCCTTCCTGTGCCTTTTCCAGCTTCTCGCTGGAGCCTAAGCTCCCTGTACAGCCTTCAGGCAGCTGTTGAATTTCCACTTTCCAGAGGAGGAAACTGAGGCGGGCATGGCGCGGCTGCCTTGGCCCTCGCTGGAGCCCAGGTGCTTTCTCTGGCCCGTCTGCCTAGACGTTCTGGCTTATATCATCCTTTTCCACAGCCACAAGGACAGCTAGACCAAAGGTCACCGCAGGAGACATTGGGAAAAGTTGAAAAATAAGCCTATGTTTAAAATACAGAAAACCCAGCTTTATGACTTTGCTCGATGTATTAGGAGACCTGGCCACTTAGGAGCCATGTCCACTTCCCTGCTTAAAACTCCCAGGTGCCCCAGAATAAGCCCGCTTCGCCCTGCAGGCCCGTGTGGCTGCCCTCGCTCCCTCCCGACACCTGCCCTTTCCTCGTTGGCTCAGGTGCCGACTCCTCAGAGGGGCTTCCCAGTGTGTCTGACCAGCCGCCCGCTCTATCCCCACAGCATCTCGTGTTTGAAGTGGGATCTTGGATTTGCTCCTTATTTTTTACCCTTTCCTCAGTCTTTCTGCATTGAAAGTCAGGGACCATGCGCTCTTGCATTCCCGAGTCACCGAGCACAGAGCCTGGAACAGTGTTATATTGCTTAATAAGCATTGAGTTAACGGGTAGATTCCTATTTGGCCGCAACTGGCGTAAGTTGGGCGAGGTGGCCCCTTTAAAAGGGGCCGATGCCTCCAGTTTGTCACAATCCCCACTATTCCTTTCTGTCTCCCTCATCCCGAGCTCAAAAGTCTTTAATCAGCCCCTTTGCTCTGTTGTTTTTCTTAAGTATTTATTTCTGCCCATATCACAATCAAAAGGCAGTGAAGCTGGACCCCATCCATCCACTCAAACCCCAGGCCTATCTGCCCTGTGGACTTGTGACAGTCCAACTCCTCATTTGATGTGGATGAAAATCAAATTCTGAGAATTCCAGCCAGACTTCTCCTGTGCTTCAGTTGTGGAAGCTGGCCTTGAACCTGAGATCCTCCTTTCTCAGCCTCCCAAATACTGGGGTTACAGGTATGTGCCACCATACCTGGCTCCCTGTGCTTCAGACCTGTCTCTGAAGCACATACCTGTCATTTGACTCAGACCGCACCCCCTAAGCCCCAGAGGCACCTCAACTCACCCCCAAACCCAGTGCCCCACCAACCTTAGCAAAACTGTCCCTTCTCTCGGGTTTCTACCTTAGTTCATTACTCTCATTCCCCCAACTCTTGAGCTCAAAGTCTAGGGGTGCCAGTGGTAAACAGTACTGACAGAGCCTTCTTCAAGAACTCAAGACAGGCCAGGCATGGTGGCGCACGCTTGTAATACCAGTACTTGGGAGGCTGAGATAGGATCACAGGTTAGTGGCCAACCTCAGCTACTTAGTGAGGCCCTCTGCAACTTAGTGAGATCCTGTCTCAAAAATAAAGAATAAAACAAAGCAGGGCTGAGGGTGTAGCTCAGGGGTAGAATGCGCTAGGTTCAATCCCCAGTATCAAAAAAAAGAAGGTCCAGTGAGGTGCCACGTTCAGGGACAGACTGCATAACACATAGGTGGTCCATAAGATTATAATGAAGCTGAGAGCACTGTCGCTTAGTGATACACTCGCTGTCCTAACATCTTAGCACAGCACATTATTTACGTGTTTGTGGTGATGTGGTGATGCTCATGTAGACAGACCAAGTTGAATGAAAATAGAGCACATACAATTATATACACTCACACTAGATCATGACCATAAACAATTATGTTGCTGCCGGGCGTGGTGGCGCACGCTTGTAATCCCTGTGCTTGGGAGGCTGAGACAGGAGGATCGCATGGGTTTGAAGCCAGCCTCAGCTACTCAGTGAGGCTTCCAGCAACTTAGCGAGACCCTGTTTCCAAATAAAATATTTAAAAAAAAAAGGTCTGGGAGTATAGCCCGGAGGTAGAAAGCCTCTGGGTTCCACCCCCAGTACCACCAAAAAAAAAAAAAAAAACAATTATGTTGCTTGTTTATATGTTCACTGTACTATACATTTATGTATTTATTGTTTTTGTAGTAGAGGGGATTAAAACCAGGGGCATTCTACCTCTGAGCTATACCCCCAGCCTTATTTTTTTTGGCTTCTAGATATTAATTTTAATTACTTGGAAACAACAAAATTTAATAACAAAAGTTTAACAAGCACCCATTATAATTGTTAAACTGTGAAATCAGCATTATTTTGTATCTGAACAGCTACACAAAACTCATCAATTTGTTTGGACAAAAGTTAGTAGAAATGCCAAAGAATAGGAGAGAAACTACTAATAAAGGTCATGTCTGCTCATCTAGCACCGTAATCCCAGCAGCTGGAGCAAGGCAGGGCAAGAGGTGGGGCTGCTGGGAGGCGAGGGGTTCTCAGCCTGTGGCCCGTCTTGGCTCGGAGGCACCACAGGGTCTAGCAATGCAGGTGGAAACAACGCTCTGGGAGCCGGTGTGCAGGAAGCCCAGGAGGGGACCATCGGGGCGGTCGGTGTGCAGGGCGCAGGTGTGCAGGAGCTCAGGGGCTTCTTCTTGGCTTCCAGGTCCTTTTTAATCTCTTCAATTTTTTTAGCCAGGTTTTGTATGTCATAGTTCTGAGCCAGATACATTCCAACCACGTTGCCAAGAGTAAATCCAAGCAGGAACTGGAGCATGGCGGCGGCCCCTCCCCAGCCCTATTTTTATTTGGAAACAGGATCTTGCTAAGTTGCTGAGAGCCTCACGAAGTTACTGAGGCTGGCCTCCAATATGCAACCCTCCTGTCTTAGCCTCCCAAGTACTGGGATTGCAGGCATGTGCTCCTATGCCCAGCCTTATACTGTACTTTTTATTGTTATTATATAGTGTTCTACTTATTAAAAAACAAAAGCTTACAGTAAAACAGTGCGCGGTGTTACCCCAGCAGCAGCCTTATTTTACCGTGTCTTTTGATGTGGTCAAGAGGCCACCCTGAGCTATTGACTCGTACCGTCTAGGTCTGTGTAAGTTCACTCTATGATGTTCTCACAATGACCGAATCACCGCCAAGGCATTTCTCAGAACATTTCCCCGCTGTTAGGCAACGTATGACTACTGTGTGCACACATGATCCAAATCAAACATCACAAACAGGCACACAAAGAAAAAACCTCTCCCACACTCAGGTCCCTGGTCTTACTTCCAAGACACAGTCACGATGAAAAGTTTCATGGGATTCCATCCAGAAATGTCCTCTTTCTAAATGGATTCATAAATGTTTGTCTTACCTTTTCCTTGGGATCCTAGAAGCTAGGCTGTTTCCTGTGTGTGTGTGTGTGTGTGTGTGTGTGTGTGTGTGTGTGTGTGTTACTGGGCATTGGACCTAGGGGTGTTCTACCTCCAAGATATACCTCCAGCCTGATTTTATTTTTTATTTGGAAACAGAGTCTCACTAAGTTGCTGAGGCTGGCCTTGAACCTGTGATCCTCCTGTCTCGGCCTCCCAAGTCCTGGGATTACAAACATACACCCCCATGCTCAACCTCAACTAATATTTATTAGGAGCTTACTGTGTGCATGTCAGTCATTGTTCTTGATATATCAAAACAAATATATATACATATCCTCCCCATAGGTCTAGTCCAGCCCTTCCCCTCCCCCAGGCCAGCCTCTACACCTTCCAGAAAAATCCCTTCCTCGTCTATGAAAAACATCCATAGCTCCCTAGGACCTACAGAGATGTGAATCGGTGGCCTACAGACATGTTTTCTTTGGACCACATCAAGGACATGTCAGTCAGCACAACAAAGTCCACACCCTCCTAGAGCTGGCGTTCTAATGAGACAAACCTTATACAATGAGCAGATGTGGTGACGTGTCTGATTCTGACAGGTACTGTAGAGAAATACTCAGAGGGACAAGGTGGATGGAGAGTGCCAGCCAGGACTGGGGAAGAGGCTGTTTTATGCAGGATGATCCAGAAAGCACCTCAGGGAACAGACTAGGAAGATCTCTGAAGGGAAAGCATCCCGGGCAGAGTAAATAGCTGGTGCCAAGGCCCTGAGGCAGGGGTTGTTCTAGAATCCGTGAGGTAGCCAGGGGGGCTGGAGTGGCATAGTGAGGAAGGAGGCAAGTAGGAGAGAAGGCCACAAGAGGTGATGGTCCCGAGACCCTAAAGGGCAGGGTCCTGTGAGCTGTTGTGAATTTGCTTCTACTTGGCATGAGATGCAGATGTGCTGCGTGGTTCTGAGCAGAATGATCTGCCTTGGGTGTCACTAAGACGTCTCTGGCAGCTGTATTGGGAATAAGCTGGCTGGGTGAGGGTAATCCAGACGAGCATGGTGGGGCTTAGCCTGAATCTGGGTGTGCCCAAATTTATCCAGATTTTGCATCTCTTGTGAAGGGAGAGCCAGTGTATTTTGCTGAAGGCTGGGACATGGGGTATAAGAGCACATCAGGGTGACTGGAGATTCTGGAATGGGCACTAAGGAGATAGTTTTGGAGTAGGCAGGCGGGACGGAACAGAGTTGCCTTGGACCCTCTTCTTTTTTTTTTTTTTTTTTTTTTTTGGTGGTACTGGGGCTCCTGGAAGCCCTTCTACCTCTGGGCTACACTCCCAGACCTATTTTTACATTTTTATTTGGAAACAGGGTCTCCTAAGCCAGCGCCGCGGCTGGCTTCAAACCTGCGCGATCCTCCTGTCTCTGCCTCCCAAGCGCGGGGATTACAAGCGTGCGCCACCACGCCCGGCTTGGATCCTCTTCTGAATGCCTCCCGCCACCACCACAGCCCAGGCAGACGGAGCTCCCTCTTTCCCAGACTTCCTGCCCAGTGCACCCAGCCAAGCCAGTGTGCACAGCCGCGCTCACTCTCACCCAGCCAAGCCAGTGTGCACAGCCGCGCTCACTCTTGCCCACCCTAGCCAGTGTGCACAGCCACGCTCACTCTCGCCCAGCCAAGCCCGTTGGTTCCCATCAGTTTTCCTTTTACCCGTACTTTTCATTCCCAGGACCTTCAGCATGCTGTCTCTTATCTAAACGATTGCAGTTGCTCAGGGCCTGCTGTGGAGAAGGGGTTGCATGCGTGAGTAAAGGATTACTTGAATGAAAGATTGAATGAATGGCCGAGTGGACTCCCCATAGGTCTCATCCAGCCCTCCTCCAGGCCAGCCTCTACACCTCCCAGAGAAATCGCTGAAAACATATCTGTGTCCCTTCCTTGACTATAAACAATGCATAGCTTCTTAGGGCCTACACAGATATAAACTTGTGGCCTACAGACATGTTTTCTTTGGCCCACATAGTATTTAAAGTTTTCATTTAAATCTTGACTTAATTATCATATTTAACATTAAAATCTGGGTTTCCCACTTCTCTTAAGGCACCAGAAGAGCTGATACTGCAGGTCCATTTCCCCAGGGCAGCACTCGGCTCATGGAGTAGTGGCTGACCTTAAACGAGGCATGCGCTGTGGCGTCTGCCCTAGTCCCCACCACTCCCTCCTTTACCCGACATGCTTCCCTCACTTAATGACCCCTATCGCATCAGAGCGTACAGCCCCTGGCCTAGTTACAGGTGTAACTTCTGGGTAGTGTGTTGCATGGGGTGGAGATGACAAGCAGAGGAGACAATAGGGGACGTTGAAAGGTCAGGCTGTGGCCAAGTTAAAGGGCATTGAATGCCATTTTAAGAAGTTCTATCCAGAAGGCCACTGGGTGTGATGGAGCGGGAGCGTGATGTTGTTGGTTCCGTGGTTTTTAGCCTGGACTTTCTGGACAGTGGAGGACCAGACAGACAGAGAACCTGTGAAGAGGCTGGGATGCTAAAAGAAGGCGAGCAGGAGGAGGCCTGGTTGGAGGCTGAGCCACCATGGAGTCACCCCTAAATCTGAGTCTGCTCTTTCTGTGTTTCAGAACCAGACAGCAGCCCTGGGTTCAAGCACGACCATGAGGGCAGATGGACAGTGCTGAGGACCTAGCCTGGCTCCACGTGCGTCAGAAGGACTCCAGCACCCCAGGCCCCCTCTGCTGCCCAAAGGATGGAAGCCTGGGTGCTGGGGGCCCAGCCATGAGGGACTGCTACCCCTCCCAGCAAAAGGTCATATCTGCATGCCCCAGGCACACCCCTGACCAAAGTCCAGGCATGAACTCTAGACACAGCAGCCCCAGTGGGGCTGGGGAAGAAGCCTCCTGCTCTGAGGCCCCCAGTGGAAGCTTGGCCTGCCCCTCACCCACCTGCATCCCTCTCCAAGAAGCTGCCACTAGGGAGACATCGGAGGCACACGGAGCCTTGATCTTAGGGACACCAGAAACCACCTTGTCTGGGAAGCTAGAGCCTATGTCCTCAGTGAGAACTGACTCCAAGTCCTCTGAGAACAAAGATCCTGTGTTCTTGCAGAAGATGGATTCTGCGTCCTCAAAGCAGACAGATTCTACTTCCATGGGAAAAGAAGTTGGGTCCTCAAGGAAGACAGAGCCTATAATCTCTGAAAAAGGGGAGCCTGTGGCTCCTGGAAGGATGGACACCATGACTTCAGAAAAGGAGAATCCTGGATCCCTGGGAAAGGTAGATCCTGTGTGCCCCAGCAAGGTGGACACTGTGCCCCCAAGGAAAGAAGATCTCGAGTCTTTGAGAAATGTAGATCCTGTATCCTCAGGCAAAGTGGAATCTGTGGTCTCTAAAAAGGAGGAGCCCAAGGATTCTGGAAAAGAAGGCCCTGTGTCCTCAGAAAAGGTGGGTTCTGCAGCCACAAGAAAGGCAGACCTTGGTTCCTTGGGAGAGAGACATCCTGGGTCCTCAGGAATGGTGGAGCCCATGTCCTTAAAGAGCACAGAGTCCAGAGCCACAGACAAGTCAGACCTTGGGCTCTTGGGAAAGCTGACTCCAGCAACGTTAGGCAAGACTGAGCCTGTATCCTCTGGAATAGGGGTTCCTGGGTCCTCAGGAAGGGCAGGTCCTACACACTCGGGGATGGCAGCCCCTGCATCTCTGGGAAACACAGAAACTGTGATCTCTGCCAAAGAGGACCTTCATTTCCTGGGAAAGACTAGCTCTGCCTCCTCAGGAGAGGAGGGGCCCTCGTCAGTTAGAATGACCAAAACAGTGTCTGCTGGACAGGTGGGTCCCACGTCTGTAAAAAGTGAGACTCCTGTGTCTTTGGGCAGGGTGGGTCCAGTTTCTTTGGGAAGAGTGGATCCCGTCGTGCCAGGAAAGCCAGAGTCTTCGTCTCAGGGGCAGACAGTGCCCGTGGGAAAGACAGAAACTGCCTCCTCCGGAAAAGAGGACTCGGTACCCTCCAGAAGAGTAGATCTGACACCTGAGGGAAACGTAGACACACTGTCTTCTGGAACAGTGAATCCTGCATCTTCAGGAAAGCCAGACCCTGTGTCCTCAGGTCCAGGAGACCCTAGGCCCCTGGGGACAGGGGTTCCTCCACCTGCAGCAAAAGCTGAGGTAGTGACCCAGAGGAGAGGAGATGCTGGGTTCCCAGAGAAGGCTGGTCCCCTGGTCTCAGGCAAGGCGGACCCCATGAGCAAGGGCAAGACTGAAACTGTCCCTGCTGGAGAAGTGGACTCCCTGTCCTTAGGAAAGGCCTCCATGACTCCTGGAAAATCTGTCCTGGTGTCCCCAAGGCAGGCAGATCCCATGGACTCAGGAACAGCAGAAGTCACCCCAGAGGGGAAGGTGGACCCTCTGCCTCTAGAGAAGGGGAATCCTGTGAGTGCCACAAAGGCAGAAACCAGGGCCTTGGGGAAATGTGAGCCGCAGCCTGGGGACAAGGCAGAAACCAGGCTCCCTGCGCACGAAGGTGCCACGTCGGCAGGAAAAACGGAGGCACTTCTGCAAAAGGAACGTCCACGAGCCACTGAGAAGGTGGACCCCGGATCCTCCGGACAGGCCGACCCCGTTGTGCCCGGGACGGTGGAACCCGAGTCCCGGGGAAAGGCGCCCGGCGCTGCATCTCCAAGAGAGGCAGAGCCCCCGTCCTCGGGGAAGGTGGCCGCCTTGACTCTGGAGAAGGCCACGCCATCCTCTCTGGGGCAGCCGGAGGGCAAACCCTGCGGCGCGGTCCTGTCTCCCCGAGGTGCCGGGAGCAGCGGTGGAAAGCCGGAGCCCGGCCCCAGAGACCGGGCGGCCCCGAGGAGCCCGGCCGCGCCCCCGCCGGGGCCCCGGACCCGCGACAACTTCACCAAGGCGCCGTCGTGGGACGCGGGCGCGCCGCCGCCGCCGCCGCGCGAGGACGCGGGCACCCAGGCGGGCGCGCGGGCCTGCGTCTCGGTGGCCGTGAGCCCCATGTCCCCGCCCGGCGGCGCGGCCTTCAGCTTCCAGGCGGCGCCGCGCGCGCCCAGCCCCGCGCCCGGGCCCTCGCGCAGGGACGCGGGGCTGCAGGTGTCGCTGGGCGCCGCCGAGACGCGCTCCGTGGCCACCGGGCCCATGACGCCGCAGGCCGCCGCGCCGCCCGCCTTCCCCGAGGTGCGCGTGCAGCCCGGCTCGGCGCTGGCCGCCGCGCTGGCGCCGCAGGAGGCGGCCGAGCCGGTGCGCGACGTGAGCTGGGACGAGAAGGGCATGACGTGGGAGGTGTACGGCGCCGCCATGGAGGTGGAGGTGCTGGGCATGGCCATCCAGAAGCACCTGGAGCGCCAGATCGAGGAGCACGGCCGCCAGGGGGCGCCCGCGCCGCCGCCCGCCGCCCGCGGGGGCCCGGGCCGAGCCGGCTCGGTGCGCGCCGCGCCCCCCGACGGCGCCGCCAAGCGCCCGCCCGGCCTCTTCCGCGCGCTGCTGCAGAGCGTGCGCCGGCCGCGGTGCTGCTCGCGGGCGGGCCCCACGGCCGAGTGAGCCGCCCCCGTTTTGTACGCCCGGGTGTCCAACCTGCTCAGGCTCCCCCGTTGACCCCGAGCCCCTGGAAGGTGTCCCCTCGGTGTGCGGCAGGTCTCCGAGGGGCAGCTGACCCCTAGGGACTTCTCCCTCTGCCCAGTCCCTTCCTTGCCCAAACATAAATGACACCCTCTTCCCCCTCGGCCAGGAGACCGCAAGCCCGGCCCTGCCGCCCCGCTGTGCCCTCAGCGCCGCTCCCTCCCAGTCACACTGGTGGGCAGAGGACCCCCGACCTCCCACCCAGAGCTGAGAGGCAGGCTCCCGAGACGGCCGGGCGGGTGCGTTCAGGTCTCCAGTGGGGCCAGGTCCCCAGAACTGAGAAAGACTGCATGCGAATTAAGTGGTCCTCCATGTGCTCAAGAATTGGCGAGTGAGGCCTCTGAGGGAGGCCCTGCTGGGCCCCTGTGTGGCTGAGCGAGTGAGCGCCCGACGCCCCCATGTCGTGCTGGCCCCATGGCTGGGCATCTGTTGCATGCTATTGATGGTCCCTCCCCTATACCAGCCCCCAGCCCCCCTCCCTTCCCACCACACCACCGTTTCACAGAACCCAGAGAGGAAGACGGCCAGGGAGCACCCTGGGGGCCGCTCCGAAAGGTGACTTGAAGATAGGATGATCTCAGATGGGACAGAGGGTCGCAGTCACACTCAGCAGTCTCAGGCCAGCAGCAGCCTAGTGACAGCTGGTCTTGGGTACTGGGGACAGGATGGAGAACTCACCGTATAACCACAGTTGCCCTTCAAAGGCCACCCTCATCAGCACCTCATCCCTGTGCCGTGAGCCCCCACCAGCCCCTTGTGACCACTCAGTGTCCTTGTCCCCACCCCTCCAGCCTCGGTTTTTGGCTGATCTGTCACAGTATACATTGGTAATAAAATCTTTCCCCAACCCAGTCGCCTGTGATTAACAAAGCAGAGGGCAAGGAGCAGCATATATTATATCTGGGAGGGAGGTGCAGGTAGGTGTGGCATCACAGTGCCTCTTCTCAGGTGCGCAGGAAGAGCGGGAGCCTCGCTCACAGGTCTGTTGTGTCCAGGCCAGCATTGATGAAGGACAGCTTCTCCTGCTGCTGGCCACCCGAGCCCTCCTGCCTTCCAGACAGCACCACACCCAGGGGCTCGGGCTCGGGCTCCTCCGGACTGCGCTGAGGTGCCTTCTGAGGGAGAGGGAGAGGGAGGGAAGGCATGAGGACGGTGGCTTCCCCGGCCCTTCAGGCTCCTCTTTGGAGCCTCGTTGTCCTGGCTGTATCCCAGAGGCCGTGGCCAGGGCTAGCACAGCCAAGCTCAGGTGAAGGGCTGGGCCTGGGGGACTCAGCCGGCCTTTGCCTGCCCGCAGACAGCCACATTCTGCTCAGGCCCAAATAATGTCCGGCCGTGTGTCCTGTGCCAAGGAGCCAGTCTATCAGAGTTCCTGCCACCTGCACCCCCTACTAGGCTCCAAGTTGGACAGGTTCATCCATTACCTGAAATACCCCTTAAGGGAGGGATTGTACCTCATTTTACCCATGTGGAAATGGGCCTGGAGGACTATCCTGATCAGCAGCAGATCTAAAGCTTGTCCACACCACAGCACTGTCCCTGGTTGAGTCTGGCATTTCCTTCTGCCACCAGAGGGACACAGCACACGCAGGGCCACCCCTCCTGCCCTTTCTCTTCCCCCTCCCTGCAGACATCACACACACTAAGGAGGACCAGGGCCCTGTGCTCAGCTGCTCAGCCACAGAGGCAGCCACAGGGCTGGAGCCCTGGCCACCACTGCCCTGACCAGGGCTTTTTCCAGATTGGGACTGTTAGAGTCCCTGGAAAACACCGTGATGTCTGGGAGGCATCAGAGGGGCACAGCAGTCTGTGTCCCACGCAGCCCTGGCCACAGATCCCAAATGGGGCGTTGGCGAGGTGCCACTGGGGTAATGCCACCTGGCCCCTACGCCGGGACCTGCGTTCTGGTCTGCTTTGGCTCTGCAAGCTGTAGGGTCTTAAGTCAACAGCCCTCTCTGGGAATCAGTGTCCCTACTGTTTGTCAGGAAGGGCAGGATCAGATGGCCTCTCAGGTCACTGGCACATTATAGATGAACATTTGTAGAACTCTTGGGCAAGTCATGGCATCCAGGAGTTGGTGGAAGACCTCACCTGAGTCCCCCACCTAGCCAAGGGAGAGGAGGGGCAGCTGGCTCCTGAGAAGGCCCCGTGGCCGCCTTAGCCTGCCGGGACCCCCAAGGCCACCCCCTGCTCAGGAGGGGGAATGGAGCTTTGACAGCAGCTTCTCAGAAACATGCCAACCTCCTGCTCTCCCCTGACAAAGTTGTTTCTGGCTTTGAAGCCTCTTTGACCTGCTCTGCTCCCTCTCCAGACATTTTCTCAGAGCTCCTCCTCTCCCCAGCCCACAGGCCCAGCCCACCTCGGGCCCCTGACGTCACTCCTCCCCGGGGGGTCAGCATGGGCCTCATGCGGTGTCTTGAACGCTGGCAGGGAAGACTGGTCCCTTCCACCTCAGCTTCCTCAGACAAATCCACAGAGGATTTTTGCCTCACCTTATCTTCAAACAGAGATACACCACACCCCAGGTCTGCCTGGAATGACCCCACGCCCCACCCAAGGGGCCCATTTGGAGGCCTCTGTACCAGATCTCTGCACTGTGACACACCTGCAACCCTGGCAATTTTTTTTTTTTTTTTTTTGGTACTAGGGATTAAACCCAGGGGTATTCTACCTCCAAGCTCATCCCCAGTCCCTTTTAATTGATTGATTAATTGGTTGGTTTTTGTGGTGCTAGGGATTGAACTCAGAGACATTCTATCTTTGAGCTACAACCCTAGCCCTATTTTATTTTTATTTTGAAATAGGGTCTCATAGTCGGGTATGGTGGCACACGCTTGTAATCCTAGTACTTGGGAGGCTGAGACAGGAAGATTGCAGGTTTGAGGCCAGCCTCAGCTACTTGGTGATGCCCTTTGTAATTTAGTGAGACTTTGTTTCAAAATAAAAAATAAAATAGGGCTGAGGATGTAGCTTAGAGATAGAATGCTCCTGAGTTCAGTCCCCAGTGCTGCAAAAAAAAAAAAAAAAAAAGAAGAAGAAAGGAAAAAAGAAAGAATGAAAGAAAGGAAGAAAAGAAAAACAAAAAATATAGGATCTCACTAAGTTATTGCAGCTGGCCTCAAACCTGAGTTCTTCCTATCTCAGCCTCCCTAGTACTAGGATTATAGGCATATCTTTTTTTTGGGGGGTGTCCTGGGGTTCCTGGAAACCCTTCTACCTCCGGGCTACACTCCCAGACCTATTTTTATATTTTTTTATTTGGAAACAGGGTCTCTTAAGCCAGCAAGGCTGGCTTCGAACCAGCGCGATCCTCCTGTCTCTGCCTCCCAAGTGCAGGGATTACAAGCATGCGCCACCACGCCCGGCTATAGGCGTATCTTAAAGTCCAAGAGAAGCTTTGGTTGAGCAGATCTTTCCAAGAAAAGAGTCTTCAAGCCGGGCGTAATGGCGCACGCTTGTAACCCCAGCACTTGGGAGGCTGAGACAAGAGGATCGCACAGGTTCAAAGCCAGCCTCAGCTAATCAGCAAGGTTCTCAGCAACTTAGTGAGACCCTGTTTCCAAATAAAGTATAAAATAGGTCTGGGAGTATAGCCTGGAGGTAGAAAAGCCCCTGGGTTCCATCCCCAGTAACACACACACACACACACACACACACACACACACACACACACACACTAGTCTTCAAGAGGAAATTAAATGAGAACTGAAGAGCGAGGGCCAGCTGGGAGCCCTGGGGGCTCGGGGCCCAGAGGGACTAGTTGTAAAGTGGATGGGGAGTAGATGCCTCTCTCCTACAAAACCTCAGACTTGTACAGCTCAGATGGGTCTCAGAGAGCTTGCACTCCAGTGGGAGAGAGGGGTCGTTCTCCTGTTTCTGGATTCCTGTACCCCAGCCCACTAGGCAACTCCAGTGAGCTGCACATTAGAACCCTGGGAAGCTTTGACACATAGTCATACCTGGAGCCACTGGGCCATCAGGGTCTCTTTTGAGTATAAACTGACTGTGTGTGTGTGTGTGTGTGTGTGTGTGTGTGTGTGTGTGTGTGTGTGTGTGTTACTACAAATCTAACCCAGGGGCATTCTACCTCTGAGCTACACCCCCAGTTCTTTTTATTTTGAAACAGGGTCTTGTGAAGTTGCTGTAGCTCCTTGAAGCTGTGATCCTCCTGTCTTAACCTCCAAGTACGGGCTTACAGGCGTGCCCTACTGTGCCTGGCTGACACTAGTATTTTCAGAGTGCCCCGGTTGTGAACACTCCATCTTTGTAGTCAGCCAGTCTAGAGAACAAATGCCGGTCTCCTCGTCATTGAGCCCACATCTCTGCCCTACTGGTCTGTGCTCATTCACCTCTGATCTCTTCCCCTCCCCATCAGATTCTGATGGAGGCCGATGGAATTGGATTCCTGAGCATTTGCTTTGTGCCAGGTGTTTTTGTTATTGTTGGTTTTGGTTTTGGTTTTTGTGTGTGGTACTAGAGATTGAACCCAGGGGTGTTCTTCCTCTGAGCTACACTCCTAGTCCTATTTTATTTTTTATTTGGAAGCAGAGTCTCACTAAGTTGTCAATGGTCTTGCTAAGTTGCTGAGGCTGGCCTTGAACCTGCGATTCTCCTGTATCAGCCTCCTAAGTACTGGGACTATTGGCATGGGTCACAATGCCCGGCTTGTGGCAGGTTTTGCTGTTGTTGTTTGTTTGTTTGTTTGTGGTACTGGGGATGGAACCCAGGGGCATTCTACCTTCAAGCTCCACCCCCACCTCTATATTTTTATTCTTTATTTTGAAACAGGGTCTCACTAAGTAGCTGAGCTGTTTACGAACTGTGATACTCCTGTCTCAGCCTCCCACATGCTGGGATTACAAGCGTGTACCACCATGCCTGACTTCCTATTTTTTATTCTTTACTTTGAAACAGGGTCTCACCGAGTTGCAAAGGGCCTTACTAAGAAACTGAGGCTGTCCGTGAACCATGATCCTCCTGTCTCAGCCTCCCAAATGCTGGGATTACAAGCATTGCCACCATTCCCAGCTCCAGGTTGTTGTCGTTGTTTTTTTAATGCCTGCTCTTATTTAATCCTCATAACACCCTTGCAAGATTGATGATTTTATCCTCACTTATAAATGAGGAAACTGAGAACCAGAGGCAGCAGGTTCCTTTACCCAGAGGCACACGGTGACTGAGTAAAGGAGCATTGGACCTCATTCCAGAGCCACAGGACTCACCAGGGCCTGGTGCAGAAAAGCGAGGCTGCCCATGTCAACAGCAGATCCCTCCCAGCTTTGTCCTGAACCCCACCCCTCCAGAGAAGGATCCCAAGTCAGAAGCCAACTCATCCCCCATCTTGCCTTGGTTTCCTGACTGTCTTTGTCCAGGTCCACAGAGTTTTCATCCAGGGAATTGAGGCTGGAGGGAAGGCAATGGAGCTCAGGTTGTAGGGAAGCCCAGTCCTCCCCATTTGTGGTCACTGTCACCACTTCCACCATTATCACCATCACCATTACTACCACTACAACCACCATCACCATTATCACCACCACCATATCTAATACAACTATCACCACCACTACCACCATCACTACCATCTCCAATATCAAAATTACCATCATTATCACCACTGCCACCATCACCATCACCACCACCCTCCATCACCACCCCCTCATCACCATTACCACCACCACCATCACCATTAAAACCACCACCATCATCACATCACCACCACCACCACCACCACCCTCCATCACCACCCCCTCATCACCATTACCACCACCATCGCCATCACCATCATCACCACCACCATCATCACCACCACCACCATCACCACCACCATCATCACCATCACCACTATCACCACCACCATCATCACTATCACCATCACCACCATCACCACCATCATCACCACCACCATCACCACCACCATCATCACCATCATCACCATCACCACCACCATCATCACTATCACCATCACCACCATCACCACCATCATCACCACCACCATTACCACCACCATCATCACCATCACCACCCCCTCATCACCATTACCATCACCACCACCATTATCACTATCACCATCACCACCACCACCACCACCACCATCACCACTATCATCATCACCATCACTACCATCACCACCATCATCACCACCATCACCACCCTTACCACCACCCTCATCACTTCTGTTCCACCACCATCACCAACAGTGATCCCGGCCGGGCAGGGTGCTGCTCACCTGACGTAGTCCAAGTCACTGGAGGAGCTGGGGTAGTCCAAGTCCAGGTCCTTGGTGGGGAGGTTCAGCATGGGGTTGGCCCTGGAGAGAAGGTTTGTCAAGCGGTGATGGCACTCAGCCACCTCGGAAAGTCTCTTGCCCGCCCCTGGCCGCCGCTCACCGCTCAGCATTGTACATGTTAGTCCCAGGGATGGCAGGAGCCATGGGCATCACCCCTGCTGCAGTCTTCCGGGCCTCCTTAGCAGCCTTCAAAGCCCGAAGCTTCCGGCCATAGCTGTGGGAACCGGGAGAGGAGTCACACCCCTACTGCACCCCCAGCGAGTGTTCAGGGGATGCCCCAAAGTGCAGCCTCAGAGCTAGCAGACAGTGAGGAACATTGGCTCCATTTTACAGAAGGTAGAAAGAAGGGATGAGAAGAGGAGAAATTTTACAAAGGCCCCACAGCCAGCTGGGGCCTGAAACCAAAGCCAGGTGTGGCCACTGACCAGGTGTGCTGGGAAAGTGGACGGCGGCGACAGTGTACACTAAATGGATAATTGGCCGGAAGGCCTGTGGGGCGCGAGATGCAAGGGGCAGCTTGAGTGCACAAGGAATCTAGTCTCCTTCCTGTTTTACAGGGACAGGAGATGGCAGGTGGCGGGATAAACACACATGTATCTAAGGCCGAAACCCAAGCACTTCCTCCCTCCCCCACTGTGGTGGAGGAGGGGAGGGCTGGAGACCCAGGGGCCGGGGAGGAGTACCTCTTCCGCACACACATAAGAGCCACTGTCATGATGACAAGGACCAGTAGCAAAGCCACTCCTAATCCTGCGATGATGCTAACGAGCACTTTGGTCTGGTCTGCCTCCTGGCTCTCCTGGTAGCCCTGGAGAAGAAGGGGTGTGACGAAGACCAGGCCGCAGCCCTCCGGCGGCCCGTGCCCTTGGCCCTGCCACACTCACCAGCACCACCAGTCCCAGCTGCAGCAGCTGCGTCAGAGCGTCCTGGTCACTCCGGATCATCCTGGCCACAGAACCTCACTCAGACTCAGGTCACCGGGACCGCCCGGGCTTCCTGCTCACCCTCCTGCCCACCCCCAAGGACAGCCCCACTCACAGACTCAGTTCGTTAAGTGTCAGGGCCGTTCCATTGGGGAAGACTAAGTAGGCATCGAGGTAGGATTGCGCACGAGCCCTGGAATAGGGTGAGAAGAGTCCAGCAGTCGAGAGCCGCCCGCCCTCTCCTGCTACCCTAACCTTCCTCAGCCCACACACTGGACCTGTGGACACTCACCGAGCTGTAGACTCTATGTCCTGAATGTTCACAACGTAGACAGTAGTCCTGGTCGCCTGGGCAAGAGCCCTGCAGAAGGGTGCAGGTGCCACAGACCTCAGACCAAGGCCTTAGCCCAAGCCTCGGGCCAGTCAACTTGGGGACCGCGGGAATACGAAAGGGGCACAGTGGCTCTTTTGGATAAGCAGGTATCATGTCCGTGCAAAATAGAAAAGGAAATCCCTTCCTGTGGGGCTGGGTTTGCAGCTGAACAAGCAGAGTGCCCCTGTGCAGTGCACAGCCTTCACAGCTGTACGCGGCAGCTAAGTTAGGCTCTGTCTGCTTTTGGCTGGGCGTGGACTTCTGGGGGCATCCAAAAAGGTCGTGTAGGTACAGGTCAAAGACAAGGTCAAGGGCCAGTTGGGGACAGGGTTGAGGCATTGCATGCAGGTCTGGTCAGGCACCAGCCTCCAAGGCCCTGTGCTCCCACAGTCCCCTCCTGTGTCCCCCAAACCTACGCCTTAATCTCCTCCACGTTGGCGCCCACCTCCTCCTTTTGCTCGGAGAATTGCAGCCTCACGCGGTAGCTCTCGTCCACGGTGAAGATCTGGCGAGGAGGGCATGCGGGGGTGAGGCAGGAGGAATGTGGGGGCTGGTAGGAGGCAGGGGCCGGGACTGGCACTCACATTCAGGGAGGTTGTGGCTTCCAGCGCGGGACCCACCGAAGGTCTGTCCTGGGCCCTCACCGTCACTTGGTAAGTTCCTTGGAGGGTGGAATCAAGGTTGGTCACGAGCCTATGGAAGGAAGGCGAATACCGCCAAGTCTTGGGACCCGACCTGGGGTCCTCTGGAGCCCAGGGTACAACTCCCAGGTGGGGACTTGCTGCCGGAGGCCCCCTTGGTCCCCAGCCACCGCCAGCCCATCCGGGGGCTGCCTAGTTACTCAATGCTGCCGGTATACGCGCTGCCCTCTGCAGAGGTGGAAATCCGGAAGAAGCCCTGGAAAGGGACTGTGGCCCCGTCCTTAGGGACAAATTCCACTTGGAGAATGGAGAACAGGATGGCCCCGTTGTCTCCTGAGTCAAGGTCTCTGGCCTGGAGCGAGAGTGGACAACATCAGGGCCCAGGCCGCGCCAGCCCCAGCAGGGAGCAGAGGCCATGGCGGCCTGGGAGCTTGGTCCACAGGGTCTCCGCCAGCCTTCCCCAAATTAGCAAATGCTTTTTTGAAAATAGAATGAGCTTGGTCTGCAAATCCTGGAGCAAACCCCTACCTATACCCCAGCCTCACAGATCACTGTCCAAGTCCTTTCTTATAAAAATCCTGCCTTGCTCCTCCACAAGACACACACACACACACACACACACACACACACACACACACACACACTTGGATGGCATAAGCATCAACTGTGCTTTCTCCTTTTTGAGCCCTCATTTCAAGTCTTACTAACGTGGGTATGGATTCCCTGAGTGGCTCATGAGAGTGTGTGTGGGGGGGGGCACAAGCATTTTTCTACACTAGAGTGCCCCATTTATCTATGTATTTACTTGTCCGTTTGTTTGGGTGGTACTGGAGATGGAACCCTGGTGCATTCTACCTTCCAGCTATACCCCCAGCCCTATTTTATTTTTATTTTTATTATATATATTGGTGGTACTGGGGATGGAACCCAGGGGCCTTCAACCTCCGGGCTACACTCCCAGACCTATTTTATATTTTTATTTGGATACAGGGTTTCTTAAGCCAGGTGAGGCAGGCTTAGATCCTGCCTGATCCTCTTGTCTCAGCCTCCCAAGTGTGGGGATTACAAGCGTGTGCCACCATGCCCGGCCCTATTTTATTTTTTATTGAAACAAGGTCTTCAAGTTTTTAAGGCTGGCCTTGAACCTGTGATCCTCCTGTCTCAGCCTCCTAAATACTGGGATTATAGGCATGCGCCACCATGCCCAGCTTCTTTTTTTTTTTTTTTTTTTTTTTTTTTTTTTTTTTTTTTTTGGTGGTACTGGGGTTCCTGGAAACCCTTCTTTCTCTGGGCTACACTCCCAGACCTATTTTATATTTTTTTATTTGGAAAGAGCGTGGCTGGCTTTGAACCTGCGCGATCCTCCTGTCTCTGCCTCCTAAGCGCGGGGATTACAAGCGTGCGCCACCATGGCCGGCCCAGCTTCATTTTTTAATGTTTGTTTGTTTGTTTGTTTGTTTGTTTTGTGGTACTGGGGATTTAACCTGGGGTCATTCTACCTCCAAGCTATACCCCCATCTTATTTTACTTTTTATTTAGAAACAAGGTCTCACTAACTTGCTGAGGCTGGCCTTGAACCTTCAATCCTCCTGTCTCAGCCTCCCAATTACTAGGATTATAAGGCATGTAACACCATGCCCACCCACTTATTTATTTTTATTTATTTACTTTTGGTGCTGGGGATTGAACCCCTGAGCCACACCCCCAGCACCTTTTATTTTTTTACTTTGAAGCAAGGTCTCACTAAGTTTCTGGGGATCTCATTCGATTGCTAAGGTGGCCTTGAACCTGTGGGGCTCCTCTCAGCGTCCCAAGTACTGGGGATTACAGATATATGTCACCACATGGCCTGTTCTAGTGTGTTCTAGAGAAAAATATAACCAACACACAAAGCCACAAACCCAATGACACTGCTGTTTAGTATGGGAGTCAAGTTCAGAATAGCTGGTGTTTAAGTTTCAAACAGGAGCCAATTTAAAGAAAACGGTTTGAGAGGGCATGGAAATGCAAGCCTGTAATCCCAGTTGTAATTCCAGTATTTGGGAGACAGACAGGATGTTCACAGCCTTGAAACCAGCCTTAACAATGATGAGACTCAGCAAACTAGTGAGACCCTGTTTCAAAATAAAATAGGGCTGGGGGGGGGGTGTAGTTCAGAGGTACAATTTCCCTGGGTTCCATCCCGAGCACTACAAAAATAAGTAAATAAAAATTTTAAAATAAAGAAAACTGCTGGGCGTGGTGGCGCACGCTTGTAATTCTAGCATTTGGGAGGCCGAGACAGGAGGATCACAGTTCGCGGACACCCTAAGCTACTTAGTGAGGCCCTTTGCAACTCAGCGAGACCCTGTTTAAAAAAAAAATGGGGGTATAGCCTGGATGCCCCTGGGTTCCATCCCCAGTACTAAAAAAAAATAAATAAAAATAAACTGTTCAAAGCCTTGTCTCACTGAAGACTGGGAAACTGGATGTCCTAAGGCTTAAAAGAACTTAAAAAGGGAGGACTGGAGCCGGGAGTGGTGGAGCTCACGTGTAAACCTGGTGCTTGGAAGGCTGAGACAGCAGGATCGCAGGTTGGAGACCTACCTTAGCAACCTAGAGATGCCCTCAGTAACTTAGTGAGACCCTATTTCAAAATAAAAAGGGCCGGGCATGGTGGCGCATGCTTGTAATCCCAGCATTCGGGAGGCTGAGACAGGAAGATCGCGGTTCGCGGACAGCCTCAGCTACTTAGTGAGGCCCTCTGCAACTCAGTGAGACCCGGTTTCAAGATAAAGAATAAAAAATAGGGCAGGGGGTGTAGCTCGGAGGTCGAATGCCCCTGGGTTCCATCTCCAGACCCGCAAAAAATTAATTAATTAATTAATTAAAAATAAATAAATTTAAAAAAATAAAAAGGGCTATGGGTGTAGCTCAGAGGTAAAGCACTGTGAGTTAAAAAAAAAAGAGGGGGGATTATTATCCCCATTTCATGAAAACTGAGACTCCAATCAAAAGACCATTCTGTGGGCACCCCAGCTCTGTATGGGGAAGGCCAGGCGCATATTTCTCCTCTACCGTGTTGCTACCACAGCACAGGGAGTCGCACCCAGATTCCACCTGCCAGGAACTACCAGATGGTTGTCAAGAAAGGAAACTGAGGCCCACGTAGGCCTGAAAACTGTGAGGCCCCAAGGCCTTCTGGGAGGTCTCACCCTAACATGGCAGGGCCACGGTCGTCTAATAGATCCACCTGTCCCAACACTATAACAAAAAACTGAAATCATTTTTGTAATTTTTCTCTGGAAATAATTTAACTAGAAGGAACTTGTTTAATTTGCAATTAGCTATGATTTTTTTCTCTCATACTCAAGAATTCTGGTATAGCCAGGCATGACGGCACATACTTGTAATCTCAGCACTTGGGAGACTGAGACAGAGAAATTGCAGGTTCACAGCCAGCCTCAGCTACTTTGTGAGGCCCTGTTTCAAAATAAAGAATAAAAATTAGGGCCAGGGATGTAGCTTGGAAGTAAAATGCCCCTGGGTTCAATCCCCAGAACCACAAAATAAACAAATTATTTATTTATTTATTTATTTATTTAAAAATTTAAAAAAGGGCTGCAGATGTAGCTTGGAGGTAGAATGCCTTTGGGTTTAATCCCCAACACCAAAAAAATAAAAATAAAAGATATAATAGGGCTGGGGGTGTAGCTCAGAGGTAGTATGCCTCTGGATTCAATCCCTGGTACCACAATAAAAAAAAAAAAAGGAAGGAAAGAAAGAAAGGGAAAAAAAGAAAAGAAAGAAACAGAGAGAAAGAGAAAATAAATAAATCTGGTATAGTCAAAAAATCTAGACTGCAAAGTGGTATTTATGATCATGAAATCAGGAAATTTTTATGGATACATAAACAGTGAGATACTGGGGCTTGAACGCAGGGGCGTTCTTCCTCTGAGCAACACCGCAGCCCTTTATATTTTTATTTTAAAACAGAGTCTCACTAGGTTGCCAAGTCTGGCCTGACACCTGCGATCTTCCTGTCTCAGCCTCTCAGGCCTGTGCCTCCGTGCCCGGCTCATTTGATCATATCGATTGGGCAGGCATTTGTTTCCATTCTGGAGTTTGCTTTTTTTCTTAGGAGAAGCCCATACATTTGCTTTCTAAGGTCGGAGCGTTTGGGGCAGCAGAGGACTGCAGGCCCCGGCCTGACTTGGCTGACAAAGGCTGAGACGGCACTTACCTGCACAGTAGCCACCTGCTGGTTGGGAATCACAAGTTCGGGGATGATCACTGCAAGTGCAGGCAGAGAGAGGTCAGCAGGCTGAGGCAGCGCCACAGCCCAGCACCCCCAGATCTGCCCTCAGCACCTCTCAATGCAGCTGCCCCTAGGCCAGTGGTTAGCAAGTCATCTCCTCCCACTGCACACATGGGGAAACTGAGGCATGAAGCAGAGCTAGAATGAAAGCACAGGTTCCCCACCACCGCATCCCCAGGGAAAAGGAAGACTAGAAGCATTGTTCTCCCTCCAAGGGCCCATCTGGGGCCCAAGGAAGGTCTGAGGGGGGTGCTGCCCAAGGGTGGTATGGGTGCATGACCTTGTGGGGGACCGGGTGGAGGCTGGGCTTGCTGCTTACCAAATGTTTGATTATTAGGCAGAAAATAGGGTGCATTGTCATTCACGTCCTCAATAGTAATGGGGAGGCTTCCTGCGGAGACAAGGTGGGCGGGCTCTAAGGCTGGCTCAGAGCCTGGGCTTCAACAGGCTCCTAGCACCTCCCTCCAGCGCATCCTCTGCCTGTTCAGTTCTCCCTGCTCCTGGGCTGGGTGCCACGCGGTCCTCTCTAGCCTGTGTGGCTGGGTTTCATCCCCAGACTCAGGAAGGCTAAACAGCTCATTAGAGTCACACGGCGAGCCGGGCCTGTGGTGCAGGCTTGTCATCCAGTACTTGGTTTTGTTTTGTTTTGTTTTGTTTTGTTTTTGTGGTACTGGGGTAGAACCCAGGGGGCTTTCTACCTCTGGGGGACACTCCCAGACCTATTTTATAGTTTATTTGGAAACGGGGTCTCACTAAGTTGCTGAGAGCCTCACTAAGTAGCTGAGACTGGCTTCGAACCTGTGTGATCCTCCTGTCTCAGCCTCCCAAGCGCAGGGATTACAAGCGTGCGCCACCACGCCCAGCTCGTAATCCAGTACTTGGGAGGCTGAGATAGAAGGATTGCCAGCTTGAAGCCAGCCTCAGAAATTTAGTGAGGCCCTCCACAACTTAGACTCTGTTTCCAAATAATAAAAAAGAGTGTGGGGGGGATGTAGCTCAGAGGTAGAATAACTCCCAGTACCTTAAAAAAAAGTGAGCCAGAAGTGGGCCTGGTCTAGGGTGTGCGCGCGCACGCGCGCGTGTGTGTGTGTGTGTGTGTGTGTGTGTGTGTGTGATGCCACTTCTCTGGAGGGGAAAGGTACTGAGGACAGAAGACAGGAGGAATATTTTACTTCTGAGCTATACCCCCTAACCTATTTTATTCTTAATTTTGAAACAGTCTGGCTAAGTTGCCAAAGTCTCACTAAGTTGCTGAGGCTGGTCTCGACGCTGTGATCCTCTGATCTCAATCTCACAAGTACTGGGATTACAGGCGTGTACCACCATGCCCAGCTTATATATGCTACCTCTTAACTGTGCGAGCTGTTTTGTGGGGGGGGGGGTACTTGGGATTGAACCCAGAGCTATTCTATATCTTCCAGCTACACCTCCAGCCTGATTTTGTTTCTTATTCAAAAACAGGGTCTCCCTAGGTTGATGAGATCTATTTGCTGAGGCTGTCCTTGAACCTGAAATCCTCCTGTCTCGGCCTCCTCAGTATTGAGATTACAGGCATGCACCACCATGCCTGACTTAAACTGGTTACTTAAACACAAACACTCCTCATCTATCAAAGTTGATAGGCATCACCTATCTTGTGGTTGTACAGGAATAAAATGAGAAAATGCTTACAAGGTGCCTGCCATATTCTTGGCTATCATATGGACTCAATATATGCTAGCTATTGGTTATTGTCGCTTTGGTTCAGAGATGGAATTTTTTGTTTTCTTGGGGGTACCGGGAAATGAACCCAGGGCCATTCTACCTCTGAGCTATACCCCAGCCCGATTTTTTATTCTTTATTTTGAAACAGGGTTTCACTAAGTTGTGGAGGGCCTCACTAAGTAGCTGAGGCTGGCTGCGAACCTGCGATCCTCCTGTTTCAGCCTCTCAAGTACTGGGATTCCAAGTGTGCAGCGCCATGCCCAGCTCCAGAGGTGGGATTTAAATACATGTCTGGCTTTAAAGCGTGTTCTTCCCTTCACACAGCTCCATGAAATAGCACTGCTTAGGTGCTGAGTACGCCAGGCCCTTCACTAAATGCTCTCCATGCATGTTCTCACACCATCTTCACAGCCAGCCTACTGCCCGACTCCACTGGACAGATGAGAAACTAAAGCCTGGGGAGGGCTTTGCCAGTGACAGCTAGGAGGAGCTCCAGGCAGGGCTATTTATTTATTTATTTATTTATTTGTACTGGGGATGGAACCCAGGGGCATCCTACCTACAAGCTATAATCCTAGCCCTTATTTATTTATTTATTTTTATTTTTGGTGGTACTGGGGTTCCTGGAAACCCTTCTACCTCCGGGCTACACTCCCAGACCTATTTTTATATTTTTTATTTGGAAACAGGGTCTCTTAAGCCAGCGCGGCTGGCTTCGAACCTGTATGATCCTCCTGTCTCCGCCTCCCAAGCGCAGGGATTACAAGCGTGCGCCACCCTGCCCGGCTATTTATTTTCATTTTGAAACAGGGTCTCACTGAGTTGCTGAGGGTCTTGCTAAATTGCTGAGGCTAGCCTCAAATTTGCCATCCTCCTGTCTTCACCTCCCAAATCTGAGGATCACGGGCATGTGCCACCATGCTTGGCACAAAGCAGGATTGAAGCCAGATCTTGTGGGTCCTGGCCCAGGCCTCTCTCCCATGGCCCCTAACTTATAACTGCCCAGACCCGGCTGACTCACCATTGTTGCTGTAGGCTTCGAAGCGGGGATCTGTGGTGGTGTCGTAGGCCCGCACAACCAGCGTGACCAGGTCGCAGGCCTCGTAGTCGATGGCCTCACTCTGACTGATGTACACAGAGCCGTTGGCCAGCACAGAGAACCAGTCACGGCACAGGCTGCCCACGTTGGCCCCGGCCTTCGTGCAGATGACGCTCACCAGCTGTATCTCCAGCTTGGCTTCAGTATCCACGTCCCAGGCCACCACCTCAGCCACCTGGCCATGTTGAGAGCCGTTCTCAGCCACAGAGACGCCGCGCAGTGAGTCTGGGTCCAGAGTGGGCGGCTCATCGTTCACGTCCACCACCGTCACGTTGACCTCAGCCGTGCTCTCACGGCCCTGAGGGTCTGGGTTCTCGGCGCTCACTGTCAGGCTGAAGAAGTCCTGTGTCTCGTAGTCCAGGCTCACGTCTGGCGGGAGCCAGATGCGGCCCTCGGCTCTCCCAGATCCCAGCACCAAGCCTTGCAGCATGAAGTAGTTGGAACCGCTCCCTGACAGGGTGAAGCTGATGCGGTTGTTGACTTCTGTCTGGTCTGCATCCCAGGCCTCCACTGTGCCTACCAGGACTCCTGTGGACCAGGGACAGAGCTTAGGGGAGTCCTGGCCAGGCCGCTGGCAGGGGCCCTCCAGGCCTTCCCTGCGAGTGCAGCTGTTAACATGGTTATCGTTGCTATTTGGTGTCAGAGGTGGGATGTTATACACCTGGAGCCATAGTGTGCTCTCTCCTTTAAATCCACTCACAAGACAATAGAATGAATTAGGTGCTTACCGTCTGTCTGACACTCTAAGACTTCATATGCATGCTCTCCTTTAACCTTCACAGCCAACCTACTGCCCCACTCCGGGGACCCAGGGCCCGGCCCAGCCTGGCCTGTAGATGACTTACCTGGCTCCCTCTCCTTCACAAAGAATTGGTAGCTGGACTGGTTGAAGATGGGCAGGTTATCATTGATGTCCTGCGGGTAGAGGGAGATCTGAGTCCCAGGGACCCTCGTAGCCCAAGAGGGCACCCTTCCCAGATATAATCCGAGAGGCCAGTAATTGGCCACAGATAGAGGAATGGAGCCCACGTCTCCTCCGACAGCACTTTCCACTTCCCAAGTGTGGGAACTGCTGTTCAGGAGAGAGAACCTGGCCCCGCCAGCTACCTGGGGCTCAGGGCACGTGGCAGGGTCTCTGTAGCTACCTATACGTAGGTATAGTCAGGAGCCCCATCTCCTTTCCTTTCTCTGACCACAGCTCAGGACTGGTTTAGACCCCGCTTTCCAGGATGGTTTCAGCTACTGGACTGTGTCCCTGTCTGACCCAGCTTGTTGCTTTGGCACCAGCCCCACACCTCTGCAGCACACGCTTCTCCTCCTCCCCTCCCTCCTCCAGTGTCTCAGACCCAGGAGCTCTGTGCTCAGGCGGAGCTGGGCCCTGGGGCGCTGCAGGGCTCAGAGGCGTCCTGCCTTCACATAGCAGCTGTGTCTAACTCCCTCTTCCCTGGCCCCCACACAAAGCTGGAGTGCTCAAAGTGTCCCAGCTTGACATTAGCCCTGCCTTCCCCTTCCCCCTGAGACAGCCATGTGCTTGGGAGATGCCCCGAATCTTCCAGCCCTGCCTGGCTCTGCCCACGGGCAGTAGATAGCACCGGTGTTTGCTTTGATGTTCTGCTTTTTGTGTGTGTGGTACTAGGGGTTGGGCCCAGGGCAGGAAGGTTCTACCTCTAAGCTCTGTCCCAGCTCTATTTTACGTTGAAGCAGGGTCTTGCTAAGTTACTGAGGCTGGTCTTGAACCTGTGATCCTCCTGTCTCTGCCTCCCAAGTACTGGGATTACAGGCATGGGCCATCATGCCCAGCTAGCAACTGGAGCTCTTTTTTATTTTTTCTTCTCTCTCTCCCCTCTCCCCTTTAATATTGAGGATTGAACCCAGGGTCATTCTACCTCTCAGAATGCCCCGCTCCTCCAGTCTTATTTTATTTTTTATTGTGACATACGTCTCACTAAATTGCTAAGGGCAGAGCCGGGCGTGGTGGGGCCCGCTTGCAATCCCAGTACTTGGGAGGCAGAGACCAGAGGATCGTGGTTCACGGACAGCCTCAGCTACTTAGTGAGGCCCCTTGCAACTCAGTGAGACCCTGTTTCAAAATAAAAAATTTAAAAAAAAATAGGGCTGAGGTGGAACTTGGAGGTAGAATGCCCCTGGGCTCCATCCCCAGTACCACCAAAAGAAAAAGAAAAAGAATTGCTGAGGGTCTTTTATGTTGCTGCAGTTGGCTTCGAACCTGTGCTCCTACTGTCTCAGCGTGCTAAGTACTAGGATCACAGGCGCGCGGCACCAAGCCCAGCTTTTCTTTGCCTTCGAATGGTGGCAGGGGCACAGAGGGGTTCGGATAGGATGCTGAGTGACGCGCTAATGCGCACTGAGTGCCGGGCCCAGCGCTCTGCAGAACAGCTCCCATTAGCCAGCTCACCGATCCTCCTGCCGTTTCATCCCCATTTCACAGATAAGGAATTTAAGGGCCAGGGGAGTCGGGCAGCTCACAGCTGCATACCCAGTGAGCCGGGTACTAACTCAGGCAGCCTGCGTGTGGGCTCCGTCACTCACTGCGTTGCAAAAGGTAGAAACTCCCAGGCTTGGTGCACACCTGGAATTCTAGTACTTGGGAGGCAGAGGCGGGAGGATTGCAGGTTCAAGACCAGCCTGACAAACTTAGTGAGCCCGTCAGCAACTTGATGAGACCTTGTTTCAAAATAAAATAAAATAAAAAAGGATGGAGTATAGCTCAAAGGTAGAATGCCCTGGGTTCAATCCCCAGTACAGGAAGGAAGGAAGGAATAAGTGCATCATGTTGGAGGCCAGGGAGGCTTAGCACCCGCTGGGAAGCAGCCCAGCCCAGCACCCTGCCCGGCCGAGTGGGCCTTACCTCCACAGTGATGGAGATATTGACGTCGGTGCTTTGGCTGGGCACACCACAGTCAGCCACACTCACGGCTAGCACGATGCGGCCCCCCAGGGAAGGCTCAATGGCCTCCCGGTCCAGGGGCTCCAGGTTTCTGAGGAGCCCTGTGTCAGGGTCCAGCGAGAAGTTCTGGCTGTAGGGGCCCGGCAGCAGGCTGAAGACCAGGCGGCTGTTGTCGGTGTCTGGCTCGTCGTTGTCATAGGCCTGTGCAGATGGGCAAGAGCTGGGTGTCAGCCTTTGGGTGCCCGCAGCCCACAGCCCTTCCAGCAGTGGCCCACGAGGCAGCAACAGAGCCTGGAGCCCGCAGAGTGCTGGCCAACCTCCCAGCCTCAGTCTCCCCTCGGAGAGGCTCCGACCGACAGCTTGCAAGAGCTTTCTAGGCCTTATGCACTAAGGTTATCTTCATTCAGCCCACAGATGTTTGCTGTGCACCTACCATCCACGCCTGGCCCTTATCTAGGCCCTGGACTACAGCCATAATCAAGACAGTTCCCCGTGGAGCTGACATGCTACTGGGAAGGCAGACAGGGGAAAGTATATTACAGTCATTAAAAAATTAAAAAACAGAACCCTAAAATAAGTCGTGGTGTACACTTGTAATCCCAGTACTTGGGAGGCTGAGACAGGAGGATTGCAGGTTCAAAGCCAGTCTCAGCAATTTAGGAAGGCCCTCTGCAACCTAGTGAGACCCTGTTTGAAAATAAATTAATAAAATAGAGCTGGGTGTAATGGCACACGCTCGTAATCTCAGTACTTGAGAACCTGAGACAGGAGTATCGCAGGTTCAAGGCCAGCCTCAACAACTTAGTGAGGCCCTGTTTCAAAACAAAAAATAAAAACAGAGCTGGAATTGTAGCTCAGACGTAGAATGCCCCAGGGCTCAATCCCTAGTACAGCAAAAGAAAAAAAATTAATTAGTAAAATAGAGCTGAGAGTGTAGCTCAGAGGTAGAATTACCCTGGGTTCACCACACACACACACACACACACACACACACACACACACACCCCATAAAATAAAGCCAGGCATGGTGGCAGTACATGCCTATAATCCCAGTATCTGGAAGGCTGAGATGAGAGGATTGCATGTTTGAGGCCAGGTTCAGCAACTTAGCGAGATCTTATTTCAAAATAAAAAGGGATGAAGGTAGCTCAGAGGTAGAATAACTCTAAGTAACTGAGGCTGGTGGTGAACCTGCTCCTGTCTCAGCCTCCCAAGTACTGGGATTATAAGCGTGCATCACCACGCCCGGCAGCAAGGCGGTTTTGAATCCAGAGCCAGGTCACTCTGACGTGGAGCCCATTCTCTCTGCTTCCTCCCTGCCATCTCTGCCTTAAGCACTTTCAGTTCGATGGGGTCCTGTTTACTAAATGCGTCCTTTTTAAGAAGCCAGAGATGGTTCTTCCAAGAGCCTGACTCCATCTGTTTGCCTCTTGGTGCTCTGAACCCAGGCCACTTAATTTGCCAACCACTTGTCAGGGCTCACAGTGGGCACCACGGTTATAGAAGCAGATCTGTTATACTTTTACCGCAAGAAGCTGACAGAGCAGGGTGAGGAGAATCAAGGAGCAAGGAAAAGAGGGTTTTGGGTCCAGGCAGATCCGGCCATGGCCCCAGTGCTGCCATTTGCAGGCTGTGCAACCATAGGAAGGTTGCTAAGCCTTTCTGAGCCTCAATTTTCTCCTGCAAAATGGGAACCATTAGAGGATCTGTTGTGTAAGTATTCGGAACCACACAGACCCAGAGGGCTGGGAGGGAAGCGGGGTCACACAATCTCATTCTGAGGACCCGGTTGAGATCTGGTTTCCTACTTCTCCCAACATGTCCTTTCACAGACTCGAGGCAGAGGCCTGAAGTCCTCAGGACAAGAGGCGAGCTCCCCGCAGACATCCTAGAGCCACTCCTGGGCTTTTACCTCCTCGCTGTGAACCTGGCTCTCGTCCAGTTCCCTTTTTGGCTCTGACATTAGGCAGCTCAGAACTGAACTCGCAGGCCACTCCCAGCACGACGTCGTGTGTGTGTGTGTGTGTGTGTGTGTGTGTGTGTGTGTGTGTGTGTGAGAGAGAGAGAGAGAGAGAGAGAGAGAGAGAGAGAGAGAGACAGACAGACAGACGACAGACAGACAGACAGACAGACACTGGGGATGGAGTCCAAGGGCATTCTGCTTCCGAGCTCCACCCTCAGCCCTATCTTCTATTCTTTATTTTGAAACCGGGTCTCACTAAGTTGCAAAGGGCCTCACTAAGTAGCTGAGGCTGTCCGCAAACCGCGATCCTCCTGTCTCAGCCTCCCAAATGCTGGGATTGCAAGTGTGCACCACCACGCCCGGCTCCTAGCACCACTTGTACTTCTACCTCCGGCTTCCGGGTCCTAATTTCTGGGCCTTTTAATAATGCCATTCTGCCCAGTCCAGTGGGGGTATGCCTGTAATCCCAGCAATTTAGGAGGCTGAATCAGGCAAATCAAAAGTTCAGGGCCAGCCTTGGCCACTTTAGTGAGATCCTTTCTCAGAATAAAAAGATAAAGATGGTTGGGCATGGTGGCACACACCTGTAACCTCAGTACTTGGCAGGCAAGTCAAGAGGATCACAGGTTCGAGGCCAGCCTCAGCAACTTAGTGAGACCCTCAGGAACCTAGCAAAATATAAAAATAAAATGTAAAATAGGTCTGTGTACCACAGAGGTGAAATGCTCCTGTATTTAATCCCCAGTACAATAAATAAATAAATGAGTAATAAATAAGTAAACAAAGAGTTGGATATATAGCTCAGTAATAGAGTGCCCCTGGGTTCCATCCCCAGTATCACATAAAAGCTGTCCCTTTTTTCTTTATTTTTTTATATTTTAATCTTTTTTTATGGTACTGGGGGTGGAACCCAGAGGCTTTCTACCTCTGGGCTATACTCCCAGACCTATATTTTTTTATATTTTATTTGGAAACAGGGTCTCACTAAGTTGCTGAGAGCCTCACTAAGTACCTGAGGCTGGCTTTGAACCCGTGCGATCCTCCTGTCTCAGCCTCCCAAGCGCGGGGATTACAAGCATGTGCTACCACACCTGGCAGTTAATCTATTTTTATACAAGCTACCTTGAATAAAAGGTAGGTGACAGGGATGTGTATATAAAACAGCAAAATATTTTTGTTTTTGTTTTTATTACTGGGATTAAACCCAGGGGCATTTTATCTCTAAGCTACACTCCCTAGCCCTTTTTTATTTGGAAACAGTCTCATAAAGTTGCAAAGGTTCTTGCTGAGTTGCTGAGGCTGACCTCGAATCTGCAATCCTCCCATCTCAGCCTCAGGTACCAGGCTCACAGGCTGCACCCCTGCGCCCGGCAGCAATGTGTTCTTGAAAGCTGGCTCTGTGCCAGGCCTCCTGCTGGACGCTTGGTGCCTGTTATCTCACTATCCCCCAGTGACGCTGGGGATAAACATCATGATTGTCTTCATTTTCCGAGCTAGCGGCTCAGAGAGGCAGAGTGACTTTTCGGGGCCACGCAGCAGAGCTCAGACTCCACCTAAGACCAATCGGACCACAGAGCCAGGCTCACTCAGCCCCCTGCCCACCCACTAGCACCATGCCTGCTCGCACCTGGATCGTCACGGAGACATTGTCCCCTTCCTGGACAAAGATGCTGTAGGAGCCGATGACCACGGGTGCGTTGTCGTTGATGTCCAGCAGGTGAATCTGCAGCGTGGTGGTAGAGGACTGGCCCCCGCCATCCGTGGCCTGCAGCGTGAGGAAGTACACGGCCTGCATCTCCCGGTCCAGCAGCGTGCTGTTTTTCACTCTCACTGTCCCCGAGTCGGGATCCACCTCAAAGAGGTCTGCCCTGCTCAGGGTGGGCACAGTCAGCAAATAACATTACAGGATGCTTCCTTCTGTTTTAGATAAACTGTGGCCCACACTTTAGAATGTCCCGTGCAGTATTCTCAACCTGCTTACTGCTATGGGCTGGGCATGGTTTGAGTTAGTTCGCAAGTCTTTGTGTGTTGGAAGCTTGGTCCACAGTGTAATGATGTTAAGGGGTGGGCGGCATTTGAGAGGCGAGGCCTTGGATGTGATGGGACACACTTGTCATGCCAGTACTTGGAAGGCTGAGACAGGAAAGTTGCAAGTTCTAGGACAGCCTCAGCAAGTAGTCAGACTCACATCAACCTAGCAATATCCTGTTTCAAAATAAAAATAAGCCAAGCGTGGGGGCGCCCGCTTGTAATCCCAGCATTCAGGAGGCTGAGATCGCGGTTCGCAGACAGCCTCAGCTACTTAGTGAGGCCCTGCGCAACTTAGTGAGACCCTATTTCAAAATAAAAATAGGACAGGGAGTATAGCTTGGAGGTAGAATGCCCCTGGGTTCCATCCACAGACTGCAAAAATAAATAAATAAATAAATAAATAAATAAATAAATAAATAATAGGGCCGGGGGTAGAATGCCCCTGGCTTTGATCTCTAGTATCACAAAACAAAACAAAAGGACTGTAAGCTAATTAAACCTCTTGTCTTAACCAGACACAGTAGTGCATGCCTGTAATCCCAGTACATGGGAGTGTGAGACAGGTGGATCTCAGGTTCAAGGGTAGCCTAAGAAATTTAGCAAAACCCTCAGAAATTTAGTGAAAGCTTGTTTCAAAAAAAAAATAATAAGGCTGGGCATGATGGTGCACCCCTGTAATACCAGTACTTTGGAGATTGAGACAGGAGGTTCACAGGTTCAAATCCAGCCTTGGCAAGTTAACAAGGCACTCAGCAATTTAGTGAGACCCTGTTTCCAAATAAAAAATAAAATTGGTCTAGGGGTCTAGCTCAGAGGTAGAATTCCCCTGGGCTCAATCCCCAGTACTACACACTAAATAATAGTGATGATGATGAAGAAGAAGATGATGATAATGATAATTATCATAAAAGGATGGGGTGTAGTGAAGTCCAGAGGTATAATACCCCTGAGTTTAATCCCCAGTACAAAAACAAAAACCAAAACTCTTGAATTCTTGTCTTTATGAAGTATCAGGTCTTAGGTATGGCATTATAATATCAGGAAACAAACTAATATGCATTTTTTTTTTTGCGGGTCTGGGGATGGAACCCAGGGGCATTCTACCTCTGAGCTACACCCCCTGCCCTATTCTTTATTCTTTATTTTAAAACAGGGTCCCACTGAGTTGCAAAGGGCTTCCCTAAGTAGCTGAGGCTGCCCATGAATTGCAATCCTTGTCTCAGCCTCCCAAATGCCAGGATTACAAGCATGTGCCACCATATCTGGCTTCCTTCCTTCCTTCCTTCCTTTCCTCCCTCTCCCTTCCTTCCTTCCTTTTTTTCTTTCTTTCTTTCTTTCTTTCTTTCTTTCTTTCTTTCTTTTTTTCTTTCATCTTTCTTTCTTTTTCTTTTGCAGTACTGGGGATTAAACCCAGGGGCATTCTACCTCCAAGCTATATCCCCTGCCCTATTTTTTATTCTTTATTTTTGAGACAGGGTCCCACTGAGTTGCAAGGGCCTCACTAAGTAGCTGAGGCTGCCCATGAATTGCAATCCTTGTCTCAGCCTCCCCAAATGCCGGGATTACAAGCATGTGCCACCATATCTAGCTTGCTTCCTTCCTTCCTACCTTCTTTCCTTCCTTCCTTCCTTTCCTCTTCCTTCCTTCCTTCCTTCCTTCCTTCCTTCCTTCCTTCTTTCCTTCCTTTCTATCTTTCTTTCTTTTTCTTTTGCAGTACTGGGGATTAAACCCAGGGGCATTCTACCTCCAAGCTATATCCCCAGCCCTATTTTTTATTATTTTTGAGACAGGGTCTCACTGAGTTGCAAAGGCCTCACTAAGTAGCTGAGGCTGTCCTTGAACTGAGATCCTCCTGTCTCAGCCTCCCGAATGGATTACAAGCGTGCATCACCACGCCCGGCTTTATTCTTTATTTTTTGAAACAGGGTCTCGCTAAGTTGCAGAGGGCCTCACTAAGTAGCTGAAGCTGGCTGTGAACCTGTGATCCTCTTGTCTCAGCCTCCCAAGTACTGGGATTACTAGCGTGCGCCACCACGCCCAGCAAACTAACATACTTTTTTAAATTATTGTTTTTCTGAAATTGAAATGTAACTGTGTACTCTGTATTTTCTCAGGATAACCAAGTCCCATTGGTGAGAGAGGAGAGCTGAGCCCTGCTTGCCCACCTACCCACCACCCACCCTTAAGACTTTACCCATTTCCTGGGAGCAGGCTGTAGGTGATGTGGCCCCATTCACCAGTGTCTGGGTCCGTGGCCTAGGAGGCAGAGATGATAGGATGCTGTTTGAACACAGTGGCTCTTGCTGCCTACCATGCAACTTATATATTCAGGGCTGCCATGCTTCCTGCCACAAAGGAAGGACCTCTCCCCTCCGCATAGATTCACACACAGGCATCCCGTACATCCAGCTCACACATGCATGCATTTGCTGGGAGGATAACATCACTGGTCCATGACTCAGGCCGTCCTTGATCTGCCTTGTCGTGTGTCCCTCCCAGCCCGGCCCAGCCACAACCGCATCACTCACTTTGATGCTGTCGGTGACCACGAAGCCCGTGGCACTGTGCTCTGGCACACTGAGGACATACAGACTCTGAGAGAAGGTGGGCCTGTGGTCATTGATGTCTCTAAGAAAGATGGTCACTGTGGCGACGGAGGAGTTCTGGCTCACCGAGTCAGTGGCTACAACCTGAGTACAGAAGAAGCAGCAGCAATATGGGGGCCTGCCTGCCACACGGCCTCGGATCCCCAGCACCAGAGCACCTCTCACCTGCACCTGCATCTGTGTCTGTTTCTCGTAGTCAACCATCTCTGAGTCTCTCACCAGTACCTGCACATCCACCGAGCCTGCCGCGCGCTCAGGGGAGACGCTGAAGGCCCCCGCGTCAGGGCCCTCCAAGGACAGCAGGAAGGTGCCGTTGCTGCCCTGTAATGATGGTTGTATGAAGGGAGCTCCACCTCTGCCCCTGCAAACGTGTTGACCTGTGTCTTTCCCCCTCTCTAGCCTTGGGCTTCTGCCTCCAGAAGTCCTGCCCAATGAGGTCCCAGAGGAGGGAGGCCCTTAAAGCCAGGCATGGGGGCACATTCCTGTATCCTAGTACTTTGGAGGCTGAGACAGAAAGGTCACAGGTTTGAGGACAGCCTCGGAGAGTAGTGAGACTCTCATCAATCTAGCAAGACCTAGTTTCAAAATAAAAATAAAAAAATAAGGCGAGGGGTGTGGCTCAGAGGTAGAATGCCCCTGGACCCAATCCCCAGTACCAACTCCCCCTCACAAAAACAAATAGATAAAAATAGAAATAGAACGGGTTGGGAGTAAACCTGGAGGTAGAATCCGCTGGATTTAATCCCCAATACAAAGAGAGAAAGAGAGATAGAGAGAGGGGGGTTGGGGGAGAACGCACACAAAAGCGAGTGAGGGGTGGGCAGGGCAGCTCAAGAGACTAAGACAAGAGGCCCAGGAAGCCAGGCTGGTCATTAGTCTCTACAAACGTGGGCTAGTCCTGCAAGGACTCCCTAGCATTGTGAGTCCCACACTGGGCAAGAGAGAGCGAGCCAGGTCACACGTACTCACTGCTGTAAAGTTCTCCTATCACCTTCCATACCAGCCACCACTTACCACCCACACCAGCCTAGCCCCGTGCCCAGTGCCACCAACCCGAGACCAACCCATGCCATCCTCCACTCCGCGCCAAATCCATGTTACCTAACACTGTCCAACCCCACCCAAGTCATCCCCCTCTCAACACCAATCTCCATTTAAGAGTTCCCTCCAGCCTCACACTCACGTGGATCCCTCTGGACACCGAATACCACCTTCTTAGGTCACTGGCCGCCTAACGCCAGCACCACCCAGCATCTCACACCCACCTGCACCTGAGAGCGCGTTTCTGGCCAGCACCTTGCAGTACATATCCCCGGGTACAATGCCACTGCCCGGCTCACCCACAATGCACTGAAGCATGGCTGCCACCCTTCCCCTCCCCGCCCGCACCTCACCCCTTCCCGAGTGCCTGCCTTGTCTGGGTCATAGACCACCATGGTGAGGTCACTGATGGGGATACGGGAGGAGGTGTGCTCCTCCACGTAGCCAGTGAAGCTCTCTTGGGCCTCTTGCGGGGTGAAGGAGCAGGCTGGGAGGCTGCAGTTGTAGAACTCAGGCTTGTGGTCGTTGACATCCAGCACTCTTATTGTGACCCACGTGCTCACCTTGGCCTCTTGCCCATAGATGTTGAGGTGGGCCTCAGTGGCCTGAAGTGCAGACCAGAAGCAGAGGGCAGAGTCAGGGAGCCAGCACTCAGAGAGTGAGCCCGAAGGTCAGCGCTTCGAGAGCAGGGGGCCCTCGCTCACCGTGACCTGCAGCTGCACTTCCTCCTCCTCCTCCAGCAGCTGCTCACGGTCCAAGGGGCCGCTGACCCGGATGACCCCGTCTGCACCAATGGTGAACCATCCAGGCCTCGTGGAGTCTGCCAATGAGGAAGTAAAGCAGCGTTCCAGAGACCCCACCCTGCCCTTATCCCAGCCCAGCCTGACACACCCCCGTCCTTACTGGAGATGCTGTAGGTCACAGGGTCATCTATGCCCTTGTCGCCATCCACAGCCTGTACCGTCAGCACCGAGGTTCCCTGGAAGACACCAAAACAGTGATGATGATGATGATGATGATGGTGATTCTTTTTCTTTATCTTCTTTTTTTTCCCCTGATACTGGAGATTGAACCCAGGGGCATTCTACCTCCAAGTTATTCCCCAGCCCATTTGTTAAAGTTTTTATTTTGAAACAGGGTCCTGCTAAGTTGCTGAGACTGGCCTCAAACCTGCAATTCTCCTACCTCAGCCTCCCAAGTACTAAGATTACAAGTGTGTGCCACTACATCTGGCTAATCTGTGCCTTTGACACTTTCCTCTCCTCAGGTCTCCATACCGAGCCCTCCAGATGCCTCAGCACACACCTGGGGTGCATCCTCAGCCACAGAGCCTGAGTAAGACTCCCTGACAAACTGGGGATCCAGGTCAGGCTGGTCAACCACCGAGATGGACAGGAAGACAGGCTGGGAGCACTGGATGACGTGGGTGTTGTTGAGCATGCCGCCGGAGTCCTGCAGGGAGAAGGGCCTCCTGTGAGTCAAGGCTGTGTGGCCTGGGGTCTCTGGCCCTGCCGGCCCCCCAACTCACACAGGCCTGCAGCTCCAGCTGGTAGAAGGCGCTCTTGTTATTGTAGCTGAGGCTGCCGTTGAGTATGATAGAGCCATTGTCCAGGATCCGGAAGAGATGCTCACTGTCCACGGTGTTAGGGATGACCTGAGGACATGCAGGTTAGACCCTCGGGGCAGCGCTGCCCCTCCCTGCTCACGCCAGGGTCAAAATCGGAAGTAGGGTCAAAGGCTGGCTTTACCACTGACCATCCAGGCAAACTTCACCAAATCCATTGACCTCTCCAGCCTTGGGAGAGGCAGAAACCTCTGGGAAGTGGTACTGAGATCGCCTCCATGGGCGCATGGGAGGATCCCATGAGATTATAGATGTCCCAGGAACATATCCCAACACATGGAGTGATCTCTAGCAAAACTATCTGCAACTTTGCTCACACACCCTTATTGTCTGTGTAAGCTGGGACAAGACCCAAGGCTTCTCTGAGCTTCTTTGCCCCCTCCAGGGAAGCCCCAGCCAGGACTCTTCAAGGACCCTATGAGTTATCTGCGGGGATGCTGCCCCCTGGTGGCCGAGCAGTCAGGACACTCAGGCTCCCACCTGCCCACGCCCACCGACTCCACACTCACCTTCACTATGAAGTACCTCACCACACCTGCTGAGCCCGTGTCCCTGTCCAGAGCCAGCACAGAGAACACCAAGGAGCCGACTGGCAGGGTCTGTAAAGACAGCCTCGTCACCTATGGACTCAAATCCATCTCCAACTCAGGGAGGGTGCGCCCTGAGCAGTGGAGGTGACGGAGGCGACCTGGGCAGGGAGCAGGACCCCACTCCCTCCCAATACAGCCTCACCGCTAGCTGAGTGCACTTCTGATTGGTGGAGCCTCTCGGGCTACAAGGAAGAGACATTCTAGTACCCAGCCTTACCGTGCCACTTCCCTGCTCAGATATCCCCAAGGGCTCCCTACAGCCCACAGCCCTGAAATCTGAAGAGCACCCTGCAGAGCCGGGAGGTCCTACGAGGACGCTTTGCTTCTGGACTCTGGTCTGCAGCCCCACTGCTTCCACATATCAACCAGAGAGTATTTATTTATTTATTTATTTATTTATTTATTTATTTATTGTGGTACTGGGGGTGGAACCCAGGGGCTTTGTACCTCCGGGCTATACTCCCAGACCTATTTTATATTTTATTTGGAAACAGGGTCTCACTAAGTTGCTGAGAGCCTCACTAAGTAACTGAGGCTGGCTTCAAACCTGTGTGATCCTCCTGTTTCAGCCTCCCAAGTGCTGGGATTATAAGCGTGCGCCACCACACCACACCGGCGATAGAGAGCTTTTAAAATTGTGAATCAGGCTGGGCGTGGTGGCTCACGCTTGTAATCCCCCCACACACACTTGGAGTATCGTGCAGGTTCGAAGCCAGCCTCGCTGGCTTAAGAGACCCTATTTCCAAATAAAAAATATCAAAAGAGGTCTGGGAGTATAGCCCTGAGGTAGAAGGGTTCCATCCCCAGTACCACACATACAAAAAAAAAAATGTGAATCAGAGCTGGACACAGTAGCACACATCTCTCAGCCACTCGCAAGCTGATGCTGGAGAATTGCAGACTCAAGGCTAGCCACGGAAATTTAGTGAGATCCTGTCTCAAAATAAAAATAGAAAAAATAAAAGGGGCAGAAATGTAGTTCAGTGGTAGAACACCCCTGAGTTCAATCCCCAGTACTGTTAAAAAAAAAAAAGATTAAAAAAAAAAACAGAAGCTAGACGTGGTGGTACATGCCTGTAATCCCAGTACCTGGGAGGCTGAGATGAAGGATCACAGGTTAAAGGCCAGCCTCAGCAACTTAGCAAGAACTTGTTTCAAAATAAAAACTAAAAAGAGCTAGCTTGGAGGTAGAGCACCCCTAGGTTCAGTCCCCAAAACCAAAAATAAATGCATAAACATAAAAAATTAAAAGTGGGTGTGGTGGCAATTGTTTGTAATCCCAGCATTTAAGAGGCTGAGAGAAGAGGATCGCTGTTTGGGGACAGCCTCAGCTACTTAGTGAGGCCTTCTGCACCTCAGTGAGACCCTGTTTCAAAATAAAGAATAAAAAATAGGGCTGGGGGTATAGCTCGAAGGTAGAATACCCCCGAGTTTTATCTCTAGTACTACAAAAAATAAATTAATTAATTAAATTATATATCATACCACATCATTTTTGTGCCTAAAACCCGCCAAGGGTGTCCCATTCTGCCCAGAATATGTCCTAGTCTGCTTCTGTGGCCCTCCAAGGTCAGGCTGCTGCCCTCTTTACTTTCACCTTCTCATTCTCTACCCTCCAGCCTTCCTGGCAGCTCGCTCCCACCTCAGGGCCTCTGCAGCCACTGTCCTCCTGTCTGGAGCATCCCTGGAAGGCCCTGGGATTCTTCCCCTTCAGGTCTCTTCAGCGGTCACCTACCCAGAAAAGCCTTTGCTGACCACTCAACCAAAAGCAGCCCCTTTCGCAGTCACTTACTTTTCTTTTCTTTTCTTATCTTATCTTTTCTTTTTTCTTTTTTTTTTTTTTTGTGGTACTGGGGTTCCTGGAAGCCCTTCTACCTCTGGGCTACACTCCCAGACCTATTTTTTTATATTTTTTTATTTGGAAACAGGGTCTCTTAAGCCAGCATGGCTGGCTTCGAACCTGCGCGATCCTCCTGTCTCTGCCTCCCAAGCACGGGGATTACAAGCGTGCACCACCACGCCCAGCAGTCACTTACTTTTCACTCTTTTATGGTCTTTAAGGAGCCCAACACCATCCGAAACCATCCTGCTTATTGGACATTTTGTTGATTATTATCTGTGCCCTTAGAGTGTGAGCCTCTGCAGGTGGCAATAAGGAAAGCCACCCCCCCATCCTAACTTCAGCACCTCGGACAGTGCCAGACACTTGGGCGCCTTTGGAGCATGTCCAATGACTGCCTGGGCCAACCAGCCTTGCTTCTGGCCCAGCACACACATCCCATCTCACAGGTCTTCCCAACCATGTGTCATGATGATGCTGTTTGCTATCCAACAGCCCTCGGGAAATCTCTCCACACTCCTACACTTTAAGTGGTGCTACACCCCTGTGTGGAGGGGAAGGCCCATGCTGCAGACCTAGTCAGTCAGAGCATTCCGGGACTCTACATTGGTTTGAGAATGGACACATGACCCAAACAAGCCAGTGAAAGTCATCCCTGAGGTTTGAACTGAAGCCTTTTAGGAAAAGACAGTCTTTCTGTCAAAGTTTCACAGTTGGTAGGATGTGAGCCTGACACTGCTTTTTGTGTGTCCCCTAGCAGCTTCCTTTCAACTTTAGAACTCCTTACTGCCCTTCCATAATAGACTGGATCTAGAATGTGCCCCAAAGACCTCATGGAGAGTGGCAGCCATGTAGGAGGTAGGGCTTGGTTGCTGCGGAGGGGTCCCTAGGGGTGTGACCTTGGATTATATATATAATTCCTCTTCCCCCTTCTCTCTTTCTGCTGCTTCCAGCACTGAACTCTGCAGACCCAGCCTAAAATGGACTGAAACTCTGAAATCTCCAAAAGCAAATAAATCTTCCTTCCTCTGATTTGTGTGGTCAGATTATTGGGTGACAGCACTGAGAATGCAGTCTGAAACAGAAATTAGTATCAGAGGAGTAGGGTTACTGGTGCATCTAAGTCTGACCATGTAGACTGCAAGTCTTTGGAATTGGTTTGTGAGAGGAAGTTGGAAGGGCCAGACTGCTAGTGGAAAGGTGGACAGTAGAAAGCCAGGTGTGGTGACACACACCTGCAACCCCAGTACTTGGGAGGCTTGCAAGAGATTGCAGACTCAAAACCAGCCTCAGCAACTTAGGCTTTCAGCAACTTTGAGAGACCCTGTTTCTAAATTTAAAATATAGGGCTGAGATTGTAGCCCAGAGGTAGAATGCCCCTGGGCTCAATCCCCAGAACCACAAAAATTTAGAAAAATATAAAGGGAGAAAGAATATATGAATGGAAGAAAGGCAGGCAGGCAGACAGCAGAGACCATGCTTAGGACATTTCAGAGCACAAAGAGGATCTTCATAAGAACATGAAGGAGAAGTCACACATGTGACCTTCTTTCTGACAAAGAACTTATCAGAATTTTGCCCATGTCCTGAAACTTTCTCTGAGGCAAATTTAAAGATGTGGAACTGATTAAGCTGGAAGAGAAAAATCTCAAAACAGCAAGTATCCAAACTACATTATGATGTGAATGTCTGTGTACAACAAGTTGTATAGTGAACACTGGAAGCAGAAAACAGAGATTCTATAGATTTGCAACTAGGCCTAGGGAAACAGTGTTGTAGAAGAAAGTAAGATGGCTGAATGGAGGTCAAATGATTTGCTTAGAAACAAAAGGAAAGAATACTGTTGGGGCAGTTTAAGATTTGCATAAAGACAAAGGTCAGGGAAGCTGATAACCATGAAAACTAGAGCCCAGCAGCTGCCATGGCAGAGCCTGGATGCCGCAGTGGCTATATGGAGACAGATCCAGAGCAGTGATTAAAGAAGGCATGACTAGCTACCCTGCTGCTGACTGATTTTGGCACTTACATAATGCTGGTTTTGCTGGGGAAAGGGGTCATGGGATCTTTCCCTGAGATTACAGAGGAAGGCCTGGGAAGCCAAGCTAGGCATGGCAGGGTTGGAATCCCAGCAAGCAAACTCAAAGGGGGCAATTTGTGAAGCCGTGAGGGTAAAGCCAAGGTTGCAAAGAAAATCCCTGAGATTAAGAAATGTTGGAAAGGTGGAATGATTGCAAGGAAAGGCTGCAAGTTGAGAGCCATGGAGACAGGCTAGAAGAGCCAGTGTGCAGCAAATTATACTCAACCAGACCACCGGGCAGAGTTGCCAAGCCCCTTGGATAGCACATATCACTGCTATGTGCCCCAGATGCCAGAAATGAATTGCAGATTAAATACTCGCTCTGCTGAATTTTGATCTTGTTTTGGTCTCATTTCTTCTTTCTGTGGCCTATTTCTCCCCTTTGGAATGCAAATGTTTTCTCTGTGCCATTGTACATTAAATGTATATAGCTTTTTTTTTCTTTTTTTTTTTCAGTACTACGGGTGGAACCCAGGGGCATTCTACCTCTGAGCTACACCCTTATCTCTATCTCTATTATTTATTTATTTATTTATTTTTATTTTTATTTTATTTTATTTTTATTATTTTTGAGTGTGTGTGGTCCTGGGGTTGCTGGAAGCCCTTCTACCTCTGGGCTACACTCCCAGACCTAGTTTTATATTTTTATTTGGAAACAGGGTCTCTTAAGGCAGCATGGCTGGCTTCAAAGCTGTGCCATCCTCCTGTCTCCGCCTCCCAAGCATGGGGATTATAAGCGTGCACCACCACACCCGGCTATTTTTTATTTTAAGACAAAGTCTCACTAATTTGCTGAAGGTCTCACTAAGTAGCTGAGGCTGGCCACAAACCTGCAATCCTCCTGTCTCAGCCTCCCGAGTACTGGGATTACAATCATGTGCCACCATACTTGGCTGTCATTTCCTTCTTATTTTTTATAGGGGCTCAAAACCAAGGGTTTAGCTTGAGTCTCAGAGGCGGCTTTGGAGTTTTGAGTGGCGCTGGAACTGTCAAGATTATGGATATCTTGGAAATGAACGAAATGCTGTTTGCATTACTGTCATGAGGTCTAGGGGTCAGGAACAGAGTGTAATGGTTTGGAACTAGAGTGTCCTCCAAGACTCATGGAGAGTAGGTAGCCATGCTGGAGAGGGGTTTCAGTTACTGAGGAAGGGTCCCTGAGGGTGTGGCCTTGGGGATTTTAAACATATATAGCCCCCCACTCTTTCTCGCTTGCTTCCTGCCTTCGTGATGTGAGAGCAGAGCCCTTGCTCTCTCCCGTCTGCTTCCCTGCCACGCCTGCGTTCCCCTGTAGTTGCTCCTTGCAGAAGAGGTACTCCTGACCCTGGCTGTCCTCCTAGCTGCCTCTGGTCCTACTCCAAGAAGTGCTTTGAGTTCTCCCTCCCCGCACCCCCATGAAGACAGATATTACCTCATTGATACTGGTGGAGAACACAGTGTTCTGGAAAACGGGCGCGTTGTCATTTCTGTCTTCCACAATCACCTGCATTTCTTTCCGCACCTGCAGGTGAGCCCAGAAAATATGAAGTGCCAGAAAAGTTGCAAATATAGTACACAAAACTCCTGGTGCCTTTCTTCCTTTACCTATATCAACTCATTGTTTCTCTCTCTCTCTCTCTCTCTCTCTCTCTCTCTCTCTCTCTCTCCATTTTTTCTGAACCACTTGAAAATACAGGCATAGTTTTTTGTTTTGTTTTTTCATCTAGAATGTGCTGCCCATAACAGAAACATATATTTTAGCTTTGTGTGACATGGCACAAGGGTGTGAACACCCTCAGTCCCCACCAGAGGGAAGCAGCTAAAGAACCATGGTGCACTCCCACACTGAAGACAGGCATTACAGAAGGTTGGGGCAGTTTGTTTGCCCGTGTGGTCTCTGCACAGCTGTGAGATTCTGCCAGCAAGAAGCTCATCACCAGATGCAGCCCCCAGACACAGTGTCAGAACCAGGAGCCGAGACAGGTCTGTCTCTCTCTCTCTCTCTCTCTCTCTCTCTCTCTCTCTTTTTTTTTGGTGATATTGGGGATGGAACCCTTTCTACCTCGGGACTACACTCCCAGACCTATTTTATATTTTATTCTGAAACAGGGTCTCTTAGGCCAGCGCGGCTGGCTTTGAACCAGCACGATCCTCCTGTCTCCCCCTCCCAAGCGTGGGGATTACAAGCGTGCGCCACCATGCCCAGCCTCTTTTCTTGATAACTGATTTATTTGTTCATTTGCCTTGCTACTAGAGATTGAACTCAGAAGCATTGTACATTCAAGCTACAACTCCCAACCTTTTTATTTATTTTTATTTATTTATTTATTTATTTATTTATTTATTTATTTATTTATTTATTTTGCTGGCCTGGAGATGGAACCCAGGGGCATTTGACCTCCGAGCTACACCCCCTGCCCTATTTTTTATTCTTTATTTTGAAACCGGGTCTCACTGAGTTGCAGAGGGCCTCACTAAGTAGCTGAGGCTGTCCGCGATCCGCGATCCTCCAGGTCCAGCCTCCCAAATGCTGGGATTACAAGCGTGCGCCACCACGCCTGGCAGCCTTTTCATTTTTTATTTTGAAAAAGAGTCTTGCTAAATTGCTGAGGGTTTCACTGCATTGCTAAGGCTGGCCTGTGACCCTCCTGTCTCAGCCCCCCAAGTACTGGTATTACAGGTGTGCCCCACCACGCCCGGCAAATTAACTGCTTGCTTAAGGGAGACAACACGGTGAAGAGCGGGCACCTGGGAGCCTGCATTTCCTACCCCAGGTCAGTCTCCCCTTCACCCCCACTTCTGACTCACCGGGCTGTTGTAACCGTCGCTCACAGAGATGTTGATGCTGAAGGAGTAGTTTGTCTGTAGCAGGCAGAGAGAAGGGGCCCGAGGTGAGGCCATGCTCAGAGCAGAGCCTGGGGAAGCCCCGCCCCAGGCAGCCCACGGACACGCTTTACCTCGTAGTCCAGAGAGGTGTTCAGGAGCACTTGCCCAGTGTCTGGGATGACGGTGAAGAAGTAGGAGTAGAAGCCACTTATCCCATAAACGAGAGGGTCATTATCCATGTCTTCAGCTGCCAACCAGAAGGCCTCGGAGCCTGGAGATGGAACGGGGGCTGCCCAGGGTGCGTGGCCACCTGGCTCAGCACTGCCCCGGCTGGGCTGCCCACAAGGCTGGCCGGGGAATGGGCCGCTCTGCACCCAGCCCTGATGTGAGTTCTGGAACCTCCCCAGCCTGCGGGGCTCGGGTCCCTTTGGTCATGGATGCTAGGAGAGTGTGTTCAGAGGCCTCAGGACAAGGGCGTCCTCATGTCTCCTGGGAATCACTCTGAGTGTCAGAACCAAGTGGGCCGGGCTGCTCCCAGGCATCTTCCCCTCCCTTGGCCAAGTCCACAGGAGCTGTCCCCTGGCCCCCCGAATCAGAGCACCAGACTAGAAATGGCTGCAGTCACACATTCCAGCTGCAGCAGCTGGGTGCATCCCAGGGTGGGGCTGCCGCTGGCCCGCAGAGGTGCCTGGGCCTGGCCTCCTCCACCTCTGCTCACCTGGAGAGCTTGCTGGAGCCTTCCAGGATACCGTCTTCTGCATCTGCAGCTGGCCTCCTGAGAACCCGCCTTGCACTGCCTTCTTGGCAGCACAGGCACTGGGACTTCACAGGAGAGACCAGCTTGAAAGTCCCAAGGGCATTGGCTTTTTTGTGTCCTGGGGATTAGACCCAGGAACCCAGGGGTGTTCTATCTCTGAGCTCCACCCCGGTCTATTTTATTTTTTATTTTGAAATAGGATCTCAGCCGGTTGTGGTGGTGCAGGCTTGTAATCTTAGTACTTGGGAGGCTGAGATAGGAGGATTGCAGGTTCACTCTAACCTCCGCTACTTAGTGAGGCCCTCCACAACTTAGTGAGACCCTGTTTCAAAATAAAAATTTTAAAAAAGGGTGGAGGTGTAATTCGGAAGTAGAATGCCCCTGGGTTCAATCCCCAGTACTGGAAAAAAAAAAAAAAAGGAGAGAATCTTGCTATGTCTCAGCCTGTCTCGGCCTACCAGGTACTAGAATTACAGTCCTGTGCGACCACACCTGGTACTGCTCTTGACTTAAAAACTAAAGAATGAATTGCTGGGTGTGGTGGCGCACACTTGTAATCCCCTTTGGAGGCGGAGACAGGAGGATCGAACAGGTTCAAAGCCAGCTTCGCTGGCTTAACAGACCCTGTTTCCAAATAAAAAATATAAAAATGGGTCTGGGCGTGTAGCCCGGAGGTAGAAGGGTTCCATCCCCAGTACCACAAAATAAATAAATAAATAAATAACCTAAGGAAGGAAAACAAACTTCTGGAACTGAGCAAACTCCCTCAGGCTACCTTTGCCCCATGACGAGCCATGGGCTATGGGAGCAGGACCCTGGGGGCTTCATGATACAAAGGCTGGCTCTGTTCTGTGCGGGGCTTCCACTCACCCACTGGCAGATCCTCAGGCAGGGACACCACCGTCATGTTTTTCAGGAAAGTTGGGGGCCTGTTGGCTGTCACTGCAGGACACAGAGCACCGGATCATCTGGTAGCCCTGCAGAGCCCGCCCCACTCCCGCTAGGCTGAGAGCTTCGTCCTGCCGCCAAGCCCAGCCGCCCCAAAGGCCACACAGGACAGACCATAGGAGCGGGGGTTTGCCAAGGAGGGACACCCCCACCCTCCATGCCAAAGGGTCCTGCTGAGGGTCCCAGTTTGGCACTGTTCTTGTCAGGGAGGGGAGGCACCCACCGGACACCATGAGGAGAGGAAGCAGAAAGCAACACAGCCATGGCCGGGCCATCATGGAAGGTCCTGGGGAAAAAGGCGTCAGGGGAGGCAGCTGGACCCAGGCCTCCCTCCTCCTGGCAGAGCCCATCTGCCTGAGTCTGACCCCAAGCCCACCTACCAGCCTCTCTCAGTTCTCCTTCAGGGCCCCTCACCCTCTGTCCATTTCTCAGATGCTGGGGCTGAGAGTAGCTCAGAGAGAGGCAGGTGGGTGAGCAGGACGGCTGGACCTAACCTGAGCCTGGAGTCCAGCACCCACAGGGCACCAGGCAGGCTCCAAGCATCTCAGATGTGCACAATCTCACCGTGGAAGTGGAGGCTGAGGGATGAAGGCGCTTGCCTGAGGGCACAGTGTGCAGGGATTCAGTGACTAGACCATGTTTTGGACACAGGTTCTTTTTTTTTTTTTTTTTTTTTGGTGGTACTGGGGTTCCTGGAAACCCTTCTACCTCCGGGCTACACTCCCAGACCTATTCTTACATTTTTATTTGGAAACAGGGTCTCCTAAGCCAGCGTGCGTGGCTGGCTTTGAACCTGCGCGGTCCTCCTGTCTCTGCCTCCCAAGCGCAGGGATTACAAGCGTGTGCCACCACACCCGGCTTGGACACAGGTTCTTTAGGGACCAGAATTGATGCCCCAGCCGTGATGCCACCCTGCCTGTTTCAAGCAGTCGTTTTAATAGCTTCCTGAAGTCAAGGGCTCAGGAGGTCCTGGGGCTTGTCTAAGACCACCAGCACCTATGGGGAGCAGGGTCCTTGTCCCACTTGCTGAGACATTTAATAGCTGCCTTGGCAGCCTTTTCCAAAGGGTGTTTCCTGGAACCCTGGCCCTATAAGATTCCTTGCAGCGGAAGGTCAGGTTAGGTTGGGAAGGGGTACATATCTGCATTCCTACTGAGAATCAGAAGGGTACATGGGAAAACCCTGCCTAGGCCAGTCATCTTGGTCCTGAGATGTTGCAAGCTGTCCTTAATCCAAGATAAGGAGGAAAGGGGGACTTTGTTTCATTGTCAGAGAGATCTGAAGCCCCAGGGCTACTTCATCCCCCAAAAAAACAATTACAGCTGGGTATGGTGATGCACGCCTGTAATCCCAATTATTGGAAGATTGAGCCGAAAGGATTGCAGCTTCGCAGCCAGCCTCAGCAGCCAAAAGACAATTGGCACGTTATGTCTAAGAGGGGAGAGTGGGACAGGCTTCTGAAATTCTCTGTCAAGAAAATGTTTGCTGTTGCTCTGTAATCGGTCTATGAAACAGGACCTTTACCTTTTGCGGGTACCGGGAAAGGAACCCGGGCGCATTCTACCTCTGAGCTCCACCCACAGCCCTATGTTTTATTCTTTATTTTGAAACAGGGTCTCACTGAGTTGCAAAAGGCCTTCCTAAGGAGTAGCTGAGGCTGGCTGCGAACCGCGATCCTCCTGTCCCAGCCTCCCAAATGCTGGGATTACAAGTGTGTGCTACCACGCCCGGCTTTCACTTCCTCTTCTTCTTCTTCTTCTTTTTTTTTTTTTTTTTTTTTTTTTTGGTACTGGGGATGGAATCCAGGGGCATTCTACCTCCGAGCTACACCCCAGCCCTCTTTTATATTCTTTGTTTTGAAACAGGGCCTCACTAAGTAGCTGAGAATGCCCGTAAACCGCATCCTCCTGCCTCATCTTCCTAAATGCTGGGGTTACAAGTGTGTGCTACCACGCCCGGCTTTCACTTCTTAAAACAGTAAGAATTTCGGAAGCTAGAAAGAACTGATGAAAGATAATTCATTACACTAACACAAGCCAGGGAGTAGGATGCACCCGCAGGGAGCAGACTCAACACCACAGGAAGGGTGAGGACTGAAGATCGCAGAACCCTCTGAAACCAGAGGTACGGGGTGGCCTGAAAGCAGGATAATTGGTTGAAAGTGTGTAAAAGGAGCAATTAGGCTTCCAGATACCTCTTCCCGCCAAGTGTCTAAGTGGCGCATCCTTGGCCCCAGAAAGTATGGAGGTCACTTTCAGGCAAAGTTAAATCAGAGAGATACGGACTTGGGGAAACTAAATCCAGAGAATAGGGGATACTGTAGTAAAATGGATTAAGTGGCCGGGCATGGTGGCGCGTGCCAGTAATCTCCATACAACTATGGAGACAGGCTGAGACAGGAGGACTACAGGTTCAAGGCCAGCCTCAGCAACTTAGTAAGAACCTGCTCCAAAATTAAGAATTAAAAAGGGTTGGAGAAGGCCGGGCGTGGTGGCACACGCTTGGAATCCCCACGCTTGGGAGGCGGAGACAGGAGGATCGCGCAAATTCAAAGCCAGCCGCGCTGGCTTAAGAGACCCTGTTTCAAAAATATGAAAAATAGGTCTGGGAGTGTAGCCCGAAGGTAGTAAGGGCTTCCAGGAACCCCAGTACCACAAAAAGAAAAGGGTTGGAGATGTAGTGTGGAAGTAGAATGCCCCTGAGTTCTATCTCCAGTAATATACAACACACACACACACACACACACACACACACACACACACACACACAGAATCCCAAAAACCCTTGAAGTAGTTTCTATCATACCTACTTACAGAAGGGGAACAAAAGCTCAGTGAAGTGGGCAGCACTACTGGGAGTGTGCACGCGTGTGCGTGTGTGTTGCATGCACGTGTGTGCATGTGTACATGTGCTTGTGTTGCATGTGTGTGCATGTATTGCATGTGTGTGTTGTGTGTTGCTGCGTGCGTGTTTGTGTATGAGTGTGTATTGCGTGTGTTGTTGCATGTGTGTGTGTGAGTATGTGTTGTGTGTGTGTTGTTTGTGTGCGTGTGTGTGCGTGTGTGTTGTGTGTGTTGCTGGGGACTGAGCCTTGGAGTATCACCTCCAGCCCTTTCTATCTTTTATTTTGAAAAAGGGTCTTGCCAGATTGCTGAGGCAGCCCTTACACCTGCAGTCCTCCTGTGTCAGCTTCCCAGTGCTGGGATCCAGGCGCCCAGCCTGCCTGGCTGCACACCTCTCTCTGGGGTGGTCTGAAGGAGGACACAGTGTGCCAGCTCCGCAGTGTGAATCCCTTCCCTCTGCATCGTACACGGTCATCTTCACCTCAGCTATTCCTGCGGCAGTCACCATGGAAACTGCTCCCTCTCCTTCCCAGTGACATCATTGCCCTGACCCAGCAGTTTGTGCCCAGCAGGGTAGGCCTGGGCTCTACTGATGAAGCTGAGGACTGAATTTCTGGTCACTACCTGCAGCATGACCCCAGCCAGTGGACACTGTTGCTTTGCCAAGGACAGCAGAGATGAAAGCTGGGATGGTTGTGTGCCGGGCGGCAGGCTGCTCCCAGCTGGCGGGGACATGCAGGTGGGCTCAGCCGCTTGGGAGGAATCACTCATCATCCACGGCACCCAGTGCGGATGCTGCCTGTGCAGCAAGGCCATGGGTAGTGCAGGTGTGTGTGTGTGTGTGTGTGTGTGTGTGTGTGTGTGTGTGTGTGTGAGGGCTTGGGCCTAGATGTCCCAAGAGTCTCATTTTTTAAGGCTTAGTCCCCATAGCATCAATGTTCAGAGATGGGGCTTCAGGAAACATTTGGATCATGAAGCCTCTGACCTCATCAGTGGATTAAACCATTGATGGATTCATAATTTTTTTTTTTTTTTGGTGGTACTGGGTGTGGAACCCAGAGGCTTTCTACCTCCGGGCTATACTCCCAGACCTATTTTATATTTTATTTGGAAACAGGGTCTCACTAAGTTGCTGAGAGCCTCACTAAGTAGCTAAGGCTGGCTTTGAACCTGCGCGATCCTCCTGTCTCAGCCTCCCAAGCGTGGGGATTACAAGCGTGTGCCACCACGCCCGGCTTTAGATTCATAATTTTTGTGTGTGGGGTGAGGGGCACTGGGGATAGAACCTGAGGCAGTCTACCTCTGAGCTACACCCCCAGCCCTTTTAATTTTTTTGTTTTAAAACAGTGTCTCGCTAAATTGCCAAAGCTGGCTTTGAACCTGCAATCCTATCTCAACCTCCCAAGTACTAGAATTATAGGCATGCCTCCCTACACCCAGCTGAATGGATTCATAACTTGAATGGAGTACTAGGAGGCGACAGAGACGGCAGGCAGGTGGAGCACAGTAGGTCGCTGGGAGCGTGTCCTTGGGGAATATCTTGTCCTGGGCCCCTTCTTTTCTTTCTTCTTTCTTTCTTTCTTTCTTTCTTTCTTTCTTTCTTTCTTTTTCTTTCTTTCTTTTTTTTTTTTTTTTTTTTTGGTGGTGGTACTGGGGTTTCTGGAAACCCTTCTACCTCTGGGCTACACTCCCAGACCTATTTTTATACTTTTTCATTTTTGGAGACAGGGTGTCTTAATCCAGCACGGCTGGCTTCGAACCTGCGCGATCCTCCTGTCTCCGCCTCCCAAGTGCAGGGATTACAAGCGTGCACCACCATGCCCGGTGAGCCCCTACTTTTCTTGCGCTCTTTTTTTTTGTTTTTGTTTTCTTTTGTAGACCTGTGGATTGAGCCCAGGGCCATTCTACTGCCAATTTACTCCCCCCAGCCTATTTTTTAATTTTTATTTTGAAGCAGGGTCTGAGTTGAGGAGGGCCTCACTAAGCAGCTGAGGCTGGCTGTGACCCTGCAATCCTCCTGTCTCAGCCTCCCAAGGACTGGGATTGCAAGTGTGCACCACCACACCCGGGCCCCTCTTGTGCTCGTTGCTCCCCAGCTGCGGTGAGCTGAGGTGTTTTGGTCACGGTGATAAAGGCTGCCTAACGCAGGGGGATGGAGTTAGGGTGGAGTGCAGTGACTGAGTGCAGCTGGAGCTGGTCCTGGGTATGGATGGGGTGGACAGGAGTGCAGGTGGCGTGGATGGGGCGATGATGGTGCTGGTGATGCTGCAGGGGTGGCACACTGATGCCTGCCAGGGCTGAGGGGCAGATGCGGTGGAGATGATGGTGGTGGACCGGGATCGGAGGGACAGGTGGAGTTCCTGGAGGGGCCGGTGTGTGAATGGAGGTGCGGATGGGCTGCTGGGGACGGTGGTTGTGGGATGCGGGTGGAGGTGGAGATGGTGTGGGCATTAGTGATGGTAATTAGTGATCAGTAGGCGGTTGACTGTCACTGTGTGAGGAAGAACCAGGGGCCTTCACGTGGGGTGGACACGTCTAGACCTGGCACCCCCGGGGCTGTACGCTTGGACCTCGCCCCCTCGTCGCCTTGTTTTCTCGCTTCTCCTTCAGAACCCAGTCCACAGCCATGAGGCAGCCGGTCATCAGGTGCAGCAGCAGGTAAACAATGTTCATCGCCATCACAAAGTCCACCTCAGCCCATCTCCCAAGACGGGCAGTTCCTGCCCTCGAGATCCTTCCACCCCGTCCGCGCGGTTATAGGCACTGGCAGGGAAGGGCCATGTGCCGTGGCTGGCACGTTGTACTTGGGCCTCACTGAGAAGTGAGGACACAGTTCAGTCAGTAATTAGCATTACCATTATCACTAGAAGAGGGACACAGTTCAGTCAGTAATGGGATCAGAACCAAAGCCGGGTAATCAGGGCTCTCTTTTTCTAGACCGCTGGTTTTTTCTCTCTGTCCTATCAGATGTTGCCCCAGAGTCTCCACACAGGTGAGGCCGAGAAAGAACAGCCTGGACTGTAACTCTCCCTCTGCTCAGCCTGAAGCCTCCAGTTGCAGCCCCCTCGCCAGCACTCACTGCTCACGGAAGGTCTCCCTTCCCCTCCCATTCTCTCGGTGCTGGGCCCAAGTGCCCTGCTGCCCCTCACACGACAATGTCAGTGACCCACACCTGCGTAAGCACACGCAAAGCCTCCCACTGGGAAGAAGACCTAGGCCACCAGCCCCCTTTACCATGGGGACTCTGAGCCTCCGGGAAACGAAGGGTCCTGCCCAATACCCCAAAGCCATTCAGACAGCGAGCTGAGCGCCATCCTTCTGGCCCGGGTCCCAGAGCTCCTCCTCGCCATACCCTGGCCTCCCTGTGCCAGGGGGCTGCCCTGGCCTCAGTCTTACCTCCTCCTTGTCACAGTCACTAAACATCAACAAACTCATTTGAGCATGATGAGGCCAAAGTTCTACAGCTCAAAGCATCACCCCCTACATTTGGTCAATTAAAACAGGCGTGGTGCCTTGTCATCCCAGTACTTGGGAGGCTGACACAGGAGGATTACAGGTTTGTGTCCAGCCTTAGCTACTTAGTGGGCCCTGTTTCAAAATAAAAAATAAACCAGGCTGGCCTATTTTAAATTTTTTTTTTTTTTTTTTTTTTTTTTTTTTTGTGGTACTGGGGGTGGAACCCAGAGGCTTTCTACCTCCAGGCTCTACTCCCAGACCTTTTTTATATTTTATTTGGAAACAGGGTCTCACTAAGTTGCTGAGAGCCTCACTAAGTAGCTAAGGCTGGCTTTGAACCCGTGCGATCCTCCTGTCTCAGCCTCCCAAGCACAGGGATTCCAAGCGTGCGCCACCACGCCCGGCTTGGCCTATTTTAATAAAACAGAGGTAGAGTGCCCCTGGGTTCCATCCCCAGTACCGTACACACACACACATACACACACAAAAATTACTGTGAAGCCAGCCATCGTGGTGCCAGCCTATAATCCCAATACTTGGGAGACAGGAAGAGCACAGGTTCAAGACCAGCCTCAGCAACTGAGTGAGAGCCGCTTCAAAACAACAACAATAAAAAAGGGCAAGAGGTGTGGCCGAGAGGTAGAATGCCCTTGGGTTCAATTTCCAGTACCCATCCCTCCCCAGTAAAAAAGGAAGAAAAAGAAAAATACTCTGTGTGAGCTAATGAAGGCACAAGGGTGAGGGCGCCATCACTGAGCTTTCCCACCTCATGGGACAGTCCCTTCCGAGCCCAGCCTCTGCCATGGCTCCCCCTGGCTGCAGGACCTATCTCCTGCCCCTCAGCCTGGCAGGCAAAGTCCTCACAGGGCCTTGGTCTCACTTTATCCAGGCTGTTCTCTTCCCCGCCTGCAGTTCCGGGGCACCGAATGCTACTCAGTCCACACCCTACATTTTCTCCCTTCATGCCTTTGTTTTAGTTTTTTGGGTTTTTTGGGTGGTCCTGGGGTTCCTGGAAACCCTCCTACCTCCGGGCTACACTCCCAGACCTATTTTTTATACTTTTTTATTTGGAAACAGGGTCTCTTAAGCCAGTGCGGCTGGCTTTTAACCTGCGCGATCCTCCTGTCTCTGCCTCCCAAACGTGGGGATTACAAGCGTGAGCCACCACGCCCGGCTCCTTCATGCCTTTGTACATGCGGACTCCTCTGCCCAGGGGGCCTCCCTGCCTCCTGCAAACTCCCCCCATATTCTAAAGCCCATGTCAGGGTTGGACTGTTTGCAGGCAGCTGGTGGTCCCATGTCTGGGCCCCTAAGTTTCTGGTAAGCCAGCAAGACACGTGGGGTGACACATGCCTGTAACCCCATTGCTCGGGCAGAGATAGGAGGATCTCAGCCTCAACAATTTAATGAGGCATTGTTTCAAAATAAAATGTAAAATAGGGCTCGGAAGTAGAACACCGCTAGGTTTAATCCCTAGTACTACAAGAAAAGAAAAAAGAAAAAGGACTGAGGATGTAGCTCAGAGGTAGAATGCCCCTACCGCACATACAGTCTCTAGTACCACACACACAAAGAAATGTTTGGCTTGAAGAGGAGAAAGAACTATTTCCCGTGGCACAGTCAGACAACCATAGTTGACAACAATGGGTTATTTCAAAAGAGCTAGTAGAGAGAATTTTGAATGTTCCCAGCATGGAGAAATAATAAACGTCTAAGCCTGGTGTGGTGGGGCAGTGCTTGGGAGGCTGAGACAGGAGGATCGTAGGTTCGCGGCCAGCCTCAGCTACTTAGTGATGTCCTCCACAACTTTGTGAAACCCTGTCTCAAAATAAAGAACAACAACCACCAGAAAAATAGGGCTGCGGGTGTAGCTCAGAGGTAGAATGCCCCTGAGTTCCATCTCCAGTACCCCCAAAAATGTCTGAAGTGATAGACATGCCAATTACTCTAATCAGATCATTAAGATTGTATCTACTTATTAAAATGCCAACGCTGCCGGGCGTGGTGGCGCACGCTTGTAATCACAGCGCTTGGGAGGCTGAGACCGGGGAATCGCTCAGGTTGAAGCCAGCCTCAGCTACTTGGTGAGGCTCAGCAACTCAGTGAGACCCTGTTTCCAAATAAAATATATGATAGGTCTGGGGGTGTAGCCCAGAAGTAGAAAGTCCCTGGGCTCCATCCCCAGTATCATAAATAAATAAATAAATAAATAAATAAATAAATAAATAAATACCACACTCTAACCCATAAAACTGAACAATTACTATATGTCTATTAAAAAATGACTTTTGTGTGTGTGGTCCTGGGGACTGAAGCCAGGGGTGTCCTATCTATTAACCATACCTCCAGATCTTTTTAAATTTTAATTGGAAACAGAGTCTTGCTAAATTACCACACACTGACCTCAAATCTGTGATCCTCCTGGAATTACATAAGTGCACCATTACATCTGGCTGTGTGTGTGTGTGTGTGTGTGTGTGTGTGTGTGTGTGAGAATTGAACTCAGAGGCATTCTACCTCGAACTATACCCTAACCCTTTTTATTTTTTTTTTTTTGAAATGGGCTCTCACTAGGGTTTCAAGAGTCCTGCTGAATTGCCAGGGCTGGCTTCAAACCTACAATTCTCCTGTCTCAGCCTCTCAAGGACTAAGATTACAAGCATGTGTCACCACACCCAGCAAAAATGTTTTTTTAATTTTTAATATTTATTTATTTATTTACTTATTTATTTATTTATTTTTGTGGTAATGGGGTTGGAATCCAGGGGCATACTATCTCTGAGCAACACCCCCAGCCCTGTTTTATTTTTTATTTTGAAACAATGTCTCACTTTTTTGCTGAGGCTGGTCTTGAACCTGTGCTCCTCTTGTCTCAGCCTCCCATGACTGGGGTTACAAGCATGCGCCACTATGCCCATCTTAAAAATCTTTTTTTTTTTTTTCTTGTGGTACTGGGAATGGAACCCAGGGGCATTCTACCTCCGAACTACACCCCCAGCCCTATCTTTTATTCTTTTGTTTTGAAACAGGATCTTACTGAGTTACAAAGGGCCTCACTAAGTAGCTGAGGCTGTCTGTGAACCCAGATCCTCCTGTCTCAGCCTCTCCAATTCTGGGATTACAAGCATGCGCCACCATACCTAGCTAAAATACATTGCTTAAAATTAGTGTTTGAGCCAGGCACAGTGGAACACACTTGTAATTCCAGTCCTGTGGGAGGCTGAGACAAGAATATCACAGGTTTGAGCCTAGACTTGGCAATTTAGTGAGATCCTGTTTCAAAATAAAAAATAAAAAGAACTGTGGATGTAACTTATTAGTTAGTTTATTAATTGACTGATTGATTGATTGATTGATTGATTGATTTGGGGGGGTACTGGGGATTGAACCAAGGGACATTCTACCTCTGAGATATATACCTAGCCCTATTTTTTTATTTCTTATTTTGAAACAGGGTCTCACTAAGTTGCAGAGGGCCTAAGTAACTGAGACTGGCCATGAACCCGTGATTCTCCTGTCTCAGCCATTCAAGTACTTGGATTGCAAGGGTCCCCGCTCTATTTTGTCAATTTTGAAACAGTCTCACTATGTTTACTGAGAGTCCCGCTACTTGCTGAGACTGTCCTTAAACTTGCTTATCTCCCTTGTCTTCACCTCCCAAGTACTGGGATTACAGGGGTGTGCCGCCATGCTCAGCTTCAAACACTTTTATTTTTGGTACTGGGGACTGAACCCAGGATATTCTACTTCCAAGCTCCATCCCTCAGCAACTTAGCAAGACCTGGTTTCAATAATGATAATAAGCCGGGCGTGGTGGTGCACGCTTGTAATCCCCGCGCTTGGGAGGCAAAGACAGGAGGATCGCGCTGGTTCAAAGCCAGCCACGCTGGCTTAAGAGACCCTGTTTCCAAATTTTAAAAATATATTAAAATAGGTTTGAGAGTGTAACCCGGAGGTAGAAGGGCTTCCAGAAACCCCAGTACCACCAAAAAAAGATAATAATAATAATTAATAATAATAATATGGCTGGGTGTGTAGTCTGGAGGTAGAAGGCCCCTGGGTTCCATCCCCAGTACCACAAAAATAAATAAATATAAAAATAAATTTTAAAAAAGCCAGAGGTGTACCTCAGAGATAGAATGCTCCTGGGTTCAATCCCCAATATCACCTGAAAGTAAAAAAAAAAAAAAAAAGGACTGGGGGTGCAGCTCAGAGGTGGAACCCCTGGAGAATGAGAGGGCATGCAGTGTCCTCTTTGGCCCAGCCCGTGGCCCAGGGAGTGCCAGCCCTCGCGCTCAGCAGGGGCTCTGACCCCAGCTGGGAACAATCCAGGCTCCTAGACTGTGTAGACTTGGGGGCCCTGGGAGTGAGGCCTCCAGTAGAGGAGGCCTGTCCAGAGCCTCCTGGGGCCCAGAGAGGGACGCCCGCCCCCCTCCTCCAGGGACTCCACACTCCACTTCCGCTTTCCCTTGGTCCACTCCCATAACCGTTTTCCAGGTAGGCATTATTGCTCAGACCACGTCATTCCGAAAAAAGTGACGCGCAGAGAGGATTGCCAGGCAGCAAGGGGCAGCGGGTTGGAGTCAGCCCCACGCCAAGTCCAGGAGACCCGGACAGGGCTGGGGTCCCTGCCACGCTGCTGTTCCACAGGGGCTGGGTGTGAGGCTGTGGAACCAAAAGACCCTCAGTGCCCGCGGTGCCCATCCCCCAGGCCGCTCCTTCTGGGAGACAGACATGCAGCCAGTGGCCCTGGGTCTGGATCCCAACGTTTCATCTACTTGTGTTACTTTTCTGGGACTGGGGATTGAACGCAGGGGCGTTCTACCTCCAAGCTACACTTTCAACCCTTTGTATTTGATTTTACTTTATTTTTTGTTAAAATAGGGTTTCAGTAAATGGCTGAGGGTCTCACTAAGTTACCAAGGCCGGCCTCGAACTTGTAATCCTCTCCTCAGCCTCTCGGTACTGGGATTACAGGTGTATGCCACCATTCCTGGCTTCATCTACTTTTTGTGCAATCCCAGGCATGCCCTTCCTCTCCCTAGGCCTCAGTGTCCCCTGCTGAGATGAGGATAAGCAGCCTCTCAGTGCTCACTGAGTCCCGGCAAGTGAGTCCCTGCCTTAGAAACAAAGCCTGCCTGGCTCTCAAGCAAGGCTCCACCTCATCGCAGGGCCAGGAGTCAGGGCCGGGTCAGCCAGCGTTAGTTCCCACCAGACACTTCCTTGCCCTGGCTGAGCGGCACTGGACTCGGTCACTGAGCCTTGGGAGAGTGGACGGGACTTGGCCCTGCCTGGCTCGGGGCTCTCCAGCTGCTTGCCAGTACTAAAATTATCCCTGCTCTACAGGTAAGGAAACAGGCTCAGAAGAGTTAAGCAGCCCACCCCAGCCAGACTAGAACTTGAATCTAGACCGAGCAGTCAGGGTGAGAACCCAGCTCCTTCTCCTAGAGTTCTAGGGGCCCCAGCTCAGCCACCTTGTCCTCCCCCTCTCCAGCTTCCTGTAAAAGTGTCCCTGGCAAGTTAATTTCCCTGGGGCACCCACCTCCCTTCCATCCTGTGAACACTCCTCAGCGGGTGTGAATTACTGAAGGACTTAGAAGGGCCCCCAGGCCCCTGGGAAGTAGGTACAGTCCCCAAATTCAAGAAGAAACCCCCAAATCCTCAGCTGGCTGGAAATCCACACCAAATCTATCCGACAGAGCTAGTTCCCTCAGCCCAGCGTCCCCACCCAGCTGCAGGCGGGATCACCAAAGACCACCCAAGCTTGTCCGAGGCCACAGGGATCCACCTTACCCCTAGCCAGGACCACCTGGGCCACTGCTGCGGCTGAGTTGATGGTTCCTCTCTGTGCCCCAGAGGGGCCCGCAGAGGCGGCCTCAGTCACCGGCGTGGACAGGTGAGCACTGTGTAGGGCTGTGCTCCGCAGACTTTGGCACCATCTCCACCCCAGCAGAGCAATCATTAACCTCCAGAGACCACACCTCCCACGGTGGCCCTCTCCTCAGGAGCCCAGCCACAGCTGGGGGAGGGAGGAGCAAGGGCCACAGGGCCAGGGAGCTCCTGAGAAGGGGCCTGGCAGAGTCCAGGCCAGAGCCAGCCCTTCCCAGGTGGGAGGGTGGGGGTGGGGGTCAGGACCTCCATCTGTTCTCTGGGACAGAGGCCTGTGGAGAAGGAAGATGAGTGGGGTTAGGTAAGGAGAGCAATTCATAAAATGGTGTGACATTCAAATGGGGGCTTCAAAGCCGGGCGTGGTAGCGCATGCTTGTAATCCCCGCGCTTGGGAAGCTGAGACAGGAGGATCGCACAGGTTCGAAGCCAGCCTCAGCTACTTAGTAAGGATCTCAGCCACTTAGTGAGACCCTGTTTCCAAATAAAATAGAAAATAGGTCTGGGAGTATAGCCCAGAGGTAGAAAGCCTCTGGGTTCCACCCCAGTACCACCAAAAAACAAAAGAAAACAAATGGGGGCTTCAACACAGCCCCTGGAAGGCGTGTGCACAGTGATTGTTCCTGGGAACTTGGGTGATGCCCTCCGACACCGGGTTTTGTTTGTTTGTTTTCTGGTACTGGGGATTGAAGCTAGGGGTTCTATCTCTGAGCTACACCCCCAGCCTATTTTACGGGGTGTGTGTGTGTGTGTGTGTGTGTGTGTGTGTGTGTGTCACTGGGGATGGAACCCAGGGGCATTCTACCTCCAAGCAACACTCCCAGCTCTCTTTCTTATTCTTTATTTTGAAACAGAGTCTCACTGCGTTGCAAAGGGCCTTACTACGTAGCTGAGGTTGGTGTTGAACCTCTGCGATTCTCCTGTCTCAGTCTCCCAAATGCTGGGGTTACAGGCATGCGCCACCATGCCCGGCTTATTTCATGTTTTATTTTGAAACAGGAATTTGCTAAATTGCTGATCTTTCTGTCTCAGCCTCCCAAGTACTTGGATCACAGTTGCATGCACCACCACCCCAGCCTCTCCCACTGTTGTTACAGATCCCTTCACTGAGGCCCTCAAGGGGCAGCCACCCTTCTCCAGGGGCTGCGTCCACCCCAGACTGGCTTTCACAGTCTCAATGCTTGTAACTTTTGGGACGCTGAGACAGAAGGATCCCGGGTTCAAGGCCAGCCTCAGACATTTAGTGAGACCCTCAGCAACTTAGTGAAGCTCTGTTTCAAAATAAAAAATGGGCCGGGCGTGGTAGCGCACGCTTGTAATCCCCGCGCGTGGGAGGCGGAGACAGGAGGATCACACAGGTTCGAAGCCAGCCTCAGCTACTTAGGCTTTCAGCAACTTAGTGAGACCCTGTTTCCAAATAAAATATAAAAAAGGTCTGGGAGTATAGCCTGGAGGTAGAAAGCCTCTGGGTTCCACCCCTAGTACCACCAAAAATAAACAAACAAACAAACAATAAAAAATAAAAAAAATGGGCTGGGCATGGTGGCACATACTTGTAATCTCCGCGCTTGGGAAGCAGAGACAGGATCACGCAGGTTCGAAGCCAGCAGTGTTGGCTTAAAAGACCATGTTTCCAAATAAAAATATAAAAATAGGTCTGGGAGTGTAGCCTGGAGGTAGAAGGGTTTCCAGGAACCCCAGTACCACCACCACTAATAATAATAATAATAACAATAATAATAATAATAATAATAATAATAATAATAAATTAAAATTAAATAAATAAAAAATGGCAACCGGGCATGGTGGCACATGCTTGTAATCCCAGCATTTGGGAGGCTGAGACCGGAGGATTGAGGTTCGCGCACAGCCTCAGCTACTTAGTGAGGCTCTCTGCAACTCAGTGAGACCTGGTTTCAAAATAAAGAATAAAAAAAAATCGGACAGGGGATATAGCTCAGAGGTCGAATGTCCCTGAGTTACATCCCCAGACCTGCAAAAAATAAATAAATACATTAATTAATTAATTAATTAATTATGGAATGGCATGGTGCAGCACACTTATAATCCCAGTATTTAGGAGGCTGAAACCAGAGTATCGCAGGTTCACAGCCAACCTCAACGACTTAGTGAGGCCCTCTACAACTTAGTGAGACCCTGTTTCAAAGTAAACTATAAGAAATAGGTCTGGCGTGTAGCTCAAGGGTAGAATGCCCCGGGTTCAATCCCTAGTACCACAAAAAAAAAAAAAAAAAGTGAGCAGTGCTGGAGAGTGTAGTGGTGTAAGCCTGCAATCCCAGTCATGCAGCTTTGGGGACAATCTCAATAAGTTAACAAGGTCTTTAGCAAAGTAGTGAGATCCTGTATGTTTTCCTGTCTTCTCTTCCTTTCTTTCTTTCTTCCTTTCTTTCTTTCCTTCTTTCTTTCTTTCTTTCTTTCTTTCTTTCTTTCTTTCATTCGTCTTGTATGTGTGTGTGGTGCTGTAAATTGAACCCAAGGGCACACTCAGTGGACACATACCAGGTAGTTCCTGATAGGCCAGAAATCAACCCCTCATCTATAAAGCAGAACACCAAGATATATTTGCTAAAGCAAGTTTTTTTTATTTATTTATTTATTTATTTATTTATTTATTTATTTATTTATTTATTTTTCAGGTCTGGGGATGGAACCCAGGGGTATTCGACCTCTGAGCTACACCTCCTGCCCTATTTTTTATTCTTTATTTTGAAACAGGGTCTCACTGAGTTGTGAAGGGCCTAAGTAGCTGAGGCTGTCCGCGAACCACGATCCTCCAGGCTCAGCCTCCCGAATGCTGGGGTTATAAGCGTGCACCACCACATCAGGCTCTGAAGCAAGTTTTCAAAGGCAAAGAAATCCGGATGAAGAGCTGGGCGTAGTGACACACACTTGTAATCCCAGCATGTGGGAGGCTGAGACAGGAGGATCGCGGTTCGCGGACAGCCTCAGCTACTACTTAGTGAGGACCTTTGCAACTCAGTGAGACCCTGTTTCAAAATAAAGAATAAAAAATAGATCTGGAGGTATAGCTCCAAGGTAGAATGCCCCTGGGTTCCATCCCCAGTAATGCCAAAGAATATATGTATATATAGATATAGATATAGATGTATATATATAATTTATTTATATATATAGTGTATATAGATAGATAGATAGATAGATAGATAGATAGATAGATATATTTATTTATTTGCAGTAATGGGGATGAACCCAGGGGCGTTCTACCTCCAAGCTACACCCTCAGCCCTATTTTTTATTTTTGTAATAGAGTCTAAGTTGCAGAGGGCCTCACTAAGTAGCTGAGGCTGGTCATGAACCCATGATCCTCCTGTCTCAGCCTCCCAAGTACTGGGATTACAAGTGTGCGCCACCGCACCCAATTTAATTTTTGTTTTTTTTTATGGAGAAGTACTGGGGATCGAAACCAGGGGCCTTCTACCTTTAATATATACCTCCAGTCCTGTTTTATTTTTTACTTTGAAATAAGGTCTTGCTAAATTGTTGTTGAGGCTGGCCTCAAATCTGTAATCCTTCTCTCTTAGCCTCCCAAGTGTATCACCATGCCTGGCTCAGTATACATTCATTTAAACATATCTCTCAGCCGGCTGTGATGGCAAACGCTTGTAATCCCAGTACTTGGGAGGCTGAGACAGGAGGATCGCACAGGTTTGAAGCCAGCCTCATCTACTTAATGAGGCACTCAGAAACTTAGTGCGATCATGCTTCCAAATAAAATATAAAATAGGTCTGGGAGTATAGCCCGGAGGTAGAAAGCCCCTGGGTTCCACCCTCAGTACCACAAATAAATAAATAAATAAATAAATAAATAAATAAATAAAAAGTAGGGCTGGGGATATAGCTCGGAAATAGAATGCTCCTGGATTCTGTCCCCAGTACTGCAAAAAAAAATTATATATATGTAATTATATATATATTTTAAAATTATATATATGTATATATATGTGTGTGTATGTATGTATATAATCAGCCAGTACACTTGTCATTTCAGTCCTGGGGAGGCTGAAACGGGAAGATTTCAGGTTCATGGCCAGCCTCAGCAATTTAGTGAGACTCTCTGCAACTTAGTGAGACCCTGATTTTTTTTGCAAATAAAACCAGAAAACATTTATTTTGCACGTGAGGTCACTGGTCCAAATGTCTAAACACTCGCGTCTCTTCAGGGCTCTCCTCTGAAGTGTGCTCACCTGAGGACAGCACATGGCGCCGACTCCTGGCCCTCCACAGCTGGAAGGCTCAGAAGATGACCACAGAACAGGCTCGGGATCTCAGGAGTCGCCTGGACAGGTTTTCTCAGGACACTGAGGGCCGGGCTCCCATAAGCGGCCACTGCTCGTGCTCATGTGGCCACTGCAGAACTGCTCCAAGTGGGGACACACTTGGCTGAGCCCCAGGCCTTTCCTTTGGGCTCATGTGGCAGAGGGCTCCCGCTGTTTTCTTTGCTTTTATTTTATAATCCAGATCTAACTTCAAAGGGGTCGGCAGTGCCTGCCACATCTGGAACCAAAAGCAAAAGCTGGTGTTTATAAGCCAGATTCCAGCTGCATCTGGACAGAATGAGTACTGTACCTTTCATAGTTACCTTGTGTTTCTCTTTAATAGTTGCTTGATCCAACACTTCTCTGTCTGCTCTAGAGAATGAAAATAGAAACTGATAATAGAAGAAAACAATTAAAGCATTTAGTTGTACAAATTATAAATCAGTTCCCAAATATATACTCACATTAAATAAAATACACATTTCGGTGAGATCTACAGTGGATGACTACACGTTCTGGAGGCTTCACACGTAGGCAGGGCCCACGGTCGTGGGAGGAGCTAAAAGGATGTGCATCGATCACGATTTGTAGCGGGTTTCTTATTGCCAATCTGCAGTTACACTGGACACACCGCTGCATCCCTCGTGCAGGACACCAGTTTTGCTGGGGAAAGGGGAAGTGAGCGCTAGCCTCAACGCTGAGTTTCATAAAAGTAAGCATGGGAAGGGAAGCAGACAACGCTTTAGAGGCCCAAACACATTTGCCTGCTGTCTCTATGTGGCACTCTCCATCTAGTGGGCAGTCAGGAGGATGGTGTGCTTCAAGACAACATGGTGCCAGGACTGGGACAATCCCTGGGACGAAGCGGGAGTGTGAGGACAGGAAGACGTGCGGCTTCAAGTTGGAGACATGCTCTGACACACCGTCCACGGCCTACAGCTCTCTCCTCTTATCAGAACGCTCCACTTTATTGCGGAGGTCCTCCTTGTCCCGCAAAAGATGTTCTATAACTTCGATGCTCAGTGGATCATCAAAATTCAAAAGATCAGAGCTGTGCGTGGTGGCACACACGTGTAATCTCAGTACTTGGGAGAGTGAGACAGGAGGATCCTAGGTTCAAGGACCGCCTCAGCAAGTAGTGAGGCTCGCGTCAATTTAATGATACCCTGTTTCCAAATAAGAAATAAAATCAAACTGGGGGTATAGCTTGAAGGTAGAATGCCTCTGGGTTCCATCCCCAGTACCACAAAAAATTAATTAAAAAGATCAGTAGATACAGAATTTAATCCCTAAACAATATCCTTTAATGTTCATGTGGGTGACCAGCAGTGCTGTCAATGAATTGTTCTCTCAGTAAACTTAGACATTATTTCCCCTGTCTCTGTGATCTTGGGGCGCCAGATTCTGGTCCGGCATTTCACTTTGGGAAGCATCATGTTGTACACATCAGGAACTTCAGTTTTATACTGAAGTTTTAGCTGGGCTTGGTGGCGCACACTTGTAATCCCAGTACTTAGTAGGCTGAGACAGGAGGAACTCAGGTTCCCGGCCAGCCACAGCTACTTAGTGAGGCCCTCTGCAACTTAGTGAGACCCTGTTTCAAAATAAAGACTAAATAGGACTGGGGGTATAGCTTGGAGGTAGACTGCATCTGGGTTCCATCCCCTAAGACAGCAAAAATAAAATAATAAAATAAAATAAAATAAAGAGCCAGGTGTGGTGTACATGCTTGTAATATCAATACCTGGAAGGCTGAGATGGAGGATCCCAGGTTCAAGGACAGCCTCAGCAAGTACTGAGACTCTCATCAACCTAATGAGACTCTCATCAACCCAGTGAGATCCTGTTTCAAAATAAAAATAAAAAATAGGGCCAGGTGGCCGGGCATGATGGCACACGCTTGTAATCCAGTACTTGGAAGGCTGAGACAGGAGGATCACAGGTTCGTGGCCAGCCTCAGCTACTTAGTGGGACCCTCTGCAACTTAGACCCTGTTTCAAAATAAAGAAGAAAAAATTGGGCTGGGGGTATAGCTCAGATGTAGAAGGCCCCTGGGTTGATTCCTCAGTGCCCCCCCAAAACAGGGCTCAAGGGAGTTGTGTATCTTGGAAGTAGAATGCCCCTGGGCTGAATCTCCAGTGCCACTAAATAAATAAACGTGTAGCTGGGTGTGGTAGCGCCAGTTTATAATCCCAGCATTCGAGAGGCTGAGACAGGAGGATCACAGTTCACAGACAGCCTCAGCTCCTACTTAGTGAGGCCCTCTGCAACTCAGTGAGACCCTGTTTCAAAATAAAAATAAAAAATAGGGCTGAGGGTGTAGCTCAGAAGTTGAATGCCCCTAGGTTCCATCTCCAGACCCGCAAAATAAATAAATAAATGTGTGTGTGTGTGTGTGTGTGTGTGTGTGTGTGTGTTTTAATATAGCACTGAGGATTGAACCCAGAGGCATTCTACCTCCAAGCTATATCTCCAGCTTTATTTTATTTTATATTGTTTATTTATTTTTATTTTTTTTTTACAGTACTAGGGAGGGAACTCAGGGGCATTCTACCTTCGAACTACACCTCCAACCCTATTTTTTATTCTTTATTTTTAAACGGGGTCTCACTGAATTGCAAAGGGCCTCATGAAGTAGCTGAGGCTGGCTTTGAACCCGCACAATCCTCCTGTCTCAGCCTCCCAAATGCTGGGATTACAAGCGTGTTGCCACTACGTCCGGCTTCCAGCTTTAATTTGTTTTATTTTGAAACAGGGTCTCACTAAGTTGTGGCAGGCCTCATTAAGGCACTGAGGCTCATTGTAAACCTGTGATCCTTTTGTCTCTGCCTCCCACATATTGGAATTACAAGTGTGTACCACCACACCTGGCTACTTCAGCCTTTCTTACTTTTTAAATATTTATTTATAGATAGGTGTGGTGGTGCACACTTGTAATCCCTGTACTTTGGAGGCTGAGACAGGAGGATTATAGGTTTGCGGCCAGCCTCAGCTACTTAGTGAGGCCCTTTACAACTCAGTGAGACCCTTTTTCAAAATACAGAATAAAAAAATAGGGCAGGGGGTATAGCTCGAAGGTAGAATACCCCTGGGTTCCATCCCCAGTACCACAAAAACAACAAAACAAAATAAAGAACAAAATATAAACCGGGCGTGGTGGCACATGCTTGTAATCCCAGCATTTGGGAGGCTGAGACAGGAGGATCGCCATTTTCCAACAGCCTCAACTACTTAGTGAGGCCCTCTGCAACTTAATGAGACCCTGTTTCAAAATAAAGAATAAAAAATAGGGCAGGGGGTGTAGCTTGGAGGTAGAATGCCCCTAGGTTCCATCCCCAGACCGGCAAAAAAAAAAGAAAAGAACAAAATTGTGCTGTGTGTGTGTAGCTCAGAGGTAGAATACCCCTGGGTTCCATCTCCAGTACCTCCAGTACCTCTAGTACCACCAAAAAAAAAAAAAAAAAGAAGAAGAGGCTAGGTGTAACTCAGTGTTAGAATGTCCCTGGGTTATATCCCCAGAACTTCAAAAAAAAATTTTTTTAAATCACATTTCAAGCCAAGCATAGTGGAGCATGCTTGTAATCCCAGTACTTGGGAGGCTGAGACAGGAGGATTGCACAGGTTCAAAGCCTGTCTCAGCTACTTAGTGAGGCTCTCAGCAACTTAGTGAGACCCTGTTTCCAAATAAAATGTAAAATAGGTCTGGGAGTATAGCCCGGAGGTAGAAAGCCTCTGGGTTCCATCCCTAGTAGTACAATAAATAAATAAATAAATAAATAAATAAATAAATAAATAAATAATATTTCAAGCCAGGCATGATGGCCCACACCTGTAATTCTAGTACTTGGGAGGCTGAGACAGGAGGATCACAGGTTCAAGGGCAGACTCAGCAAGTAGTGAGATTCTCATCAACTTAACGGAATCCTGTTTCCAAATAAGAAGTAAAACTGGGCTGGAGGTATAGCTTAAAGGTAGAATACCTCTGGTTCAATCCCCAGAACCACACACACACACATCACATCATATTCTATTTAATCCTCCCAGGAACTGCAGAGACAATTTTCTTCCTATTACAGATGAGAAAATAGAGGCCTGGAGAAGTTAAGTCACCACCCAGGCCGAATGTCAGGAGGGATAACAACACACATCCTGTAACCGTGTTTGCCCCTGACTTTCCTGCCACAGGTAAAAGATGCTTCTCTGAAAGAAATCATTGCTGGTGGCCAGACATGTAGGAGAGGCAGGCGGCACCACCCAAGGCTCTAGGCCTCAGCTCTGTCTTAGCCCAAGAGAGTCAGCCTGGTGTCTCTGCCCAGCCCCCCGATCTCCCTCCTCAAGGTAAGGGCTGAGGTCCACAATTCTGAGTCATTGTTCTGGCTGCCAGAAGGTGTGTCCTGGCCTATCTAGACCTTTGGTGCCCTGCCCATCTCCAGGGTACCTGTACACCTGCCACAGAGCAACCTGGCTCACTCACTGGGTTCTGGACTGTGATAAGCCAAGTGTGAGTAACAGGTCCAGGTCTAGGGTCAGTTTCTGGAACAGTAAGCAGAAAGCAGGACTAAAAGCTGGGATGACCAAGGTCATTCCTTCCCCACGACTTCCTTGGCTGGGGTCCTTGGGCAAGCGATTTCATCTCCCTGAACATCGATGCCCCCGTCTGTAAATGAGCATAATGGCAAACTCCAATTCATAGGTTTGTTATAAGGATTAATCATATAATGCATAAAAGCATTAGCACGGGTATTAACAGAGTGATGTGCACATGAATTATGACACAGATACACATTCAGATTCCTTCATAGCTACTATCTTAAGTGGGCAGGTGCTTTTCTTGGGAGGCTGAGACAACAGGATCATAGGTTCATGGCCAGCCTCAACATGAGACTCTCTGCAACTTAGTGAGACCCTGTTTCAAAATAAAAAATAGGGCTGGAGATGTAGCTCAAAGGTAGAATGCCCTTGGGTTCAATCCCCAGTGCCACACACATACAAATAAACATATATATATATATATATATATATATATATATATATATACACATTTTTCAGAGCTAGGTATGGTGGGAGACTGAGACAGGATTGCAGCAATTTAGTGAGGGCCTCAACCTAGGGAGATCCTGTTTTAAGATAAATAAGAAGGCCACGTTGGTGACGCACACCTGTAACCCCAGTAATTGGGAGGTTGAGACAGGAGAATCAAAGGTTTGAGGACAGCCTCAGCTAGTAGTGAAACTCTCATCAACCTAGCAAGACACCATTTCAAAATGAAAAACAGGAAGACGCTGGGTTCTGGGCGGGGGTCGCGCGCAGGGTACGTCAGCTGGGGCCCGGGTCGCGGGACTCTGGGCACCGGCCGAACTGCGCATAGCACGCCAGACCCCTGGAGAAACCAGGCCCAGTAAGATGCTGGGTTCTGGGCAGGGGTCGCGCGCGGGGCATGCCAGCTGGGGCCCGGGTCGCGGGACTCTGGGGCCCAGGCCGAACTGTGCATAGCACGCCAGGCCCCTGGAGAAACCGGGCCCAGTAAGATGCTGGGTTCTGGGCGGGGGTCGCACGTGGCGCACAAAAGCCAGGGCTGGGTCGCGGGACCCTGGGCCCCGGGCCGAACTGCAAGTAGCACGCCAGACCCCTGGAGAAACCAGGCCCAGTAAGAAGCTGGGTTCTGGGCGGGGGTCGCGCGCGGGGCACGCCAGCTGGGGCCCGGGTCGCGGGACTCTGGGCCCCGGGCCGAACTGCGAGTAGCACGCCAGACCCCTGGAGAAACCGGGCCCAGAACAGAAAAAGATAAAGAAAAATATCGGAGAGGAGGTAAGAAAGCCGTTATGGATGCCAGCACACTGGAGATGCAGACAAAACTTATCTAAATGCACTGGAACTTATGGAAAAATTCGCCGTGAAAGAGGACTGCTATTTCTCTATATTGTTGAGAATCTCAGACATCACCTGTAAGGAGAGAGTTTAGCGGAGACCAAGGAGAAATGCGGTGTTGAAAGAGTTCTCCGCGATGGTGGTGGAGACTTGTATTCAGGAGAAGCAGAAACCGGATCTTACCAACTTTATTTTTTTGGAGAAATTACACCAAATGTCGAATACTACCATCACGCATGCTTAGGAACACTGGACAACATTCAGAGTGGAAAAAGAGCCTGGGAAGGATTTGAAACGGTGGTAGACAGTGGCAATGCCAGTGGCCAATACTCGGGGGAGGCAGAGATCTGATACATTACACCTGGAATCTTTGAAATAATAACCACAGAGACAGTGATCGGAACCTGCTGAGGGGTTAGGCGGGCGCCGGGGCCAGTGGCCGACATCGGAGCTTGCTGTGAGGCAAGGCCACTACTGAGGCCTCCGTGGCCAGGATTGGAACCTGCAGAGGGGTTAGACCGATGCTGGGGCCAGCGAGGCCGGCATTGGAGCCTGCCGTGAGGCAAGGCCGGTACTGGGGCCTCCGAGGTCAGGATAAGAGCCTGCCGAGGGGTTAGGCCGGTGCTGGGGCCAGCGAGGCCAGCATCGGAGCCTGCCGTGAGGCAAGGCCGGTACTGGGGCCTCCGAGGCCAGGATAAGAGCCTGCCGAGGGGTTAGGCCGGTGCTGGGGCCAGTGAGGCTGGCATCGGAGCCTGCCGTGAGGCAAGGCCGGTACTGGGGCCTCCGAGGCCAGGATAAGAGCCTGCCGAGGGGTTAGGCCGGTGCTGGGGCCAGTGAGGCCGGCATCGGAGCCTGCCGTGAGGCAAGGCCGGTACTGGGGCCTCCGAGGCCAGGATAAGAGCCTGCCGAGGGGTTAGGAACACTGGACAACATTCAGAGTGGAAAAAGAGCCTGGGAAGGATTTGAACCTGCTGAGGGGTTAGGCGGGCGCCGGGGCCAGTGGCCGACATCGGAGCTTGCTGTGAGGCAAGGCCACTACTGAGGCCTCCGTGGCCGGGATAAGAGCCTGCCGAGGGGTTAGGTCGGTGCTGGGGCCAGTGAGGCCGGCATCGGAGCCTGCCGTGAGGCATGACCAGTGCTGGGGCCTCCGAGGCCGGGATCGGAGCCTGCCGAGGGGTTAGGCCGGTGCTGGGGCCAGTGAGGCCGGCATCGGAGCCTGCCTTGAGGCAAGGCCGGTACTGGGGCCTCCGAGGCCAGGATAAGAGCCTGCCGAGGGGTTAGGCTGGTGCTGGGGTCAGTGAGGCCGGCATCGGAGCCTGCCGTGAGGCATGACCAATGCTGGGGCCTCCGAGGCCGGGATTGGAGCCTGCCGAGGGGTTAGGCCGGTGCTGGGGCCAGTGAGGCCGGCATCGGAGCCTGCCGTGAGGCAAGGCCGGTACTGGGGCCTCCGAGGCCAGGATAAGAGCCTGCCGAGGGGTTAGGCCGGTGCTGGGGCCAGCGAGGCCAGCATCGGAGACTGCCGTGAGGCAAGGCCGGTACTGGGGCCTCCGAGGCCAGGATAAGAGCCTGCCGAGAGGTTAGGCCGGTGCTGGGGCCAGCGAGGCCAGCATTGGAGCCTGCCGTGAGGCATGACCAGTGCTGGGGCCTCCGAGGCCGGGATCGGAGCCTGCCGAGGGGTTAGGCTGGTGCTGGGGCCAGTGAGGCCGGCATCGGAGGCTGCCGTGAGGCAAGGCCGGTACTGGGGCCTCAAGGCCAGGATAAGAGCCTGCCGAGGGGTTAGGCTGGTGCTGGGGCCAGCGAGGCCAGTATTGGAGCCTGCCTTGAGGCATGACCAGTGCTGGGGCCTCCGAGGCCGGGATCGGAGCCTGCCGAGGGGTTAGGCCGGTGCTGGGGCCAGTGAGGCCGGCATCGGAGCCTGCCTTGAGGCAAGGCCGGTACTGGGGCCTCCAAGGCCAGGATAAGAGCCTGCCGAGGGGTTAGGCTGGTTCTGGGGTCAGTGAGGCCGGCATCGGAGCCTGCCGTGAGACATGGCCAGTGCTGGGGCCTCCTAACCCGGGAACGGAACCTGCCAAGGGTTAGGCCGGTGCTGGGGCCAGCGAGGCCGGCATTGGAGCCTGCCTTGAGGCATGACCAGTGCTGGGGCCTCCGAGGCCGGGATCGGAGCCTGCCGAGGGGTTAGGCCGGTGCTGGGGCCAGTGAGGCCAGCATTGGAGCCTGCCGTGAGGCTAGGCCGGTGCTGGGGCCTCCGAGGCCGGGATTGGAATCCTGCCAAGGGGTTAGACCGGTGCAGGGGCCAATGGCCAGCATCGGAGCCTGGCATGAGGCAAGTTCACTCCTGCGGCCTTCAAGGCCGGGACCAAAGCCAGCTTAGGGGTTAGACCGGTGCAGGGGCCAGCGAGACCAGAACTGGGGCCTCCCATGAGGCAAGGCCGCTGCTTGAGCCAGCGAGGTCTGGATCAGTCCACTGAGTAGCCAGGCCACTACTGGGACCATCAAGAGTGGGATCGGTACTTGCAACGCAGCATGCACAGAGAAATATCGCAGAAAATATAAATCAGACACTTCTCTTAATCAGCAATAACTAGGAGGAAAAGGGCAACAGGAAGAGGTTGAGCTATAGAAAGGGCCCTATAGTGAAGCAACTAATGTGACCAATCAGAGGGTATGTAATACTGGAGGACGGAGCCTCTTTAAAACGCAGGAGGTACATAAACAAATGTATCAAAGTAAATCACCAAAGAAGTGTGGGATGGAGGGAGGGGGAGGGAATGGGATGGGGGCTGGAGGAGGTTTAATTGGATGATGTGTGCTTGTATATCCTCTCAAGTCTTGTACTCCAATATGATTGATATATGACTACAATGCACCAATTTAAAAAATAAATTAATTTAAAAAAAAATGAAAAACAGGGCCAGGTGTGGTAGCACATGTTTGTAATCCCAATACTTGGGAGGCTGAGACAGGACGATCTCGGGTTTGCCGCCAGCCTCAACTACTCAGTGAGGCCCTCTGAAACTTAGTGAGAACTTGTTTCAAAATAAAGAATAAAAAATAAGGCTGGGGATGTAGCACAGGGGTAGCACAGATCCCCTGGCTTGCATCCCCAGTACTGTAAAAAAAATAAAATAGGGTAAATAAATAAGTAAGAGTCAGGCGTGGTAGCGCACGCTTGTAATCCCAATACTTGGGAGACTGAGACAGGAGGATCACAGGTTGGCAAACAGCCTCAGCTACTTAGTGAGACCCTCTGCAACATAGGCCTTGTTTCAATATAAATATATATATTTTTTTTAATAGGTCTGGGGATGTAGCTCGGAGGTAGAAAGTACCTGAGTTCAATCTCCAGTACCACAAAAAAATAAAAAATAAAAAAAACAAAAAATAGGGCTAAGGGTGTAGCTCTGAGGTAGAATGCCCAGAGAATGCAGTGTTCCTGCATTCAATTACTAGATCCCTTAACTTCCCAGCCATCTCCAGATGGGGCCCTGTGCAGGGTACAAAGTCTATCAGCAGGGTACATTGTTGTTTTACAGTCAAGAGATCAGCCCAAGAACAGCCCTAATTGATGCCACGGATTCACAGCCTCCCACCCGAGAAAGAACTCAGGGATTCATGAGACCAGCTCTCCGCGCTTCTGGTGACCCCGGTCCCTGGGCCCCTCCCAAGTACACATCCCTTTAAAGCGCTCTTTGCCGGTGACTGTTCAACAATAGAAGCTTTAAAAACTAAGACAGCCTTAGCCGGGCGTGGTGGCGCACGCTTGTAACCCCAGCATTCGGGAGGCTGAGACCCGGAGGATCGCGGTTCCCGGACAGCCTCAGTACTTAGTGAGGTCCTCTGCAACTCAGAATAAAAAATAGGGCAGGGGTTATAACTCGGAGGTCGAATGCCCCTGGGTTCTATCCCCAGACCCGCAAAAAAAAAAAAAAAAAAAAAAAAAAAAAAAAAAACCTAAGTCAGCCTTGACCCGGGCATGGTGGCGCACACTTGTAATCGCGGTGTAGCTCGGAAGTAGAATGCTCCTGGGAGAAAAGGGGGGTGGGGGGGCAAAGAAAAAAATATAAAAATAGCCAAACTCCTGCAGCCTAATCCCGGGCTTAGAAAGAGGCCCTCTGGAGAAGCCCTGGGAGGCAGGCCCCACGCCGACCGGCCACCCGGCCAGGCTAGTCCTCGCTTCCGAGGGGAGGTGCCGGCCAGCTGGCCCCGGCGTGGGGAGGTGGAGGTGGAGATGGAGATGGGGAGGGGGGCAGTCCCTCAGCCCGCGGCCCGTCTATCTCTGGAGTCTCCCAACTTCCTCCTGAGGAAGGTTCCGTCGCTTTCACATCGCAGCCGAGGAAACTGAGCCCAGCGGGCGGCCCAGACGGGAGCGACCTGCACCCAGCCTGCTCTCTGTGCATCTGCCGCCCCCCCCCCCCCGCCCCGTTCCGGAACAGCGAAAGGCGAAAATCCTCCGAGGAGCGGAGACTCCTGAAACCATCAGTCGTTTTATTCCCAACTTCATCGCAGGCGGGTCAGCTCACCCGGGGCTGCCGAGGCGCTGGGCACGGGTCCCGGGTGGGCGAGGCGGGAGGGCGCCCGCCCCGGCAGCTCCATCGCGCGGGCGGGGCGCCCGGGGGGCTCCACAGGGCGGCCCGAGCTGACCCGCTGGCCCGGCCGGCGCTGGAGGGGCCGCCTGCCGCCCCCTTAACGCGGGCCGAGACCCCCAAAGCCCGAGGCGCCCGGCTCCTCGCCCGCGGCCGGCTCCGTCCCGCGTCACCCCTCGGAGGCCTGGAACTACAAGTCCCAGCGAGCCTTGCGACTCCTGCAGGCGGCGGGTGTGGGGGCCCGAGGGGCTCTGCAGCCCTGTGGCCTTCAGTCAGCCCTGCGCCGCCACTGGAGAGCCGAACGACCGGCCCGCCCTGAGTTGGCTGCAGTCCGGGGGCTGACCACTGCACACCAGCACCGTCCATACTGCACTTGGGAAGTCCAAACACCGCAGAGTCCAGGGAGGCTCTGTGTCTTCCCCAAGGTCACATAGCTTCTGTTTCCGAGGTCCACTAAGCTCAAGTCAAACCGCGGCCGTGACCTGGGAAAGAGGTGAAAGTGATGTAGAAGAAATAAGTAGGTAGAAAGGAGACAGGAAGGAAAAGTAAAATATAACTTGAATATAAGAATCTGGAGCTGAAGCGCTTCAACCTCTAATCCACAAACCAGTTCTCTTTCCCAGGCCTGACTCTCCCAAATTCCTGGGAAACCTAGATCCTAGAGTTAACAATATTTCCAAGAAAACCTATAATTTAGGGTATTCCAGCTGATCTGTCAATCAGCTAATGAGGACCCTAATCAGCCTGAAGACCCTAAGGCTGCCAGACCACCTGCCCACCATAAACTGCCTGGAGACTATCAGACTGAGCTCATCCTCACATACCATCTCTAGCCCACCCCTCACAAAAGCCCCCTATAAGAAGAGAACCCTGAACTCCCCAAAATGCCTTCCTCATCTTGGGGGCCCGCATTCTCTCTTGACCATGTATTTCCTTCCCTTTTCCCAAATAAACCTCTGTCCATGTCTCTAACTGGCGCGTGCTGAAATTCTTTTCCAGCACGTTAGCCAAGGACCCCGCAGATCCTGAGTTCCTGAGCTGAGGGCTCAGCCCAACAAAAGAGGACACTTAAGAAGGAAGCCGGGCGTGGTGGCGCATGCTTGTGCTTGGGAGGCAGTGACAGGAGGATCGCACAAGTTCAAAGCCAGCCGTGTGCGCTGGCTTAGGAGAACCTGTTTCCAAATAAAAATGTAAAAATAGGTCTGGGAGTGTAGCCCGGAGGGAGAAGGGCTTCCAGGAACCCCAGTACCACCACAAAAAGAAGAAGAAGAAGAAGAAGAAGAAGAAGAAGAAGAAGAAGAAGAAGAAGAAGAAGAAGAAGAGGAGGAGGAGGAGGAGGAGGAGAAGGAGGAGGAGGAGGAGGAGGAGGAGGAGGAGGAGGAGGAGGAGGAGGAGGAGGAGGCAGCAGCCAGGCATGGTGGGGCACACTTGTAATCCTAGCATTCGGGAGGCTGAGACCGGAGGATAGTGGTTCGCGGACAGCCTCAGCTACTTAGTGAGGCCCTCTGCAACTCAGTGAGACCCGGTTTCAAAATAAAGAATAAAAAATAGGGCAGGGGTGTAGCTCGGAGGTAAAATGCCCCTGGGTTCCATCTCCAGACCTGCAAAAAAAAAAAAAAAAAAAAAAAAAAAAAAACGAAGGAAGCAGCCAGGATTGGTAGGCCACGCTTGAAATGCCTGTAACATGGGAGTCCGAGACAGAAAGATCGCAAGTCCCAGGACAGCCTCAACAATTTAGCGAGACCCTGCTTCAAAAAATAAAATCGGCGGCTGGGGGGGCGGGGATTACACTTGTAATTCCCACGCTTGGGAGGCTGAGACAGGAAGATCGTACAGGTTCAAAGCCAGCCTCAGCTACTTAGTGAGGCTCTCAGCAATTTAGTGAGACCCTATTTCCAAGTAAAATATAAAAAATAAAATAAAATCGGTCACACACACACATAGGGCTGTGGTGCAGTGCAGGTAGAATGCCCCTGAGTTCAATATCAGTACTACAAAAAAAAAAAAAAGGAGAAAATGGGGAACATGGTTGGACTCGTGTTCCCAGATCTGCCAGACACTGTACTCCTGCAGCCCACAGTTTTCATCTGTAGGTAATGGGGTGGTGGTTCCTGTTCTATTTGCAGACCCCAAGGGATCCACACACACCTCACACATCCAAACAGACCAAACTCAAGAGAGTCAGACAGGTACCTCTCAAGCTACACCCACAGTGGGAACCACTATTGATACACTAGGTAGGTATTATCATACCTATTATCTGTGTGCATGTGCGTGGTGCTGGGGATCAAACACAGGTGTTCTACACCCCAGCCTCATTTTAATTAATTAGAAATTTATTTATTTATTTATTTATTTGTGGTACTGGGGTTCCTGGAAGCCCTTCTCCCTCCGGGCAACACTCCCAGACCTTTTTTTTTTTTAATTTATTTGGAAACAGGGTCTCTTAAGTGAGCGAGACTGACTACGATCCTGTGCGATCCTCCTGTCTCTGCCTCCCAAGGGCGGGGATTACAAGCGTGTGCCACCACGCCTGGCTATTTATTTATTTATTTTTGGTAGTGGGAATTAAACTCAAGGGCATTCTACCTCTGAGCTACATCACTAGCCTCCTTTTTTTTTTTTTTTTTCAATACCTGGAGATGGAACCCAGGGGCATTCTACCTCCGAGCTACACCCCCAGCCCTATTTTTTATTCTTTATTTTGGAATAGGGTCTCATTAAGTTGCTGAGGGCCTCACTAAGTAGCAGAGACTGGCCAGGAACCTGAGTTCCTCCTATCTCAGCCTCTCAAGGACTGGGATTACAAGCATGTGCCACCACACACAGATATCCCTAGACCTTTTTATTTTTTGCTTTTTGATTAAAAAAAAAAAACTAAACTGCTGAGGTTGTCCTCGAACCTGTGATCTGCCTGTCTTAGCCTCCCAAGTACTGGGATTACAGGCACGTGCCACTATGTAAAGCCTCTCACCCCTATTGTGTGTGTGTGTGTGTGTGTGTGTGTGTGTGTGTGTGTGTGTGTGTGTGTTATGGTACTAGGGATTGAACCCAGGGGTATTCTATTTCCAAGCTACACCCCTGACCCTATTATTTTATTTTTGAGTCTCCCCAGGTTGACGAGAGTCTCACCACTTGCTGAGGCTGTCCTGCAATCCTCGTGTCTCAGACTCCCAAGGACTGAGATTACAGGTTTGCGCCCCTATGCCAGGTTCATCTCTGTAGAAAGCTTCACAGAAGTTAGTAACTTCTTCAAAGTCGCAGAGTTCAGAAGAGGCAGAGCAAGCCCTGCATTGAACCCTCAGGGTAGTCCTATCCCCTCAGTAACCTAAGGGAAAAAGCAACTGTGCCCCGTGGATCCTACTTGCTCAGTTAACACCAGTGTTGTTACCGCTTTGCGATGTTACAGAATGAGAGGCTGAGCTGTAAAGAAGCCAAATAAAGTACCCAGGCCTCAAAGCCAAAGCCAGAGCCAGGGTACTGCAAACCTGAGGCCCAAACCCCAATCCCCATAGAGACTCCCGTGCCCTGGCCCATCTGCACAGTCCGCTCTTTTTGTTGTTGTTTTTGGTACTGGGGATTGAACCCAGGGGCATTCTACCTCCGAACTACACCCCAGCCCTTCTAATTTTTGATTTTGAAACAGAGTCTTGCCAGCTTGCTGAGTCTCACTACTGCTGAGATTGGCCCTGTGATCCTCCTGTCTCTACCTCCCAAGTACTGGAATCAAGGTGTGCCCTACCCCTCCCAGCACTGTTTGTTTGTTTGTTTGCAGTACTGGGAATTGAACCCAGGGACATTCTACCTCCGAGCTCTACCCCAAGCCCTATTATTTTGTTCTTTATTTTGAAACAAGGTCTCACTAAGTAGCTGAAGCTTGCTGTGATCCTCTTGTCTCAGCCACACCTGGCTCCCTGGCCCTATTTTGTTTTTTTCCAGTACTAGGGATGGAACCCAGGAACAGTCTACCTCCAAGCAATACCCCCAGCCCTACTTTTAATTCTTTCTTTCTTTCTTTCTTTCTTTCTTTCTTTCTGGGTCTGGGGATGGAACCCAGAGTCATTTGACCTCTGAGCTACACCCCCTGCCCAATTTTTTAACTCTTTATTTTGAAACAGATTCTCACTGAGTTGCGAAGGGCCTCACTAAGTAGCTGAGGCTGGCCGCGAACCGCGATCCTTTGGTCTCAACCTCCCAAATGCTGGGATTACAGATTAGAAGCATGCGCACTACGCCCAGCTCCCCAGTTCTTTTTTTTTTTTTTTTTTGGTGGTACTGGGGGTGGAACCCAGAGGCTTTCTACCTCCGGGCTATACTCCCAACCTTTTTTATATTTTTTATTTGGAAATGGGTCTCACTAACTTGCTGAAAGCCTTACTAAATAGCTGAGGCTGGCTTCGAACCCATGCGATCCTCCTGTCTCAGCCTCCCAAGCACAGGGATTACAAGCGTGCACCACCACACCCGGCTTGGAAGAGGGTTTTAAGAGCCACTGAGTGAGAAAGGAATGGAATTCTGTGATCCTGAATGAGGGAGGCATGCTCTTGGGTAGGTAGGCACCTGGCTGTGTCCAGTGAGTCCTCAGCTCAGGAACTCAGTATCTGCAGGGTCCTTGGCTAATATGAGGGAAAATAACTTCAGCATGTGTCAGAGACATGGACAGAGGTTTATTTGGGGAAAGGGAGGAAATACACATTCAAGAGAGAATGCGGGCCCCTCAAGACGAGAAAGGCATTTGGGGGAGTTTAGAGCTCTTTTTCTTGTGGTACTGGGGATGGAACCCAGGTACTTTCTTCCTCCGGGCTATACTCCCAGACCTATTTTATAATTTATTTGGAAACAGGGCCTCACTAAGTTGCCGAGAACCTAAGTAGGTGAGGCTGGCTTCGAATCTGTGTGATCCTCCTGTCTCAGCCTCCCAAGTACTGTGATTACAAGCGTGTGCCACCATGCCTGGCTGAGGGCTCTCTTCTTATAGGGGTTTTCATGAGAGGTGGGATAGAGGTGGTATGTGAGGATGGTCTCAGTCCGGTACTCCCTGAGGCAGTTTGTGGTGGTCTGGCAGCCTGGTCAGCTTCAGGATGGATGATCTCAGTCCAGTAGTCCCGAGGCCTTCCTGGTGGTCTGGCGGTCTGGTCAACCTTAGGTCCTCACACTGATTGGGGTCCTCATTAGCTGATTGACAGATAAGCTGGAGTGTCCTAAATTATAAGTTTCTCAAAATATTATATCTGTCTTGTTATCCATGCACGGGGCAATTATACTTTCTTTTAGTTAATTCTAGGATCTACAGATTTCCCAGGAATTTGGGAGAGTCAGGCCTTCCTGGGAAAGAGAACTGGCTTGTAGACTCAAGGCTGAAGCACTTCAGCTCCAGGTTCTTATATTACAGTTATATTTTACTTTTCCTTCCTGTCTGTCTCCTTTCTACCTACTTCTTCTGTCCTACATCAGCCGGCAAAGCTCCAGTAGGAAGTGCAGACCACACCTTCCTCTTCCAGTCTCAGCCTGCCCAAGCCCCTCCCATCTAGAGGAGGCTGGAGGAGGAAGCTGGAATGTAGCATCAAGCTCCACTCACTCGGGAAAACTGGATGTGAGTGTCTCTCTGGCTCTCCTCTGCTCTGCGTGATCCTAAGCCTCTGTGGTCTCCTCTTCCCCAGCACACCTGCGCTTTGTGTTACTGAGTAACCTCAATACCAGCGGGGCACCTGTGTTGGCATTTGCATTGCACGGGCCAAACTTAACCATGGGATCCCAAATGTGTCCTCTGATTGGCTCAGTGTGACAATGGTGAGTCATCACCTCACCTCAGTTTCCACATTTGTAAAATGGGGCAAACACTGGCACCTCGCTCTTTAACCGATATGAAATGGTGATGAAAGTACCATCCCAGTACTTTTGAGGCTGAGATTGGAGGATCGAAGGCTTGAAGCCAACCTCAGCAACTTAGTGAGACTCTGTTTCAAAATAAAGAATTAAGGCCAGGCGTGGTGGTGCACGTTTGTAATCCCCTGCTTGGGAGGCGGAGACAGGAGGATCGCGATGGTTCAGAGCCAGCCCCGCTGGCTTAAGAGACTCTGTTTCCAAAAATAAAAAAGTACAACATAGGTCTGGGAGTGTAGCCCGGAGGTAGAAGGGCTCCCGGGAACCCCAGGACCACCAAAATAAAAAATAAATAAAATAAAGAATTAAAAAGGGCTGAGGGGTAGCGGGGTGTGGTGGTACACGCCTGTAATCCCAGTTTGTGGAAGGCTAAAATAAGAGAATCACAGGTTCGAGCCCAGCCTCAGTGAGGTTCTCAGCAACTTAGTGAGGCCTGTTTCAAAATAAAATGGGGCTGGAAGTATAGCTCAGAGACAGAATGCCAAGCTAGGTATGGTGGTGCACTCCTGTAATCCCAGTACATAGGAGGCTGAGACAGGAGGATCACAGGTTCTTGGCCAGCCTCGGCAATTTAATGAAGCCCCCCCACAACTTACTGAGGATGTCTGCAACTTAGTTTCAAAATTAAAAATAGGGCTGGGGCTGTAGCTCAGAGGTAGAATACCCTGGGCTTAATCCCCAGCACCAAAACAAGCAAACAAAGAAAACGACGATCAGGATGGCATTTGCCGAGAACTTGCAGGAGCCTAGGACCTACATGTCCACAGGAGCACACAGCGGATGGCTGGACATGGCAGGCCACACCTGCCTGTTTCCTGGAGCCCCCTGGGTCACACGTCTGGGTTCTGTGGTGAGGGCAGTGACTTCCTGTCTCTGAACCACTCTCTCTCTCTCTCATATGGATGTAAATAATACCTGCTTTGAAGGTGCAGGTATGATGAGAACAGAACATACCGCAGGCTTGCAGGCCACATCCCACATTGGAGTTCCGAAGCTTAGGATTTGGGAGTAGAGTTCAGACTTCTGGCTCATGTCGAAAAAGTGAAATCTGATAAAAGTGTGCCCCCTTCCTACTTGCTCCAGACTGGTGTTGCATGTGCCAGGAAGGTTTTTCAGGTCATAGTGATCCAGAAATGGATAATTTTAATCCATGTGCTGTCCTGAAGCAGAGCAAGCATGTAAAGGGTTGAAACAGGCAGCTTCAAGAAGGCTGTGGTGGACAAGACAACTAGATAAAAAGTTGCAGACCTTGCTGGGCGTGGTGGCACACGCTTGTAATCGCCGCGTTTGGGAGGCTGAGACAGGAGGATAGCACAGGTTTGAAGCCAGCCTCCGCTACTTAGTGAGTGAGGCTCTCAGCAACTTAGTGAGACCCTGTTTCCAAATAAAATATAAAATAGGGCTGGGAGTATAGACCTGAGGTAGAAAGCCTCTGGGTTCCACACCCAGTGCCACACACACAAAAAAAAAAGTTGCAGACCTTGAGACTTGGGGTGGGGGGTAGAGGACAATGTGCATCTTTTCAGGTAGCTAAACCCTGATTTATGATTTCAGACTAGCCCATCTTGTATAGAAAACGAAAGCAAGAGTGCAAAAGTAAGCCATTTCCTCCTTGTCGTAGAACCTGAAAATACTCTATTTCTGGGGGCCCAGGGACTACTGAGTCCCTCAAGCTGACATCCTCCTTGGGGCTCTGCTATGCTCACTTTCGGGTACAGTGCTCTTTCTCTTCTCTTTTTTTCTTCCTTCCTTTATTTTTTTCAATACTGGGGGTGGAACCTGGGGGAATTCTATCCCTGAGCTACACTCCCAGCCCTGTGTGTGTGTGTGTGTGTGTGTGTGTGTGTGTGTGTGTGTGTGTGTACATTCAACCTCCAAGCTACACCTCCTGCCCTATTTTGTATTATTTATTCATTAATTAATTAATTTATTTATTTTGGTGGTACTGGGTATGGAACCCTTCTACCTCCGCGCTACACTCCCAGACCTATTTTATTTTTTTGAAGATTTAAAGAAGTTTATTAAAAGATAGAAATACAGAAGATAGGTACAGCTCCATACCAGACTGGCATGGAGGGGTGACTTGAATGAATACACCCCCAGACCTATTTTATATTTTATTTGGAAACAGGGTCTCTTAAGCTAGTGGGGCTGGCTTCAAACCTGCGTGATCCTCCTGTCTTCGCCTCCCAAGTGTGGGGATTACAAGTGTGTGCCACCACGCCTGGCTTTGTATTCTTTATTTTGAAGCAGGATCTTACTAAGTTATAGAGGGCCTCATTAAGTAGCTAAGGCTGTCCACACACCATGATCCTCCGGTTTCAGCCTCCCGAATGCTGGGATTATAAGCGTGCGCCACCACGCCCAGCTTCCCAGACCTGCCTGCCTGCCTGCCTTCTTTCTTTCTTTCTTTCTTTCTTTCTTTCTTTCTTTCTTTCTTTCTGGGGATGGAACCCGGGGGCATTCGACCTCCGAGCTACAACACCCCCTGCCCTAGATTTATTCATTTATTCATTAATTTGAAACTGATCTCACTAAATTACAGAGGGCCTCACTAAGTAGCTGAGGCTGTTTGCGAACTGTGATCCTGTCTCAGCCTCCCGAATGCTGGGATTACAAGCGTGTGTCACCATGCCCGGCTTATTCTTTATATTGAAACGGGGTCTCACTGAGTTGCAAAGGACCTCACTAAGTAGCTGAGGCTGATCTCGAACTCACATCCTCCTGTCTCAGCCTCCCAAATGCTGGGATTATAAGCATGTGCCACCAAGCCCAGCTTCGCATCTATTTCTAGTAAATCCAACTTTAAGCTTTGCAATTAAAGGTTGTCCTGGCTCCATTTTTCTAAATGGCAGAGGACAAGAACCCATGACACGATGGCACCAAAACGTAACATCAGGGAGAAATGCTATTGACCTCTGGCCTTGGAGAAACCCCAAGGGACTCTGGGAATATACTGAGGACTTCCTGAGGTCAGGCATACTACGGAAGAGGAAAAGGGGCTGTAAAAAAAGAGGTTCATGCAGGAGAGAAGACAGAGAGGGGGCTTCCTGTACAAGTAAGGATAGGGATGAGCCCAGAGAAAGCCGTCTGCTGCTGGGACGCGCTGTGATAATGCTGGTCAGGAAGCTAGAAGCCAGCAAGTTATGGAGGCTCAGGAAGGACAGTCTTCGAGCTGCCCTAAAACTTCAGCAGGATTTTGCCTCAGGTGAGCAGGGAGTGTTTAGGACATATGGGGCAGAGAGAGCGGCATAGGCAGAGGCTAGGTGGCTTCAAAGTTCATACTGGCGGGGCGTGGTGGCGCACGCTTGTAATCCCCGCACTTGGGAGGCGGAGACAGGAGGATCGCGCGGGTTCGGAGCCAGCCTCACTGGCTTAAGAGACCTTGTTTCCACATAAAAAAGTTAAAAAATAGGTGTGGGAGTGTATCCCAGAGGTAGAAGGGCTTCCAGGAACCCCAGTACCAAAAAAAAAAAAAAAGTTCATATTGGAAGCTGGGAATGGTGGCGCACACTTGTAATCCCTGAGCTTGGGAGGCTGAGACAGGAGGATCGCACAGGTTCGATACCAGCCTAAGCTACTTAGGCTCTCAGGAACTTAGTGAGACACTGTTTCCAAATAAAATATAAAATAGGTCTGGAAGTATAGCCCAGAGGTAGAAAGCCCCTGGGTTCCACCCCCAGTGTTGTTAAAAAAAAAAAAGCTGGGTGTGGTGGCACACACTTGTAATCCCAGCATTTGGGGGGCTGAGACAGGAGGATTGCGATTCATGGACAGCCTCAGCTACTTAGTGAGGCCCTTTGCAACTCAGTGAGACCCTGTTTCAAAATAAAGAATAAAAATAGGGCTGGGGGTGTAGCTTGGAGGTAGAATGCCCCTGGCTTCCATCCCAGCACCACACACACACACACACACACACACACACACACACACACACACACACAAGAGATCACGTAGGCTCTGATGTTTGTCTAGCATGTATGAGGCCCTGGGTTTGATCCAGCCAGGTAAGATGGCACACACCTATAATCCTAATACTTGGGAGGCTGAAATAGGAGGATCACAGGTTCAAGGCCAGTTTCAGCAACTGAATGAGAACTTATTTCAAAACAAAAAAATTATAAAGGGCTGGGGGTGTAGCTTGAAGACAGACTGCTCCTGGGTTCAGTGCCTAGTACCAAATGTGTGTATGTATATAATCACCATGTGTGTACACATTTAATGTCACAATATCATGCAGACATCATGTTAACTATTGACGTGCTGATGGATACCGAGTTTGGCATTCCAGATATCGTCTGTGATCTGCATCGTGAGCTCGACTGCACTGGCTCGGTGGTTACCTGGCTAGCTGTGCACACACAGTAAGACTGATGGCCCTTGGTCTGAAGTTCAGCAAACTCTCTTCTGGAGCCTTTCATTGGAGACCTTTCCTGAAGGGGGTTTCTGCCCCTAAGAGAACAAAGGTTTTTATGTCTTTAGGGTCTTAAAACATTTTCTTTTTTTTAGTATTTTTCATTAAATTTTTTAGTAGGTTGTACTCTGAGGTTTTTTTTTTTTTTGTGGTACTGGGGATGGAACCCAGGGGCCTTCTACCTCCGGGCTACACTCCCAGACCTATTTTATATTTTTATTTGGAAACAGGGTCTCTTAAGCCAGCTGAGACTGGCTTTGAACTCTGCGCGATCCTCCTGTCTCAGCCTCCCAAGGAAGCAGGGTCTCACTAAGTTGCTGAGAGCCTCACTAAGTAGCAGAGGCTGGCTTTGAACCTGTGCGATCCTCGTGTCTCAGCCTCCCAAGCACTGGGATTACAAACCTGCACCACCATGCCCAGCTGATTCTTTATTTTGAAACACGGTCTCACTGAGGTCTTACTTCACTAAGTAGCTGAGGCTGGCGGTGAACCTGGATCCTCTTGGCTCAGCCTCCCAAATTCTGGAGTTACAAGCGTGCACCATCATGGCCAGCTTTATTTTTTATTTTTATTTTTATTTTTTGTGGTACTAGGGATTGAACTCAGAGGTAGTCTACCTTCAAGCTACCTCTAGCCCGATTTTATTTTTTATTTGGAAACAGTGTCTTACCAGGTTGATGAGAGTCTCACTACTTGCTGAGGCTGTCCTCAAACCTGTGATCCTCCTGTCTCAGCTTCCTATGTGCTGGGATTACAGGCGTGTGTCACCGTGCCCAGCTCTTATTTTTTATTTTGAAACAGAAACTCACTAAGTTGCTGAGAGCCTCACTAGGTTGCTGAGGTTGGCTTCAAGCCTGCAATCCTCCTGTCCCAGCCTCCCAAGTACTGGGATTAAGAAGTGTACTATCATGCTCTGCTTCTAATTATTTGTTTATTTATTTATTTATTAGTACTGGAGATTGAACCCAGGGCATTCTATCTCTGGGATATAACCTCCATCCATATATATATATATATATATATATATATATATATATATATATATATATATACATGTATATATATATACACACACATATATATACACATATACATATACATATATATACATATATATGTGTGTATTACATTTTAAATTTAATTTTATTTTTATATATGTAAAATTGTGTGTGTGTGTGTGTGAGAGAGAGAGAGAGAGAGAGACACGGGGGATTGAACCCAGAGGCATTCTCTCTTAGTTCAATTCCCAGCCCAATTTTATTTTTTTGGAAATGGGGTCTAAGTTGTGAAGGGCCCAAGTTGTCGAGGATGGCTTTGAACCTGAGGTCCTCCTGTCTCAGCCTCCCAAGCCCTGGGATTACAAGCATGCCCCACCACACCCGGCTAAAAATTTTTATTGGTGCATTGTAGTTATACATCTTAACCAGGTGAATTTTTAAATTGTGGATTATAAAATCTATTCTAGAAGCATAGAAAATGAGCCATATTCTGCAATCCATAACAGGTTTAGTGACTGCTAACACTGTGTGTGTGTGTGTGTGTGTGTGTGTGTGTGTGTGTGTGTGTGTTGTACTGGGGATTGAACCCAGGAGCATTCTATCTCCAAGCTATACCTCACAGCCTTTTTTTTTTTTTTTGAAGATTTAAAGTTTATTAAAAGATAGAAATACAGAGGATAAGTACAGCTCCATACCAGACTAGCATGGGGTGGTGACTCGAATTAATACACCCCTCACAACCCTTTTTTTTTTTTTAAAAAAAATTTGTTTTGAAACAGGATCTGGCTAGGTTACTGAGAGTCCCACTAAATTGCTGAGTCTGGTCTTGAACCTGAGATCATCCTGTCTCAGCCTCCCGAGTACTAAGATTACAAGTGTGTGCCACTACATCTGGCTAATCTGTGCCTTTGACACTTTCCTCTCTCAGGTCTCCATACCGAGCCCTCCAGATGCCTCAGCACACACCTGGGGTGCATCCTCAGCCACAAAGCCTGAGTAAGACTCCCTGACAAATTGGGGTTCCAGGTCAGGCTAGTCAACCACCGAGATGGACAGGAAGACAGGCTGGGAGCACTGGATGACGTGGGTGTTGTTGAGCATGCCGCCGGAGTCCTGCAGGGAGAAGGGCCTCCTGTGAGTCAAGGCTGTGTGGCCTGGGGTCTCTGGCCCTGCCGGCCCCCCAACTCACACAGGCCTGCAGCTCCAGCAGGTAGAAGGCGCTCTTGTTATTGTAGCTGAGGCTGCCGTTGAGTATGATAGAGCCATTGTCCAGGATCCGGAAGAGATGCTCACTGTCCACGGTGTTAGGGATGACCTGAGGACATGCAGGTTAGACCCTCGGGGCAGCGCTGCCCCTCCCTGCTCACGCCAGGGTCAAAATCGGAAGTAGGGTCAAAGGCTGGCTTTACCACTGACCATCCAGGCAAACTTCACCAAATCCATTGACCTCTCCAGCCTTGGGAGAGGCAGAAACCTCTGGGAAGTGGTACTGAGATCGCCTCCATGGGCGCATGGGAGGATCCCATGAGATTATAGATATCCCAGGAACATATCCCAACACATGGAGTGATCTCTAGCAAAACTGTCTGCAACTTTGCTCACACACCCTTATTGTCTGTGTAAGCTGGGACAAGACCAAAGGCTTCTCTGAGCTTCCATGCCCCCTCCAGGGAAGCCCCAGCCAGGACTCTTCAAGGACCCTATGAGTTATCTGCGGGGATGCTGCCCCCTGGTGGCCGAGCAGTCAGGACACTCAGGCTCCCACCTGCCCACGCCCACCGACTCCACACTCACCTTCACTATGAAGTACCTCACCACACCTGCTGAGCCCGTGTCCCTGTCCAGAGCCAGCACAGAGAACACCAAGGAGCCGACTGGCAGGGTCTGTAAAGACAGCCTCGTCACCTATGGACTCAAATCCATCTCCAACTCAGGGAGGGTGCGCCCTGAGCAGTGGAGGTGACGGAGGCGACCTGGGCAGGGAGCAGGACCCCACTCCCTCCCAATACAGCCTCACCGCTAGCTGAGTGCACTTCTGATTGGTGGAGCCTCTCGGGCTACAAGGAAGAGACATTCTAGTACCCAGCCTTACCGTGCCACTTCCCTGCTCAGATATCCCCAAGGGCTCCCTACAGCCCACAGCCCTGAAATCTGAAGGGCACCCTGCAGAGCCGGGAGGTCCTGCGAGGACGCTTTGCTTCTGGACTCTGGTCTGCAGCCCCACTGCTTCCACATATCAGCCAGAGAGTATTTATTTATTTATTTATTTATTTATTTATTTATTTATTGTGGTACTGGGGGTGGAACCCAGGGGCTTTGTACCTCCGGGCGATACTCCCAGACCTATTTTATATTTTATTTGGAAACAGGGTCTCACTAAGTTGCTGAGAGCCTCACTAAGTAACTGAGGCTGGCTTCAAACCTGTGTGATCCTCCTGTTTCAGCCTCCCACGTGCTGGGATTATAAGCGTACGCCACCACACCCGGGGCCAGAGAGCTTTTAAAATTGTGAATCAGGCTGGGCGTGGTGGCACACACTTGTAATCCCTGCCCCCTGCTTGGGAGGTAGAGACAGGAGTATCGTGCAAGTTCGAAGCCAGCCTCGCTGCCTTAAGAGACCCTATTTCCAAATAAAAAATATCAAAAGAGGTCTGGGAGTATAGCCCTGAGGTAGAAGAGTTCCATCCCCAGTACCACACACACACAAAATGTGAATCAGAGCTGGACACAGTAGCACACATCTCTCAGCCACTCGCAAGCTGATGCTGGAGAATTGCAGACTCAAGGCTAGCCATGGAAATTTAGTGAGATCCTGTCTCAAATTAAAAATATAAAAAATAAAAGAGGCAGAAATGTAGTTCAGTGGTAGAACACCCCTGAGTTCAATCCCCAGTACTGTAAAAAAAAGGATTAAAAAAAAAAAACCAGAAGCTAGACGTGGTGGTACATGCCTGTAATCCCAGTACCTGGGAGGCTGAGATGAAGGATCACAGGTTAAAGGCCAGCCTCAGCAACTTAGCAAGAACTTGTTTCAAAATAAAAACTAAAAAGAGCTAGCTTGGAGGTAGAGCACCCCTAGGTTCAGTCCCCAAAACCAAAAATAAATGCATAAACATAAAAAATTAAAAGTGGGTGTGGTGGCAATTGTTTGTAATCCCAGCATTTAAGAGGCTGAGAGAAGAGGATCGCTGTTTGCAGACAGCCTCAGCTACTTAGTGAGGCCTTCTGCACCTCAGTGAGACCCTGTTTCAAAATAAAGAATAAAAAATAGGGCTGGGGGTATAGCTCGAAGGTAGAATACCCCCGAGTTTTATCTCTAGTACTACAAAAAATAAAAAATAAATTAATTAAATTATATATCATACCACATCATTTTTGTGCCTAAAACCCGCCAAGGGTGTCCCATTCTGCCCAGAATATGTCCTAGTCTGCTTCTGTGGCCCTCCAAGGTCAGGCTGCTGCCCTCTTTACTTTCACCTTCTCATTCTCTACCCTCCAGCCTTCCTGGCAGCTCGCTCCCACCTCAGGGCCTCTGCAGCCGCTGTCCTCCTGTCTGGAGCATCCCTGGAACGCCCTGGGATTCTTCCCCTTCAGGTCTCTTCAGCGGTCACCTACCCTGAAAAGCCTTTGCTGACCACTCAACCAAAAGCAGCCCCATTCGCAGTCACTTACTTTTCTTTTCTTTTCTTATCTTATCTATTCTTTTTTATTTTTTTTATTTTTATTTTTTTTGTGTGTGGTACTGGGGTTCCTGGAAGCCCTTCTACCTCTGGGCTACACTCCCAGACCTATTTTTTTATACTTTTTTATTTGGAAACAGGGTCTCTTAAGCCAGCATGGCTGGCTTCGAACCTGCGCAATCCTCCTGTCTCTGCCTCCCAAGCACGGGGATTACAAGCGTGCACCACCACGCCCAGCAGTCACTTTTCACTTTGCCCTGTTTTATGGTCTTTAAGGAGCCCAACACCATCCGAAACCATCCTGCTTATTGGACATTTTGTTGATTATTATCTGTGCCCTTAGAGTGTGAGCCTCTGCAGGTGGCAATAAGGAAAGCCTCCCCCCATCCTAACTTCAGCACCTCGGACAGTGCCAGACACTTGGGCGGGCGCCTTTGGAGCTTGTCCAATGACTGCCTGGGCCAACCAGCCTTGCTTCTGGCCCAGCACACACATCCCATCTCACAGGTCTTCCCAACCATGTGTCATGATGATGCTGTTTGCTATCCAACAGCCATCGGGAAATCTTTTCCACACTCCTACACTTTAAGTGGTGCTACACGCCTGTGTGGAGGGGAAGGCCCATGCTGCAGACCTAGTCAGTCAGAGCATTCTGGGACTCTACATTGGTTTGAGAATGGACACATGACCCAAACAAGCCAGTGAAAGTCATCCCTGAGGTTTGAACTGAAGCCTTTTAGGAAAAGACAGTCTTTCTGTCAAAGTTTCACAGTTGGTAGGATGTGAGCCTGACACTGCTTTTTGTGTGTCCCCTAGCAGCTTCCTTTCAACTTTAGAACTCCTTCTTACTGCCCTTCCATAATAGATTGGATTTTTTTTGCATTACTGTCATGAGGTCTAGGGGTCAGGAACAGAGTGTAATGGTTTGGAACTAGAGTGTCCTCCAAGACTCATGGAGAGTAGGTAGCCATGCTGGAGAGGGGTTTCAGTTACTGAGGAAGGGTCCCTGAGGGTGTGGCCTTGGGGATTTTAAACATATATAGCCCCCCACTCTTTCTCGCTTGCTTCCTGCCTTCGTGATGTGAGAGCAGAGCCCTTGCTCTCTCCCGTCTGCTTCCCTGCCACGCCTGCGTTCCCCTGTAGTTGCTCCTTGCAGAAGAGCTACTCCTGACCCTGGCTGTCCTCCTAGCTGCCTCTGGTCCTGCTCCAAGGAGGGCTTGGAGTTCTCCCTCCCCGCACCCCCATGAAGACAGATATTACCTCATTGATACTGGTGGAGAACACAGTGTTCTGGAAAACGGGCGCGTTGTCATTTCTGTCTTCCACAATCACCTGCATTTCTTTCCGCACCTGCAGGTGAGCCCAGAAAATATGAAGTGCCAGAAAAGTTGCAAATATAGTACACAAAATTCCTGGTGCCTTTCTTCCTTTACCTATATCAACTCATTGTTTCTCTCTCTCTCTCTCTCTCTCTCTCTCTCTCTCTCTCTCTCTCCATTTTTTCTGAACCACTTGAAAATACAGGCATAGTTTTTTGTTTTGTTTTTTCATCTAGAATGTGCTGCCCATAACAGAAACATACATTTTAGCTTTGTGTGACATGGCACAAGGGTGTGAACACCCTCAGTCCCCACCAGAGGGAAGCAGCTAAAGAGCCATGGTGCACTCCCACACTGAAGACAGGCATTACAGAAGGTTGGGGCAGTTTGTTTGCCCGCGTGGTGCTCTGCACAGCTGTGAGATTCTGCCAGCAAGAAGCTCATCACCAGATGCAGCCCCCAGACACAGTGTCAGAACCAGGAGCCGAGACAGGTCTCTCTCTCTCTCTCTCTCTCTCTCTCTCTCTCTCTCTCTTTTTTTTTTTTTTTTTTTTTTGGTGATATTGGGGATGGAACCCTTTCTACCTCGGGACTACACTCCCAGACCTATTTTATATTTTATTCTGAAACAGGGTCTCTTAGGCCAGCGCGGCTGGCTTCGAACCAGCACAATCCTCCTGTCTCCCCCTCCCAAGCGTGGGGATTACAAGCGTGCGCCACCATGCCCAGCCTCTTTTCTTGATAACTGATTTATTTGTTCATTTGTCTTGCTACTAGAAATTGAATTCAGAAGCACTGTACCTTCAAGCTACAACTCCCAACCTTTTTATTTTTATTTTTTATTTTTTATTTATTTATTTGCTGGCCTGGAGATGGAACCCAGGGGGGTTTGACATCCGATCTACACCCCCTGCCCTATTTTTTATTCTTTATTTTGAAACCGGGTCTCACTGAGTTGCAGAGGGCCTCACTAAGTAGCTGAGGCTGTCCGCGAACCGTGATCCTCCAGTCTCAGTCGAATGCTGGGATTACAAGCGTGCGCCACCACACCTGGCAGCCTTTTCATTTTTTATTTTGAAACAGAGTCTTGCTAAATTGCTGAGGGTTTCACTGCGTTGCTGAGGCTGGCCTGTGACCCTCCTGTCTCAGCCCCCCAAGTACTGGTATTACAGGTGTGCACCACCACGCCCGACAAATTAACTGCTTGCTTAAGGGAGACAACACGGTGAAGAGTGGGCACCTGGGAGCCTGCATTTCCCACCCCAGGTCAGTCTCCCCTTCACCCCCACTTCTGACTCACTGGGCTGTTGTAACCGTCGCTCACAGAGATGGTGATGCTGAAGAAGTAGATTGTCTGTAGCAGGCAGAGAGAAGGGGCCCGAGGTGAGGCCCTGCTCAGAGCGGAGCCTGGGGAAGCCCCGCCCCAGGCAGCCCACGGCCACGCTTTACCTCATAGTCCAGAGGGGTGTTCAGGAGCACTTGCCCAGTGTCTGGGATGACGGTGAAGAAGTAGGAGTAGGAGCCACTTATCCCATAAACGAGAGGGTCATTATCCATGTCTTGAGCTGCCAACCAGAAGGCCTCGGAGCCTGGAGATGGAATGGGGGCTGCCTCAGGACAAGGGCGTCCTCATGTCCCCTGGGAAACACTCTGAGTGTCAGAACCAAGTGGGCCGGGCTGCTCCCCAGGCATCTTCCCCTCCCTTGGCCAAGTCCACAGGAGCTGTCCCCTGGCCCCCGGAATCAGAGCACCAGACTAGAAATGGCTGCAGTCACACATTCCAGCTGCAGCAGCTGGGCGCATCCCACGGTGGGGCTGCCGCTGGCCCGCAGAGGTGCCTGGGCCTGGCCTCCTCCACCTCCGCTCACCTGGAGAGCTTGCTGGAGCCTTCCAGGATACCGTCTTCTGCATCTGCAGCTGGCCTCCTGAGAACCCGCCTTGCACTGCCTTCTTGGCAGCACAGGCACTGGGACTTCACAGGAGAGACCAGCTTGAAAGTCCCGAAGTCATTGGCTTTTTTGTGTCCTGGGGATTAGACCCAGGAACCCAGGGGTGTTCTATCTCTGAGCTCCACCCCGGTCTATTTTATTTTTTATTTTGAAATAGGATCTCAGCCAGGTGTGGTGGTGCAGGCTTGTAATCCCAGCACTTGGGAGGCTGAGATAGGAGGATTGCAGGTTCACTCCAGCCTCCGCTACGTAGTGAGGCCCTCCACAACTTAGTGAGACCCTGTTTCAAAATAAAAATTTTAAAAAAGGGTGGAGGTGTAATTCGGAAGTAGAATGCCCCTGGGTTCAATCCCCAGTACTGGGAAAAAAAAAAAAAAAGGGAGAGAATCTTGCTATGTCTCAGCCTGTCTCGGCCTACCAGGTACTAGAATTACAGTCCTGTGCGACCACACCTGGTACTGCTCTTGACTTAAAAACTAAAGAATGAATTGCCGGGCGTGGTGGTGCACACTTGTAATCCCCGTTGTAGGCGGAGACAGGAGGATCGCACAGGTTCAAAGCCAGCTTCACTGGCTTAACAGACCCTGTTTCCAAATAAAAAATATAAAAATGGGTCTGGGCGTGTAGCCCGGAGGTAGAAGGGTTCCATCCCCAGCACCACAAAAAATAAATAAATAAATAACCTAAAGAAAGAAAACAAACTTCTGGAACTGAGCAAACTCCCTCAGGCTACTTTGCCCCATGACGAGCCATGGGCTATGGGAGCAGGACCCTGGGGGCTTCATGATACAAAGGCTGGCTCTGTTCTGTGCGGGGCTTCCACTCACCCACTGGCAGATCCTCAGGCAGGGACACCACCGTCATGTTGCTCAGGAAAGTTGGGGGCCTGTTGGCTGTCACTGCAGGACACAGAGCACTAGATCATCTGGAAGCCCTGCAGAGCCCGCCCCACTCCCGCTAGGCTGAGAGCTTCGTCCTGCCGCCAAGCCCAGCCGCCCCAAAGGCCACACAGGACAGACCATAGGAGCGGGGGTTTGCCAAGGAGGGACACCCCCACCCTCCATGCCAAAGGGTCCTGCTGAGGGTCCCAGTTTGGCACTGTTCTTGTCAGGGAGGGGAGGCACCCACCGGACACCATGAGGAGAGGAAGCAGAAAGCAACACAGCCATGGCCGGGCCATCATGGAAGGTCCTGGGGAAAAAGGTGTCAGGGGAGGCAGCTGGACCCAGGCCTCCCTCCTCCTGGCAGAGTCCATCTGCCTGAGTCTGACCCCAAGCCCACCTACCAGCCTCTCTCAGTTCTCCTTCAGGACCCCTCACCCTCTGTCCATTTCTCAGATGCTGGGGCTGAGAGTAGCTCAGAGAGAGGCAGGCAGGTGAGCAGGACGGCTGGACCTAACCTGAGCCTGGAGTCCAGCACCCACAGGGCACCAGGCAGGCTCCAAGCATCTCAGATGTGCACAATCTCACCGTGGAAGTCGAGGCTGAGGGATGAAGGCGCTTGCCTGAGGCCACAGTGTGCAGGGATTCAGTGACTAGACCATGTTTTGGACACAGGTTCTTTTTTTTTTTTTTTTTTTTTTTTTGGTGGTACTGGGGTTCCTGGAAGCCCTTCTCCCTCCGGGCTACACTCCCAGACCTATTCTTACATTTTTATTTGGAAAAGGGTCTCCTAAGCCAGCGTGCGTGGCTGGCTTCGAACCTGCGCGGTCCTCCTGTCTCTGCCTCCCAAGCGCAGGGATTACAAGCGTGCGCCACCACGCCCGGCTTGGACACAGGTTCTTTAGGGACCAGAATTGATGCCCCAGCCGTGATGCCACCCTGCCTGTTTCAAGCCGTCGTATTAATAGCTTCCTGAAGTCAAGGGCTCAGGAGGTCCTGGGGCTTGTCTAAGACCACCAGCACCTATGGGGAGCAGGGTCCTTGTCCCTTGCTGAGACATTTAATAGCTGCCTTGGCAGCCTTTTCCAAAGGGTGTTTCCTGGAACCCTGGCCCTATAAGATTCCTTGCAGCGGAAGGTCAGGTTAGGTTGGGAAGGGGTACATATCTGCATTCCTACTGAGAATTAGATGGGTACCCTGGGAAAACCCTGCCTAGGCCAGTCATCTTGGTCCTGAGATGTTGCAAGCTGTCCTTAATCCAAGATAAGGAGGAAAGGGGGACTTTGTTTCATTGTCAGAGAGATCTGAAGCCCCAGGGCTACTTCATCCCCAAAAAACAATTACAGCTGGGTATGGTGGTGCACGCCTGTAATCCCAATTATTGGAAGATTGAGCCAAAAGGATTGCAGCTTCGCAGCCAGCCTCAGCAGCCAAAAGACAATTGGCACGTTATGTCTAAGAGGGGAGAGTGGGACAGGCTTCTGAAATTCTCTGTCAAGAAAATGTTTGCTGTTGCTCTGTAATCGGTCTATGAAACAGGACCTTTACCTTTTGCGGGTACCGGGAAAGGAACCCGGGCACATTCTACCTCTGAGCTCCACCCACAGCCCTATGTTTTATTCTTTATTTTGAAACAGGGTCTCACTGAGTTGCAAAAGGCCTTCCTAAGGAGTAGCTGAGGCTGGCTGCGAACCGCGATCCTCCTGTCCCAGCCTCCCAAATGCTGGGATTACAAGTGTGTGCTACCACGCCCGGCTTTCACTTCCTCTTCTTCTTCTTCTTCTTCTTTTTTTTTTTTTTTTTTTTTTTTTTGGTACTGGGGATGGAATCCAGGGGCATTCTACCTCCGAGCTACACCCCAGCCCTCTTTTATATTCTTTGTTTTGAAACAGGGCCTCACTAAGTAGCTGAGAATGCCCGTAAACCGCATCCTCCTGCCTCATCTTCCTAAATGCTGGGGTTACAAGTGTGTGCTACCACGCCCGGCTTTCACTTCTTAAAACAGTAAGAATTTCGGAAGCTAGAAAGAACTGATGAAAGATAATTCATTACACTAACACAAGCCAGGGAGTAGGATGCACCCGCAGGGAGCAGACTCAACACCACAGGAAGGGTGAGGACTGAAGATCGCAGAACCCTCTGAAACCAGAGGTACGGGGTGGCCTGAAAGCAGGATAATTGGTTGAAAGTGTGTAAAAGGAGCAATTAGGCTTCCAGATACCTCTTCCCGCCAAGTGTCTAAGTGGCGCATCCTTGGCCCCAGAAAGTATGGAGGTCACTTTCAGGCAAAGTTAAATCAGAGAGATACGGACTTGGGGAAACTAAATCCAGAGAATAGGGGATACTGTAGTAAAATGGATTAAGTGGCCGGGCATGGTGGCGCGTGCCAGTAATCTCCATACAACTATGGAGACAGGCTGAGACAGGAGGACTACAGGTTCAAGGCCAGCCTCAGCAACTTAGTAAGAACCTGCTCCAAAATTAAGAATTAAAAAGGGTTGGAGAAGGCCGGGCGTGGTGGCGCACGCTTGGAATCCCCACGCTTGGGAGGCGGAGACAGGAGGATCGCGCAAATTCAAAGCCAGCCGCGCTGGCTTAAGAGACCCTGTTTCAAAAATATGAAAAATAGGTCTGGGAGTGTAGCCCGAAGGTAGTAAGGGCTTCCAGGAACCCCAGTACCACAAAAAGAAAAGGGTTGGAGATGTAGTGTGGAAGTAGAATGCCCCTGAGTTCTATCTCCAGTAATATACAACACACACACACACACACACACACACACACACACACACACACACACAGAATCCCAAAAACCCTTGAAGTAGTTTCTATCATACCTACTTACAGAAGGGGAACAAAAGCTCAGTGAAGTGGGCAGCACTGCTGGGAGTGTGCACGCGTGTGCGTGTGTGTTGCATGCACGTGTGTGCATGTGTACATGTGCTTGTGTTGCATGTGTGTGCATGTATTGCATGTGTGTGTTGTGTGTTGCTGCGTGCGTGTTTGTGTATGAGTGTGTATTGCGTGTGTTGTTGCATGTGTGTGTGTGAGTATGTGTTGTGTGTGTGTTGTTTGTGTGCGTGTGTGTGCGTGTGTGTTGTGTGTGTTGCTGGGGACTGAGCCTTGGAGTATCACCTCCAGCCCTTTCTATCTTTTATTTTGAAAAAGGGTCTTGCCAGATTGCTGAGGCAGCCCTTACACCTGCAGTCCTCCTGTGTCAGCTTCCCAGTGCTGGGATCCAGGCGCCCAGCCTGCCTGGCTGCACACCTCTCTCTGGGGTGGTCTGAAGGAGGACACAGTGTGCCAGCTCCGCAGTGTGAATCCCTTCCCTCTGCATCGTACACGGTCATCTTCACCTCAGCTATTCCTGCGGCAGTCACCATGGAAACTGCTCCCTCTCCTTCCCAGTGACATCATTGCCCTGACCCAGCAGTTTGTGCCCAGCAGGGTAGGCCTGGGCTCTACTGATGAAGCTGAGGACTGAATTTCTGGTCACTACCTGCAGCATGACCCCAGCCAGTGGACACTGTTGCTTTGCCAAGGACAGCAGAGATGAAAGCTGGGATGGTTGTGTGCCGGGCGGCAGGCTGCTCCCAGCTGGCGGGGACATGCAGGTGGGCTCAGCCGCTTGGGAGGAATCACTCATCATCCACGGCACCCAGTGCGGATGCTGCCTGTGCAGCAAGGCCATGGGTAGTGCAGGTGTGTGTGTGTGTGTGTGTGTGTGTGTGTGTGTGTGTGTGTGTGTGTGAGGGCTTGGGCCTAGATGTCCCAAGAGTCTCATTTTTTAAGGCTTAGTCCCCATAGCATCAATGTTCAGAGATGGGGCTTCAGGAAACATTTGGATCATGAAGCCTCTGACCTCATCAGTGGATTAAACCATTGATGGATTCATAATTTTTTTTTTTTTGGTGGTACTGGGTGTGGAACCCAGAGGCTTTCTACCTCCGGGCTATACTCCCAGACCTATTTTATATTTTATTTGGAAACAGGGTCTCACTAAGTTGCTGAGAGCCTCACTAAGTAGCTAAGGCTGGCTTTGAACCTGCGCGATCCTCCTGTCTCAGCCTCCCAAGCGTGGGGATTACAAGCGTGTGCCACCACGCCCGGCTTTAGATTCATAATTTTTGTGTGTGGGGTGAGGGGCACTGGGGATAGAACCTGAGGCAGTCTACCTCTGAGCTACACCCCCAGCCCTTTTAATTTTTTTGTTTTAAAACAGTGTCTCGCTAAATTGCCAAAGCTGGCTTTGAACCTGCAATCCTATCTCAACCTCCCAAGTACTAGAATTATAGGCATGCCTCCCTACACCCAGCTGAATGGATTCATAACTTGAATGGAGTACTAGGAGGCGACAGAGACGGCAGGCAGGTGGAGCACAGTAGGTCGCTGGGAGCGTGTCCTTGGGGAATATCTTGTCCTGGGCCCCTTCTTTTCTTTCTTCTTTCTTTCTTTCTTTCTTTCTTTCTTTCTTTCTTTCTTTTTCTTTCTTTCTTTTTTTTTTTTTTTTTTTTGGTGGTGGTACTGGGGTTTCTGGAAACCCTTCTACCTCTGGGCTACACTCCCAGACCTATTTTTATACTTTTTCATTTTTGGAGACAGGGTGTCTTAATCCAGCACGGCTGGCTTCGAACCTGCGCGATCCTCCTGTCTCCGCCTCCCAAGTGCAGGGATTACAAGCGTGCACCACCATGCCCGGTGAGCCCCTACTTTTCTTGCGCTCTTTTTTTTTGTTTTTGTTTTCTTTTGTAGACCTGTGGATTGAGCCCAGGGCCATTCTACTGCCAATTTACTCCCCCCAGCCTATTTTTTAATTTTTATTTTGAAGCAGGGTCTGAGTTGAGGAGGGCCTCACTAAGCAGCTGAGGCTGGCTGTGACCCTGCAATCCTCCTGTCTCAGCCTCCCAAGGACTGGGATTGCAAGTGTGCACCACCACACCCGGGCCCCTCTTGTGCTCGTTGCTCCCCAGCTGCGGTGAGCTGAGGTGTTTTGGTCACGGTGATAAAGGCTGCCTAACGCAGGGGGATGGAGTTAGGGTGGAGTGCAGTGACTGAGTGCAGCTGGAGCTGGTCCTGGGTATGGATGGGGTGGACAGGAGTGCAGGTGGCGTGGATGGGGCGATGATGGTGCTGGTGATGCTGCAGGGGTGGCACACTGATGCCTGCCAGGGCTGAGGGGCAGATGCGGTGGAGATGATGGTGGTGGACCGGGATCGGAGGGACAGGTGGAGTTCCTGGAGGGGCCGGTGTGTGAATGGAGGTGCGGATGGGCTGCTGGGGACGGTGGTTGTGGGATGCGGGTGGAGGTGGAGATGGTGTGGGCATTAGTGATGGTAATTAGTGATCAGTAGGCGGTTGACTGTCACTGTGTGAGGAAGAACCAGGGGCCTTCACGTGGGGTGGACACGTCTAGACCTGGCACCCCCGGGGCTGTACGCTTGGACCTCGCCCCCTCGTCGCCTTGTTTTCTCGCTTCTCCTTCAGAACCCAGTCCACAGCCATGAGGCAGCCGGTCATCAGGTGCAGCAGCAGGTAAACAATGTTCATCGCCATCACAAAGTCCACCTCAGCCCATCTCCCAAGACGGGCAGTTCCTGCCCTCGAGATCCTTCCACCCCGTCCGCGCGGTTATAGGCACTGGCAGGGAAGGGCCATGTGCCGTGGCTGGCACGTTGTACTTGGGCCTCACTGAGAAGTGAGGACACAGTTCAGTCAGTAATTAGCATTACCATTATCACTAGAAGAGGGACACAGTTCAGTCAGTAATGGGATCAGAACCAAAGCCGGGTAATCAGGGCTCTCTTTTTCTAGACCGCTGGTTTTTTCTCTCTGTCCTATCAGATGTTGCCCCAGAGTCTCCACACAGGTGAGGCCGAGAAAGAACAGCCTGGACTATAACTCTCCCTCTGCTCAGCCTGAAGCCTCCAGTTGCAGCCCCCTCGCCAGCACTCACTGCTCACGGAAGGTCTCCCTTCCCCTCCCATTCTCTCGGTGCTGGGCCCAAGTGCCCTGCTGCCCCTCACACGACAATGTCAGTGACCCACACCTGCGTAAGCACACGCAAAGCCTCCCACTGGGAAGAAGACCTAGGCCACCAGCCCCCTTTACCATGGGGACTCTGAGCCTCCGGGAAACGAAGGGTCCTGCCCAATACCCCAAAGCCATTCAGACAGCGAGCTGAGCGCCATCCTTCTGGCCCGGGTCCCAGAGCTCCTCCTCGCCATACCCTGGCCTCCCTGTGCCAGGGGGCTGCCCTGGCCTCAGTCTTACCTCCTCCTTGTCACAGTCACTAAACATCAACAAACTCATTTGAGCATGATGAGGCCAAAGTTCTACAGCTCAAAGCATCACCCCCTACATTTGGTCAATTAAAACAGGCGTGGTGCCTTGTCATCCCAGTACTTGGGAGGCTGACACAGGAGGATTACAGGTTTGTGTCCAGCCTTAGCTACTTAGTGGGCCCTGTTTCAAAATAAAAAATAAACCAGGCTGGCCTATTTTAAATTTTTTTTTTTTTTTTTTTTTTTTTTTTTTTTTTGGTGGTACTGGGGGTGGAACCCAGAGGCTTTCTACCTCCAGGCTCTACTCCCAGACCTTTTTTATATTTTATTTGGAAACAGGGTCTCACTAAGTTGCTGAGAGCCTCACTAAGTAGCTAAGGCTGGCTTTGAACCCGTGCGATCCTCCTGTCTCAGCCTCCCAAGCACAGGGATTCCAAGCGTGCGCCACCACGCCCGGCTTGGCCTATTTTAATAAAACAGAGGTAGAGTGCCCCTGGGTTCCATCCCCAGTACCGTACACACACACACATACACACACAAAAATTACTGTGAAGCCAGCCATCGTGGTGCCAGCCTATAATCCCAATACTTGGGAGACAGGAAGAGCACAGGTTCAAGACCAGCCTCAGCAACTGAGTGAGAGCCGCTTCAAAACAACAACAATAAAAAAGGGCAAGAGGTGTGGCCGAGAGGTAGAATGCCCTTGGGTTCAATTTCCAGTACCCATCCCTCCCCAGTAAAAAAGGAAGAAAAAGAAAAATACTCTGTGTGAGCTAATGAAGGCACAAGGGTGAGGGCGCCATCACTGAGCTTTCCCACCTCATGGGACAGTCCCTTCCGAGCCCAGCCTCTGCCATGGCTCCCCCTGGCTGCAGGACCTATCTCCTGCCCCTCAGCCTGGCAGGCAAAGTCCTCACAGGGCCTTGGTCTCACTTTATCCAGGCTGTTCTCTTCCCCGCCTGCAGTTCCGGGGCACCGAATGCTACTCAGTCCACACCCTACATTTTCTCCCTTCATGCCTTTGTTTTAGTTTTTTGGGTTTTTTGGGTGGTCCTGGGGTTCCTGGAAACCCTCCTACCTCCGGGCTACACTCCCAGACCTATTTTTTATACTTTTTTATTTGGAAACAGGGTCTCTTAAGCCAGTGCGGCTGGCTTTTAACCTGCGCGATCCTCCTGTCTCTGCCTCCCAAACGTGGGGATTACAAGCGTGAGCCACCACGCCCGGCTCCTTCATGCCTTTGTACATGCGGACTCCTCTGCCCAGGGGGCCTCCCTGCCTCCTGCAAACTCCCCCCATATTCTAAAGCCCATGTCAGGGTTGGACTGTTTGCAGGCAGCTGGTGGTCCCATGTCTGGGCCCCTAAGTTTCTGGTAAGCCAGCAAGACACGTGGGGTGACACATGCCTGTAACCCCATTGCTCGGGCAGAGATAGGAGGATCTCAGCCTCAACAATTTAATGAGGCATTGTTTCAAAATAAAATGTAAAATAGGGCTCGGAAGTAGAACACCGCTAGGTTTAATCCCTAGTACTACAAGAAAAGAAAAAAGAAAAAGGACTGAGGATGTAGCTCAGAGGTAGAATGCCCCTACCGCACATACAGTCTCTAGTACCACACACACAAAGAAATGTTTGGCTTGAAGAGGAGAAAGAACTATTTCCCGTGGCACAGTCAGATAACCATAGTTGACAACAATGGGTTATTTCAAAAGAGCTAGTAGAGAGAATTTTGAATGTTCCCAGCATGGAGAAATAATAAACGTCTAAGCCTGGTGTGGTGGGGCAGTGCTTGGGAGGCTGAGACAGGAGGATCGTAGGTTCGCGGCCAGCCTCAGCTACTTAGTGATGTCCTCCACAACTTTGTGAAACCCTGTCTCAAAATAAAGAACAACAACCACCAGAAAAATAGGGCTGCGGGTGTAGCTCAGAGGTAGAATGCCCCTGAGTTCCATCTCCAGTACCCCCAAAAATGTCTGAAGTGATAGACATGCCAATTACTCTAATCAGATCATTAAGATTGTATCTACTTATTAAAATGCCAACGCTGCTGGGCGTGGTGGCGCACGCTTGTAATCACAGCGCTTGGGAGGCTGAGACCGGGGAATCGCTCAGGTTGAAGCCAGCCTCAGCTACTTGGTGAGGCTCAGCAACTCAGTGAGACCCTGTTTCCAAATAAAATATATGATAGGTCTGGGGGTGTAGCCCAGAAGTAGAAAGTCCCTGGGCTCCATCCCCAGTATCATAAATAAATAAATAAATAAATAAATAAATAAATAAATACCACACTCTAACCCATAAAACTGAACAATTACTATATGTCTATTAAAAAATGACTTTTGTGTGTGTGGTCCTGGGGACTGAAGCCAGGGGTGTCCTATCTATTAACCATACCTCCAGATCTTTTTAAATTTTAATTGGAAACAGAGTCTTGCTAAATTACCACACACTGACCTCAAATCTGTGATCCTCCTGGAATTACATAAGTGCACCATTACATCTGGCTGTGTGTGTGTGTGTGTGTGTGTGTGTGTGTGTGTGTGAATTGAACTCAGAGGCATTCTACCTCGAACTATACCCTAACCCTTTTTATTTTTTTTTTTTTGAAATGGGCTCTCACTAGGGTTTCAAGAGTCCTGCTGAATTGCCAGGGCTGGCTTCAAACCTACAATTCTCCTGTCTCAGCCTCTCAAGGACTAAGATTACAAGCATGTGTCACCACACCCAGCAAAAATGTTTTTTTAATTTTTAATATTTATTTATTTACTTATTTATTTATTTATTTTTGTGGTAATGGGGTTGGAATCCAGGGGCATACTATCTCTGAGCAACACCCCCAGCCCTGTTTTATTTTTTATTTTGAAACAATGTCTCACTTTTTTGCTGAGGCTGGTCTTGAACCTGTGCTCCTCTTGTCTCAGCCTCCCATGACTGGGGTTACAAGCATGCGCCACTATGCCCATCTTAAAAATCTTTTTTTTTTTTTTCTTGTGGTACTGGGAATGGAACCCAGGGGCATTCTACCTCCGAACTACACCCCCAGCCCTATCTTTTATTCTTTTGTTTTGAAACAGGATCTTACTGAGTTACAAAGGGCCTCACTAAGTAGCTGAGGCTGTCTGTGAACCCAGATCCTCCTGTCTCAGCCTCTCCAATTCTGGGATTACAAGCATGCGCCACCATACCTAGCTAAAATACATTGCTTAAAATTAGTGTTTGAGCCAGGCACAGTGGAACACACTTGTAATTCCAGTCCTGTGGGAGGCTGAGACAAGAATATCACAGGTTTGAGCCTAGACTTGGCAATTTAGTGAGATCCTGTTTCAAAATAAAAAATAAAAAGAACTGTGGATGTAACTTATTAGTTAGTTTATTAATTGACTGATTGATTGATTGATTGATTGATTGATTTGGGGGGGTACTGGGGATTGAACCAAGGGACATTCTACCTCTGAGATATATACCTAGCCCTATTTTTTTATTTCTTATTTTGAAACAGGGTCTCACTAAGTTGCAGAGGGCCTAAGTAACTGAGACTGGCCATGAACCCGTGATTCTCCTGTCTCAGCCATTCAAGTACTTGGATTGCAAGGGTCCCCGCTCTATTTTGTCAATTTTGAAACAGTCTCACTGTGTTTACTGAGAGTCCCGCTACTTGCTGAGACTGTCCTTAAACTTGCTTATCTCCCTTGTCTTCACCTCCCAAGTACTGGGATTACAGGGGTGTGCCGCCATGCTCAGCTTCAAACACTTTTATTTTTGGTACTGGGGACTGAACCCAGGATATTCTACTTCCAAGCTCCATCCCTCAGCAACTTAGCAAGACCTGGTTTCAATAATGATAATAAGCCGGGCGTGGTGGTGCACGCTTGTAATCCCCGCGCTTGGGAGGCAAAGACAGGAGGATCGCGCTGGTTCAAAGCCAGCCACGCTGGCTTAAGAGACCCTGTTTCCAAATTTTAAAAATATATTAAAATAGGTTTGAGAGTGTAACCCGGAGGTAGAAGGGCTTCCAGAAACCCCAGTACCACCAAAAAAAGATAATAATAATAATTAATAATAATAATATGGCTGGGTGTGTAGTCTGGAGGTAGAAGGCCCCTGGGTTCCATCCCCAGTACCACAAAAATAAATAAATATAAAAATAAATTTTAAAAAAGCCAGAGGTGTACCTCAGAGATAGAATGCTCCTGGGTTCAATCCCCAATATCACCTGAAAGTAAAAAAAAAAAAAAAAAGGACTGGGGGTGCAGCTCAGAGGTGGAACCCCTGGAGAATGAGAGGGCATGCAGTGTCCTCTTTGGCCCAGCCCGTGGCCCAGGGAGTGCCAGCCCTCGCGCTCAGCAGGGGCTCTGACCCCAGCTGGGAACAATCCAGGCTCCTAGACTGTGTAGACTTGGGGGCCCTGGGAGTGAGGCCTCCAGTAGAGGAGGCCTGTCCAGAGCCTCCTGGGGCCCAGAGAGGGACGCCCGCCCCCCTCCTCCAGGGACTCCACACTCCACTTCCGCTTTCCCTTGGTCCACTCCCATAACCGTTTTCCAGGTAGGCATTATTGCTCAGACCACGTCATTCCGAAAAAAGTGACGCGCAGAGAGGATTGCCAGGCAGCAAGGGGCAGCGGGTTGGAGTCAGCCCCACGCCAAGTCCAGGAGACCCGGACAGGGCTGGGGTCCCTGCCACGCTGCTGTTCCACAGGGGCTGGGTGTGAGGCTGTGGAACCAAAAGACCCTCAGTGCCCGCGGTGCCCATCCCCCAGGCCGCTCCTTCTGGGAGACAGACATGCAGCCAGTGGCCCTGGGTCTGGATCCCAACGTTTCATCTACTTGTGTTACTTTTCTGGGACTGGGGATTGAACGCAGGGGCGTTCTACCTCCAAGCTACACTTTCAACCCTTTGTATTTGATTTTATTTATTTTTTGTTAAAAGAGGGTTTCAGTAAATGGCTGAGGGACTCACTAAGTTACCAAGGCTGGCCTCGAACTTGTAATCCTCTCCTCAGCCTCTCGGTACTGGGATTACAGGTGTATGCCACCATTCCTGGCTTCATCTACTTTTTGTGCAATCCCAGGCATGCCCTTTCTCTCCCTAGGCCTCAGTGTCCCCTGCTGAGATGAGGATAAGCAGCCTCTCAGTGCTCACTGAGTCCCGGCAAGTGAGTCCCTGCCTTAGAAACAAAGCCTGCCTGGCTCTCAAGCAAGGCTCCACCTCATCGCAGGGCCAGGAGTCAGGGCCGGGTCAGCCAGCGTTAGTTCCCACCAGACACTTCCTTGCCCTGGCTGAGCGGCACTGGACTCGGTCACTGAGCCTCGGCAGAGTGGACGGGACTTGGCCCTGCCTGGCTCGGGGCTCTCCAGCTGCTTGCCAGTACTAAAATTATCCCTGCTCTACAGGTGAGGAAACAGGCTCAGGAGAGTTAAGCAGCCCACCCCAGCCAGACTAGAACTTGAATCTAGACCGAGCAGTCAGGGTGAGAACCCAGCTCCTTCTCCTAGAGTTCTAGGGGCCCCAGCTCAGCCACCTTGTCCTCCCCCTCTCCAGCTTCCTGTAAAAGTGTCCCTGGCAAGTTAATTTCCCTGGGGCACCCACCTCCCTTCCATCCTGTGAACACTCCTCAGCGGGTGTGAATTACTGAAGGACTTAGAAGGGCCCCCAGGCCCCTGGGAAGTAGGTACAGTCCCCAAATTCAAGAAGAAACCCCCAAATCCTCAGCTGGCTGGAAATCCACACCAAATCTATCCGACAGAGCTAGTTCCCTCAGCCCAGCGTCCCCACCCAGCTGCAGGCGGGATCACCAAAGACCACCCAAGCTTGTCCGAGGCCACAGGGATCCACCTTACCCCTAGCCAGGACCACCTGGGCCACTGCTGCGGCTGAGTTGATGGTTCCTCTCTGTGCCCCAGAGGGGCCCGCAGAGGCGGCCTCAGTCACCGGCGTGGACAGGTGAGCACTGTGTAGGGCTGTGCTCCGCAGACTTTGGCACCATCTCCACCCCAGCAGAGCAATCATTAACCTCCAGAGACCACACCTCCCACGGTGGCCCTCTCCTCAGGAGCCCAGCCACAGCTGGGGGAGGGAGGAGCAAGGGCCACAGGGCCAGGGAGCTCCTGAGAAGGGGCCTGGCAGAGTCCAGGCCAGAGCCAGCCCTTCCCAGGTGGGAGGGTGGGGGTGGGGGTCAGGACCTCCATCTGTTCTCTGGGACAGAGGCCTGTGGAGAAGGAAGATGAGTGGGGTTAGGTAAGGAGAGCAATTCGTAAAATGGTGTGACATTCAAATGGGGGCTTCAAAGCCGGGCGTGGTAGCGCATGCTTGTAATCCCCGTGCTTGGGAAGCTGAGACAGGAGGATCGCACAGGTTCGAAGCCAGCCTCAGCTACTTAGTAAGGATCTCAGCCACTTAGTGAGACCCTGTTTCCAAATAAAATAGAAAATAGGTCTGGGAGTATAGCCCAGAGGTAGAAAGCCTCTGGGTTCCACCCCAGTACCACCAAAAAACAAAAGAAAACAAATGGGGGCTTCAACACAGCCCCTGGAAGGCGTGTGCACAGTGATTGTTCCTGGGAACTTGGGTGATGCCCTCCGACACCGGGTTTTGTTTGTTTGTTTTCTGGTACTGGGGATTGAAGCTAGGGGTTCTATCTCTGAGCTACACCCCCAGCCTATTTTACGGTGTGTGTGTGTGTGTGTGTGTGTGTGTGTGTGTGTGTTACTGGGGATGGAACCCAGGGGCATTCTACCTCCAAGCAACACTCCCAGCTCTCTTTCTTATTCTTTATTTTGAAACAGAGTCTCACTGCGTTGCAAAGGGCCTTACTACGTAGCTGAGGTTGGTGTTGAACCTCTGCGATTCTCCTGTCTCAGTCTCCCAAATGCTGGGGTTACAGGCATGCGCCACCATGCCCGGCTTATTTCATGTTTTATTTTGAAACAGGAATTTGCTAAATTGCTGATCTTTCTGTCTCAGCCTCCCAAGTACTTGGATCACAGTTGCATGCACCACCACCCCAGCCTCTCCCACTGTTGTTACAGATCCCTTCACTGAGGCCCTCAAGGGGCAGCCACCCTTCTCCAGGGGCTGCGTCCACCCCAGACTGGCTTTCACAGTCTCAATGCTTGTAACTTTTGGGACGCTGAGACAGAAGGATCCCGGGTTCAAGGCCAGCCTCAGACATTTAGTGAGACCCTCAGCAACTTAGTGAAGCTCTGTTTCAAAATAAAAAATGGGCCGGGCGTGGTAGCGCACGCTTGTAATCCCCGCGCGTGGGAGGCGGAGACAGGAGGATCACACAGGTTCGAAGCCAGCCTCAGCTACTTAGGCTTTCAGCAACTTAGTGAGACCCTGTTTCCAAATAAAATATAAAAAAGGTCTGGGAGTATAGCCTGGAGGTAGAAAGCCTCTGGGTTCCACCCCTAGTACCACCAAAAATAAACAAACAAACAAACAATAAAAAATAAAAAAAATGGGCTGGGCATGGTGGCACATACTTGTAATCTCCGCGCTTGGGAAGCAGAGACAGGATCACGCAGGTTCGAAGCCAGCAGTGTTGGCTTAAAAGACCATGTTTCCAAATAAAAATATAAAAATAGGTCTGGGAGTGTAGCCTGGAGGTAGAAGGGTTTCCAGGAACCCCAGTACCACCACCACTAATAATAATAATAATAACAATAATAATAATAATAATAATAATAAATTAAAATTAAATAAATAAAAAATGGCAACCGGGCATGGTGGCACATGCTTGTAATCCCAGCATTTGGGAGGCTGAGACCGGAGGATTGAGGTTCGCGCACAGCCTCAGCTACTTAGTGAGGCTCTCTGCAACTCAGTGAGACCTGGTTTCAAAATAAAGAATAAAAAAAAATCGGACAGGGGATATAGCTCAGAGGTCGAATGTCCCTGAGTTACATCCCCAGACCTGCAAAAAATAAATAAATACATTAATTAATTAATTAATTAATTATGGAATGGCATGGTGCAGCACACTTATAATCCCAGTATTTAGGAGGCTGAAACCAGAGTATCGCAGGTTCACAGCCAACCTCAACGACTTAGTGAGGCCCTCTACAACTTAGTGAGACCCTGTTTCAAAGTAAACTATAAGAAATAGGTCTGGCGTGTAGCTCAAGGGTAGAATGCCCCGGGTTCAATCCCTAGTACCACAAAAAAAAAAAAAAAAAAAGTGAGCAGTGCTGGAGAGTGTAGTGGTGTAAGCCTGCAATCCCAGTCATGCAGCTTTGGGGACAATCTCAATAAGTTAACAAGGTCTTTAGCAAAGTAGTGAGATCCTGTATGTTTTCCTGTCTTCTCTTCCTTTCTTTCTTTCTTCCTTTCTTTCTTTCCTTCTTTCTTTCTTTCTTTCTTTCTTTCTTTCTTTCGTCTTGTATGTGTGTGTGGTGCTGGAAATTGAACCCAAGGGCACACTCAGTGGACACATACCAGGTAGTTCCTGATAGGCCAGAAATCAACCCCTCATCTATAAAGCAGAACACCAAGATATATTTGCTAAAGCAAGTTTTTTTTATTTATTTATTTATTTATTTATTTATTTATTTATTTATTTTTCAGGTCTGGGGATGGAACCCAGGGGTATTCGACCTCTGAGCTACACCTCCTGCCCTATTTTTTATTCTTTATTTTGAAACAGGGTCTCACTGAGTTGTGAAGGGCCTAAGTAGCTGAGGCTGTCCGCGAACCACGATCCTCCAGGCTCAGCCTCCCGAATGCTGGGGTTATAAGCGTGCACCACCACATCAGGCTCTGAAGCAAGTTTTCAAAGGCAAAGAAATCCGGATGAAGAGCTGGGCGTAGTGACACACACTTGTAATCCCAGCATGTGGGAGGCTGAAACAGGAGGATCGCGGTTCGCGGACAGCCTCAGCTACTACTTAGTGAGGACCTTTGCAACTCAGTGAGACCCTGTTTCAAAATAAAGAATAAAAAATAGATCTGGAGGTATAGCTCCAAGGTAGAATGCCCCTGGGTTCCATCCCCAGTAATGCCAAAGAGTATATGTATATATAGATATAGATATAGATATAGATGTATATATATAATTTATTTATATATATAGTGTATATATATATATATAGATAGATAGATATATTATATTTATTTATTTGCGGTAATGGGGATGAACCCAGGGGCGTTCTACCTCCAAGCTACACCCTCAGCCCTATTTTTTATTTTTGTAATAGAGTCTAAGTTGCAGAGGGCCTCACTAAGTAGCTGAGGCTGGTCATGAACCCATGATCCTCCTGTCTCAGCCTCCCAAGTACTGGGATTACAAGTGTGCGCCACCGCACCCAATTTAATTTTTGTTTTTTTTTATGGAGAAGTACTGGGGATCGAAACCAGGGGCCTTCTACCTTTAATATATACCTCCAGTCCTGTTTTATTTTTTACTTTGAAATAAGGTCTTGCTAAATTGTTGTTGAGGCTGGCCTCAAATCTGTAATCCTTCTCTCTTAGCCTCCCAAGTGTATCACCATGCCTGGCTCAGTATACATTTATTTAAACATATCTCTCAGCCGGCTGTGATGGCAAACGCTTGTAATCCCAGTACTTGGGAGGCTGAGACAGGAGGATCGCACAGGTTTGAAGCCAGCCTCATCTACTTAATGAGGCTCTCAGAAACTTAGTGCGATCATGCTTCCAAATAAAATATAAAATAGGTCTGGGAGTATAGCCCGGAGGTAGAAAGCCCCTGGGTTCCACCCTCAGTACCATAAATAAATAAATAAATAAATAAATAAATAAATAAATAAATAAAAATAAATAAAAAGTAGGGCTGGGGATATAGCTCGGAAATAGAATGCTCCTGGATTCTGTCCCCAGTACTGCAAAAAAAAAATTATATATATGTAATTATATATATATTTTAAAATTATATATATGTATATATATATGTGTGTGTATGTATGTATATAATCAGCCAGTACACTTGTCATTTCAGTCCTGGGGAGGCTGAAACGGGAAGATTTCAGGTTCATGGCCAGCCTCAGCAATTTAGTGAGACTCTCTGCAACTTAGTGAGACCCTGATTTTTTTTGCAAATAAAACCAGAAAACATTTATTTTGCACGTGAGGTCACTGGTCCAAATGTCTAAACACTTGCGTCTCTTCAGGGCTCTCCTCTGAAGTGTGCTCACCTGAGGACAGCACATGGCGCCGACTCCTGGCCCTCCACAGCTGGAAGGCTCAGAAGATGACCACAGAACAGGCTCGGGGTCTCAGGAGTCGCCTGGACAGGTTTTCTCAGGACACTGAGGGCCGGGCTCCCATAAGCGGCCACTGCTCGTGCTCTTGTGGCCACTGCAGAACTGCTCCAAGTGGGGACACACTTGGCTGAGCCCCAGGCCTTTCCTTTGGGCTCATGTGGCAGAGGGCTCCCGCTGTTTTCTTTGCTTTTATTTTATAATCCAGATCTAACTTCAAAGGGGTCGGCAGTGCCTGCCACATCTGGAACCAAAAGCAAAAGCTGGTGTTTATAAGCCAGATTCCAGCTGCATCTGGACAGAATGAGTACTGTACCTTTCATAGTTACCTTGTGTTTCTCTTTAATAGTTGCTTGATCCAACACTTCTCTGTCTGCTCTAGAGAATGAAAATAGAAACTGATAATAGAAGAAAACAATTAAAGCATTTAGTTGTACAAATTATAAATCAGTTCCCAAATATATACTCACATTAAATAAAATACACATTTCGGTGAGATCTACAGTGGATGACTACACGTTCTGGAGGCTTCACACGTAGGCAGGGCCCACGGTCGTGGGAGGAGCTAAAAGGATGTGCATCGATCACGATTTGTAGCGGGTTTCTTATTGCCAATCTGCAGTTACACTGGACACACCGCTGCATCCCTCGTGCAGGACACCAGTTTTGCTGGGGAAAGGGGAAGTGAGCGCTAGCCTCAACGCTGAGTTTCATAAAAGTAAGCATGGGAAGGGAAGCAGACAACGCTTTAGAGGCCCAAACACATTTGCCTGCTGTCTCTATGTGGCACTCTCCATCTAGTGGGCAGTCAGGAGGATGGTGTGCTTCAAGACAACATGGTGCCAGGACTGGGACAATCCCTGGGACGAAGCAGGAGTGTGAGGACAGGAAGACGTGCGGCTTCAAGTTGGAGACATGCTCTGACACACCGTCCACGGCCTACAGCTCTCTCCTCTTATCAGAACGCTCCACTTTATTGCGGAGGTCCTCCTTGTCCCGCAAAAGATGTTCTATAACTTCGATGCTCAGTGGATCATCAAAATTCAAAAGATCAGAGCTGTGCGTGGTGGCACACACGTGTAATCTCAGTACTTGGGAGAGTGAGACAGGAGGATCCTAGGTTCAAGGACCGCCTCAGCAAGTAGTGAGGCTCGCGTTAATTTAATGATACCCTGTTTCCAAATAAGAAATAAAATCAAACTGGGGGTATAGCTTGAAGGTAGAATGCCTCTGGGTTCCATCCCCAGTACCACAAAAAATTAATTAAAAAGATCAGTAGATACAGAATTTAATCCCTAAACAATATCCTTTAATGTTCATGTGGGTGACCAGCAGTGCTGTCAATGAATTGTTCTCTCAGTAAACTTAGACATTATTTCCCCTGTCTCTGTGATCTTGGGGCGCCAGATTCTGGTCCGGCATTTCACTTTGGGAAGCATCATGTTGTACACATCAGGAACTTCAGTTTTATACTGAAGTTTTAGCTGGGCTTGGTGGCGCACACTTGTAATCCCAGTACTTAGTAGGCTGAGACAGGAGGAACTCAGGTTCCCGGCCGGCCACAGCTACTTAGTGAGGCCCTCTGCAACTTAGTGAGACCCTGTTTCAAAATAAAGACTAAATAGGACTGGGGGTATAGCTTGGAGGTAGACTGCATCTGGGTTCCATCCCCTAAGACAGCAAAAATAAAATAATAAAATAAAATAAAATAAAGAGCCAGGTGTGGTGTACATGCTTGTAATATCAATACCTGGAAGGCTGAGATGGAGGATCCCACGTTCAAGGACAGCCTCAGCAAGTACTGAGACTCTCATCAACCTACTGAGACTCTCATCAACCCAGTGAGATCCTGTTTCAAAATAAATATAAAAAATAGGGCCAGGTGGCCGGGCATGATGGCACACGCTTGTAATCCAGTACTTGGAAGGCTGAGACAGGAGGATCACAGGTTCGTGGCCAGCCTCAGCTACTTAGTGGGACCCTCTGCAACTTAGACCCTGTTTCAAAATAAAGAAGAAAAAATTGGGCTGGGGGTATAGCTCAGATGTAGAAGGCCCCTGGGTTGATTCCTCAGTGCCCCCCCAAAACAGGGCTCAAGGGAGTTGTGTATCTTGGAAGTAGAATGCCCCTGGGCTGAATCTCCAGTGCCACTCAATAAATAAACGTGTAGCTGGGTGTGGTAGCGCCAGTTTATAATCCCAGCATTCGAGAGGCTGAGACAGGAGGATCACAGTTCACAGACAGCCTCAGCTCCTACTTAGTGAGGCCCTCTGCAACTCAGTGAGACCCTGTTTCAAAATAAAAATAAAAAATAGGGCTGAGGGTGTAGCTCAGAAGTTGAATGCCCCTAGGTTCCATCTCCAGACCCGCAAAATAAATAAATGTGTGTGTGTGTGTGTGTGTGTGTTTGTGTGTGTGTGTGTTTTAATGTAGCACTGGGGATTGAACCCAGAGGCATTCTACCTCCAAGCTATATCTCCAGCTTTATTTTATTTTATATTGTTTATTTATTTTTATTTTTTTACAGTACTAGGGAGGGAACTCAGGGGCATTCTACCTTCGAACTACACCTCCAACCCTATTTTTTATTCTTTATTTTTAAACGGGGTCTCACTGAATTGCAAAGGGCCTCATGAAGTAGCTGAGGCTGGCTTTGAACCTGCACAATCCTCCTGTCTCAGCCTCCCAAATGCTGGGATTACAAGCGTGTTGCCACTACGTCCAGCTTCCAGCTTTAATTTGTTTTATTTTGAAACAGGGTCTCACTAAGTTGTGGCAGGCCTCATTAAGGCACTGAGGCTCATTGTAAACCTGTGATCCTTTTGTCTCTGCCTCCCACATATTGGAATTACAAGTGTGTACCACCACACCTGGCTACTTCAGCCTTTCTTACTTTTTAAATATTTATTTATAGATAGATGTGGTGGTGCACACTTGTAATCCCTGTACTTGGGAGGCTGAGACAGGAGGATTATAGGTTTGCGGCCAGCCTCAGCTACTTAGTGAGGCCCTTTACAACTCAGTGAGACCCTTTTTCAAAATACAGAATAAAAAAATAGGGCAGGGGGTATAGCTCGAAGGTAGAATACCCCTGGGTTCCATCCCCAGTACCACAAAAACAACAAAACAAAATAAAGAACAAAATATAAACCGGGCGTGGTGGCACATGATTGTAATCCCAGCATTTGGGAGGCTGAGACAGGAGGATCGCCATTTTCCAAAAGCCTCAACTACTTAGTGAGGCCCTCTGCAACTTAATGAGACCCTGTTTCAAAATAAAGAATAAAAAATAGGGCAGGGGGTGTAGCTTGGAGGTAGAATGCCCCTAGGTTCCATCCCCAGACCCGAAAAAAAAAAAGAAAAGAACAAAATTGTGCTGTGTGTGTGTAGCTCAGAGGTAGAATACCCCTGGGTTCTATCTCCAGTACCTCCAGTACCTCTAGTACCACCAAAAAAAAAAAAGAAGAAGAGGCTAGGTGTAACTCAGTGTTAGAATGTCCCTGGGTTATATCCCCAGAACTTCAAAAAAAAATTTTTTTAAATCACATTTCAAGCCAAGCATAGTGGAGCATGCTTGTAATCCCAGTACTTGGGAGGCTGAGACAGGAGGATCGCACAGGTTCAAAGCCTGTCTCAGCTACTTAGTGAGGCTCTCAGCAACTTAGTGAGACCCTGTTTCCAAATAAAATGTAAAATAGGTCTGGGAGTATAGCCCGGAGGTAGAAAGCCTCTGGGTTCCATCCCTAGTAGTACAATAAATAAATAAATAAATAGATAGATAAATAAATAAATAAATAAATAAATAATATTTCAAGCCAGGCATGATGGCCCACACCTGTAATTCTAGTACTTGGGAGGCTGAGACAGGAGGATCACAGGTTCAAGGGCAGACTCAGCAAGTAGTGAGATTCTCATCAACTTAACGGAATCCTGTTTCCAAATAAGAAGTAAAACTGGGCTAGAGGTATAGCTTAAAGGTAGAATACCTCTGGTTCAATCCCCAGAACCACACACACACACATCACATCACATTCTATTTAATCCTCCCAGGAACTGCAGAGACAATTTTCTTCCTATTACAGATGAGAAAATAGAGGCCTGGAGAAGTTAAGTCACCACCCGGGCCAAATGTCAGGAGGGATAACAACACACATCCTGTAACCGTGTTTGCCCCTGACTTTCCTGCCACAGGTAAAAGATGCTTCTCTGAAAGAAATCATTGCTGGTGGCCAGACATGTAGGAGAGGCAGGCGGCACCACCCAAGGCTCTAGGCCTCAGCTCTGTCTTAGCCCAAGAGAGTCAGCCTGGTGTCTCTGCCCAGCCCCCCGATCTCCCTCCTCAAGGTAAGGGCTGAGGTCCACAATTCTGAGTCATTGTTCTGGCTGCCAGAAGGTGTGTCCTGGCCTATCTAGACCTTTGGTGCCCTGCCCATCTCCAGGGTACCTGTACACCTGCCACAGAGCAACCTGGCTCACTCACTGGGTTCTGGACTGTGACGAGCCAAGTGTGAGTAACAGGTCCAGGTCTAGGGTCAGTTTCTGGAACAGTAAGCAGAAAGCAGGACTAAAAGCTGGGATGACCAAGGTCATTCCTTCCCCACGACTTCCTTGGCTGGGGTCCTTGGGCAAGCGATTTCATCTCCCTGAACATCGATGCCCCCGTCTGTAAATGAGCATAATGGCAAACTCCAATTCATAGGTTTGTTATATGGATTAATCATATAATGCATAAAAGCATTAGCACGGGTATTAACAGAGTGATGTGCACATGAAATATGACACAGATACACATTCAGATTCCTTCATAGCTACTATCTTAAGTGGGCAGGTGCTTTTCTTGGGAGGCTGAGACAACAGGATCATAGGTTCATGGCCAGCCTCAACATGAGACCCTCTGCAACTTAGTGAGACCCTGTTTCAAAATAAAAAATAGGGCTGGAGATGTAGCTCAAAGGTAGAATGCCCTTGGGTTCAATCCCCAGTGCCACACACATACAAATAAACATATATATATATATATATATATATATATATATATATATATATATACATTTTTCAGAGCTAGGTATGGTGGGAGACTGAGACAAGATTGCAGCAATTTAGTGAGGGCCTCAACCTAGGGAGATCCTGTTTTAAGTTAAATAAGAAGGCCACGTTGGTGACGCACACCTGTAACCCCAGTAATTGGGAGGTTGAGACAGGAGAATCAAAGGTTTGAGGACAGCCTCAGCTAGTAGTGAAACTCATCAACCTAGCAAGACACCATTTCAAAATGAAAAACAGGGCCAGGTGTGGTAGCACATGCTTGTAATCCCAATACTTGGGAGGCTGAGACAGGACGATCTCGGGTTTGCCGCCAGCCTCAACTACTCAGTGAGGCCCTCTGAAACTTAGTGAGAACTTGTTTCAAAATAAAGAATAAAAAATAAGGCTGGGGATGTAGCACAGGGGTAGCACAGATCCCCTGGCTTGCATCCCCAGTACTGTAAAAAAAATAAAATAGGGTAAATAAATAAATAAGAGTCAGGCGTGGTAGCGCACGCTTGTAATCCCAATACTTGGGAGACTGAGACAGGAGGATCACAGGTTGGCAAACAGCCTCAGCTACTTAGTGAGGCCCTCTGCAACTTAGGCCTTGTTTCAATTTAAAATATATATATATATATATATATATATATATATATTTTTTTTTTTTTTAATAGGTCTGGGGATGTAGCTCGGAGGTAGAAAGTACCTGAGTTCAATCTCCAGTACCACAAAAAAATAAAAAATGAAAAAACAAAAAATAGGGCTAAGGGTGTAGCTCTGAGGTAGAATGCCCAGAGAATGCAGTATTCCTGCATTCAATTACTAGATCCCTTAACTTCCCAGCCATCTCCAGATGGGGCCCTGTGCAGGGTACAAAGTCTATCAGCAGGGTACATTGTTGTTTTACAGTCAAGAGATCAGCCCAAGAACAGCCCTAATTGATGCCACGGATTCACAGCCTCCCACCCGAGAAAGAACTCAGGGATTCATGAGACCAGCTCTCCGCGCCTCTGGTGACCCCGGTCCCTGGGCCCCTCCCAAGTACACATCCCTTTAAAGCGCTCTTTGCCGGTGACTGTTCAACAATAGAAGCTTTAAAAACTAAGACAGCCTTAGCCGGGCATGGTGGCGCACGCTTGTAACCCCAGCATTCGGGAGGCTGAGACCCGGAGGATCGCGGTTCCCGGACAGCCTCAGTACTTAGTGAGGTCCTCTGCAACTCAGAATAAAAAGTAGGGCAGGGGTTATAACTCGGAGGTCGAATGCCCCTGGGTTCTATCCCCAGACCCGCAAAAAAAAAAAAAAAAAAAAAAAAAAAAAAAAAAAAAAAAAAAAAAAAAAACCTAAGTCAGCCTTGATCCGGGCATGGTGGCGCACGCTTGTAATCGCGGTGTAGCTCGGAAGTAGAATGCTCCTGGGAGAAAGGGGGGGGGGGGGGGGGGGGGCAAAGAAAAAGAAAAAGAAAAATAGCCAAACTCCTGCAGCCTAATCCCGGGCTTAGAAAGAGGCCCTCTGGAGAAGCCCTGGGAGGCAGGCCCCACGCCGACCGGCCACCCGGCCAGGCTAGTCCTCGCTTCCGAGGGGAGGTGCCGGCCAGCTGGCCCCGGCGTGGGGAGGTGGAGGTGGAGATGGAGATGGGGAGGGGGGCAGTCCCTCAGCCCGCGGCCCGTCTATCTCTGGAGTCTCCCAACTTCCTCCTGAGGAAGGTTCCGTCGCTTTCACATCGCAGCCGAGGAAACTGAGCCCAGCGGGCGGCCCAGACGGGAGCGACCTGCACCCAGCCGGCTCTCTGTGCATCTGCCGCCCCCCCCCCCCGCCCCGTTCCGGAACAGCGAAAGGCGAAAATCCTCCGAGGAGCGGAGACTCCTGAAACCATCAGTCGTTTTATTCCCAACTTCATCGCAGGCGGGTCAGCTCACCCGGGGCTGCCGAGGCGCTGGGCACGGGTCCCGGGTGGGCGAGGCGGGAGGGCGCCCGCCCCGGCAGCTCCATCGCGCGGGCGGGGCGCCCGGGGGGCTCCACAGGGCGGCCCGACCTGACCCGCTGGCCCGGCCGGCGCTGGAGGGGCCGCCTGCCGCCCCCTTAACGCGGGCCGAGACCCCCAAAGCCCGAGGCGCCCGGCTCCTCGCCCGCGGCCGGCTCGGTCCCGCGTCACCCCTCGGAGGCCTGGAACTACAAGTCCCAGCGAGCCTTGCGACTCCTGCAGGCGGCGGGTGTGGGGGCCCGAGGGGCTCTGCAGCCCTGTGGCCTTCAGTCAGCCCTGCGCCGCCACTGGAGAGCCGAACGACCGGCCCGCCCTGAGTTGGCTGCAGTCCGGGGGCTGACCACTGCACACCAGCACCGTCCATACTGCACTTGGGAAGTCCAAACACCGCAGAGTCCAGGGAGGCTGTGTCTTCCCCAAGGTCACATAGCTTCTGTTTCCGAGGTCCACTAAGCTCAAGTCAAACCGCGGCCGTGACCTGGGAAAGAGGTGAAAGTGATGTAGAAGAAATAAGTAGGTAGAAAGGAGACAGGAAGGAAAAGTAAAATATAACTTGAATATAAGAATCTGGAGCTGAAGCGCTTCAACCTCTAATCCACAAACCAGTTCTCTTTCCCAGGCCTGACTCTCCCAAATTCCTGGGAAACCTAGATCCTAGAGTTAACAATATTTCCAAGAAAACCTATAATTTAGGGTATTCCAGCTGATCTGTCAATCAGCTAATGAGGACCCTAATCAGCCTGAAGACCCTAAGGCTGCCAGACCACCTGCCCACCATAAACTGCCTGGAGACTATCAGACTGAGCTCATCCTCACATACCATCTCTAGCCCACCCCTCACAAAAGCCCCCTATAAGAAGAGAACCCTGAACTCCCCAAAATGCCTTCCTCATCTTGGGGGCCCGCATTCTCTCTTGACCATGTATTTCCTTCCCTTTTCCCAAATAAACCTCTGTCCATGTCTCTAACTGGCGCGTGCTGAAATTCTTTTCCAGCACGTTAGCCAAGGACCCCGCAGATCCTGAGTTCCTGAGCTGAGGGCTCAGCCCAACAAAAGAGGACACTTAAGAAGGAAGCCGGGCGTGGTGGCGCATGCTTGTGCTTGGGCGGCAGTGACAGGAGGATCGCGCAAGTTCGAAGCCAGCCGTGTGCGCTGGCTTAGGAGAACCTGTTTCCAAATAAAAATGTAAAAATAGGTCTGGGAGTGTAGCCCGGAGGGAGAAGGGCTTCCAGGAACCCCAGTACCACCACAAGAAGAAGAAGAAGAAGAAGAAGAAGAAGAAGAAGAAGAAGAAGAAGAAGAAGAGGAGGAGGAGGAGGAGGAGGAGGAGGAGGAGGAGGAGGAGGAGGAGGAGGAGGAGGAGGAGGCAGCCAGGCATGGTGGGGCACACTTGTAATCCTAGCATTCGGGAGGCTGAGACCGGAGGATAGTGGTTCGCGGACAGCCTCAGCTACTTAGTGAGGCCCTCTGCAACTCAGTGAGACCCGGTTTTAAATAAAGAATAAAAAATAGGGCAGGGGTGTAGCTCGGAGGTAAAATGCCCCTGGGTTCCATCTCCAGACCTGCAAAAAAAAAAAAAAAAAAAAAAAAAACGAAGGAAGCCAGCCGGGATTGGTAGGCCACGCTTGAAATGCCTGTAACATGGGAGTCCGAGACAGAAAGATCGCAAGTCCCAGGACAGCCTCAACAATTTAGCGAGACCCTGCTTCAAAAAATAAAATCGGTGGCTGGGGGTGGGGGGGATTACACTTGTAATTCCCGCGCTTGGGAGGCTGAGACAGGAAGATCGTACAGGTTCAAAGCCAGCCTCAGCTACTTAGTGAGGCTCTCAGCAATTTAGTGAGACCCTATTTCCAAGTAAAATATAAAAAATAAAAATAAAATCGGTCACACACACACATAGGGCTGTGGTGCAGTGCAGGTAGAATGCCCCTGAGTTCAATATCAGTACTACAAAAAAAAAAAAAAAGGAGAAAATGGGGAACATGGTTGGACTCGTGTTCCCAGATCTGCCAGACACTGTACTCCTGCAGCCCACAGTTTTCTTCTGTAGGTAATGGGGTGGTGGTTCCTGTTCCATTTGCAGACCCCAAGGGATCCACACACACCTCACACATCCAAACAGACCAAACTCAAGAGAGTCAGACAGGTACCTCTCAAGCTACACCCACAGTGGGAACCACTATTGATACACTAGGTAGGTATTTTCATACCTATTATCTGTGTGCATGTGCGTGGTGCTGGGGATCAAACACAGGTGTTCTACACCCCAGCCTCATTTTAATTAATTAGAAATTTATTTATTTATTTATTTATTTATTCATTTATTGGTGGTACTGGGGTTCCTGGAAGCCCTTCTCCCTCCGGGCTACACTCCACTCCCAGACCTTTTTTTTATTTATTTGGAAACAGGGTCTCTTAAGTGAGCGAGACTGACTACGAACCTGTGCGATCCTCCTGTCTCTGCCTCCCAAGGGCGGGGATTACAAGCGTGTGCCACCACGCCTGGCTATTTATTTATTTTTGGTAGTGGGAATTAAACTCAAGGGCATTGTACCTCTGAGCTACATCACTAGCATCCTTTTTTTTTTTTTTTTTTTTTTCAATACCTGGAGATGGAACCCAGGGGCATTCTACCTCCGAGCTACACCCCCAGCCCTATTTTTTATTCTTTATTTTGGAATAGGGTCTCATTAAGTTGCTGAGGGCCTCACTAAGTAGCAGAGACTGACCGGGAACCTGAGTTCCTCCTATGTCAGCCTCTCAAGGACTGGGATTACAATCATGTGCCACCACACCCAGATATCCCTAGACCTTTTTATTTTTTGCTTTTTGATTAAAAAAAAACAAAACTAAACTGCTGAGGCTGTCCTCGAACCTGTGATCTGCCTGTCTTAGCCTCCCAAGTACTGGGATTACAGGCACGTGCCACTATGTAAAGCCTCTCACCCCTATTTAGTGTGTGTGTGTGTGTGTATGTGTGTGTGTGTGTGTGTGTGTGTGTGTGTGTGTGTGTGTGTGTTATGGTACTAGGGATTGAACCCAGGGGTATTCTATTTCCAAGCTACACCCCTGACCCTATTATTTTATTTTTGAGTCTCCCCAGGTTGACGAGAGTCTCACCACTTGCTGAGGCTGTCCTGCAATCCTCGTGTCTCACACTCCCAAGGACTGAGATTACAGGTTTGCGCCCCTATGCCAGGCTCATCTCTCTAGAAAGCTTCACAGAAGTTAGTAACTTCTTCAAAGTCGCAGAGTTCAGAAGAGGCAGAGCAAGCCCTGCATTGAACCCTCAGCGTAGTCCTATCCCCTCAGTAACCTAAAGGAAAAAGCAACTGTGCCCCGTGGATCCTACTTGCTCAGTTAACACCAGTGTTGTTACCGCTTTGCGATGTTACAGAATGAGAGGCTGAGCTGTAAAGAAGCCAAATAAAGTACCCAGGCCTCAAAGCCAAAGCCAGAGCCAGGGTACTGCAAACCTGAGGCCCAAACCCCAATCCCCATAGAGACTCCCGTGCCCTGGCCCATCTGCACAGTCCGCTCTTTTTGTTGTTGTTTTTGGTACTGGGGATTGAACCCAGGGGCATTCTACCTCCGAACTACACCCCAGCCCTTCTAATTTTTGATTTTGAAACAGAGTCTTGCCAGCTTGCTGAGTCTCACTACTGCTGAGATTCGCCCTGTTATCCTCCTGTCTCTACCTCCCAAGTACTGGAATTAAGGTGTGCCCTACCCCTCCCAGCACAGTTTGTTTGTTTGTTTGTTTGTTTGTTTGTTTGTTTGTTTGTTTGTTTGCAGTACTGGGATTTGAACCCAGGGACATTCTACCTCCGAGCTCTACCCCAAGCCCTATTATTTTGTTCTTTATTTTGAAACAAGGTCTCACTAAGTAGCTGAAGCTTGCTGTGATCCTCTTGTCTCAGCCATGCCTGGCTCCCCGGCCCTATTTTTTTTTTTTTTTTTTTCAGTATTGGGGATGGAACCCAGGGACATTCTACCTCCAAGCAATACCCCCAGCCCCCCAGCCCTACTTTTAATTCTTTCTTTCTTTCTTTCTTTCTTTCTCTCTTTCTTTCTTTCTTTCTGGGCCTGGGAATGGAACCCAGAGTCATTTGACCTCTGATCTACACCCCCTGCCCAGTTTTTTACTCTTTATTTTGAAACAGATTCTCACTGAGTTGGGAAGGGCCTAAGTAGCTGAGGCTGTCAGCAAACCGCGATCCTCTGGTCTCATCCTCCCAAATGCTGGGATTACAAGCGTGCGCACCACGCCCAGCCCCAGCCCTATTTTTTAATCTTTATTTTGAAATGGGGTCTCACTAAGTTGTGGATGGCCTAAGTAGCTGAGACTGGCGGAGAACCTGCAATCCTCCAGGGTCAGCCTTCCAATACTGGGATTACAAATGTGCACCACACCACACCCAGCTACAGTTAGCTCTTTTTTTTTTTTCTTCCGGTACTGGGGATGGAATCCAGAGACATTCTACCTCTGAGCTACACCCCCAGCCCTACTTTTTAGTCTTTATTTTGAAGCAGGGTCTCACTGAGTTGCAAAGGTCCTCGCAAAGTACCTGAGGCTTTCTGTAAGCCGCAATCTTCCTGTCTCGGCCTCCCAAATGGCTTCCTCAGCTCTTGTTAAGGGAGCCAAAGCTTGGAGCTCAGGTTTGGCAGAGGGCCTGTCAAGCCCTTCCCAGGTGTGAGAGGCTCTAGTCTCATGGCTGATGTTCTGTGATTCAGGGAGGTGTGAGTGCTGAGCTGTCTCTACCAGGCTGTGCTGTGTCCTGAGGGGATACCTTAATCTCTTACCACCTGCCAGCTCCATCCTAGAAAGGTTACTGCGCCCTGTCTCTTTGGAAGAGGGTTTTTTTTTTTTTTTTTTTTTTTTTTTTTTTTTTTTTTTTGTGGTACTGGGGGTGGAACCCAGAGGCTTTCTACCTCCGGGTTATACTCCCAGACCTTTTTTATATTTTTTACTTGGAAACAGGGTCTCACTAAGTAGCTGAGGCTGGCTTTGAACCCATGCGATCCTCCTGTCTCAGCCTCCCAAGCACAGGGATTACAAGCGTGCACCACCACACCCGGCTTGGAAGAGGGTTTTAAGAGCCACTGAGTGAGAAAGGAATGGAATTCTGTGATCCTGAATGAGGGAGGCAGGCTCTTGGGTAGGTAGGCACCTGGCTGTGTCCAGTGAGTCCTCAGCTCAGGAACTCAGTATCTGCAGGGTCCTTGGCTAATATGAGGGAAAATAACTTCAGCATGTGTCAGAGACATGGACAGAGGTTTATTTGGGGAAAGGGAGGAAATACACATTCAAGAGAGAATGCGGGCCCCTCAAGACGAGAAAGGCATTTGGGGGAGTTTAGAGCTCTTTTTCTTGTGGTACTGGGGATGGAACCCAAGGACTTTCTACCTTCAGGCTACACTCCCAGACCTATTTTATAATTTATTTGGAAACAGGGTCTCACTAAGTTGCCGAGAGCCTAAGTAGTTGAGGCTGGCTTCGAACCTGTGCAATCCTCCTGTCTCAGCCTCCCAAGTACTGTGATTACAAGCGTGCGCCACCATGCCTGGCTGAGGGCTCTCTTCTTATAGGGGTTTTCATGAGAGGTGGGATAGAGGTGGTATGTGAGGATGGTCTCAGTCCGGTACTCCCTGAGGCAGTTTGTGGTGGTCTGGCAGCCTGGTCAGCTTCAGGATGGATGATCTCAGTCCAGTAGTCCCGAGGCCTTCCTGGTGGTCTGGCGGTCTGGTCAACCTTAGGTCCTCACACTGATTGGGGTCCTCATTAGCTGATTGACAGATAAGCTGGAGTGTCCTAAATTATAAGTTTCTCAAAATATTATATCTGTCTTGTTATCCATGCACGGGGCAATTATACTTTCTTTTAGTTAATTCTAGGATCTACAGATTTCCCAGGAATTTGGGAGAGTCAGGCCTTCCTGGGAAAGAGAACTGACTTGTAGACTCAAGGCTGAAGCACTTCAGCTCCAGGTTCTTATATTACAGTTATATTTTACTTTTCCTTCCTGTCTGTCTCCTTTCTACCTACTTCTTCTGTCCTACATCAGCCGGCAAAGCTCCAGTAGGAAGTGCAGACCACACCTTCCTCTTCCAGTCTCAGCCTGCCCAAGCCCCTCCCATCTAGAGGAGGCTGGAGGAGGAAGCTGGAATGTAGCATCAAGCTCCACTCACTCGGGAAAACTGGATGTGAGTGTCTCTCTGGCTCTCCTCTGCTCTGCGTGATCCTAAGCCTCTGTGGTCTCCTCTTCCCCAGCACGCCTGCGCTTTCTGTTACTGAGTAACCTCAATACCAGCGGGGCACCTGTGTTGGCATTTGCATTGCACGGGCCAAACTTAACAAGGTGATCCCAAATGTGTCCTCTGATTGGCTCAGTGTGGCAATGGTGAGTCATCACCTCATTTTCCACATTTGTAAAATGGGGCAAACACTGGCACCTCGCTCTTTAACCGATATGAAATGGTGATGAAAGTACCATCCCAGTACTTTTGAGGCTGAGATTGGAGGATCGAAGGCTTGAAGCCAACCTCAGCAACTTAGTGAGACTCTGTTTCAAAATAAAGAATTAAGGCCAGGCGTGGTGGTGCACGTTTGTAATCCTCTGCTTGGGAGGCGGAGACAGGAGGATCGCGATGGTTCAGAGCCAGCTCCGCTGGCTTAAGAGACTCTGTTTCCAAAAATAAAAAAGTACAACATAGGTCTGGGAGTGTAGCCCAGAGGTAGAAGGGCTCCCGGGAACCCCAGGACCACCAAAATAAAAAATAAATAAAATAAAGAATTAAAAAGGGCTGAGGGGTAGCGGGGTGTGGTGGTACACGCCTGTAATCCCAGTTTGTGGAAGGCTAAAATAAGAGAATCACAGGTTCGAGCCCAGCCTCAGTGAGGTTCTCAGCAACTTAGTGAGGCCTGTTTCAAAATAAAATGGGGCTGGAAGTATAGCTCAGAGACAGAATGCCAAGCTAGGTATGGTGGTGCACTCCTGTAATCCCAGTACATAGGAGGCTGAGACAGGAGGATCACAGGTTCTTGGCCAGCCTCGGCAACTTAATGAAGCCCCCCCACAACTTACTGAGGATGTCTGCAACTTAGTTTCAAAATTAAAAATAGGGCTGGGGCTGTAGCTCAGAGGTAGAATACCCTGGGCTTAATCCCCAGCACCAAAACAAGCAAACAAAGAAAACGATGATCAGGATGGCATTTGCCGAGACCTTGCAGGAGCCTAGGACCTACATGTCCACAGGAGCACACAGCGGATGGCTGGACATGGCAGGCCACACCTGCCTGTTTCCTGGAGCCCCCTGGGCCACACTTCTGGGTTCTGTGGTGAGGGCAGTGACTTCCTGTCTCTGAACCACTCTCTCTCTGTCATATGAATGTAAATAATACCTGCTTTGAAGGTGCAGGTATGATGAGAACAGAACATACCGCAGGCTTGCAGGCCACATCCCACATTGGAGTTCCGAAGCTTAGGATTTGGGAGTAGAGTTCAGACTTCTGGCTCATGTCGAAAAAGTGAAATCTGATAAAAGTGTGCCCCCTTCCTACTTGCTCCAGACTGGTGTTGCATGTGCCAGGAAGGTTTTTCAGGTCATAGTGATCCAGAAATGGATAATTTTAATCCATGTGCTGTCCTGAAGCAAAGCAAGCATGTAAAGGGTTGAAACAGGCAGCTTCAAGAAGGCTGTGGTGGACAAGACAACTAGATAAAAAGTTGCAGACCTTGCTGGGCGTGGTGGCACACGCTTGTAATCCCCGTGTTTGGGAGGCTGAGACAGGAGGATAGCACAGGTTTGAAGCCAGCCTCCGCTACTTAGTGAGTGAGGTTCTCAGCAACTTAGTGAGACCCTGTTTCCAAATAAAATATAAAATAGGGCTGGGAGTATAGACCTGAGGTAGAAAGCCTCTGGGTTCCATACCCAGTGCCACACACACACACAAAAAGTTGCAGACCTTGAGACTTGGGGTTGGGGGTAGAGGACAATGTGCATCTTTTCAGGTAGCTAAACCCTGATTTATGATTTCAGACTAGCCCATCTTGTATAGAAAAGGAAAGCAAGAGTGCAAAAGTAAGCCATTTCCTCCTTGTCGTGGAACCTGAAAATACCCTATTTCTGGGGGCCCAGGGACCACTGAGTCCCTCAAGCTGACATCCTCCTTGGGGCTCTGCTATGCTCACTTTCGGGTGCAGTGCTCTTTCTCTTCTCTTTTTTTCTTCCTTCCTTTATTTTTTTCAATACTGGGGGTGGAACCTGGGGGAATTCTATCCCTGAGCTACACTCCCAGCCCTGTGTGTGTGTGTGTGTGTGTGTGTGTGTGTGTGTGTGTGTGTACATTCAACCTCCAAGCTACACCTCCTGCCCTATTTTGTATTATTTATTCATTTATTATTATATTTATTTATTTATTTATTTATTTTGGTGGTACTGGGTATGGAACCCTTCTACCTCCGCGCTACACTCCCAGACCTATTTTATTTTTTTTGAAGATTTAAAGAAGTTTATTAAAAGATAGAAATACAGAAGATAGGTACAGCTCCATACCAGACTGGCATGGAGGGATGACTTGAATGAATACACCCCCAGACCTATTTTATATTTTATTTGGAAACAGGGTCTCTTAAGCTAGTGGGGCTGGCTTCAAACCTGCGTGATCCTCCTGTCTTCGCCTCCCAAGTGTGGGGATTACAAGTGTGTGCCACCACGCCTGGCTTTGTATTCTTTATTTTGAAGCAGGATCTTACTAAGTTATAGAGGGCCTCATTAAGTAGCTAAGGCTGTCCACATACCATGATCCTCCGGTTTCAGCCTCCCGAATGCTGGGATTATAAGCGTGCGCCACCACGCCCAGCTTCCCAGACCTGTCTTCCTTCCTTCCTTCCTTCCTTCCTTCTTTCTTTCTTTCGGTCTGGGGATGGAACCCGGGGGCATTCGACCTCCGAGCTACAACACCCCCTGCCCTAGATTTATTCATTTATTCATTAATTTGAAACTGGGTCTCACTAAATTACAGAGGGCCTCACTAAGTAGCTGAGGCTGTTTGCGAACTGTGATCCTGTCTCAGCCTCCCGAATGCTGGGATTACAAGCGTGTGTCACCATGCCCGGCTTATTCTTTATATTGAAACGGGGTCTCACTGAGTTGCAAAGGATCTCACTAAGTAGCTGAGGCTGATCTCGAACTCACATCCTCTTGTCTCAGCCTCCCAAATGCTGGGATTATAAGCATGTGCCACCAAGCCCAGCTTCGCATCTATTTCTAGTAAATCCAACTTTAAGCTTTGCAATTAAAGGTTGTCCTGGCTCCATTTTTCTAAATGGCAGAGGACAAGAACCCATGACACGATGGCACCAAAACGTAACATCAGGGAGAAATGCTATTGACCTCTGGCCTTGGAGAAACCCCAAGGGACTCTGGGAATATACTGAGGACTTCCTGAGGTCAGGCATACTACGGAAGAGGAAAAGGGGCTGTAAAAAAAGAGGTTCATGCAGGAGAGAAGACAGAGAGGGGGCTTCCTGTACAAGTAAGGATAGGGATGAGCCCAGAGAAAGCCGTCTGCTGCTGGGACGCGCTGTGATAATGCTGGTCAGGAAGCTAGAAGCCAGCAAGTTATGGAGGCTCAGGAAGGACAGTCTTCGAGCTGCCCTAAAACTTCAGCAGGATTTTGCCTCAGGTGAGCAGGGAGTGTTTAGGACATATGGGGCAGAGAGAGCGGCATAGGCAGAGGCTAGGTGGCTTCAAAGTTCATACTGGCCGGGCGAGGTGGCACACGCTTGTAATCCCCGCACTTTGGAAGCGGAGACAGGAGGATCGCGCGGGTTCAGAGCCAGCTTCACTGGCTTAAGAGACCTTGTTTCCACATAAAAAAGTTAAAAAATAGGTGTGGGAGTCTATCCCAGAGTAGAAGGGCTTCCAGGAACCCCAGTACCAAAAAAAAAAAAAAAAAAAAAAAGTTCATATTGGAAGCTGGGAGTGGTGGCGCACACTTGTAATCCCTGAGCTTGGGAGGCTGAGACAGGAGGATCGCACAGGTTCGAAGCCAGCCTCAGCTACTTAGGCTCTCAGGAACTTAGTGAGACACTGTTTCCAAATAAAATATAAAATAGGTCTGGGAGTATAGCCCAGAGGTAGAAAGCCCCTGGGTTCCACCCCCAGTGTTGTTAAAAAAAAAAAAAAGCTGGGTGTGGTGGCACACACTTGTAATCCCAGCATTTGGGGTGCTGAGACAGGAGGATTGCGATTCATGGACAGCCTCGGCTACTTAGTGAGGCCCTTTGCAACTCAGTGAGACCCTGTTTCAAAATAAAGAATATAAATAGGGCTGGGGGTGTAGCTTGGAGGTAGAATGCCCCTGGGTTCCATCCCCAGCACCACACACACACACACACACACACACACACACACACACACATCACGTAGGCTCTGATGTTTGTCTAGCATGTATGAGGCCCTGGGTTTGATCCAGCCAGGTAAGATGGCACACACCTATAATCCTAATACTTGGGAGGCTGAAATGGGAGGATCACAGGTTCAAGGCCAGTTTCAGCAACTGAATGAGAACTTATTTCAAAACAAAAAAATTATAAAGGGCTGGGGGTGTAGCTTGAAGACAGACTGCTCCTGGGTTCAGTGCCTAGTACCAAATGTGTGTATGTATATAATCACCATGTGTGTACACATTTAATGTCACAATATCATGCAGACGTCATGTTAACTATTGACGTGCTGATGGATACCGAGTTTGGCATTCCAGATATCGTCTGTGATCTGCATCGTGAGCTCGACTGCACTGGCCACGGTGGTGTCCTGGCTAGCTGTGCACACACAGTAAGACTGATGGCCCTTGGTCTGAAGTTCAGCAAACTCTCTTCTGGAGTCTTTCATCGGAGACCTTTCCTGAAGGGGGTTTCTGCCCCTAAGAGAACAAAGGTTTTTATGTCTTAAGGGTCTTAAAACATTTTCTTTTTTTTAGTATTTTTCATTAAATTTTTTAGTAGGTTGTACTCTGAGGTTTTTTTTTTTTTTTTTTTTTTTTGGTGGTACTGGGGATGGAACCCAGGGGCCTTCTACCTCCGGGCTACATTCCCAGACCTATTTTATATTTTTATTTGGAAACAGGGTCTCTTAAGCCAGCTGAGACTGGCTTTGAACCCTGCGCCATCCTCCTGTCTCAGCCTCCCAAGGAAGCAGGGTCTTACTAAGTTGCTGAGAGCCTCACTAAGTAGCAGAGGCTGGCTTTGAACCTGTGCGATCCTCCTGTCTCAGCCTCCCGAGCACTGGGTTTACAAACCTGCACCACCATGCCCAGCTGATTATTTTGAAACACGGTCTCACTGAGGTCTTACTTCACTAAGTAGCTGAGGCTGGCGGTGAACCTGGATCCTCTTGGCTCAGCCTCCCAAATTCTGGAGTTACAAGCGTGCACCATCATGGCCAGCTTTATTTTTTACTTTTATTTTTATTTTTTGTGGTACTAGGGATTGAACTCAGAGGTAGTCTACCTTCAAGCTACCTCTAGCCCGATTTTATTTTTTATTTGGAAACAGTGTCTTACCAGGTTGATGAGAGTCTCACTACTTGCTGAGGCTGTCCTCAAACCTGTGATCCTCCTGTCTCAGCTTCCTATGTGCTGGGATTACAGGCGTGTGTCACCGTGCCCAGCTCTTTTTTATTTTGAAACAGAATCTCACTAAGTTGCTGAGAGCCTCACTAGGTTGCTGAGGTTGGCTTCAAGCCTGCAATCCTCCTGTCCCAGCCTCCCAAGTACTGGGATTAAGAAGTGTACTATCATGCCCTGCTTCTAATTATTTGTTTATTTATTTATTTAGTAGTACTGGGGATTGAACCCAGGGCATTCTATCTCTGGGATATAACCCCCAACCATTAGTAGTACTGGAGATTGAACCCAGGGCATGCTATCTCTGGGATATAACCCCCAGCCATATATATATATACATACATACATATATATGTATATATATGTGTGTATTATATTTTAATTTTATATTTATCTATGTAAAATTGTGTGTGTGTGTGTGTGTGTGTGTGTGTGTGTGACACTGGGGATTGAACCCAGAGGCATTCTCTCTTAGTTAAATTCCCAGCCCAATTTTATTTTTTTGGAAATGGGGTTTAAGTTGTGAAGGGCCTAAGTTGTCGAGGATGGCTTTGAACCTGAGATCCTCCTGTCTCAGCCTCCCAAGTACTGGGATTACAAGCATGTGCCACCACATCTGGCATGTAATATATATATATATATATATATATATATATATATATATATATATATGGTTTACGTTGCTGAGAACTATCCTTGAACCTGTGATTCTCCTGTCTCAGCCTCTCATGTGTTGGTGCCACTATGCGTAGGTGGATTTTTATTTACTTTTATTTTTTATATTTTTGGTGGTATTGGGAGTGGAACCCAGGGCTTTCTACCTCGGGGCTATACTCCCAGACCTATTTTATACTTTATTTGGAAACAGGATCTCACTGAGTTGCTGAGAGCCTCACTAAGTAGCTGAGGCTGGCTTCGAACCTGTGCGATCCTCCTGTCTCAGCCTCCCAAGCTCGGGGATTACAAGCGTGCGCCACCACATCCAGGCTAAAATTTTTTATTGGTGCATTGTAGTTATACATCTTAACCAGGTGAATTTTTAAATTGTGGATTATAAAATCTATTCAAGAAGCATAGAAAATGAGCCCTATTCTGCAATCCATAACAGGTTTAGTGACTGCTAACATTGTGTGTGTGTGTGTGTGTGTGTGTGTGTGTGTGTGTGTGTGTGTTGTACTGGGGATTGAACCCAGGAGCATTCTATCTCCAAGCTATACCTCACAGCCCCCCCCTTTTTTTTAAGGTTTAAAGTTTATTAAAAGATAGAAATACAGAGGATAGGTACAGCTCCACACCAGACTGGCATGGAGGGGTGACTCGAATGAATACACCCCTCACAGCCCTTTTTTTTTTTTTTAATTGTTTTGAAACAGGATCTGGCTAGGTTACTGAGAGTCCCGCTAAATTGCTGAGGCTGGTCTTGAACCTGCAATCATCCTGTCTCAGCCTCCCAAGTACTGGGATTACAAGCATCCCCCCCACACTTGGCTCACCTTTTTTTTTTTTTTTTCCCCTTCGGTACTGGGCATGGAAATCAGGGACATTTTACTATCGAGCTACACCCCAGCCCTATTTTTTTATTCTTTATTTTGAAACAGGGTCTCATTGAGTTGCAAAGGGCCTCACTAAGTCGCTGAGGCTGTCCCTGAACTGGGATCCTCCTGTCTCAGCCTCCCAAATGATGGGATTACAAGCATGTGCCACCAGGTCCGGCTTCCGGCTCACCATTTTTTATTTAGCCTTTCCCTGACTCTGAGATATCTCTACCATATTGCTTTTTTGCGTATATAATCGATGTGGAAGTAATAAACCACTTTGTATAAATGTTTGCTTGGGGAGGAATCAAAGGAAAGGGAGAAAGAGGCTTGCCTAGGTTCAAATTCCTGCTCCTCCACACTTCCCAACTGTGTGATCTGGGGTGAGCGAAGGCTGGTGCCCTCGCGCTCCCGCCCTGCTGTTCTGAGGCGGTGGGGATCAAACCTAGGGCCTCGCCCAGCTAGGCTAGGAGTCTACCACTGGGCTGCACCCCAGCCCCAGTGTAGTCTCTCTTGATTCTACTTTCTCCATCTGTGAAAAGGACTGGCTGTTGTAATCTCTGGTCTTATAGCTGTTGGGGAAGGGGCAGGAAATCAAAGTATAGGAACAATATTGATTTAGTTTCCCAATCCTCCAGGGTGAGGACAAACTCTCCCCGACCTGACCCAGAGATCCCCGAACGCACGGGGACTGCTGCTCAGCCTTAAATTACAGCCGGTTCCCCGCCCCTTTCTCCTGGCCACGCTGGGGGCGGGGCCGTTAAATGTCTCTGTGACATCAGTGCACGTAGGACCAATCCCTCTACCCGGTAGACCAAAGCTCGTTTGCATGGGTAGCTTTCCATTGGTCTATTGGGCAATGCAGACCGTCCCACCATCTTAAAGGCACCGCGTAGTATAAACAAGAAGATGTGGGGCGAGCAGACCATGATGTCATCGCGGTGCTGCAGCTCTTGAGGTGACGTCATCTCCGGAAAGGTTGCCTGCCCAAGGCTGTTAGGGCCCTTCTAACTACTCGGGCCAGCATAAGAGGTGGCCCCTGTCCCGTCTGAGGTCAGCTCCGTTGCACTCCAGTGTCCGAGGCGGCGCCCTGTCTCCGAGGAGGTGAACATGACACAGTAAGTCTAGGCTACGGCTCTCCTGTGGGACCCATTTCTCTCCCAGGGTAAGAGCCACAGAGGTGCGAGCGGCTAGCGAGTGTGCATAGCAAGTTCGGGTTGCAGCCCATCGATCTTATGGTCCTCGGGGGTCTTCATCTTTATTTCGGGCTCTCTAGCCCCGCCCCTGGCTTTTGACCGTAGCGACAGTCACTTTAAGTGCGAAGGTGGGGGCAAATAGGTTTTTAAAAAGTGCCTTTCAAGATGGCGGACCGCGAGTCACGTGCCTGGCTCCGGCCAGTGATTGGCTCTTGGGGCCGCCGCGGGGCGGAGCCCTCGGCGCGGGGCGGGGCCGCCGCGGGCCTGCCGTCGGCTACTGTTTGTCGGAGTCTCCCGGCGCGCCCCCGCGAGCCCCCCTCCCGCCCGGCGCGCGACCCCGCCGCTTCCAATGTTGTGAATCAAATGTGGGGTTTGTTACATTCCGCCGCGGCCGCGGACAGTTCTTAAAGGGCCAGCCGCCGGCAGCCGCGCACACCAGCTGCGTCCTGCGCGGCCTCCCGTCCCCCGGGGCTCGGGCCGAGAGAGACCCCGGCGCCGGTGCCTCGCGAGGCGGACACGGTCGGGCGGACGACCGAGACAAAGGGCCCCGGAAGGAGCCGGGCTGCCCCCGGACCGGGGGGGTGGGGAGGGGAGCACATTGTTCCGCAAGGCGGGGACTCTTAAAGGGTCCGGGCAGCACCCCCCCCCCGCCCCCCTGCCCAGCTTAGCCGTCCTAGATCGCGAACAAAGGAGTCCACGAGTGGCCGGGCGGCCGAAGGTGAGTCGGGGCTCGGGCCCCTAACTCCTTATTCCCGCACCCCTAAAACTCGCGTTCGCCTCCCCGGGGGACGGGGGCTGGGAAACAGCTGGCTCCTCAGGGGTTAATCAAGGCGGTCCGCACCGGGGCGGCGGGACCGCGGGCACCGGGGACCCCGCCGCGCCCCCCAGGCCGGCCCCGCTCTCCCCTCCAGAGGCCGAGCGCTGCGGTTGGAGAGGAAGGAGCCGCCCCCTCCCCCGGCGGCCGCCACTTCCTTTGTTGTTGCTTTTGTCTCACGCCGAGCACATGGTCCAGGATCCTCGGCTCTTAAAGTCACAGCGCCCCGGCTCCGATGCTGCAGTGTGGCCTCCCGCCCCAGTTTCCCTTCGAGCGCGGCACAAAGGATTAGGAGAGAGTCGCGGGAGGTCCCTGTCCGGGCAGGTGGCCAAGACTCAGCCCCATCCCCAGGGAGAGGTGGTTACGGGAGCTTCCGGGAGCCCCACAGCCTGAGCGTGGCCTGCTCTGAGGAGGAGCCTGCCCTCCAGGGACACTGTTTTCCTCCTCCACTAAAGTGACCACTCGCGTTTCTTGCGTGTCTCTCTGGATTTTTGTGGTCTTATGGGGAGGAGTTCTCAGCCCCCACCTTACGGTAGTGGCCACAGAGGCTTTCAGAAGCTAAGGGATTTCCTTGACCAAGGTCACCCGGGGAGTCTGAACTGGCCAAGGACTCTCTGCTCCCAGTGTGGTGGTCCCGCCTTCAACCGCCTCCTGGACCACACGTTGGGGAGCTCCTTTTGGTGGGGGTGGGGCAGGGAAGTAGGGACAGGGCTTCTCTTTCAGCCTGAAACTACTGAGATTTTCTAGGGTTTGACTTTGCTCATCTGCAGAAGGGAGTGTCTAGTCCTGCAAAAAAGACCCCAGGCCCAAATGATTCCCGGTTCCCTAGACTAGAGTCAGGGTAGCTGTTCAGGGCACTGGACTTAAGGACTTGGCTGGCAGGGGGGTGAGGGATATGGGGATGTTACTGCTAAGGGGGGTGCCTGCCTCTAGGCAAGAGTGGACCTAGGGGACTCCCAGCTCCTATACACAGACCTCTAGGAGAGCACCGTGCAGGTGTGGGAGGCCACTCCCACTATTTGACCTTGAGCAAGTTACTAGCTCCAACTCCGCCTCATTTGTTTCACAACAGAGCTACTCACAGCTGGGAGATAGAGGATGCTCTCCCCTCCTCCTTTAGGAGGGAATAGACTTGGAATTAGGTGGTTCTTCCTGGGAGTACTGTTGCCTATGAGAGAGATAGTGGTTGGGAGAGTTTGGGCCTAGGGGGCCACCAGGACCAGTTGCTTGGTGATTAGAGCAAATGTCTTCACTTGGCCCTTAGTTTTGTCTACTGTGAAGTGGGTGTGTTCCTTCTTTGTCACCTCTGTTCCTGGTACAACTTAAAACAGCTAGGGGTCCCTCTTCCCGCCTGGAGTTACTCCCCTAGGGCAGTACACTTCCCTGCTACCTCCTGGAGCCCTTGGTGCCATTTCTGCTTGGGGGTTGGGGATGGAGATCAGTGTGTGTGTGTGTGTGTGTGTGTTACATAATACACAATACATAATTTATAATTTTATAAATTTTTTTTTGCCGGTCTGGAGATGGAACCACCCTGGGGCATTCGACCTCTGAGCTACACCCCCTGCCCTATTTTTTATTCTTTATTTTGAGACAGGGTCCCACTAAGTAGCTGAGGCTGTCGGCGAACCGAGATCCTCCTGTCTCAGCCTCCCAAATGCTGGGATTACAAGTGTGTGCCACCACGCCCGGCTTATCTTTATTGTCACTGGGATTGAACTCAGAGGGAGTCTACATCAAAACCACACACCCCCCCAGCCCCCTTTTTTTTTTTTTTTTTTTTTTTTGTGGTACTGGGGATTGAGCCCAGGGGCATTCTACTTTCAAGCTATACCCCTAGCCCTATTTTATTTTGATTTTGAAACAGGGTCTTGCTAAGTTGATGAATGTCACTACTTGCTGAGGCTGTCTTTGAACCCGCAGTCCTCTTGTCTCAGCCTCCCAAGTACTAACAGGTGGGGCCATATCTTATTTTCTAATAATGATCATTCACACCCAAAATGAGATAAAATGTCAGAAATGGCTTCTGCTCTTGCCTTTGGAGCAGTCCTTGACAGTGTCCAGGAAGGCAGTTAGGTCGTTCCCATTTGCAGATGAGAAAGCTAAAGCCAGAAAGGAGAAGCTGTACAAAACGTCTTCAACCGAGACTCTGGCCAGAAGTTGGGGGCGATAGGACTGTGGGGACTGACGCTGTCACCTGGGCGCCGGCATCCGCAGCTGGAGACCTGGCGTCTGCTGCTGTGGCTTCCCAGCTCCTTACCCACGTTTCTTCACTGGGGAGCAGATGCCTTTGTAGAGAGCTGGTGATGGAGCAGACGCCTATAGGCCTAGGCCTCTGTGGGATCAGTGCTCTTGAGTTCTGCTTAGAAATAACTCCAAGAACAGCTTTTATATATTATTTTAATTGAAAACCAGCCGGAGCCAGGCACAGCGATGCACACCTGTAATCCCACGCCTTCGGAAGCTGAGGCAGGAGGATCACAGGTTTGAAGTCAGTCTCAACAACTTAGTGGAAATTTGCTTCTAAATACACTAGGGTTGGGGGTAGAGATCAGAGGTAAAAGGCCCCTGGGTTCAATACCCAGTACTCCAAAAAGAAGAAAGGAAAAACATCTGCTTCAACCTCAGAGTGTGTGTTTATATAAAACTAAATGAATGTGGCAGTGGGCCACATTTTTTGTTGTTTTGTGGTACTGGGGATGGAATCCGTGAGCATTCTACCTCCAAGCTGCACATCCCAGCCCTATTTTTTATTCTTTATTTTGAAACAGGGTCTCACTGAGTTGCAAAGGGCCTCACTAAGTAGTAGCTGAGGCTGTCTGCAAACTGCCATCCTCTTGTCTCAGCCTCCCAAATGCTGGGATTACAAGTGTGGGCCAACACGCCTGGCTTTTTTTTTTTTTTTTTTTTTTTAATCTAAATGAAAAATGGGTTAAGAACTATGAGCATAGCCTCAGAAAACAGCCTGGCACAAGAAGCATTTGAGGCCATTGGCTTGGCAGGTCGTGTCCCAGTGCACACACAGCGACAGCTGACTGGCCATGGACCTCACCTCTCGGTCTCCATAACCTCCGAGGCTGCTTGTGAGAACTTTGCAATATGTCATTGCAAAATATCATGGTTTGGGTTTTTTTTTTTTTTTTTTGGCAGTACTAGGAATTGAACTCAGTATTCTTCTACCATTAAAGTTTTAATTTTATTCCCAATCCTTTTTATTTTTTATTTTGAAACAGCGTCTCCCTAAGTTGACAAGGCTGGCCTTGAACTTGTGATCTTTCTATCCCAGCTTCTAAAGTACAGTGTGTGTCACTATGCCCCTCTCATAGTTCTTAACTCATTTCCTATTTAGAAATAAAAAGTGTAGTTCGTTGCCATGTTCATTTAGTTTTACATACCCTTTGTCTTTGAGGCTGATGTGTCTCTCGACTGATTTTCAATGAAAATAAGATAGAAACTATTCTTGGAGTTCTTTTTTTTTTTTTATATATAGTACTGGGGATTGAATGAGGGACGTTCTTCCTTCAAGCTACACTCCCAGCCCTTTTTATTTTTTTGTTTCAAAAGTGAATCTTGCTAAGTTGCTGAGGCTGTCCTCAAACCTGCAATCCTCTTATCTCAGGCTCCTAAGTACTGGATTACAGGTGTGCACCATGCCCAACTCTTGGGTCGATTTTCTTTTTTGTTTGTGGTACTTGGGGTGGAGCCCAGGGCCTTCTACAAACTCCATGCTACATCTCCAGACCTATTTTATATTTTTTTATTTGGAAACAGGGTCTCACTAAGTTGCTAAGGGTCTTCCCAAGTAGTGAGACTGTCCTTAAATCTGCAGTACTCTTACCTCAGCCGCCTAAGTACTGAGATTAACAGTTGCTGCTCTTGTAGTTATTTCTAAACAGAACTTTCAGTTATTTCTAAAAGAATTTAAGTTCTGCCAGGCGTGGTGGTGCACACTTGTAATCCCCGTGCTTGGGAGGCTGAGACAGGAGGATCGCGCAGGTTCGAAGCCAGCCTCAGCTACTTAGTGAGGCTCTCAGCAACTCAGTGAGACCCTGTTTCCAAATAAAGAATAAAATAGGTCTGTGAGTGGAGCCCGGAGGTATAAAAGCCCCTGGGTTCCACCCCCAGTAGCACCAAAAAAAAAAAAAAAAGAAAAGAAAAGAATTCTTTATTGTGTCTTTCTGTTTATCCATTTGTGAAAATATTTTAGGACTATAAAGAATTCTCAAGGTAAGTTTTCTCGGGGTTAATGCTTCACTGGCCAATGAGTATACTCAGGGCAAATGAGAAATAGGTTAATACTGATAATACTCCTCAGCAAAACAGTGGGCCCCCAGGATCTCTGAAATCAGCTAGGGCAGAAATTCCAAACCTGGTGGTACTGCTGGGGAATTCAGTAAAAACCGAGGTGCCTCTGTTCTCCAACCCACCAAAGATCCTGACCCAGAAGGTCTGGAGTGAGACAGGAGCCTGTCGCTTCAGTTATTTGTGGGTTTCCTTTGAGTCTCTCTTGGCTAGCAGGAGTAGGGGAGCCACACATATCTAGACACACGTGTGAGGGTGTGTGGCCCCTCTGGCGCTCGTCAACCCAGTCACTTTATGGTGGGTAGGGCAGAGAATGGGCTGGAGTGGCCTGAGAGCCAGTGTGAGAGGCAAGCAGAAAAGAAAGCTCGGTGGGGCCAGATTTCCCACATTTTCCCTAGAGAAGTCTTTTTATTTTTATTTTTTTGAACCCCGAGGGCATTCTACCTTCAAGCTACACCCCCCAGCCTTTTGTTGTTGTTGTTGTTGTTTTGTTCCTTTGCTGTATTGGGGATTGAACTCATGGGCATTCTACTTCCGAGCTATGCCCCAAGCCCTATTTTTTATTCTTTATTTTGAAACGGGGCCTCACTAAGTAGCGGAGGCCGGGCACGAACCTGCGATCCTCCAGTCTCAGCCTCCCAAATGCTGTGATTACAAGTGTGCGCCACCACGCCTGGACCCACCCCCAGCCTTTTAAAATTAATCATTTGAAATGTGGTCTCATGAAGTTGCTGAGGGCCTCCCTCAGTCCTGAGGCTGACCTCAACCTTCCTACTCTCCTGCCTCAGCCTCCCAGGTTCTGGGATTATAGCTATGTGCCATCCCACCTGGCATAACCTCCCCGTTCTTTTTTTTTTTTTTTTTTTTTTTTTTTTTTTTTTTTTTGGTATTGGGATTTCTAGAAGCCCTTCTACCTTTGGGTTACACTCCCAGACCTATTTTATATATTTTTTTAAATTTGGAAACAGGGTCTCTTAAGCCAGCGCGGCTGGCTTCGAACCTGCGCGATCCTCCTGTCTCCGCCTCCCAAGCGCGGGGATTACAAGCGTGCGCCACCACGCCCGGCAACCTCCCCGTTCTTTTTTTTTTTTTTTTTTTTTTTGGGTGGTACTGGGGTTCCTGGAAGCCCTTATACCTCCGGGCTACACGCCCAGACCTATTTTATATTTTTATTTAGAAACAGGGTCTCCTAAGCCAGCGCACGCGGCTGGCTTCGAACCTGCGCGATCCTCCTGTCTCCGCCTCCCAAGCGCGGGGATTACAAGCGTGCGCCACCACGCCCGGCATCCTCCCCGTTCTTAATCACTGGCAGTAACCTCATCACTGATGGGCATTAGACATAAATGATCGACTCTTCAGTGTACGTTTATCATGCTTGCCCTGTGCTACAAACAAGGTGGCCATGGGGCCCTGCCCATCCTCTCTGCTCAGTCCTAAGGGCTCTGAGTTGGTGGGAAGTGTCCAGCTTCAACACTTCCTAAGTGTGTGGCGCCGTCCTGTAAAGTGGAGCCTGTAAAGCAGGCCAGTTTGAGGATCAGAGTCCGTGCTTGTAGAGCTCAGCACTGAGGAGATGGCTCTCACTGCTGTTGGCAGGAAGGACAAGGTGTCCAGCTGACAGTTAAACAAACCTCTTGGCTGTGTCAGCAGGGAAGAGACATTAACTCTGGATATCAGCTGGGTGTGGTGGTGCGCATTTCTAATCTAGTACTTGGGAGGCTGAGACAGGAGGATCCGGCCAGCCTCTGCAACCTAGTGAGACCCTGTTTCAAAATAAAGGAATAAAATAGGGCTGGAGGTAGAGCTCGGTGGTAGAATGCCCCCGAGTTCAACCCCCAGTACCCAAACAAAACACTGGCTATCAAGGATGCATAGGAAGTTTGTTAGATGGAGAAGAGGTGGAGGGGACCTCCCTGTGGCAGACACGGCATAAGGCTGGCCCTGTTTGGCGCACCCTTCAACTTTGTAGAGCATGACAGAGTCTAGAACTTTCCATGTGAGAGCCTCAGCCCAGCCTCTGAAATTAGTGAATGGAAGCCTGGGTTGAGCCAGGCCCCTCCGCTTCCTCCACCTGGACCCTGATCTGCCCCACCTCTTCCTTCTCAGCTTCCTCTCTAGTTTTTGTTCCTCTTTTTCTCAGCAGGCGCCGCCTCCCACTTTGGGGGCTGTGTTGGGACCTCCAGATCAAGGACCTGGCTGCATGCCAGACCCAGTAGGCTACCAGTAGCCAGCTTCCTTCATTGTCCCCTCTGAATTCTTGGGCTGGCCCTTAGCAGCAAAGGTACAGGGACAGACTTGTAGTGCCCCTGCTCCTAGCTTTGAGGCCTTTGGGGCCTACGGTAAGTCCCTTCCTCTTGCTGAGCCTCTGTCGAATGGGGCTAACAGTACCTTCCATGAAGAGTAAATGAAGCCATGCTTGGATAAGTACCGTGGGACAGACTAAGGAAAGAAAGACTATTGCCGTGTCTGGGACTGAAAGCCCCCAAGGGCAGGAACCAGGTCAGAACCTCTTACCTGGCAATAGTGGGAGAACTATTCCAGGCCTCTTGGAGATGCCTTCTGAGCCAGCCAGATGGAAGGAGGAAGCTTGAGTGCCCCACCCCAGAATCCCCCATTTTGTGGTACTGGGGGTAGAACCCAGGGGCTTCCTACCTTCGGGCTATACTTTTTTTTTTTTTTTTGCAGGTTTGGGGATAGAACCCAGGGGCATTTGACTTCCAAGCTACATCCCCTGCCCTTTTTTTTGTGTGTGTGTGTGTGTGTGTGTGTGTGTGTGTGTGTGTGTGTGTGGTACTGGGGTTTCTGGAAACCCCTCTACCTCTGGGCTACACTCCCAGACCTATTTTATATTTTTTATTTGGAAACAGGGTCTCTTAAGCCAGCAAGGCTGGCTTCGAACCAGGCTTCGAACCTGTCTCCGCCTCCCAAGCGTGGGAATTACAAGCTGAGGTTGTCTGCGAACCGCGATCCTCCGGTCTCAGCCTCCCAAATGCCGGGATTATAAGTGTGTGCCACCATGCCTGGCTCTCCCAGACCTGTTTTATACTTATTTGAAAACAGGGTCTCACTAAGTTGCTGAGAGCCTCACTAAGTATCTGAGCCTGGCCTTGAACCTGTGTGATCCTCCTGTCTCAGCCTCCCAAGTGCTGGGATTACAAGCGTGCGCCACCACGCCCACGTTTTGGAGTCGCTATAATGGCCACCAAATAGCATGAGGCAAGGGGAGGTCCTTGTCCCAGTCCTACACCAGGATGGGGTGTCCTGGGGCCCGCTCAGCGGGACGGGCCAGCTGGCCTGGTCTCTGAACTCACCACAACTCTGAGGGACTTGATCCCACTTCACAGAGCAGGTAGCTGAGGCTGGGTTACCTACAGGTAGAGCTGGGCTGCGAGCACTAGACCTGGGGCCTAGGGGAAGGCCTGGCCCAGAGTGCATGTGGAGCCCAGGGGCCTGACAAACCTATCTGGCTCCTGGACTCACACTGTAGGAGTTTGATTTAGTCTCCCTGACCCATAATGGGACAAGAGACTGGACTTCTCCATGTCTCTGTTTCTATTTTTTTTTTTTTTTTTTCCGGTAGTACTGTAGATGGAACCCAGGGGCTTTTCTACCTCTGGGCAATACTCCCAGACCTATTTTATACTTTATTTGGAAACAGGGTCTCACTAAGTTGCTGAGAGCCTCACTAAGTAGCTGAGGCTGGCTTTGAACCTGTGCGATCCTCCTGTCTCAGCCTCCCAAGCATAGGGATTACAAGTGTGCGCCACCACGCCCGGCTTCTCAGTTTCGTTGTCTGCTTGCCTTGTAGGGTCGTGAGCCTCAGCCTAGCCCCTCCACCTCCCTGTCCCCCCGATGCGACCATGGACTCTGGCAGTGACTAGGTGGCCACCCTCTGCCCTTGTGGGTCAGCAGTTCTCTACAGGACCTGGCAGCGCTCTGGGCCAGCTCTCGGGAAGGTAGGAGGGAGTCTCCCAGCCCTGGTGCTAAGGCAGCCAGCTTGGCTGGGGCACAAGGAGCCACAGGGGTGGGACATAGAGCCCTGAGCTGCTTCCCTGCCTGGTTGGGGTGTGACCCTGGCTTCTCTCCCTGCTTGGGACCTCCTTTTTGTGGTGCAGCCCCCTGGCCAGCCCAACTGCCCAGGATGAGCACTTACCCTCCCAGCAGCTGCCGCCCCGACCGCCACACCCCCCTGTAGAGGAGCGCCGAGCCTCTGCTCCTGCCGGTGGGAGCCCCCGAATGCTGCACCCAGCTACCCAGCAGAGCCCGTTCATGGTTGATCTCCACGAGCAGGTAGGCAGAACACTTGCCACCACCCTGCTGTTCCCCAGCCTTTGACAAGCCAGTCTGAGAAGCAGAGGCAGCAAAGCCCTGACTCCACCTTTCTTCTTAACTCATGGCATGCTCAGGGAGCCATCATTAGCCCTGTTTTACAGGTAGGTGGGCGGAGACCCAGAGAAGGGGAGGGTCTTCCCTAGGGCCACATGGTGAATGATCGGCAGAGCTGGGCCCCTAGAGGACTCTTCTTCCTTAGGGTGCCTCGGCCAGGGTGCTGTCTGGTCTGTGTCTAGGTAGGTCTCCAGCTGGAGAAGGGCTGGGAGCTGGGAGCCAGGAGCCGAGCCTGGCAGGGCCTTTTCTCCTGAGCATATCCCAGTGGCCAGGCTTCCTCAAAACAGGCCCCTGGCTCTCTGTCTCCACTCACAGGTGCACCAGGGACCTGTCCCTCTGTCCTACACAGTCACCACAGTGACCACCCAAGGCTTCCCCTTGCCTACAGGCCAGCACATCCCTGGCTGCAGTGCCCAGCAGCTCCCAGCATGCTCCGTGATGTTCAGCGGGCAGCACTACCCTCTCTGCTGTCTCCCACCCCCGGTGAGTGGGTGCTCTCTCCTACCTCAAGCCCCAGCTGCAAGCCCCAGACAGGGGCCAGCAACTGTTTGTCCCAGTAGGCACAGGGCAGCCCAGAACTAAGCTGAGCTAACAGTGTCCATCCAGGCTGTCCGAGTGCCTACCTGACCTCCAGGCCAGAGCATTTCAGAGTTCTAGGACCTCCCCACACCTTAGCCTCCCTTTTGTGTTGGCCTAGGCCCTGGAGTGGAGGCCAGGGGCCTTTAGAATACAGTGTTTAAGCCGGGTGTGGTGGCACATGCTTGTAATCCCAGCATTTGGGAAGCTGAGACAGGAGAATCGTAGGCTTTTGGCCAGTCACGCCCTCCACAACTTAGACACTGTTTCAAAATAAAGAATAAAAAATAGGGTTGGGGGTGTAGCTTGGAGGTTAGAATGCTCCTGGATTCTATCCCCAGTGCCATACACACACAAGAAAAAAAATACAGTGTCCTGCCTGGGATGGGACTTCCAAAGCTGCCGTAGCTACTGGGTTTATGTGTGCAGTGAGGACCAAGGTCTTGCTGTGTGGCGTGGCCTCAGCCCTCATCATAAGCTTAGAGCCCAGAAGCGCATTCTCCAGCCTCCACCCCTCTCTTGGCAGCTGATCCAGGCGTGCACCATGCAGCAGCTCCCTGTGCCCTATCAGACCTACCCCCACCTCATCTCCAGTGACCATTACATCCTACACCCCCCACCGCCAGCCCCTCCGCCCCAGCCCACCCACATGGCACCTCTTGGGCAGTTTGTATCCCTGCAGACCCAGCATCCACGTATGGTGAGTCTGGGGGATGGGAGAGCAGGGTGGGAGGTCCCTTGTGACCAACTGTGGCTGACCATTCCTGCCATTTGTAGCCCCTGCAGCGGCTGGAGAACGAAGTGGACCTTCGGGGGGACCAGCATCCGCTGGGTGGCTTTACTTATTCTACTTCTGCCACTGGCCCAGCCTTGTCCCCCTCTGTGCCCTTACACTATCTGCCCCACGACCCACTACACCAAGAGCTGTCCTTTGGTATGGTAAGTGTCCATGCCCTCCCCATCCAGGCTTTAGGGCAATTGGGAGGCAGGACTCTGGGCTAACCTGCACCCGGCCCCCTTCTCACAGCCGTATTCCCACATGATGCCACGGAGACTAAGCACCCAGAGGTACCGCCTGCAACAGCCGCTGCCACCACCACCACCCCCGCCGCCGCCGCCACCTTATTACCCCAGCTTTCTGCCCTACTTCCTGTAAGTACCAGCATATCGGCCCCTGAACCCTGCTCCCCTAGACAGGCGCACACACAGGCACGTGCACACGTTGGGACAAACACCAGGCCCTCCGGGGCCCACCGTGTGGCCTGTGCAGAGCTCTGCTTTGAGCGGAGGAGCCGGGGCGTGGCTCTGTGCACCCTGCCTCCCTCCGCCTCCATTAACTTTGGCTTTGGGTACCGCCTCTAGCTCGATGCTGCCTATGTCACCAACCGCAGTGGGGCCCACCATCAGCCTGGACGTGGATGTGGATGACGTAGAGATGGAGAACTATGAGGTCTGTGGCTCCCTTGCTGGGAGGTGGGGTTTGGGAGGCCTTTGGCTGCGGGCACTGACCCTCTGCTCCTGCCGGTGTCCAGGCGCTCCTGAACCTGGCCGAGCGGCTGGGAGATGCCAAGCCCCGAGGTCTCACCAAAGCAGACATAGAACAGCTCCCATCCTACCGCTTCAACCCAGACAGCCATCAGTCAGAGCAGACGCTGTGAGTGCCACGCCCCTGCCTTCCGTCCCCACCCTCTGCACTGTGGTGAGAGCCCCTTGGGGAGTTCTCCTCTGCCCACCCCTCCCACAGTCTTCAGTGTGGGGTGATGCCCTGTGCCCCTCTCCAGGTGCGTGGTCTGCTTCAGTGACTTTGAGGCACGGCAGCTGCTCCGAGTCCTCCCCTGCAACCACGAGTTCCACACCAAGTGTGTGGACAAGTGGCTGAAGGTAAGGCGCCCCCGCGGGCTCCTCCTGGGGGGGCGGGCAGGCTGGAGAGCTTCCTCCTCATCCTTGTCCCCACCAGGTAAACACCAAGGGGTGGCACGGGGGACGGGCAAGTGAAGCTGACTTGCTGCTGGTCCCTCAGGCCAACCGGACGTGTCCTATTTGCCGGGCCGATGCCTCCGAGATGCCCAGGGAGGCTGAGTGAAGCCCCACAGCTGTCCGCAAGAACCCTGCCTGAAGCTCTGGAAACTTGGGGAACCCAGGGAGGCTGGGGAGGGAATGGCCCAGGCCTGCCCTGTCGTCTACTTGCATCTCCGGAGCTGGTGCCAGGGTCCACCCCACAAGAAGCCCTGCAATAAGCCCCTGCATTTGCCAAGCTCCAAAGACTCCTTCCTATCTGCCTGCCTGTCTGCCCGCCATGGAGCTGGCTGAGTGTCCCCAACTCAGTCTCCCTCCTGTTTGGCCTCAGGTCCCTCTTTCCTGCTGGCACTGGGGGCCAGGGGCCTATTTCCCCCAGTGTGGCTAGTGGAGATCCTTGGCCCGGGATGGACACGGGGGTCACTCTCCTGGGTCATCTGGCCTCTTGCACTGAAATGGTGTACCCTCTGCCCAGGGGTCACTGCCAGGTGTGTGGAGGGATGGTGGCCTGAGGCCATTTCTAGGCCCCAGGGCTGCATCTTCCTGCTTGAGCCCAGGCTGACTCGCATCCACTCTGCCCGGGTTCTGTGCATGGTGTGTGTGTTTTCTCACAGACCCTTGCCCAGGCACAGTACTGCAGCCCCCTCCTGGGCAGGAGGCGCCCCAGTTAGGCCTCTTGAGTGAGCAGGAGACAGGCTCCAGCTGGGGCACATGAATCCGAGGGGGCCTGGGCCCAGTGAGCCGAGTTCCTGCTGACCACCCTTCGTGGGTGCCGGGGCAGACCGGTGCCCAGTCTTCTCCCCTCTGTCCTTTTGCATGAATGTGAGGAACAGCAGTTTTTCAATCATTTGACCCAAAATTGCGTGTAAGGTTTGGGGGTGTGGATATTTTTTCTTTTGGTGTAATGTGGGGGTACAGGACCAACCAGGACCGAATTGCCCAGAGGGCAGAGAAGGGTTGAGGTGGGGTGCTGCCTGGGCTGCATGTGTGCGTGCAGCTAGGGCTGGGCTGCGGTTGTGGGGCCAGTTGTGGGGGGGTCTGTGCTCAGCTGATAACTGCCATGCACTGTACTGCACACGTCCCTAGAGCCCACTGGGACCTTACGCTTTTCAGGGCATTTCTCCCTCTCCAGCCCGGGCTCATCTCCACCTGCCTGGGTGAGTCTCCACCAAGGAATCCCAGAAGGACAGGGACCAGGGAGGCGTGGACCTCCACCTCCACGAGGCCTCCCCCAAGCCCGGTCCCTGCCTTCTTGGATCTGGAGGAGGCCCCTGGAGGGTCTGGCTGAGCCCCCACCCTCCTTCCTTGGGCCCATTTCTTTCCTACCCCGAGCTGGGGTTGCTACCCTGAACGAACCGCGTGTGGGGCCGGCACATCCTAGCAGGCAGCCCTTGGCGCCTGCTGCCTCAGGGATGCTCCAACCACCCTCGTTCACCTGCAGCGGCCCTGGCTCCCACCCCAGCCTGCCTGCCAAGGGACCCATCAGCCTGGTCCTGTCCCCATGGAGAACCCAAAGTCTTACTGTATATAACTCCAGGTGACGTTTCTATATTTATAGCAGTGTTGAAAACCCATGTGTTTTACACAGAGAACCACCCCCTCCTTTTCCCACCCAAACAAAAGGTTTTCAGAACCCTCACCATTCCTGGGGCAGGCGGAAGCAGGCTCACCGATCGTGTGGTTGGCTGCCGCAGCGATTCCAGCAAGCAGCTACTGGGGGGTGGGGGACAGCGTTTTTTAAAAATCATCATAAAAAAAAGATTTATGAAACAATTATTTAGGATGTTTGTGATTTGCCGACCTTGCTGTAGATGCCATGTTACCAATGATTTCCTGTGGTGGGGGCTTGTCATTGTTTACTTTTATTTACCAACTTCTGGCCTAGGCATGACAGTGGGCACCTTCCCCCAGCCCCGCAGGGCCCAGCGCCTGTGTTCTGTGTTAGAAAGGTTTAATATATATATATATATGTGTGTGTATGTGTGTGTATATATATATATATACATACACATATACATATACATATATATATATATTAATATGTGTAATTTTGGGGGCCCTGTTCCTTGCACATTTTACAGTTACCTCATTTTTTCCCATGTATGTATTTGAGAAAATGCTAATATATATAGAAAAAACAGTTCTTAAAGCTTAAATGTGTGGTTTTTTTCCCATTCCATTGGATTCACATTGGTTTGTAGCATTTAACATAACTAGTATGTTGTATTATATATATGTGTATACTGATTGAAATTTTTAACAGATTTGTACTTTTTTTAAAATGAAAGTTGCTAGTTCTGCTTGACTAAGTAGTGCAATCATTATTTTTTTTAATATTGTTGCTGATTTCAGAGGGATATTCACTAATAAATGTATGATGTATACCAAGTATTGCCCGAGCTGCCTTTGGCTACCTGTGTCCTTTTGGTGAGAACTGGAGAGTGGGGAGTGACCTTACTGAGGGTGTGGAGGGAAAAGATGCAGGGAAAGCAGGTAGAAAAGATTATTTGCTGTGGGACCTTGGGGCAGTCAGTATCCCCCTTATCATGAGTGGCTCTCCAGCTAGGCCTGGGGGCACAGGCCTGTAATTGCAGTCCTTGGAAGGTTGATACAGGAGGATCACAGTCAGAAGCTAGTCTCAGCAATTTAGGCCCTCTGCAACTTAGTCAGAAACTGTTTCAAAATAAAAAATACAATAGGGTTGGGGGTATAGCTCAGAGGTAGATACCTCTCAGTTCAATCTCCAGCGCCAAAAAAAAAAAAAAGCTGGAGGTTTATCTTCAGTGGTAGTAAAATGCCACTAGGTTCAATTCCTGGTACCAAAAAACCAAAATAAAACCTAAATAAATGGAAACTACATGTTCTTGGATTAGAATAGTCAATGTAATAAAGATGTCATTTTCCCCCCTAATTGATCTATAGGCTTTTGTAATTCCTTTCAAAATCCCAGGAATTTTTTTTTCTTGGCAAGTACTGGGATTATAGGCTTGTGTTATCATGCCTTGTTTAAGTTTTTGTTTATGTTTATGTTTTGTGTGTGTGCATGTGTGTTTTCTTTTTTGTTAGACACAGACATGCTTATTCTAAAAGGTATGAAAAGGCCAGGTGTGGTGGCGCACGCTTGGGAGGCGGAGACAGGAGGATCGTGCAAGTTCGAAACCAGCTGCGCTGGCTTGAGACCCTGTTTCAAAAAAAAAAAAAATTGGTCTGGGAGTGTAGCCCAGAGGTAGAAGGGCTTCCAGGAACCCCAGTACCACAAGAAAAAAAAAAAAGTATGAAAAGGAACTAGACTACATAAAACAATTTTGTAAAGCAAAGATAAAATAGGAAGAAGTACTAGAAAACTTACTGTATATCTGCATTAATTAAGACTTGACAATGGGATAACATCAATCACTGGAATAGAATAAAGAGCCCTGAAATCATCCTCACACAAGTACAGTTGACCTTTAACCACTTGATGATAGTCTTCTCAACAAGAAAATCCCATAATAAGTAGCTGGGATTATAAGCGGTGCACCACCATGCCTGGCTCTAGCATACTTTTTTGGGTTTTTTGGTGGTACTGGGGTTCTTGGAAGCCCTTCTGCCTCCAGGCTACACTCCCAGACCTGTTTTATACTTTTTTTAAATTTGGAAACAGGGTCTTTTAAGCCAACGCAGCTGGCTTCGAACCTGCGCGATCCTCCTGTCTTTTCCTCCCAAGTGCGGGGATTACAAGCGTGCACCATCATGCCCAGCTTTCTAGCATACATATTAACAAAGATATTTCATGTGCTTATGAAGCTTTGTTCAACAACTTAGTTGCTAGAAAATGTAAATTAAATAGCAATGAGATATTCTTATATACCTATTAAAACAACAAAAATAGTGCAAAGTTTGGTTAAGAATGTAGAGAAATACATTGCTGGTGGGAATGTAAGATGATAAAGCCACTCTGCAATGTAGTTTGGTAGTTTCTTATTAAAATAAACATACCATGATAATTCAGTGACTATTCTAGACATTTATCCCAATAATATGAATTTTTTTGTGTGGTGGTGGTACTCGGTACTCGGGGTGGAACCCAGAGGCTTTCTACCTCCGGGGTATAATCTCAGACCTATTTTATATTTTATTTGGAAATGGTCTCAGTAACTTGCTAAGAGCCTAAGTGGCTGAGGCTGGCTTTGAACCTGTGTGATCCTCCTGTCTCAGCCTCCCAAGCGCGGGGATTACAAGTGTGCGCCACCACGCCCAGCTAATATAAAATTTTCTGTCCACATAAAAGTTAGCTACATTATTTTGTGTGTGGTGGGTGGTATTGGGGATAGAACCCAGGGGTACTCTGTGCTATACCCCAGCCACCCTCCTTTTTGAAACAGGATCTGGTTGAGTGTGGTGATTCACACCTGTAATCCCAATATTTGGGAGGCTGAGACGGGAAGATCTATAGGTTCAAGGACAGCTTAAGCAACAAGAAGACTCAGCAACCTACCATGACTGGTTCAAATAAAAAGGGCTGGGGATGTAGTGTGAAGGTGGACTACCCCTGGGTTTAATCTCCAGTACCAGCCGGGCCTGGTGGCACAGGCTTGTAATCCCAGTACTTGGGGGGCTGAAATGGGAGGATCACAGGTTCGTGGACAGCCTCAGCTACTTGTGAGACCCTTAGTGAGACACTGTTTCAAAGTAAAGAATATAAAAATAATAGAGCTAGGGTGTAGCTTAGAGGTAGAATGCCCTGTTCAATTCCCAGTACAGGGGAAAAAAAATCCCCATTACCACAGAAACAAACAATAACAACAAAAAAAACACAGGTGTGTTTCAAGTATGGGGATTACAGGCTTAGGCCACCATGCCTGGCTAGGAAGAGACCTGATAAAACAGCTCAAAGATGGATCTCACAGGAAGTTTGCTGAGTGAAAAAAGCTAATCACAAGACTTTATTTATACAATGTTATCAGAGAGCTTGAAATGAGTGGAGCTAGGACTGTAGCTCAGTGGTAGAGCACTTGCCTAGCATGCACAAGAAAGGCGGGGAGGGAAGGAAGCAAGGAAAGAAACAAATTGGTGGTTGCCAGTGATCAGGAATGAGGAACCAGTAGCAGGCAGTGAAGAAGACCTTGGTGGTGCAGCAGTTGTGTGAGTTGGACATGGAGTGGTTGTACATTTACACGCGGTGAGACAATTACACACAAATGGGTGCGTGTAAAACTGGAAAGCTTACAGAGGGTACTAATGCCAATTTCTCTGTATACATGTGCGTGGACTGAGGGTTGAACATACATGTTGATCATGTAGTTTTCTACTAAGCTATGCCCCTAGCACACCAGTTTTCTGGCTTTACAAATGTTACCATTGAGAGAAACTAACAGTACATAGGACCTTTCTGTAATATTTTTGCAGTTTTCTACAAATTGAAAGTTATTTCAGAATAGAAAAAGAAAAGATAAGCATGTGAAATACTATATATATAGACCCAACATGAGATGTCAGGTGTGGTGGTACATCTGTCATCCCAGTACTTGAGAGGCTGAGACAGAAGGGATCACAGGTTCTAGGACAGCTTTAGCAACCTGGCTGGGCGTGGTGGTGCAGGTTTGTAATCCCAGCACTTGGGAGGCTGAGACAGGAGGATCACACAGGTTCAAAGCCAGCCTTGGCTACTTAGTGAGGCTCTCAGCAACTTAGTGACACTGTTTCCAAATAAAGTATAAAATAGGTCTGGGAGTATAGCCAGGAGGTAGAAAAGCCCCTGGGCTCCACCTCCAGTACCACAAAAAAAAATTTTTTTTTGAGCTGGGCATGGTGGTGCATGCTTGTTAACCCTAGTACTTGGGAGGATGAGACAGGAGGATCGCACAGGTCCAAAACCAGCCTCAGGACTTAGGCTCTCAACAATTTAGTGAGATCCTGTTTCCAAATAAAATATAAAATAGGTCTGGGAGGGTAGCTCTGGGGGGTAGAAAGCCCCTGGGTTCCATCCCTAGTACCACAAAAATAAATGGATTTATTTTTGTGGTACTAGGGATATATATATATATATATATATATATATTCATTTATTTATTTTTGTGGTACTAGGGTTGGAACCCAGAGGCATTCGACCTCCGAGCTATACCCCCTGCCCTAATTTTTATTCTTTTGAAACCGGGTCTCACTGAGTTGCAGAGGGCATAAGTAGCTGAGGTTGTCCGCGAATCGTGATCCTCCAGTCTTAGCCTCCTGAATGCTGGAATTACAAGTGTGTGCCACCATGCCCAGCCTTTATTCTTTATTTTGAAACAGGGCCTAAGTTGCGGAAAGCCTCACTAAGTACATGGGGCTGTCCACAAACCATCCTCTGGTCTCAGCCTCCCGAATCTGGGATTACAAGCGTGTGCCACCATGCGTGGAAAGGTGTATCTCAGAGGTAGAATGCTCCTAGGTTTGATATCCAGTGTCCCTCATACACACACAACCCATTTCAAAAGGGCTGGAGGTGTAGCTCTGAGGTAGAACACACCTGTGTTCAATCACTAGTCACACAGACACCTGTTCAATCACTAGACGCACCTCTAGGGTTTTTTTATGTTTTTTGTTTTTGTTTTTGTTTTTTTGCAGTACTGGGGACAAAACCCAGGGGCATTGTCTCAGCCTCCTAAATGCTGGGATTATAAGTGTGTGCCACCACGCCTGGCTGTTTATTGGTACTAGGGATTGAACCCAGGGGTAATCTACCTTGGAGCAACACACCAGCCTTTTATTTTGAAACAGGGTAGGTTGCTGAGGTTGTCCTTGAACCTGTGGTCCTACTGCATGAGCCTCCCAAGTACTAGGATTACAGGTATGCATCACCATGTCCAGCTAAAGAAATTATTTTTTTTTCTTCAAGTACTGGAGATTGAACCCAAGGGCATCTACCTCTGAGCTACACCCCACCCGTAGTACTTTTCATTAAAAAATGAAAGAATCTCACTAATTTGCTGAGGCTGGCCTTGAACTTGTGATCTTTCTGTCTCGGCTTCCCAAATACTGAGATTACAAGGGTGTGCCACCATGCCTGGCTTATCAGATCCTACTTCAAAATAAAAAGTAAAAAGGGTTGGGAGTGTAGCTCAGTGGTGGGTAACCCTTGGGTTCAATCTCCAGTCCCATGAAAAAAAGGAGTGGGGGCCAGGCATGGTGGCGCACATTTGTAATCCCCGCGCTTGGGAGGCTGAGACAGGAGGATCGCACAGGTTCCAAGCCAGCCTCAGCTACTTAGTGAGGCTCCCAGAAACTTAGTGAAACCCTGTTTCCAAATAAAATATAAAATGGGTCTGGGAGTATAGCCTGGAAGTAGAAAACCTCTGGGTTCCACCCCAGTACCACACATACACACACACACACACACACACACACGAGTGGGGGAATAGTTGGCAAAGGTTCTGGGAGTATGGTGACAGATGGGGATTACGGACACATCCATACACTGCTGATAGCAATGTAAATAATTTCTGGACAAAAAATTTGGAGATAACATTTTTTTTCTGGTTCTGGTGATGGAACCGAGGAGCATCTTACTTCTGAACTAAAATCCCAGCTTTTTTAAAGTTTTGAAACAGGATAGGTGGGTGTGGTGGCACACACCTGTAATCCCAGTACTTGAGAGGATGAAATAGGATTGCAGATTTGAAGTCAGCCTTAGCAATTGAGCAAGACCCTGTTTCCAAATAAAAAATAAAACAGGGCTGGGGGTATAGCTAGAAGGACCATGGGTTCCACCTCTAGTACCATAAAAAAAGGGGAAAGAAACAGGATCTTGTCAACTTGATGGTCTCACTGAAGATGGCCTTAAACCTGCGATCTTCCTGCCTCAGCTTCCCAAGTGCTAAAATTATAGGTGTATGCCAAAATTACTGGGAATGGTGGTAGAATGCCCCTGGGTTTTAACCCTAGTACCAAAAGCAATAGTTTTGTTTTTCTCTTTCTCTCTCTCTGGTGCTGAGGACTGAACCCAGAGGCATTTTACTTGAGCTATACCCCCAGATTGATTTTATTTTGTTTTGAAACAGGATCTCACTAGGTTGCTGAGGGCCTAAATTGCTGAGGTACTGGAGATTGAACCCAAGGGTGCTTTACCACTGAGCTACACCCCCAGTCCTTTTTATTTTGAAATGAGCTCACCAGATTGTTGAGGGTCTTGCTACATTGCTAAGGCTATCCTCAAACCTTTGATCCTCCTGTATCAGCCTCCCAAGTACTGGGATTACAGGTGTGTGCCACCAGGCCTGACTCATCTCTTTTTATTTTTTTTATTATTTATTTTTTTTCCAGTCTGAGGATGGAACCCAGAGGCATTTGACCTCTGAGCTACACCTCCTGCCCAATTTTTTATTCTTTTATTTTGAAACAGGGTCTCACTGAGTTGCAGAGGGCCTCACCAAGTAGCTGAGGCTGTCCACGAACCGGGATCCTCCTGTCTCAGCCTCCCAAATGCTGGGATTACAAGTGTGCGCCACCATGCCTGGCTCTCATCTCTTTTTAAAGGGGACACCCCCCTCCTCCCCAGTACTGAGGATGGAACCCAGGAGCATTCTACCTCTGAGATATACCCCTAGCCCTATTTTTTATTTTGAAACAGGGTCTCACTGAGTTGCAGAGGGCCTAAGTAGTAGGTAAGGCTGTCCTCGTCCTCTTGTCTCAGCCTCCCAAATGCTGGGATCACAAGCATGCGCCACCATGCCCAGTTGGGGGCTTTTTTTTTAAATCATTCTGGACTGGGGATCAAACCCAGGGCAGTGCACTTGTCTTTGCCACTGAGCTACATCTTGGCTCTCTATCTTTTTTTTCTTCTTTTTTTGGTGGTACTGGGGATGGAACCCTTTTACCTCCAGGCTACACTCCCAGACCCATTTTATATTTTATTTGGAAACAGGGTCTCTTAAGCCAGAGAGGCTGACTTCAAACCTGAGCCATCCTCCTGTCTCTGCCTCCCAAGCACTGGGATTACAGGTGTGTGCCACTAGGCCCGCCCCCCTATCTCTTTTTGACTCAGCAATTTCACTTGTAGGATTTCCCCTGCAATCCTGACCTCATGCATGTTAGACAAGCACTCATCACTGAGCTTTATTCCCAACCCTGGCTTTTTTTCTTCCTGAGAAAACTTTCATGGATGTGCAAAGCTATAGGGATGCTTATCAATTTGCTATTTAGGAAAGAAATAAACAACAAAAACATTTAACATTTTAAAAAGTTTTTATCTATGATACATTGAGTCAGTAAAATGCTGTGTGTGTGTTACTTGGGATTGATCCTAGGGCATTCTATTTCTGGGCTACACCCCCAGTCCTATTTTAGGGGCAGTGGGGATTGAATTTAGAGGCATTCTACCTCCAAGTTATACCTCCAGCCCGATTTTTTATTTTTTAATTTTAATTTTTTGTGGGTCTGGGGATGGATCCCAGGGCCATTCAACCTCCAAGCTACACCCCCCTGCCCTATTTTTTATTTTGAAACTGGGTTTCACTGAGTTGCAGAGGGCATCACTAAGTAGCTGAGGCTGTCTGCAAACTGTGATACTCTGGTCTCAGCCTCCCGAATGTTCATGATTTTTTATTTTTTGAAACAGGGTAGCCGGGCATGGTGGCGCACGCTTGTAATCCCTGCACTTGAAAGGCTGAGACAGGAGGATCGCACAGGTTCCAAGCCAGCCTCAGCTAGCTACTTAGTGAGGCTTTTAGCAACTTAGTGAGACCCTATTTCCAAATAAAATATAAAATAGGTCTGGGAGTATAGCCTGGAGGTAGAAAAAAGCCCCTGGGTTCCACTCCCAGTACCACCAAAACAACAACAACAACAACAACAACAACAAACAAAACAAAAAACCAACAACAACAACAACAACAAAAACAGGGTCTCACCATGTTGCTGAGACTGGCTTTAAACCTGCGATCTTCCTGTCTCTACCTCCCAAGTCCTGGGATTACAAGCATATGCCACTACTCCTGGCTTTTGAAAAATTTTTATTTTGAAAAAAGATTTTGCTAGGTTGATGAGTCTACTTACCTAGGCTGTCCTTGAAGTTTCAATCTCGTCTCAGCCTCCCAAGTACTGGGACTATAGGAGTGCACCACCATGCCCAGCTTAGTAAATGTTTTGAAGCCATTGAAGAGGATAATGGAAAGTCCAGCAAGATTAACAATGGAACTGGACTTGGTGGTGCACACCTATAATCCTAGTATTTGGGAGGCTGAGACAGGAAAATCCCAGGTTTGAGAAGAGCCTCAGCAAGTAGTGAGACTCCCAGCAACCTAGCAAGATCCTGTTTAAAAAATAAAAAAAACTGAAGCCGGGCGTGGTGGTGCACGCTTGTAATCCCCACACTTGGGAGACTGAGACAGGAGGATCGCACAGGTTCGAAGCCAGCCTCAGCTACTTAGTGAGGCTCTCGGCAACTTAGTGAGACCCTGTTTCCAAATAAATATATAAAAATAGGTCTGGGAGTATAGCCCAGAGGTAAAAGGCCTCTGGGTTCCACCCCCAGTTCCACCAAAAAAAAAAAATAACAATAATAATAAATAAACTGGAGGTGTCACTTGGTAGAATGCCTCAGGCTTCAATCACCAGTACTGGAAACAAAACAAAACAAAACAAAACAAAACAGTGGTCAGCTCTGTAAGTTTTATTTTTGAGGGGGATTAAGGAGGGGTACTAACAATTGAACCCAGGAAAATTTTAGCTCAGGGCTATGCTTCTGGCCCTATTTTAAAAAAAAAATGAAATAGCCTTTTTTTTTTTTTTTTTTTTGCGGGTCTGGGGATGGAACCCAGAGGCATTTCACCTCCAAGCTTCACCCTGTGCCCAATTTTTTTATTTTGAAACAGGGTCTGAGTTGTGGAGGGCCTAAGCAGCTGAGGCTGTCTGCGAACCGTGATCCTCCGGTCTCAGCCTCCCAAATGCTGGGATTACAAGCATGTGCCACCATGCCTGTTTTTTTTTTTTTTTTTTTTTTTTTTTTAAATAGGCACCAAGTGTGGGCCACCATGCCTGGCTCCTGTTTTTCTTTTGTTGTGCTAGGGATTGACCTAGGGGGATTCTACCTCTGAGGTACACTCCCAGCCCAATTTTTTATTCTTTACTTTGGAAACAGGTCCTCACTAAGTTGCTGAGGCTGGCAACAAACTCTGATTCCCTTGTCTCAGCTTCTTATGTGCTGGGATTACAAGTGTATGCTACTAACCTGGTTCTGAAGGTGCTACTCATTGTAAAGACACACAAAGGTGTTATGGTATTGGGAAATGGCTTCAAAACGTATTTGAAAATAGCTTTGGTATTAATGTGTTGGTATTGAGAAATGGCTTAAAAATATATTTGAAGCCAGGCGTGGTGGCGCACGCTTGTAATCCCCGCGCTTGGGAGACTGAGACAGAAGGATCGCACAGGTTCGAAGCCAGCCTCTGCTGGCTTAAGAGACCCTGTTCCCAAGTAAAAAATATTAAAAAACAGGTCTTGGAGTGTAGCCCAGAGGTAGAAGGCCCCTGGGTTCCATCCCCAGTACCACACACACACACACACACACACACACACACACACACATAAAAGTATTTGAAAATAACTTCGGTATTATGGTATTAGAAAGCTTTTACATTCTAAACAGAAGCAAAACTTTCCAAGGATGTGGGGGGATGCCATAAGCTTCAAGAGATCCCAGACTCTGATCATCAATTAGTACATTTTGGGGTGTAACAAAAGGCATGGGCAGGCCTACAGGAAGGAATCCCCACATCAAAATACGTGCCCCAGAAGGAAAGGATCTAGTTGGGTCAGAAGACTATTGGTATAAAACTGTTCTGTATCCAAAAAAAACTTTGGTAACTTATTCTCAAGTCACCCCACTATGTCACTCTCTCTGACGTAGTGCTTTAATCTAAGTTCTGCCCTATCTTTCCATCTTTGTAATAATAAAGTTGCTTAAGCTTATTTCTGGCTATGTTTTCTACCCACAGCTAAGAACAAGAACCCACGGCTACATCTCTCAGGGTTCGTCTCATCAAAACAAAAGGAACTTTTTAGGGGTGGTGGGAGTAGTCTGCATCTTTTTTCATGGTGCTAGAGTTGAACCCCAGGTCTTGTATATGCTAGGCAGGGACTCTACCACTGAGCGACATCATTAGCCCTGAATATTCTCCACATTGATTTTGGTGTATACATAGTCAAAGTTTTACCAAACTGCAATTTAAGGTTTGGGCATTTTACTGTAGGTAAAGTATATCTCATAAAAAAAAAAAAAAAGGCCACAAAATATTAGAGGAAGCAGGAGTCATTACAAAATTTTGAGGTGAAAAAGGAAGGTGACAAAGTAGTGTGCTAAGCTGGGCATGGTGGCATGTGTACCTAATCTCAGTTCTGGGATTAGGAAATCCCAGTTCTGACAGAAGAGTATAGGTTGAAGGCTAGCCTCAACAAGTAGCCAGACTCTCAGCAATTCAGTGAAATTTTGTTTCAAAACAAAAAGTAAAAGCCAGGTGTGGTGACCCATGCTTGTAATCCCAGCATTTGGGAGGAGGCTGAGACCAGAGGATTGTGGTTTGCTGACAGCCTCAGCTACTTGGTGAGGCCCTCCTCAGCTTAGTGGCCCTGTTTCAAAGAAAATAAAGAATAAAAAATAGGGCAGGGAGTGTAGCTGGGAGGTAGAATGCCTCTGGGTTCCATCCCCAGTGACCAAAACAAAACTCACCTGAGGTCACAAAACTAACAAAATGACAGCCAAAATCAGATCCCAGATCTACCTGTTCTTTCTAGTACACCATACAGCCTAAGCTGCTATTTCTCGCAGGGACACAATATAGACCTATTTTAAAAGCTTGCTTCTGTGATTCTCCCTTACTTCTTAGCAATGCAATGCTGTTTCCTCTCCTAGTTTTCCTTCACACACACACAGAAAAATACCTGCCACGCCTATTCTGGAGACAAAGAACCAAGCTGGTTTTGAAATTTTTGTTATAAAACATTTAATGTTAACCTACAATACATTGTAAACCTTTATGAAAAAAATTTTAGGTACACTAGATTTCTTCAGGAAATTACCATGTAACTATTCAGGTGCAGTACAAGTTGGGGCACTGCATCCTTTGCGGATGGATTTTCTGTTGCTGCTTTCCTCACAAGTCCTAAACACAGTTGTAAGGTGGAGCTCCTTGTTCAAGCACCAGGTGATAATACTCCCCTAATTCTGGGGATTATCACTCCTCCTTTTCTGAATCTTTTCTTGGCCTTGGCACCATTAGCAATTTTCAGAATAACTGCTCAGTTGATTTCAGATTCTTTTGTTTTTAAAAGATATTTTCCTCCCACTATCTCTTCTTCAAAGCTCATGGTGAAGGTAAGCAAGGAGGAAGAAGGATTTGCCGCAGAAAATTCTGCAGAAGTGGAAGAAAAGACCAGAAGTACCCACTGAGGCTGCAAAAATTCAAATGGTTATTCAGCTGTATCTACAACTTCAGTCCTGGGAGTGCAGAACAAAACTTGAAATAAGTGTTTTCTTCAGTTGATGACTTGCTATTTGGAAACAACAGCTGATATATCCCAGAGGCAGTTTGGAAACAGGAGCCCGAGCTTGCAGTTCACTGGTTTCTCAGCCTTTTCTCCCTTGCAGGTCCCATCAAGCTCTTGGAGGTCCTTGGGAGTAACAGATTGTACTGGCATTAAGTGACAAAATTTGCAGCCCCTATTTCACCTAGGAGGAAGGGAAATGGCATGGAGGCAGCAGTAGAAGGGGCCGCAAAGAAGCAGACATAGGGTCTAAGCAAAGCAGAACGGTTTCAAAAGGGACCAGAGAGAGACATGTGCTCCTGCTGAAGCCTCTTCAAAACTAGAGTAACTGGGCAGGCCACACTGAGTTGTAGTGAGAGGGACCTTGTCTTAATATCCTGGTATCTGATTTTACTGAACAGTTGTCAAAAGGCAAAAAGGCATAAAGTGCATACTGTAGGATGAGACTGAGTTATTGGGGTGGGGGTTACAACTCCCCCAAGCAGGAGTATGCAAGATACTTATACAGTACACCAGCCTAATGAAAGTCCTTCCCACCTTTTTATGTGCTGCCAGAGAAACAGCTGTGAACTGCAAACAGGGAGGGAGGGAGGCTGTACGTAAAAAAATTCCGGTGAGAAGCCAACTTCACCTGAAGCTAAGCAAAGAGCATGGTCTATCTGATGTTCACACTGGACACTTAACAGTGAGATGGCTATTTCCCACTCATCTGGCCTATGGGACAGAAGGAAACTTAAGAGGAAGAATGAGGCAGCTGGAACAGAACTTTTCCTAGAGATGGTATTCTACACCCCTATGCCAAGGCCACTAGGAAATTCTCACACTCCCCAATGTTTTAAAAGAGGCACCTACTTCTGCCCCATGATATTTACCCCAACACCACCTGCAGAGGACTGCAGAGAAAGTTAAGTCTATTACTACTACCAAAGAAAGTGGTCCTTAGGTTTTAGTTAAGAAAGGTTTTGGAAACAACAAATCTAGCAAGTTATGCTTTATCCTGCCCTCATAGTATGCTAGCAACCGTGGCTGGCTATTTATGAGCCTGCACCAGCCTAGCTACTGAACACTTTGGAATATTTGTTAGCCACAATGGCAAGTTAATACATGGTCCAACCCATGTACCCATTACCATAAACTCAACCACAGAGAGAGACATACAGAGGAAAAACAAAACATCAACACCAAAAACCCTATTACTTCAACACAGTAAGTAATAGAGGAAGAGGAAAACTGCCTCTGGCTGGTGGCTTCATCAGGAAGTGGTATTTCAACAGCTTATACAGGCTGGTAGCCCTGTCTTTTCCCTTCAAGGCCCCTGGTTCTATTTATCCTTAAAAAAACAAACAAACAAAAAACAAAACAAAAAACACAACACTGAGACAGGCAGGCAGGACACTCTCATGGGTTCTGCGGGCTCCACAGGCTCTGCTAGTCCTTTAGAAAGGCACCAAGCTTGGCAATTAGGGAAAACTAGAAGGAGCAGCATGCACATGTCGGGAGAGGAATGCAGAGCTGCTATCCTTTGGTTCAGACCCCTTCACCACCACCTGGCGCAGATTCCAAGGGAAAGCTGCAGCACATCCCACACAGGGTATAATCTGAACATACAAAACTTCTGTGGGGGTTACAAAGATTTCCTCCCATTGCTTCAAGTGGGGTACACAGGTGGCAAGAAAGGATAGCAAGAGTTGGACCAAATTCAATGACCTCTCTGGGAACATGAGAGGGGCAATGGCAGAAATAAACACAAACCAGCCCGGGGCACTTTTATTACACTACTGCGGGCTAAGGAGCCCAGGGCATGAACTCATGGGTTTAAGAATTGGCTCTTTATCAAATAAAGTTAAGGAAAAGAAATACATCTGTCAGCCTCATTCCTTTGGTCATTATAAAGCAACAGAAACAATTAAAGTTATTTATAAACTATGGGCAGTTCAAGGAACATCTCAGTTCTGTGCTTTCTCTTCCCCCTCTACTCCAGAGGCGGGAGAAGCAAGTCCTCAGGAGATGCTGATGTAGCTGGTTGATGGAGGTTTTCACTTTTATTTTCCATAAAAGCAATACCGAACGGGAACTAGTAGGAATGTCCCCTTCCCCAGCTGGAACAATGGACGGGTTGGAGGTGAAGAGTCTCCATTCGCTGGAAGGTGCGTGGTACAGAAGCCATAGGGAAGGGTGAGCTTGCTGAGCGGGTACATTAGCTGCTAACCTCACGCACGTACACAGGTTGTGACTCTTGCAGGCAGCATGGTTTCTGATCCTTCCTTAAGGATGCAGCAGTCTTTTAAAAAAAATATTGTATTATAATAATATGAATTTCTCTCTTTTTTTGTTTTCTGTTTTTGTTTTTTCCATTTCTTTTAGGGATTGGGGTGAGAGAGGAGAGGGAAACAAGTGTCATTCATCTGTTAGGTCCTGAACAAAGAGAACTTCTGTGTGGCTGAGTCCCGCCTCCTGCAGTGTAGGGGGATTGGGCCATTCCTCTGAGGGGACACAGGGCAGTACCCGCCTGGGGAAATTGGCTTCAATCTGGAACTTCTCAGGGCTTTCCTTCAGGGAGAATAAGAAGTCGTGGATTACCTGCAGAAGTCATGTGGAAAAGAATGGCAGTGAGAAAAAGACACACACCACTATAAAGCCAATGCCCCTCGCTCTCCCTAAGATGACTCTGGGATATGAAGACGATACATTACACCGGGATTCTTTCTACTGCAGGTATTTCCATGTCCCAGGGGAAATATATAGGATAAACTGGGCATGGTGGCACACAACTGTAATCCCAGTACCTAGGAGGACTAATCACTTTGGAATACTTGAGTTCCAAGGAGACTGCAGGTTTGAGGACTTTTTTTTTTCCCCCTCCCTCCCTCCCTTTCTTTCTTTTTGCAGTACTGGGGATGGAAAGGAGGGGCATTCTATCCCAGAGCTACAACACTCCAAGCCCTTTTTGTTTAATTCTTTATTTTGAAACAGGGTCTCACTAAGTTGCAAAAGGCCTCACTAAGTAGCTGAGGCTGTCTGCGAACTGTGATCCTTCTGTCTCAGCCTCCCAAATGTTGGGATTACAAGCATGCCACCACGCCTGGCATTTGAGGCCTTTCAATTTACTTCATTACTTATAAAGTTCAACTTTGGTAACTTGATTCAGATGGTGTCTGCGTGTGTGTGTAGGGCTTTTCTACCTCCGGGCTGTACTCCTAGACCTATTTTATATTTTATTTGAAAACCGGGTCTCACTAAGTTGCTGAGAGCCTAAGTAGCTGAGGCTGGCTTTGAACCTGTGCGATCCTCCTGTCTCAGCCTCCTAAGCGCTGGGATTACAAGCGTGCGCCACTACACCTGGCCTGCCAGGTCTTTTGACTGTAGATTAATTTTTTTCCCTTTTGAACATAGGGCCTCATACAAGCTAGGCAAGTGTTCTACCACTGAGCTACTTCCCAGCACTGTTTCTTTATTTTTTGTGTGTGGTACTGAGATAGAACCTAGAGACAATCTACCTTTAAGTGAAACTCTCAGCCCTTTTATTATTTAATTTTGAACAGGGTCTTGCTAAATTGAGGCTTGCCTTGAACCTATAATCCTTGTGTCTCAGCCTCCCAGTCTAGTATTATGGGAATGTGCCACCACGCTCAGCTGTGTGTGTGGGGGTACTGGGGCCCTATTCTTATTTTAAAACAGGGTCTTCTAGCCGGGCGTGGTGGCGCACGCTTGTAATCCCCACGCTTGGGAGGCAGAGACAGGAGGATCACGCAGGTTCGAAGCCAGCTGCGCGCACTGGCTTAAGAGACCCTGTTTCCAAATAAAAATGTAAAAATAGGTCTGGGAGTGTAGCCCAGAGGTAGCAGGGCTTCCAGGAACCCCAGTACCACCAAAAAAATAAAAATAAAAAAATAAAAAAATAAAACAGGGTCTTCGAGGTTGCTGAGAATCTCACTACTTGCTGAGACTATCCTTGAATCTGTGATCCTCCTGTCTCTACCTCCCAAGTATTGGGATTATAGGTGTGTGCCACTGCACTCCACCTAGTTCTTCTTAAGAGACAATGAACCCCACTGGGCATGGTGGTGCACATTTGTAATCCCAGCATTCAGGAGGCGGAGACAGGATGATCACGGTTTGTGGACAGCCTCAGCGACTTAGTCTCTCCGCAACTTATTGAGACCCTGTTTCAGAATAAAAAAAACAGGGCAGGGGGCATAGCTTGGAGGTCGAATGCCCCTGGGTTCCATCCCCAGAACCCCCCCCCCACCAAAAAAAGAGGCAATCATATTCAAAAGCCAAGATCCAAGATCTAGGTGCCAAGTATACCTATTTCGACTGGGAGTTGCTGATCCTAGGTATTCTCTGTGGAGAATGTGTGTATGTATATGTACAAACTCACTCCAATGTCTCCTATTTGTGTATGCAAAAACAAACAAACAAAAAAAAAAAACAAACATGATTACACTTGCCCCTCCTTGCCTTTCTATGTATACGCTCCTTACTGTATTCTCTCTTAGAAATCCTGGGGATCTGGACTCAGATATCTCTGCACTGAGTTGCCCCAATATATAGACACATTCTTTAACCCAGACAAGAATTCATACTAGAATTATACGTGTGGCCCACATCTATAATTCTAGTACTTGGGAGTCTGAGACAGGAGGACTCTAGGTATGAGGATAGCCTCAGCAAGTTAGTGAGACCCTGTTTGAAGATTAAAAAGTAGAGTGGGTGTGGTGGTGCACGCTTGTAATGCCGGTATTTGGAAGGCACAGGCTCATAGCCAGCCTCAGCTACTTAGTGAGGCCCTCTGCAACTTAGGGAAACCCTGTTTCACAATAAACAGTAAAAAAGAGGGCTTGAGGGTATATCTTGGAGAAGAATGCCCTGGGGTTCAATCCTCAGTTTCTCATACAGACAGAAAGAATCGACATCCCTCAGGAAGCTGAGGTAGGAAAACTGCAACTAGTGGTTCATGACTTAATTCTAGTACTTGGGAAGCTGAGGCAGGAGGAATGCAGTTCGTTGAAGGATAGCCTCAGTAACTTAGTGAGACTCTGCTTCAAAGAAAGGAGAAAGGGGGTGTGAGGGATGGGGTGGGGATGCAGCTCAGGGGTAGAGTGTGGGCCTACCATGTGGGTATTTTAATAAAATGGTTGCCCTTATGTGGACCATCCCTCTGTGGAAAAGCACTCTTTACCTTGTTGTGGATCTGAAAAGGTACAAGTAAATTCTTAGTAAAAAATAAGGTAGAAGTGAGGTAACATCAAGAAAACCAAGCTGGAAGCTGGGTGTAGTGGTGCACGCTTATAATCCCAGCATTCAGGAGGCTGAGACCGGAGGATCGCAGTTCGCGGACAGCCTCAGCTACTTAGTGAGGTCCTCAGCAACTTAGTGAGACCCTGTTTCAAAATAAATAATAAAAAGATTGGGCAGGGGATGTAGCTCGGAGGTCAAATGCCTCTGGGTTCCATCCCCAGACCTGGAAAAAAAAAGAGAGAAAAAAAAAAAAAAAAACAACCAAGCCGGGCGTGGTGGCGCATGCTTGTAATCCCCGCGCTTGGGAGGCGAAGACAGGAGGATTGCGCAGGTTTGAAGCCAGCCACACTGGCTTAAGAGACCCTGTTTCCAAATAAAAAGTATAAAATAGGTTTAGGAGTGTACTCTGGAGGTAGAAGGGCTTCCAGGAACCCCAGTACCACAGATAAACAACAACCAGTTGTTGAGGCTGGTCTTGAACCTTGACCCTCCTGTCTCAGCCTCCCAACTACTAGTACTGGGATTATAGGTGTATACCACAATGCCTTGCTTATATACATATATTTAATTATTTACTATGATCCACAATGGTGAGCACTTTACAAGAACTTAGTCTTTGTATGTATATATGTGTACCTAGTACCAGGGATAGAACCCAGGCGCGTTCAACCTCCAAGCTATATGCCCAGCCCTTTCTATTTCTCATTTTGAAACAGGGTCTTGCTTAAATTGCTGAGGCTAAGCCAGGCATGGTGACGCACACTTGTAATTCCAATACTTGAGAGGCCGAAGCAGGAGGATGGTAGGTTCGTGGCTAGCCTCAGCTTCTTAAGCCCTCTGCAACTTAGTGAGACCCTGTTTTTAAAAATAAAGAATAAAAATTAGGACTGGGGGTGTAGCTTGGAGGTAAGAGTACCCATGGGTTCAATCTCTCGTATCGGAAAAAAATAACTGCTGAAGTTAGCCTCATACCTGGGATCCTCCTGTCTTAGCCTCCCAAGTACTGGGGCTAGGCACATGCCACAGTACACAGTTTATAGATATTTAATGTTAACAACAATCTTATTATAGAGTGCCTATTATTAGACCAACTGTATAGATGAAGAAATTGGGGCTAGATGTGTTTCTCTGGTCAGCAATCCTGAGAGAATGAAACTGTTCCTCATTCTGAGAGACTCTTAAGAGTCTCTGCTTTTAACTACTTCCCTATGAAAAAGATAAACATTGTTACATGGACTCCAAATATCAAGGTATCAACAAGTGAGGCTTCTTATGTGCTAAATGGGCAGAAAGGGAAATAACAGTGTCTAAACTGCATGTGGACTTACTGTGGATGTATACTTCAGTGCTTCTAGATTACTGGAGGCAGAGCGTTCTGTTTAGAGCAAGAGTTTCTGGTAGGGTTCTAAAGCCAATGCTAGAAGAGACTCCCAACATCCAACACACAGAGCTTTTGTAGGGCTTTTTTTGGTGTGGTACTAATGATTGAACCCAGAGCATTCTATTTCTGAGCTGTACCCCAAGCCCTTTTTATTTTTTGCTTTGAAATAGGGTCTTGCTGAAGCCGGGCGTGGTGGCGCACGCTTGTAATCCCCGCGCTTGGGAGGCTGAGACAGGAGGATCGCACAGGTTCGAAGCCAGCCTCAGCTACTGAGTGAGGCTCTCAGCAACTTGGTGAGACCCTGTTTCCAAATAAAATATAAAATAGGTCTGGGAGTATAGCTCGAAGGTAGACAGCCTCTGGGTTCCACCCCAAGTACCACCAAAAAAAAAAAAAAAAAAGAAAGAAAGAAAGAAATACAGTCTCGCTGGATTGCTGAGAGTCTCGCTAAGATACTAGGAGCTTTCTCAAACCTGGGATTCTCCTGTCTCAGCCTCCCAAATACTTGAATTATAGGCATGGACTACTACACCTGGCTTTGAGGGACTCTTCCCCACCCCCCCCCCCCGGTCCTGGGGATGGAACCCAGGGGCATTATACTCCCATCCCTATTTTTTATTCTTTATTTTCAAACAGGGCCTCACTAAGTAGCTGAGGCTGGCTGTGAACCAGCGATCTTCCTGTCTCAGCCTCCCAAGTACTGGAATTACAAGCATGCACCACCATGCCTGCTTTGTGGGACTCTTTATAAGGTTTTTGTTTTGTTTAAACACTATAATGAAGAAAACCTTCAGAAGTAATGTAAAACTAGGCATGGTGGGGCATGCCTAGAATCAGAGTACTTGGTTGAGACAGAAAGATCAAAAGTTCAAAGATAACCTCCAGCCTTGGCAACTTAGCAAGATCCCATTTTGTTTTATTAGTGGTATCTGGGGATTGAACTATCTGGGGATAGGGACATACTATCTTGAAGATAGACCCCTGGGCCATCTGATGTTTTGTTTTTAACCAGGATCTCTCTAGGCTGGTTACATTTCTGAGGTGGGCCTAGAACTTAAAACCCTCTTATCTCAGCCTCTCTGCCTCCTAAGTACTGGGATTACAGGCATGTGCCACGCCTAGGCATAACATCTTGTTTCAAAATAAAAAGGCTGAGGTATAGATCAGTGTTTGAATACCCCTAGGTTCAATCCATACCACTCTCTCCTCTACGAGTGCGCGCATGCATGCGCGCGCGCACGCGCTCGCGCGCACACACACACACACACACACACACACACACACACTGAGCAGACTGACAGGACTGAAGGAATCTTGAGTTGTTCATTTCATTTTCCCTGGTGTCTTCTGACATCACACTTCCTTCCCTTGGTTCCTTTCTTACTCGTCAGAGCATCAGATCTACCAGTAACACCTGATAGTCTAAAGAGTCTGTAAAAGTTTCTAGACCTGTAACAGACTTGATGCTACAAAGATTTCATCTAATTTAGGTGATGCTTACTGTCAGAGACTGTGAAAAGTGGAATCGTCTCTCTACTCGAGAATCATTGGGTAATTTGAAGATAATCTTGACACTTTCAGGGTCATCCGGGGAAGGTTCAGGAGGCAGGCACTCCAACTTCCTTTCCTTTTCCTCCTTTAAGTTCTGCAGAGACACAAAGCAAAGGGGAGGCTATGGTTCATAAGAGGGGAACAGGATCATATAGGTTTACTACACACTCAGAAGAAAATTAATGACTCATTTTTATATGAAAAAAACCTCTTGGCAAGGGACAAGAAACAACTCTGCTGCATCATGTGCATTGTTTACTGACTGTGTTCAGGTACTTAAGTATTTAAGAAAAAAGGCAATGGCTAAAAGCATAATGAAAGAAGATCATAAATGAAATGTACCTGCAACTCACACTGGTACTAAGAATAAATGGACTGCCGGGCATGGTGGCGCATGCTTGTAATCCCAGCATTCGGGAGGCTGAGACCTGGAGGATCAACCGCGGACAGCCTCAGCTACTTAGTGAGGCCCTCTGCAACTCAGTGAGACTCGGTTTCAAAATAAAGAATAAAAAAAAGGGTAGAGGTTTTAGCTTGGAGGTTGAATACCCCTGGGTTTCATCCCTAGACCTAAAAAAAAAAAAAAAAAAAAAAAAAAAAAGAATAAATGGAGCAAAAATAATTTAAACCACCCAAAATTTCAAGAACTTTCTTTCAGAATTTTTGGGTTTTGTTTGTTTATTTAGTGGTCTGGGGGTTGAACCCAGGAGCATTCTACCTCCCAGCTACACCCCAAACCCTATTTTATTTTGAAGCTGGATCTTGCTAAGTTGCTAAGAACCTTGCTAAGTTGCGAGGCTGGCCTCTGGCCTGTTACCTTCCTGTCTCAGCCTTCCAAGTACTGGGATTACAGGCATATGCTACCATGCCTGCTTCATTTTGTCTCTATCAGACCCCGCAATTGAACCCTGGGGCATTCTACCTCTGAACTACACCCAGGATGTTTCAAGTTGGTTTTTTTTTTTTTGGGGGGGGGGTGGTACTGGGGTTCCTGGAAACCCTTCTGCCTCCGCGTTATACTCCCAGACACCTATTTTTTATATTTTTATTTGGAAACAGGGTCTTTTAAGCTAGCAAGGCTGGCTTCGAACCTGCGTGATCCTCCTGTCTCCACCTCCCAAGCAAGGGAATTACAAGCGTGCACCACCACGCCTGGGTGTTTTTAGTTTTTGATACAGGGTCTCACTAGGTTGCTGAGAGTCAAGATATGTTACTGATGCTGTTCTTGAATCTGTGATCTTCCTGTCTCAGTCTCCCAAGTATTAGAATTATAGGCGTGCACCACCAAACCTGGCTTATTTATTTATTTATTTACTTATTTATTTATTTGTGGTACTGGGGATGGAACCCAGGGGCTTTCTACCTCCGGGCTATACTCCCAGACCTATTTTATATTTTATTCGGAAACAGGGTCTCACTAAGTTGCTGAGAGCCTCACTAAGTAGCTGAGGCTGGCTTCGAACCTGTGCAATCCTCCTGTCTCAGCCTCCCAAGCGCGGGGATTACAGGCATGCGCCACCACACCTGGCTTATTTATTTACTTATAGTTTTATTTGGTTTTTTTTGGTGGTAGTGGGGATGGAACCCAGAGGCCGTCTACCTCCGGGCTACACTCCCAGACCTATTTTATATTTTATTTGGAAACAGGGTCTCTTAAGCCAGCTGAGGCTGGCTTCAAACCTGCACAGCCTCCCAAGCGTGGAGATTATAAGCGTGCGCCACCACGCCCGGCTATTTTGTTTATTTTTGATTAGAGGGTTTCACAGGCTGTCCTGGAACTTAAGACTTTCCTGTCTTAGCTTTCTGAGTAGCTGGGATTACTGGTGAAAGCCACCATGCAGGTTCCTTTCACACTTAATAAGCAGAATAAGACAATCTCAACAGTTTAGGAACCACAAGTAACAAAGGCATGGCCCATCACCTGCCGCCTTCTCTCCTCTGCCAGCTTCTGCTGTTGCACCTCTTCCTCCTTTCGCCTCTTCCGCTCCCGCTCCTCCCGCTTCTTCCTTTCTTTCTCCTGGTCAGCTCTGAGAGAGGCCAGATAGGCCTCATCCTGCTGTTGTCTCAGCACCTGGGTCTGGTTCCTTTCTTCCCTGTGGACAGATCAAAAGCATTAAAAGGAAAACTGCAATCTCGCAAAGCTGTGGTTTTTTTTTTTTTTTGGTACTGGGATTGATCTCAGAGACTCAGGGATGCCAGGCAAACACGCTCCCATACCCCAGCCCCCGGTGTTTTCTTGTCTTTTTCTTTGGTAGCACTAGGAATCAACTCAGGAGTATTCTACCTCTGAACTACACTGCAGTCCTTTTTTATTTTTGTGGTATTAGGGTTCGAACCCAGGGGCATTCTACCTCTGAGATACACTCCCAGCCCAATTTTATTTCTTATTTGGAAACAGGGTCTCGGTGTGTTGCTGAGAGCCTCACTGAGTTGCCAAGGCTGGCTTTGAACTTATGGTGATGCTCCTGTCTCAGTCTTATAAGTACTGGGATTACAAGCGTGTGCCACCATGCCTGGCTGACTCTATTTTTTGTAGCATCGTCCTTTTTAGTTTTGGTCTTTGAAACAGGGTCTTGGCAAGTTGCTGAGAGTCTAGCTGTGTAGCGGACAGTGTCCTTGAACCTATCATGTGATCCTTCTGTTTCAGCCTCCCACGTACAGGGATTATAGGTGTGCGCGAGGCTCAGCCCCCTGTATTTTCTTATACTAAACATCTGAAAAAATGTTGGTCCCCTGAGGGATTCCAAAAACAGTATGGCAGAAATATGAATGAGTCATCTCTTCCCTCAATTTAATTTGGCAGAAGAACAATCTTTCCTCTTCCTTTTTTTTCTTCTTACTTGTGGTACTAGGGATGGAACCCAGGGGCATTCTACTTCCAAGCTACACCCCCAGCCCTATTTTTATTTTTTATTTTGAAACAAGGTCTCATTGAGTTGCAAAGGACCCCACTAAGTAGCTGAGGCTGGCCATGAACTGCAATCTTCCTTTCTCAGCCTCCCAAATGCTGGGATTACAAGTGTGCATCGCCATGCCCGGCTTATCATGTTCTCTTTAAACTTTATATTTTTTCACTACAGGTGTATGCCACTGCACCTGGCCCCTCTGAGGCTTTAAACTGGCATGTATACTGAGTAGGCAGCACTCTTGGCAACTGAGCTCTGATTGCCTGCTTTTTGTATGGGGAGAAAACCCCACGTATCCAGTGTCAGAAATAACGTGCTGGGACCATACAATAGGAGAAACTGGGCTTGAGTTGTTTTTTTTTTCCTTAAGATCGTCAGGGTATATACAATAGGAGCTGGTTGTGGTGGCACACGCCTGTAATCCCATTAGTAAGGAGGCTAAAACTGAAGGATTGCAGGTTCAAGGCCAGCCTCAGCAACCTAGCTAGACTCTTGGCAACCTATCAAGACCCTGGTTTTTGTGTGTGTGTGTGTGTGTGTGTGTGTGTGTGTGTGTGTGTGTGTTACTGGGGATGGAACCCAGGGGCTTTTCTACCTCCGGCCTATACTCCCAGACCTATTTTATATTTTATTTGGAAACAGGGTCTTATTAAGTTGCTGAGAGCTTCAGTAGCTGAGGCTGGCTTTGAACCTGTGCCATCCTCCTGTCTCAGCTTCCCAAGCGCAGGGATTACAAACATGCACCACCATGCCCGGCTTTGTGATTTTTAATTTCTGCTTTTCTGTGTTTTTCAAACTTTTTACAATTAATGTACATAGCTGGGTGTGGTGGTAGGGACACTACCATTGAACTACATCCTCAGTCCTTTTTATTTTTTATTATTAATTTATTGGTGCTGGGGAATGAACCCAGAGGCATTCTACCTCTGAGCTATACCCTCCACCCCTGTTTTATTTTCTACTTGGAAACAAGGTCTCTGTAAATTGCTGAAGCTGGCTTCAAATCCTCCTGTCTCAGCCTCCCAAGTACCAGGATTATAGGTGTGCGACAACTCGCCTGGCATTTTTATTTTTATTTTATTTTAGGGTCCTCGCTAAGTTACCCAGGCTGGCCTTAAACTTATAATCCTTCTACTTCAGCCTCCCAAGTAGCTGAGATTATAGGTGCCACCATCCTGGTTTATAATACTTATTCCTGAGGACAGAGCTAGGTCTGCCTTCCAAATATACAACTGGTCTCTTCCTTTCAGAAAATAACTTGCAAACTGGGTATGATGGCACAGGCCTGTAATCCTAGTACTTGGGAGGCTGAGACAGGTGGACCGCAAGTTTGAGGATAGCCTCAGCCAAGTAGTGAGACTCTCATCAACCTAGTGAGACCCTGTTTCAAAATAAAAATAAAACAGGGCTGGGGATGTAGCTTAAGAGGTAGAATGCCCCTGGGTTCAATCTGTAGTACCACCAAAAAAAAAAAAATAAATAAATAAATAAAAAGGGCATAAAAAAGAAAAGAACCTACTCATACCTTTCGAGGCGCTCTGAAACCAGGTATGTCTGGTTTGCATCCATAATAAAAGTAAGCTGGTTGATGAGGTCATCAGGTTGGATGAGCCCTTCTAGGCGCCCCACCACAGTCATCCTCCGATCCTTCAGCATAATCATGGCCAGGAATGGATAGGTGTTCTCTCGTAAAGCCTGTGAGACTGACAGAACACCCAAGAGATCAAGGGCAGGACTTGCAGATGAAACAGATCAACTCTTAGATTTTCCATAATGGGAGAGAGAAGTGTTTTAATCCCAGTTGGTAAAGAAAGGAGAGATGTCATTTATTCTTACCTATCCCCCCCACCCCACGTCCTAATTTTTTCTCTTTTTTATGTTTGTGTGCCTACAGCTAGGTGCTTAATTAGAAAAGAGGCTTTTCTAGTGGGAAGTGGCTGTTGTAATGCTGGAAAAGGTTGTAGAATTCAAAGACAATGTCTACCTAATGGTAGGAAAAGAATCTGGCTACTGCTTAAGCATAGTTCTCCCTGGGTAAAGGGTCAAGGCGACAAGGTTGCAAAGATACAAGACTGCAAGAATCAGCCTGATGCTACTGGTGATGAACTCTCTCTTCTTCCTTTCTCCTAATCCCTTCATTATCTCTTTTTCCTATTTTCTACTCCTAAAAGGCTGGTTTTTATGTTCCAAAGGAGCTAAACTATTCTTCAAATAAACAAAATTTACCATACTGAAGTTTTACCTATACTTTCCTTATGATATTAAAGAAGAGATTGTAGAAATTTACATAAAAAGTATCCTTGGGCCAGGCATGATGGCATGGGCCTATAATCCCAGTACTTGGAAGGCTGGGACAAGATTTTGCAGTTTGAGGTTAGCTTCAGCAATGTAGCAAGGATCAGAAACTTTGTTTCAGAACAAAAATTAGAAAGGGATTCAGGTAAAGCCTGGCAATAGAGTGTCCCTGGGTTCAATCCCCAGTACCACAGCAAACAAAACCAACAAAAGTATTCTTGGTCTCTTCTATCCAACACTGCAAAGCCATATTTGCATTACTGGGGCTGGAACCCAGGCGCATTCTACCTCTGAGCTACACCCCTGGCCCCTATTTTTTTTTTTTTTTTTTTTTTAGTCTTAAAAAGTTTTTTTTTTTTTTGAAACAGGGTCTTACTGAGTTGCAAAGGGCCTCACTAAGTAGCTGAGTCTGTCCACAGACTGTGATCCTCTGGTCTTCGCCTCCCAAATGCTGGGATTACAAGCATGTGCTATCATGCCTGGCTGCAAAGCCATATTTGAATGGCAAAATGTATGCAGGAAGCTGGGTGTGGTGGTGCATGCCTGCACCCAGTAATTGGAAGGCTGAGACAGAAGGATTACAGGTTCATAGGGAGCCTCAGCAACTTAGTGAAACTCTGTTTCAAGCAAAAACATAAATAAATAAATAAATAAATAAATAAATAAGAAACATGGCTAGGGGTGTGGCTTAGAGTAGAGATAGAATGCCTCTGGGTTTAATCCCTCGTGCAAGCACTTGTGTACGTACACACACACACACACACACACACCAGCAAAATAAAAGAAGAAAACACAATTAGGGGTAAAGATTCCAGTGTACAAAGAAAACACCTGCTGCATCTTTGGTTCTCAAGACCTAGCATAATGCCTGGCATGCTAGCATATACTCAGCTGGCTGGATAGAAGAGCTGCAAAAGGACTTTCTTTATTGGATGTCTTCAAATTTAACTTTTTGTGTATGTGTGGTGCTGGGGATTTAACACAGGGGCCATTGTATCTGTATTCTTTTTTTTTGAGGGGGTGTACTGAGTATTGATTGAATTCAGGGGTAATTTACCTCTGAGCTACATTCCCAGCCCTATTTTATTTTCATTTTTAAACATGGTCTCACTAGGCTGATGAGTGTCTATTTGCTGAGGCTGTCCTACAACCTTCAATCTTCCTGTTTCAGCCTCCCAAATACTAGAATTACAAGCATGTACCACCATGCCCTGCTCCCAGGTTTATATTATTTTTAATTTGGTAACAGAGTATCACTAAGTTTCTGAGGCTGGCATTAAACCTTCCATCCTCCTGTCTCAGCCTCCCAGAGATTATTGGTGTGCACTTACTATACTTGGCTTATCTACTAGTAACTTCTTTTTTTACAGTACTGGGGATGGAACCCAGGGCCATTCTACCTCCGAGCTACACACCCCCAGCCCTATTTTTTAGTCTTTTTATTTTTATTTTATTTATTTACTTTTTTGTGGTACTGGGGATGGAACCCGGGGATATTTTACCTCCAAGTGATACCCCAGCCCTATTTTTTATTTTGAAACAGGGTCTCACTTGAGTTGCAAAGGGCCTCATTAAGTGCTGAGGCTGTCCATGAACCAAAATCCTCCTGTCTCAGTCTCCCAAATGCTGGGATTACAAGCATGCGCCACCACACCCGGCCTCCTAGTAACTTCTAAAAATACTTATCTCCAGCCAGGTGTGGTGGCACACGCTTGTAATCCCCATGCTTGGGAGGCTGAGACAAGAGATCACACAGGTTCGAAGCCAGCCTCAGCTGCTTAGTGAGGCTCTCAGCAACTTAGTGAGACCCTGTTTCCAAATAAAATATAAAAAAGGTCTGGGAATATAGCCCAGAGGTAGAAAGCCTTTGGGGTTCCACTCCGAGTACCACAAAAACAAAACAAAAACAAAACAAAACAAAACAAAAAAAACTTATCTCCAAATAAGAGTTACTACCAGCAAAGAACTGAATTTTTTGAACCCATATCAGTACTCAGGGCACTTAACTAGCTAAATCACTGTGCAAGAAGCTCTGTTAAAATTGCTGATGATGAAAATAAATTCTTCCATTAAAAAAAAAAAACACCCTAAAGATATGCTACTATTTCACTTTAATTTCTTTATTATTATCATTATTATTGTTGTTGTTGTTGTTGTTATTATTATTATTATAATTTGGTGGTACTGGGGTTCCTGGAAGCCCTTCTAACTCTGGGCTACACTCCCAGACCTATTTTTACATTTTTTTTTGGAAACAGGGTCTCGTAAGCCAGCGCGTGTGGCTGGCTTCGAACCTGTGTGATCCTCCTGTCTCTGCCTCCCAAACGCGGGGATTACAAGAGTGCGCCACTACGCCTGGCTCACTTTAATTTCCTTAAAGTGAAAGGTCTGGCAATGGTCAACTGTAAATAATGGGAATTTATCAGAGCTAATCTTGCTTCAAACCCTGCTAACTGTATGATCTTAAATTCTTTGAGTCTGTTTCCTAAGCCCAGAGTAGAGGTAATATAATTCAGTACTGCTCAAAACTGCTGAGAAGATTAAATGATATAAAAAGTGCACTTATCACTGTAAAAGAATGTAGTTACACAATATCCCATGTAAGAAACAGTGCAGAGTGTCTATCCAGACCTTTCAAAAGACACTCCAAAGTTCTCAAGGAGGTAAAAGAAACATAACTTACCCCTGTAGCCTTCAGGCTTGTTTGTAGAGCATGCCCAGAAGAGCATCCTAGTGTTTATTAGTGAAATAACTTCAGGTGCACAGAGTGTATTGCTACAGAAAGGGATGAAAAGGACATAAGAACAACTGACACAGTCAGAAGAAAGGGTCAGAAAATAAAAAGAAAATTATTGATCCACTTACCGACAAAACTCATCAGAGTCCTGGTGGTCATCTCCATGGAGATAAACCAAAAGGAAGCGAAGCTCCCGCTTGGCATCATTAAGTGCCTGTGAGAAATAGACCACTAATTATTATATAGACAGTTCTCTAAGCTGTTATTTAGGCTAAGGGACCTAAATATGTGTATTTAGGGGGAATAAAAGAGAAATTAAAAAAAAAAAATGGTGAGCAAGAAACCAGAAAATTCCTGGGCTCCTACCTTCATACCCCTAGCATTTTCTCCCTATAAAGAGTCTATGCTAACAAGTTTTAATGCAAAGGTTTTAGTGTTGTTAGGACTTAAACTTTATCAAGCATATGAGAATAGACAGGCTGACACATATAGGCCTCCTATAAATCACAGAAAAGTCAGATGTTCCCAGTCTAAACAAAGATAAAAACAGGACACTGACCATCTGAAAAAAGAAGCAAAATTTTTGCTACTTTATAGACATAATATTCTTGTAAATAAAAAATATCTACAACGATGAGCCTGATCCCAGTCCACGTAACAAGCAGAATAAAGAACCACAGGACTCACAGGCTTTCTAAGGAGCACAGGGCTTAAGAGCTCTTCAAAGATAAGGCTACTAGCCAAAACTCTTGCATATACTTTGGTATACTCCTGAGTACATTGTACCTGAACATTTCCTGAATGGCCAACGGTGGTCTCACCCTCAGGATCAGAGCAAAGAGTGTAAATGAAAGGTGTTCACCTTATTCATTCCCGTGTCTCCACATTCAGCACAAGGCCTTAATGCCATGTACTAGGTGCTTTTTGTTTGGTGAGTGGGTGGAAGCAGCCAGAAAGGAGAATGACTGTGAGAAAAAGCAGATGTGGGAAATCAAAGCAGAAGCATTTTTCTCCTCTCTCCAGATAGTCAGGAATCCTGGAGGCTGCAGAGCAGTACCACCCTTTTGGCAATGCTCAGTTATAATTCTCTTTTTCTCTGGAAAACTAGAAACATGTCTAATGCTCAGAGAACTCAAGTTTTCCTCCCCTGGGGTGACAGTCAGAGATCTGTGTGGCTACGGTTGAATGAGATGAGCCACCTTGAGTCTATGATCTGTACACCTTTATTCAATTCTGTAAGAAATCAAAAAAGATTTAGGCTCTGCCTTCAAGGAACATACAGTCTGGTAAAGGAGGCAAGACACGAACACAAATAATTATAAGGAGGAATGTGAAACTGCTATAAATTAAAAAACAGCTATAGAAGAAAAAAGGATTAATATTTTGGACTACAAGATAGGGCAGGATATGACACAACAATCAGAATGGATAGAAAAGGGGAGTGACATGAGCTGGTGCAGGATGGACAAGATTCCAATGAACTAAATGTGAGGAAGGCATTCCAGGTGGAGGGAACAGCAAAAGCAAAGGCACAGAGGTAGGAAGGAAAGTAGAGAGAGTGTTCGGGGAAAGGTTTGGCTGGAACCTAGGAAAACGAGTTATGTGAAAGATCTCAAAAGAAGGTTGAGATTAGATCAAGGAGGGCCCAGCTAAAGGTTTTGTCCCCCCCCCCTTTCTTCTGTAAGCAGTGAGGAGCTATTTAAAGTTTCTGAGTAAAAGAATGGCATGATCAGTGCGGGAATATGCTTTCCTTGGAGGAGAGAATCATGTAAGTTGGCATCTATATGGTTTGTGGCACTGACCTGGCTGTACGTTCCCTGGTAGAAGACAGGGTGTGCCCTCCCATATTTCTCTTCAAAAGAGTGCATAAATGAAACAATGTCCCCAACGGGGTCAGTGACCCGGCTGCGAGGGTCAGGCCGTATAAAACGAAGAGCAAACCTGGGGAGGAAGGAATAAATATCACATGAATCTAGGTTACTGTAGTGTACAAGGAGTGGGCCAGTTTGTACAGATTCCTACAGCAGGGCCAGAGGCATGGCAGCAAAGGGAGGTTTGTGTGGAACATCAAACCTGGGAGTAATGTCTAGCTCAAAAGCCAGAAGCTGCAAGTATTGTCCCACTGCCTATTCAAGAAGAATGAATACTACTAGGATTATAAATTTTAACACCAGCCTAAACAAATCCTGTGCGCTTTTTGCAGAAAAATCAAGGGCTACAAGGGGTTAGGAAAGGAAGACACAGTATTAAAAAAGATCAGGGACCAGACCATGCTTTCAGACACTGTCTCATAGAGTAGCCACTGGCCACTTGTGGATATTCCATATTTAAATGCAGTAAATAAAACACAATGAAAAAACCAGTGCCTCAGTCACACCTGCTACATTTCAAGTACTCAAGAGCCACATGTGGTCAGTAGCTTCTATACCCAACAGTGCAGAGATCGAAAATTTCCATCACCACACAAAGTTCTACGGAATAGTGCCAATTCTGAACACAAATCTTTCTGGTTGTCCTAACTGCCGCTCTCCTTTTTAAACAGAGTTTTCAAACCTGAACTATAGTATAGTCAAAATTTACTTGCTCTTCAAAGGGGCAAGTAAATTTTGCTTGATGATTTATGGTCAATGGCATCCATGAAGGAAGTTATAAAATGGATCCAAAACTTAACTTGCATATTTGGAATATGGGTAAAACTGTAAAGTTAAAGACCCATTACCTGATAGTACGACACATCTATGCCTAAAGAGCTCATCCTGTCTTTTTGTACAGCACCATTTCTTTTTGCTCTGGGTTTCCATAGAAGGCAGTGAGGCAGAGGCCAATGTGCTACAAGACATTGAACAAGTTGCCTGGGTGGTATAGGTGCATCAAAGTTAGTAACACATGCCATGCACATCTTTCCAAGGAAAGCAAATGATAGTAGTCACTTACTTGAAAAACTTTCAGCACAGAAAAGGTGACTAAACTATAATATTTTCCTTACCAAATCTTGAACCAATTTCTGACCCTTCAACAAATTCCCCATGTGTATAGAATTACACTTGGAATTTCTTCTGAGCAATTAAACCAAATTCATTGATATAATCATCCCAGAGCAAATTAAGAACACAAAGTGTAAGAAGTTGTGTATGTAGAAGAATGATTAAGAAATCCTTCAGAATATTAATATTTTGACTACTCTCTCTAAAATTAATTTAGTAGTGTGTGTGTGTGTGTGTGTGTGTGTGTGAATGTGCATGTGTGTGCAGGTGTGTTCATGTGTGTTTTTTGTTCAGGATTGAATCCAGAGGCATTCTGCCTCCGAGTTACACCCCTAGCCGTGTGTGTGTGTGTTTATTTTTTTGTGTGTGTGTGGTACTGGAGGTAGAACCCAGAGGCTTTCTACCTCTGGGCTATACTCCCAGACCATATATATGTATGTATGTATGTATGTATGTATGTATGTATGTATGTATGTATATATATTTGGAAACAGGGTCTCACTAAGTTGCTGAGAGCCTCTAAGTAGCTGAGGCTAGCTTTGAACCTGCGCGATCCTCCTGTCTCAGCCTCCCAAGCGCGGGGATTACAAGCGTGTGCCACCACGCCCAGCTTTGTATTTTATTCAGAAGCAGGATCTAATTGCTGAGGCTGGCTTCAAACCTGTAATCCTCTTGTCTCAGCATCCCAAGTACTAGAATTACAGGCGCATGATACTACAACCAGCCTACGATTTTTCTTTTTTTGTTTTACTGGGAATGGAACCCAGGGGCATTGTAACTCCAAGCTACACCCCCAGCCCTATGTTTTAATCCTATTTTATTTCTTTTGTGGTACCGGGGATGGAACCCAGGGGCATTTTACCTCTAAGCGACAGCCCCAGCCCCAGCCCTATTATATATTCTTTATTTTGAAACAGGGTCTCACTGAGTTGCAAAGGGCCTCACTAAGTAGCTGAAGCTGGCTTTGAACCTGTGCAATCCTCCTGTCTCAGCCTCCCAAATGCTGGGATTACAAGTGTGCGCCACCATGCCCGGCTTCCTATTTTATTTTTGAAACAGGGTCTCACTGAGTTGCAAAGGGCATCACTTTTAAGTGTTCAAATTTTTAGAAATAAATAAAGGTTTGAACTTTTTGTTTCTTGTTATCCCCTACAGTTGACACAATTTAGGACAGATATGTTAATTTAGTCTTCATTACGATTGTAAATGTTTTTATGCTTCTATTCCTATAGAAATAGAGAAAATACTAAGCAATAGTTGGTGGCCATTAAGAACTCTGCTAAAGCAAGGAAGCCATTAATTAAGAAGGTAATCTCAAAAAAAAAAAAAAAAAAAAAAAACAAAAAACTAAGAGGCCAAGATAAAAGGTATTATCCCTGAACTTCTGCAACTACTACATGCTAACTTCCAGCCTCCTTAGAGTAGAACAAAGCCTGCCCTGTATTTGGAAGGAGGCAAAGGTTGTGATGTATGCAAAGCACAGATCACATTTCTAGCTCCATCTGCTGGTTTGAATGGCCATAAACATTTTAGTTCCCCATAAAGCCTAGGTGTGGCTCTAGACAAATACCTGCTCCATTCAACATTTGCTATGTTTTGACCCTCTACAGCATCCAATGACGAGCTTTTTGATGGTTATATGAAGGAAGCTAGAAGGTGAAAGTATGAAGCAAATGGATGTATACACAAAAGGGACCCAGTGTCAGCAACGGCTGTCTGTGAAGAGAGAAATGTACAGAACATAGTGTCTAGAGAGATGCCACTACTGTGAAAGGAATCTAGGGCAAAGTGGGTAATCTCAGAGCAAGAAAATCTGCTGGGATTTTAAGTAGTCAAGATAGAGAAGTGTTTTAGGGTAAAAGTTCCAAGGAATGTGAAGTTAGGAGATAATGGTGGTTAGAAAGAAAGGGTGTGGAGATTAACTAGGGAATGTAGAGGTGACAAACATGGTGGGGGAGAAGAGGGAGGAGACCAATTAATGTAGGCAGATTGATTCTTGCAAATAGATATTATTGAACTAATTGCAAATAGATATTATTGAACTAATTAAAAACAACTTCATTTACACTGCCCCCCATGCTTGAACAATTTAAAATATTTTTGTGCACTATAGTAAAAGATGGCTCATAATCAACATCCATAAGAGCATAAAATGTATTCTTATCCAAGTTTCAGCTCCAAAGTCTACTCTGTTGCTGTTAATAAACACAGAGGTACATACCTAAATATATCAAGTATCGTGTAATAGGTAAACCGGAATGGAAGCATTATCAAGTAATAACCCCATCCAAGCAGCCCCTGAAAGTCCAAAAGACAAAGTTAGATACCATTCTTCCAATCTCATATACTTTACAAAATAGCTAGTTCAGATTTTCACACTTTCTGTTCTTTCATGTGATTTCTTCCTCTATAATACACTTTGCTCTTCCTGGTTGTGTGTGTGTGTGTGTGTGTGTGTGTGTGTGTGTGTGTGTGTGTGTGTTATTGTGGAGTGTGTGTGTGTGTGTGTGTTATTGTGGATTAAACCCGGGCCTTGTGCATGACAGGCAAGTGATCCACTACTGAGCTATAATCACCCCCTCCATCATCGTCATTATTATTGTTTGGTGCCAGGTTGAACTCGGGCATTCGACCTCTGAGCTAGACCCTCATATGCCACCAGCCAGTTTCATTTTTTACTTTGAAACAGTGTAATCCTCCTGTTTCAGCCTCCCAAGTACTGGGATTACATATGTGTACCCCCATACCTGTGCCAAACCCTATATAAATTTTATTTTGAGATGGGATCTGCTAGGTTGCCCAGAACTGCCCCAAACTTGTGATTCTCCTGCCTTAGCCTCCCAAGTAGTTGGGTTTACAGGGGTGTGCCAATCACCTGGTTACCTCAATCTTTTAAATGCTAATTTAAGCCAGGTATGGTGGTACATGGCTATAATCCCAGCACTGGAGAGGCCAAGAGAGGAGGATTGGGAGCTAGAAGCCAGTCTCAGCAACTTGGTGAGGCTGTCAGCAATTTAGTGAGACCCTGATTAAAAAAAAAAAAAAAAAGCCGTGGTAATGCACGCTTGTAATCTCAGCATTTGGGAGGCTGAGACAGGAGGATAGCAGTTCATGGACAGCCTCAGCTACTTGGTGAGGCCCTTTGCAACTCAGACCCTGTTTAAAAAATAAAGACTAAACAATAGGGCTGGGGTGTAGCTCAGAGGTAGAGTGCCCCTGGGTACCATCCATAGTACAAGGAAAAAAAAAGTGATTAAAATACAGAACAAACAGCTGGGCATGGTGGCACATACATGTAATCCCAGCATTCAGGAGGCTGAGACAGGAGGATCATGGTTCGCAGCCAGCCTCAGCTACTTAGTGAGGCCCTTTGCAACTCAGTGAGACCCTGTTTCAAATAAAGAATAAAAAATAGGGCTGGGGGTGTAGATCAGAAGTAGAATGCCCCTGGGTTCCGTCCCCGGCATCACAAAACAAACAAACAAACAAACAGCACATATTTCTGGGCATGGTGGTACATTCCTGCAATCCTAGTACTTGGGAGGCTGAGAAAGGAGGATTGGAGGTTTGAGGCCAGTCTCAACAATTTAGCAAGACTCTCAACAACATATCAAGACTTTTTTTCAAAATTAAAAAAAAAAAAGCTGGGCATGGTGGCACACACTTGTAATTTCAGTACTTGGGAGGCAGAGACAGGATGATTGCAAGTTCATAGCCAGCCTCAGTTATTTAGTGAGGCCCTCTGAAACTTACCCTGTTTCAAAATAAAGAATAGGGCTACGGGTATAACTTGGAGGTAGAATTTCCCTAGGTTCAATCCTCAGTACTGCAAAAAACAAAGGGAGGGTGTGCTGGGAATATAGCTCAGAGGTAGAATGTGCCTGGTTCAATCCCCAATATCACCCACTCATAACTAAAACATACCCACACACACCACAGAAACAGCAGAAAAGATAACCTTTTTTTTTTTTTTGGTGGTACTGGGGGTGGAACCCAGAGGCTTTCTACCTCCGGGCTATACTCCCAGACTTTTTTTTTTTTTTTTTTTTTTTTTTTGCGGGCTTGGGGATGGAACCAGAGGCATTTGACCTCTGAGCTACTCCCACTGCCCCAATTTTTTTTTTTATTCTTTATTTTGAAACAGGGTCTCACTGAGTTGCAGAGGGCCTCACTAAGTAGCTGAGGCTGTCTGCGAACCGCGATCCTCCAGTCTCAGCCTCCTGAATGCTGGGATTACAAGCGTGCGCCACCACGCCCGGCTTAAAAGATAACCATTATTACTACCTTGGACATTTGTATATAAAGAAGGATATTACCATAACAAAAAATCCTTATATAGCTGCTTATTCTAGTAATAATACTAATTAATAATATTATTGCTATTATTATTAACTACCAAACATACAAGGCTCTATAGTTTACAGAGCACTGCTCAGATGTCACATTTTGTTAGTCTGAGATACTTTCTGGTCCATAACCAGGGAGGATCTAGAGCCCCATGGCTGACTTGAAGGCCCCAAAGGAGTTAAACCTAAAGCAATATAAGAAACAAGGGATATATACAGAACTACTCCCTGAGTAGTAATTCTCTAGGAATCTGTACCCTCTTAAAACAGAATGGCCTAAACTGATAGCAGCCCCTATCCCCCCTTTATCTGGAGTCTCATTTTCTGCTGTTTTAGTTACCCAGTCAACTGAGGTCTGAAAATGTTAAATTGAAAATTCCAAAAATAAGCAATTTTTAAGTTTTAAACTATGCATTGTCCTGATGAATCTCACACAGTCCTGCTCCACTCCACGATCCGGTCTTACAAAGGATATGTGCCCTGTAGTCACTCAGCAGCTGTCTCAGTCATCAGATTAACTGTCAAGGTACTGTAGTGCTTGTGTTCAAGTAGTCCTTACTTTACTGAACAATGGCCCCCAAAATAAGAGTAGTGATGCTGGCAATTTAGATACCAAAGAAAAATCATAAAGTGCTTCTTTTAAGTGAAAAAGTAAGTTTGCATATTAAAACATTATAGGCTGAGGTTGCTAAGATCTTTTACTCAAGAAATCGTAAGGAAGAAAAAAATTGTGCTAGCTTTGCTGTTTCAACTGTAACTGCAAATTACAGCCACGGTACGTGATAAATACTTTAATTAAGATGAAAAAAGCATTAAAGGATTGGTATTATTGGCAATTTCAGGCATCTACAAGAGGTCCTGAAATGTATCCCTACCCCAAGGATAAGGTTGGACTATTGTACTTAAACTGTGTATGTATGTATATATTTATTGTCTGTCTGTCTGCCTGTCTATCAATCAATCAATGGGGTCTGCCCATGCTGCCCAGACTGGTCTCGAACTCATAATCTGCCACCTCTCAGCTATCTATCTATCTATCTATCTATCTATCTATCTATCTATCTATCTATCTATCTATCGTTTATTTGTGGTACTTGGGATTGAGCCCAGGGACATTCTGCTTCTAAGCTATACTACCAGTTCTCTTTATTTTGAAACAGGGCCTAAGTTACTAAGCACTGGCTATCTACCTATCTACCTACCTACCTACCTACCTATTTATTTATTGTTTGTTGTGGTAGCAGGGATTGAGTCCAGGGGTTCTCTGCTTCTAAGCCACACCCCCAGCTCTCTTTATTTAGAAACAAGGTCTCACTAAGTTACTGAACACTGGTCTTGAATCTTGTGATCCTCCTCCTATCTCAGCCTACCAAATACTGAGATTACAGGCATGCACTATGCTCTGCTAAATTCCATTTTAAAAATATTAAGTACTCAAAAAAAAAAAATGATGTTAGAATAAATTCTAGCTGCTCCAAAGCTATAGGAAGTGCTGCTTTCTTAGGATTCTAAATACAAGAATAAAAGGTAAATATAACCTCAAGGAGAAGAACAAAACATTCCTAAGTTCTTTAGAGTTAAGTATTAATATATACATCTGAGTTCTCTAACTAAACTGAGAAATTAAATTTGAAATGAGAAAACTAGCTCTTTGGTCATCTCTGGGTCTCTAATGCCAAAATACCAGATTTTGGAGCATTCTGAAATGAACGTCCAATTTAATGCCTATCCTCTTTGCTATTGGTCCTTCAAGACTAATTTCTAGAGGATCTCAAGAGTCTAAGTACTTCCACAAAAGTAGCTAAAATTAAGTAAACTCAAGCAACAAAGAACTCAGTGAAGAGATTCTAATTTAAAAGATGGTGAGCCAAGCGTGGTAGCACACTGTTATAATCCCAGTACTTGGGAGGCTCAGAAAGGAGGAACACAGGTTTGCAGCCAGTCTCAGCAACTTAGTGAGACCTTGCTTCAAAATAAAAAATTAAAATAGGGTTGGTGGTATAGCTCCATATAGCTCCAAAATGGTTCAATCCCTAGTGAACACACACGTTAAATAAATAAATAAATAAATAAATGTGATCTAGTAAACCTAAAACATTTTTAGCCAATATAGAACCTATCTAGGTATTCAAAACAAGGTGCAGAAAAATAATCTAAGTAATTGGCAAAGAACAAAATAAAAAAATAAATAAGAAATCAAGAGTAAAATAAGATATAGATACTAAATCTACCAAGGGCCTAGGTCTGGCTAGCAGATTAACATTCTGAATTTCTTCTGCTCTTATCATACAGAGATCAATATATAATCAAATGAATAAATATACAGAATAAAAAGGAAAGAAAATCCAGCTGCAAAATAACTTGCCCTTGGCTGTGGTCTTGAGACAACATAGCTATAGATCCGGTGGTCAGCTGTGTTAACTTGTAGGGGTCGGGATGGAGGTGGGTTGAAAACACTGGGTACACCCTCTTGTTCATTTAGTCTGTCCTGTACAGCAGCCTGAAAAAGAAACAGAACAGCAAGAGTTTTAGTACTGTTCAAATCAACCCAGAATAGAGGAGGCAACTCCTACGTGGTGATCATTACACAAAATGACCAGAGGATAAAGTTTATCTTCAAGAATCTTTTAACCGGAACTGAGAGACGATGAGAATTCATTCACACACAGTAGAAGAGACCAGAGATTTGTCTGAAAGCCACATTTATACAGCACTCATCCCACTCTTATTCAGACGGCATCTATACTCAGGGTGGCTGAGATACAAGGTGCTTCAATGTACAATCCCTAGAAAAGTCATCCACAGAGAACACAGTGTGGAGAGTGACTCTGGAGCTGTAGAATGGGGCAGCCCTGATGGGTAGCACTTATCAGAGGACTTTGGCAGAGAGAAACTCAAGTCTGCATCCTAGTTCTATCACTCAGAGAAGCTACTTTACACGCCTCTGGTTCCTCCTATGCAACATGAACAATAATGTTCAGAGTTAATCTGAAAATTTATTTATTTATTTAATAATGTCTTTTTTATTTTTTTAATTTTTTTTGGTGATACTGGCTTCATTCTACACTGCCGAAGGGGGAAAAAAAAAGAAGTAATGAAGTACCGATATATGCTACAGCATGACAATCCTTGAAAACATTAAACTAAAGTGAAAGATATCAGTCGTAAATCCTATATGCTCTACGATTCTATTCATAGAAATGTCTAGAAAAGAAATCTACAACACAAAAAGACTGGTGGTTGGTTAGGGATAGAGGAATAAGGAAGTAGAAGGGTAATAGCTAAAGGGTATGAGGTTTCTTTTGGGGGTAATGTTCTAAACAAACATTCTGGATAAGCCGGGCGTGGTGGCGCACGCGTGTAATCCCAGCATTTGGAAGGCTGAGACCTGGAGGATCGCAGTTTGCAGACAGCCTCAGGTACTTAAGTGAGGCCCTCTGCAACTCAGTGAGACCCGGTTTCGAAATGAATAAAAAATAGGGCAGGGGGTGTAGCTCAGAGGTCGAATGCCCCTGGGTTCCACCCCCAGATCCGCAAATAAATAAATAAATAAATAAATAAATAAATACTGGGTAAATGTTTTAAAATTGATTGTGGGAATGACTGCGTAAGTCTGTGAATATATTGGCAACCACTAAATTTCATATTTAAAATAATGTGTAATTTGGCATGTGAATTATTTATCAATGAAGTTATTATTATTTTTTGCAGTACTGGGGATTGAACTCAGGGGGGCATTCTTCCTCCAAGCTACATCCCCAGCACAATTTTTTTTTCTCCTTTTGGTGGTACTGGGGTTCATGGAAGCCCTTAAACCTCCAGGCTACACTCCCAGAACTATTTTTTTATATTTTTATTTGGAAACAGGGTCTCTTAAGCCAGAGAGGCTGGCTTCAAACCTGCACGGTCCTCCTGTCTCTGCCTCCCAAGCACAGGGATTATAAGCTTGCGCCACCATTCCTGGCTACAATTTTTTATTCTTTAGTTTGAAACAGAGTCTCAGTAAGTTGTGGAGGGCCTTACAAAGTTGCTGAGGCTGGCCACAAACCTGGGATCCTGTCACAGCCTCCCAAGTACTGGGATTACAAGTATTTACTGCCAACAATGGCATAAACTTATTGTATGTATGTATGTATGTACATACGTACGTACATACGTACGTACTTATTTACTTATACAGTACTGAGGATTGAACCCAGGGGCATTCTATCTCTGAGCTATACCCCCAAGCCCTATTTTTTTTCTTTAGTTTGAAACAGGGTCTAAGTAGCAGAGGGCCTCACTCAGTAGCTGAGGCTGGTGTGAGGCTGATCTTCCTGTCTCTGCCTCCTAACTACTGGGATTACAACTGTACACCACCACACCCTGCATATAAAGTTATTTAAAAAGCCACATGTGAAAGTATTTGCTGTCAATTATAAAATCAGAGCTTCAAACAAAAATCAGAATTTTGGAAAACTTGTATTTGACACAGTACACTCAAGAGTTCCTAATAGTTAAAGGCTTTCCTGATGAGTTTGGTGGCGTGCCATCATGCCTCACTCAAATTAGTAAGACTATATTGGGAAAACAGTGGTAAGGAAGTGACATGAGTGGGATATTTTTCAAATTTTATCTTGGGCTGTGTTTGAACTTTATAAAAAACTAAAATTATTTTTAAGTATTATTTTTTTTTTTTTTGCGGGTCTGGGGATGGAACCCAGGGGCATTCGACCTCCGAGCTACACCCCCTGCCCTATTTTTTATTCTTTATTTTGAAACTGGTCTCACTGAGTTGCAGAGGGCCTCACTAAGTGGCTGTCCGTGAATCGCGATCTTCTGGTCTCAGCCTCCCAATTGCTAGGATTACAAGCGTGTGCCACCATGCCTGGCTACAAAAACAGATTTAAAGTGAAAAAAACTAACAAAGTGTGGTAGTGAATGCCTGTAATCCCAGTACTTGTGAGGCTAAGAGAGGAGGATCAAAGGTTCAAAGACAGTCTCAGCAATTTAGCAAAATTCAGCAACCTAGTGAGACTTGTTTCAAAACTAAAAATTAAAAAGAAGCCTGGCGTGGAGGCACACACTTGTAATCCCCGTGCTTGGGAGGCTGAGACAGGAGGATTGGACAAGTTCAAACCCAGCCTCAGCTACTTAGTGAGGCTCTCAGCAACTTAGTGAGACCCTGTTTCCAAATAAAATATAAAATAAGTCTGAGAGTATAGCCCAGAGCTAGAAAAGCTCCTGGGTTCCCCCCCCACACACAAAAAAAGATAGAGGTGTAGCTCAAAGATAGAATGTGCCTGAGTTCAATCCCCAGTAACCTTCTACAATGAAAGAATATATATAAATATAGCACAATCTCATATGTATGAGAAAAATAATTATATATGTCTATAGTCATATCAATAATACAGAGTCTGAAGCCAGGCGTAGCGGCACATGCTTGTAATCCCAGCATTCAGGAGGCTGAGACCGGAGAGGATAGCAGTTCGTGGACAGCCTCAGCTACTTAGTGAGACCCTCTTTCAAAATAAAGAATAAAAATAGGGGTGGGAGTGTAGCTCGGAGGTTGAATGCCCCGGGTTCCATCCCCAGACCTTTCCCAAACACAAATAATAATAATATAGTCTGAAATGTGGAGATACAGTAAGATATAACATGAGGTACCCATAAAGTGGTTTAAAAATGATCATTACTTTCTTTTTTGTTTTGTTTGGTTATGCTCTGGATGGAACTCAGGGGTGTTCAACTCTGAACTATAGCCCCAGCCCTTTTTACCTTTTTTATTTTATTTTATTTTTTTTTGTGTGTGTGGTACTGGAGATTGAACCCAGGGGCATTCTACCTCTGAGCTACACCCCTAGCCCTATTTTTTACTCTTTATTTTGAAACAGGGTTTCAGTAAGTTGTGGAAGGCCTCGCTAAGTAGCAGAGGATTGCCGAGAATCTGCGATCCTCCTATCTCAGCCTCCCAAGTACTGAGATAATAATTGTGCACCACCACACCTGGATTACAAGTGTGCACCACCACCACACCTGGCTCCTTTTTACTTTTTAATAGGGGCTTGCTAAGTTGTGGAAGCTGGCCTCAAACCTGTAGTCCTTCTGTCTCAGCCTCCCAGGAATACTGGGATTATAGGCATGTGCCACTACGCCCGCCGCAGCTATCTACTCCCGATATAGACTATTAATATATCAAGAATGGAAAAATAGCCTGGTGTGGTGGCACATGCTTGCAATTCCAGCATTTGGGAGGCTGAGACAGGAGGATCTGGGTTCGTGGCCAGCCTTGGCTACTAGTGAAACCCTGTTTCAAAAATAAAGAATAAAAAATAGGGCTGGGAGTGTATCCCTGGGTTTCATTCCCATTACTAAAAAAAAAAAAAAAAAAAAAAAAAGACTCTAAGCAATCTAGTAAAATTCTGTTACAAAATGAATAATGAAAAAGGCTGTGGCACAGCTCTAAGGTAGAACGCTTCTTGGTGCACACCTGCGCGTGCACACACACACACACACACACACACACAGCCCAACAAAACAAACTCTGTTCTCATGAAACTTATATTTTATTCATCTATATCAATGCAAGAACCAACATCAAGCTGTGCATGGTAGCACATGTCTGTATGCCTATACTTGGGAGGCTGAAACAGGAGGATTGCAGGTTCAAGGCCAACCTCAGCAATTTAGTGAGGCTTTCTGCAACTTAATGAGACCTTATTTCAAAATAAAAAGTAAGCCGGGCGTGGTGGCGCACACTTGTAATCCCCGCACTTGGGAGGCTGAGACAGGAAGATCGTAGGGGTTCGAAGCCAGCCTCAGCTACTTAGTGAGGCTTTCAGCAACTTTGTGAGACCCTGTTTCCAAATAAAATATAAAAAAAGGTCTGGGAGTATAGCCTGGAGGTAGAAAGCCTCTGGATTCCACCCCCAGTACCACAAAATAAATAAATAAATAAATAAATAAATAAATAAATAAATAAATAAAATCCGGGCATGGTGGCACACGCTTGTAATCCCAGCATTCATGAGGCTGAGACTGGAGGATCATGGTTCACGGCCAGCCTCAGCTACTTAGTGAGGTCCTCTGCAACTTAGTGAGACCCTGTTTCAAAATAAAGAATAAAAAATAGGGCAGTGGATGTAGCTCAGAGGTCAAATGGCTCTGGGTTCCATCCCCAGAGCACGCGCGTGCACACACACACACACACACACACACACACAATAGGGCTGGGGTATAGCTCATAGATAGGATACCCCTAGGTTCAATCCTCAGTAACATACACACGCACGCACGCACGTGCGAGTGCGCATGCGCCCCAACATCAAAATTATTAATATAATGTCAGAGGCATTATGGTAAGGACAAAATATTTGCTATTACTATCACTTATTTAGATATTGTTCTAAAGTTCTAGTTAACTTCACAGTCAAGTAAAATATAGATGAATATACTGAAGAAAAAAATCACTTAGCTGAAGATGACATGATTACCTAGAAAAATCCATAATAATAATCTATAAAATATAGACTAAGAAGGTTCCCATTAAGGTGTCTGGAATAGAAAATTAAAAATTTTCCCAAATAGACATGAAAAGAGAAACACAATAAGGATTTGGAGCTGGGCATAATAGCACATGCCTATAATCCCAGCTCTTAAGGAGGCTGAGATAGAAGAATTGCAGGTTTGAGGGCAGCCTCTGCAATTTAGTGAGAACCTAAGCAATGTAGTAAGACCCTTGGCAACTTAGCAAAGCCCTATTTCAAAGTAAAAGTGAGTCGGGCAAAGTGGTGCATGACTGGAATCCTAGTACTTGGGAGGCCGAGACAGGAAGATTGCAGGTTTGAGGATAGCCTCAGCAAATAGTGAGACGCTCATCAATCTAATAAGACCTTGTTTCAAAATAAAAATTAAAAAACAGGGCTGGGGGTGTAGCTTTGAGGTTTAATGTTCCCGAGTTCAACCTCTAGTACAGAAAGAAAGGGAGAGGAAAGAGAGGGAAAGGGAGAGGAGACAAAGAAAAAAAGGAGCTGAGGTTGTAGTTCAATTGGTACAATGCCCCTTAGTTCAATCCCTTGTACCTGAAACAAAAAAACAAGTATAGAATGAATCCTATTATACCTCTATGTTCCAGTTATGCTGTTCCAATGTATGGCGACACTGATCCATAGATTCTATGCCAGTCAGATCCTGAAAAAAAAAAAGATAAAAAAAAGAAGTTAATTAGGGAAATAATAAAAAATACTTATATGGATGTCTTTATCCCTAATGGAACCTTTTTATATTGTTATTATTATTATTATTGTTATTTTTTTTGGGGGGCGGGTCTGGGGATGAACCTCATTTGACCTCCGAGCTTTAGCCCCTGCCCTATTTTTTATTCTTTATTTTGGAACAGGGTCTCACTAAGTTGCGGAGGACCTCACTAAGTAGCTGAGGCTGTCCGCAAACTGTGATCCTCTTGTCTCAGCCTCCAAAATACTGGGATAACAAGTGTGTGCCTCCACACCCACCTAGGAATCTTTAATTTATAATGCTAGAAAAAGGCACTAAAAAGTATTTAATGAAGCCAGGCGTGGTGGTGCACACTTGTAATCCCCACGCTTGGGAGGTGGAGACAGGAGGATCGCGCAGGTTCAAAGCCAGCCGCTCTGGCTTAAGAGACCCTGTTTCCAAAAATAAAATAGGTCTGGGAGTGTAGCCTGGAGGTAGAAGGACTTCCAGGAACCCCAGTACCACCAAAATAAATAAATAAACAAATAAATAAATAAATAAATATTTAATGTGCACCTTGGAGGTGGAAGGCATTGTGGTAGTGCACATTTGTAATCCCAGTACTTTGGAGGCTAAGACTGGCCAGCCTTAGGTACTTAGTGAGGCCTTTGGCAACTTAGAAAACCCTGTTTCAAAATAATGAATAAAAAAGAAGCAGGGCATGGTAGTGCACGCTTGTAATCCCAGATCCAGGAGGCTGAGACCGGAGGATCACGGTTCACGGACAGCCTCAGCTACTTCATGAGGCCCTCTGCAACTTAGTGAGACCCTGTTTCAAAATAAAGAATAAAAGGGTGTAGCTCGGAGGTCAAATGCCCCTGGGTTCTATCCCCAGACCCGCAAAAATAAATAAATTATATAAATAAATAAATAAACAAACAAACAGAAACCCAGCGTGGCGGCGCATGCTTGTAATTGAAGCATTAGGGAGGCTGAGACAGGAGGATCGCAGTTCACGGACAGCTTCAGCTACTTAGTGAGACCCTTTGCAACTCAGTGAGACCCTGTTTCAAAACAAAGAATAAAAAATAGGGCTGGTGGTGTAGCCCCTGGGTTCCACCCCCAGTACTGGAAAAAAAAAAAAGAAGAAAAAAAAGGGCTGGAGATGCAGCTTGGAGGTAGAGTGCCCCTGGGTTCACTCCCCAGTTCTGCAAAAACAAAGTATTTAAGGCAGATGTTTAATGTATGGTAGAACTGTAACAATTTCTCTAGTCAGCTAACTATTCTAGACTAATAATTTTCAAATATGGAACTTCTTTTTAAAACTTCAAGATTTTAAGCCAAGCATAGTGGCTCACACTTATAATCTCAGCACTTGGGAGGCTCAAACAGGTTGATCACAGGTTTGAGGCCAGTCTTAGCAATTTAGTGAGGCTCTCAGGAATTTAGTGAGACCCTGTTTAAAAAATAAAATAAAATAGGGCTGGGGCTGTAGCTCAGAGGTAGAATATCAATGGGTTTAACCCTTAGTACCATATACACACACAAAAAAAGTACAAATTAGTCAAAATCTTCCTGGTTAGAGAAAGCATGCAGGAAACAGTGGGTGGTATGTATGTATGTATGTATGTATGTATGTATGTATGTATGTATGTATGTGTACTAGAAATTGAATCCAGGGGCATCCTACCTCCAGCCTATAGCCCCAATCTTTTTTTACTTTGCAACAGGTCTCACCAGGAGGATCAAAGGTTTGAAGCCAGCCTCGGCAACTTAGTGAGGCTTTCAGCAACTTAGTGAGATTGTTTCCAAATAAAAAACAAATTAGGTCTGGGGGATATATCCTGAAGGTAGGAGATCCCTGGGTTCCATCCTCAGTACCCCCTCAAAAAATACACACACACAAACACACACACACACACACACCAAAAATTTAAAATTTGAAAGAAAGAAAAAAGGTCTTACTAGGTTGTTGAGTCCTGCTACATTGCTGAGGCTGTCCTTGAACCTGTAATCTTCCTGTCTCAACCTCCCAAGTACTGGAATTACAGGCGTATGCCATCTCACCTGGCTATGTTTTTTTTTTTTAAATAAGTTCCTTAGTTAAACTTTTTTTAAAGGTTCCCCAACTGATTCTAATATACAACCAAGCTGGGAAATGGATATTAATGTAATTATAAGTAGGAACCAAGTTTTCTGTTTGTTTTTGTAGTATTAGGGATTGAAACCAAATACTGTACTCAGTTACATCCCCATCAATGAAACATAGCCTGCCTGCCTTTCTTTCTTTCTTTCTTTCTTTCTTTCTTTCTTTCTTTCTTTCTTTCTTCCTTCCTTCCTTCCTTCCTTCCTTCCTTTCTTTCTTTCTTTCTTTCTTTCTATCTATCCCAGGGGCATTTCTACCTCTGAGCTACACCTCCAGGCCTTTTTTTTTTTTTTTTTGGTGGTACTGGGGATGGAAACCAGGGACCTTCTACCAGGGGCCTTCTACCTCCAGGTTACACTCCCAGACCTATTTTATATTTTATTTGGAAACAGGGTCTCTTAAGCCAGTTGAGGCTGGCTTCGAACCTGCACGATCCTCCTGTCTCAGCCTCCCAAGTGCAGGGATTACAAGTGTGCGCCACCACGCCCGGCTCCAGGCTTATTTTATATTCTTTTATTTTATTTATTTATTGGTGGTACTGGGGTTCCTGGAAGCCCTTCTACCTCAGGGCTACACTCCCAGACCTATTTTATACTTTTTTATTTGGGAACAGGGTCTCTTAAGGCAGCATAGCTGGCTTCGAACTTGTGCGATCCTCCTGTCTCTACCTCCCAAACTCGGGGATTACAAGCGTGCGCCACCACGCCTGGCTATTCTTTTATTCTGAAACAGGGTCTCATTAAGTTGCGGAGGGCCTCACTAAGTAGCTGAGGCTAGCCACAAATGAGATTTTAAGTCTTATTAAAGTAATTTTTAAAAGCCGGTGTGAAGCCGGGCGTAGTGGTGCATGCTTGTAATCCCAGCATTCGGAGGCTGAGACCTGGAGGATCACAGTTCGCAGACAGCCTCAGCTACTTCATGAGGCCCTCTGCAACTCAGTGAGACCCGGTTTCAAAATAAAGAATAAAAAATAGGGCAGGGGGTGTAGCTTGGAGGTCAAATGCCCCTGGGTTCCATTCTCAGACCCGCAAAATAAGTAAGTAAATAAATAAATAAAAATATATAAAATAATAAAAAATAAAAGCCGGTGTGGTAGCGCATGCTTGTAATCCCAGTATTTGGGAGGCTGAGACAGGAGGATCATAGGTTTGCGGCCAGCCTCAGCTACTTAGTGAGGCCCTCCACAACTTAGACCCTGTTTTAAAATAAAGAATACAATAGGCCATGGTAGCGCACACTTGTAATCCCAGAATTTGGGAGGCTGAGACCAGAGGATTGAGGTTCATGGACAGCCTCAGCTACTTAGCGAGTCCCTTTGTAACTCAGTGAGATTCTGTTTTAAAAAAATAAAATAGACTAAAAAATAGGGCTGGGATGGGGGTGTAGCTCAGAGGTACAATAGGTACAATGCCTTTGGGTTCCATCCCCAGTACAGCAAAAAAAAAAAAAAAAAAAAAGAATAAAATAAGGCTGGGGAGGTACTCAGAAGTAGAATGCCTCAGAGTTCAATCCCCAGTATCACCAAATAACGATGACAAGAATGATGATGATAAGGATGATGTAGTAAAAGATTGTAACCTAAAGTATAAAAAAAATCTATAGCATAAATACATGATGAATAAAGGAGAAAGAAAAGACAAATATCCTGTACAGAAGAATTCCAAATAATTTAGGTAGATATTTTTTACCTTCAAACAGAAGCATAACTTCCCACTCTTTCCCAGTGTTGACTATACATGGTGACTTCCTTCCAAAAAAAAATATAGTATGACAAAAGGGATGGAAGAAAAATAACTTTATAGTGGAGAAATCTGACAAGCACTTCCTCAGTCAGGTGAGCAACATCAGCAGTAATAAATCCTGTTAAATAGTTTGTACCCTTAATACGATGTAATAAGAATGGTGCTTTACTGTGGTCTTCCTTCCAAAAACCTATAACCCCAGCCAAGTCATGAGAAAAGCAGATTTATCCCAATAGGGGACATTCTACAAAACACCAGACTAGTACTCCGGAAAACTGTCAAGGTTATCAAAACCAAAACCAAAAAAAGTAAGTCCAAGAAACCGTCACACCCAAAAAGCCTGAGACATGACTGTTAAATGAAATGTGATATCCTAGATAGGATCCTGGACTAAAAAAAAGACATTAGGTAAAAAAAATAAGGAGGTTATTTGGTTCTTTAACTGTGACAATTGTATCGTGCTAATGCTTTGGCTGGCATTTTTTTTTTTTTTTTTAACAGTACTGGGGAATGAACCCAGAGGCATTCTACCTCTGAGGTACACCCTCAGCCCTATTTTTTTTTTAATTCTTTATTTTGAAACAAGGTTTCACTAGGTTGCAGAGGGCCTGGCTAAATAGCAGAGGCCAGCTACCTTCAAACTAATCTGCACTCTTCCTGTCTCAGCCTCCCAAGTACTGGGATTACAAACATGCATCACCATGCCTAGCTCTGTATCATACTAATGTTTTAAGGCATTAATAGGGAACACGGAATCATATGGGAGCATGTGTGTGTCTGTGTGTTACTTACTGGGTGTTGAGTCCAGTTAAACCCAGGGGCTTTGTACCTTTCAGCAACACTTCCAGCCCTTTTTATTTTAATTTTAAAACAAGGTCTTGCTAAATTGCTTGACAGCCTCAGTAAACTGCTGAGGCTGGTCTCAAAGCTCTGATCCTCCTGTCTCAGACTCCAAGTACTAGTATTGTGGGTTTGTGTCACCACACTCGGCTTATATGGGAGTTTTCTATAATACCATCATAATTTTCTGTAAATCTAAATCTGTTCTAAAACAAAAATTTATTTAAAAACAGGGCTGGGAGCCGGGCGTGGTGGCGCACGCTTGTAATCCCCATGCTTGGGAGGCGGAGACAAGAGGATCGTGCAGGTTCGAAGCCAGCCTTGCTGGCTTAGGAGACCCTGTTTCCAAATAAAAATAATATGAAAATAGGTCTGGAAGTGTAGCCCGGAGGTAGAAGGGCTTCCAGGAACTCCAGTACTACCAAAAAATAGGGCTGGGGGCGTGGCTCTGTGGTAGAGCACTTGCCTAGCATACACATTCATCGCCAGCACTGCCAGAAGGGGATGGGGGAGAGAAAAGGAAAGAAAGAAAAGAACCTGACTCAGATAGAGAAGAAACCTGAGACAGTCTGGCAGGTTAGTGAATAAAGTCTGAGAAATAGGCAGATGAAAGATCGCTCATCTGGCCCGGCGTGGTGGCGCAGGCTTGTAATCCCCGCGCTTGGGAGGCGTAGACAGGAGGATCGCGCAGGTTCGAAACCAGCCGCGCTGGCTTAAGAGACCCTGTTTCCAAAAATAAAAAAGTATAAAATAGGTCTGGGAGTGTAGCCCGGTGATAGAAGGGCTTCCAGGAACCTCAGTACCACCAAAACAAAAACAAAAAGATCCATCTAAGGACAGTGTTTAACGAGTCTTACTGGTGGATAGGAAGCACTTAAGTAGACTTACCACTCCAAGCAGGGTTTGTGTGATACTAGAGATGGAACCCAGGGGCATTCTACCTAAGGTACACTCCCAGCCAGCCCTATTTCTATTTCTATTTCTTTATTTATTTGTACTGAGGATTGAGCTCAGGGGTGTTCTACCTCTGAGCTATACCTCCAGACCTATTTTTTATTCTTTATTTTGAAACATGGTCTCACTGAGTTGCAAAGGCCCTTACTAAGTAGTAGCTGAGGCTGCCCTTGAACCATCATCCTCCCATCTCAGCCTTCTAAATGCTGGGATTACAAGTGTGCGGCACAATGCTCAGCAATATATTTATTTTGAAACAGGGTCTCACTAAGTTGCTGAGTTTCTTGCTAAGTAGTTGAGTCTAAGTCTCAGACCTGTGATCCTCCTGTCTCAGCTTGTCAAGTACTGGGATTACAAGAAGGTACCATGACACTGGCTCCTCCAGCAGTTTAATCTGATTCTCTGAAGCCTCTGCACAGGTAATTTTTTTTCTGTAGGGGTGGGGAATTTCCAGGTGTCTTTTTTTTTTTTTTTTTTTTTGCGGGTCTGGGGATGGAGCCCAGGGGCATTAGACTTCCGAGCTACAACTCCTGCCCTATTTTTTATTCTTTATTTTGAAACCGGGTCTCAATGAGTTGCAGAGGGTCTAAGTAGCTAAGGCTGTGCGTGAACCGCGATCTTCCGGTCTCAGCCTCCTGAATGCTGGGATTACAAGCATGTGCCATCATGCCCAGCTTCCAGGTGTCTTTAATGTAGAGAATTACTAAATCCAAAGCCTAATTCTAAGCCCCATGGAACTGACATAGTCACATGTACACAATTTAAAGTCATTCTGGTTGCACATGAAAATATAATTGTGGAAGGCATTAAAGAATAAGATGCCGCCGGGCGTGGTGGCGCACGCTTGTAATCCCCGCGCTTGGGAGGTGGAGACAGGAGGATCGCGCAGGTTCGAAGCCAGCCGCGCTGGCGTAGGAGACCCTGTTTCAAAAATATAAAATAGGTCTGGGAGTGTAGCCCGGAGGTAGAAGGGCTTCCAGGAACCCCAGTACCACCAAAAAAAAAAAAAAAAAAAAAAAAAAAAGAATAGGATGCCAGCAGGAAATCTACTCAGAGGTCCAAGAAAAAGAGCATGGTGGCTTAGAAATTATAGCAATGAAGAGTGAGACTCTCAACCTAGTGAGACCCTGTTTCAAAAATAAAAATATAAGTTGCACATGGTAGCATATGTTTGCAATCTTGGCATTTGGGAGGCTGTTAAGGTGGGCTGCAGTTCATGGACAACCTCAGCTATTTAGTAAGGTCGTTTGCAACTCAGTGAGACCCTGCTTCAAAATAAAGAATAGCCCTTCGTGGTAGCATATGCTTGTAATCCCAGTACTTGGGAGGCTGAGACAGGAGGACTGTACAGTTTCGAAGCCAGCCTCAGCTACTTAGTGAGGCTCTCAGCAACTTAGTGAGACCAAATAAAATATAAAATAGGTCTGGGAGCGTAGCCCGGAGGTAGAAAGCCCTTGGGTTCTACCCCAGTACCACACATACAAAAAATATATATATAATAATAATAAAATAAATAGGGCTGGGGGTGTAGCTTGAAGGTAGAATGCCTCTGGGTTCCATCCCCAGTACTGCTAAATAAATAAAAATAAGGAGAGGTAGAATGCCCCTGGTTCAATCCCCAGCACCCCCTCACTATATATATCATGATGCATATATATATATTGCACACACACACACACACACGCATGAAAGCAGCAAAGAGAGAATCAGACATATTTGGGACATATTTTTAAAAGTAGAGTCAAGCCGGGCGTGGTGGTACACACTTGTAATCCCCACGCTTGGGAGGCTGAGACAGGAGGATCACACAGGTTCAAAGCCAGCCTCAGCTGGCTTAAGAGACCCGGTTTCCAAATAAAATATAAAATAGGTCTGGGAGTGTAGTCCAGAGGTAGAAGGCCCCTGGGTTCCATCCCCAGTTTCACCAAAAAAAAAAAAAAAAAAAAAAGTAGAGTCAAAAGGACTGGATGATAACTAAGTATGTGGGGGATAGAATAGAAAATTTACAAGGACTCTTAGGCTTAAGCAAATATAATGAGTACTTAAGGAAGAATAGAAAAACTGCTAAAATAATTTTATTTATCTTTACAAGAAACATTTATTTATGGTAAAATAAATGTTTAAAAAATTAGGGGAAGCCAGGCGTGGTGGCGCACGCTTGTAATCCCCATGCTTGGGAGGCTGAGATAGGAGGATCGCACGGGTTCGAAGCCACCCTCAGCTACTTATGAGGCTCGCAGCAACTTAGTGAGACCCTGTTTCCAAATAAAATATAAAAAAAGGTCTGGGAGTATCGCCCGGAGGTAGAAAGCCTCTGGGTTCCAACCCCAGTACCACACACACACACACACAAAAAAAAAAAAAAAAAAATAGGGGAGATAAGTGTAGCGGCATATGCCTGTAATCTCAGTACTTGGGAGGCTGAGACAGGAAAACTGTTGGTTCAAAGCCAGCCAACTTTGCAAGATCCTCGAGCAACTTAGCAAGACTGTTCTGTTTTGGTTTTTTTTTTTTTTTTTTTTTTTTTTTGTGTGTGTGTGTGTGTGTGTTACTGGGAACTGAACTCCGTCCGGGGCATTCTACCTCTGAGCTACACCCCCAGACCTATATTTTTTTCTTTTTTTTTTTTTTGGTGGTACTGGGGGTAGAACCCAGGGGCTTTCTACCTCTGGGCTATACTCCCAAACCTTTTTTTTTTTTTTGAAGATTTAAAGAAGTTTATTAAAAGAGAGAAATACAGCCCCATGCCAAAATGGCATGGGGGGGGGTGACTCGAAATGAATACACCCCTCCCAAAACTTTTTTATACTTTATTTGGAAACAGGGTCTAAGTTGCTGAGAGCCTCACTAAGTAGCTGAGGCTGGCTTCGAACCTGTGCGATCCTCCTGTCTCAGCCTCCCAAGCGCAGGGATTACAAGCGTGCGCCACCACACCCGGCCTATATGTTATTCTTTATTGTGAAACAGGGTCTCACTAAGTTGCAGATGCCTAAGTAGCTGAGGCTGGCCTCAAATCTATGTTCCTTCTGTCTCAGCCTCCCCAGTACTGGGACCACAATCATATGCTACCATACCCTGCAAAAATTATAGTTTTAAAACCTAGACACTTCATAATTTTATCTTCATCCTTCAGGGCCTGCTTCTTTCTTAGGCAACAAAGACAAAAACAAAACAAACAAACAAAAAAACCCTTCAGCAATCCTGCACCCTTAATCACAATGGTCCCTCACCCCACCTGAGATGCTTAGTGAACAGGGGATCCCTAAGGAAGGTCAAGCTAAAGGTGCCACCCAGCCACCACCCACCAATGCAGGAACCTAAGGAAATTGAGACCTCTATCCCTGCTGTGCACACCTACCCACTCCCTCAGGTCTCCCATGAGTAAGAATTATGAGACAACAGCTCCTCTAGAGATGGCCTGTGCTCTTCTTTGAACGCGTATCTCTCACTTTTCCTAAACTAATCTCTGTCTGTCTTTGTCTCTGACTGGTGTGTGCCATGGAAGCCAAGGACCCTACTGATCCTGAGTTAAGATGAGGAACTGACCCCTTTCACCCTGACAAACCCAGAGCTTTATAAATGCTAAGCATCCACTCTACTACTGAACTATACCCCAGCCTTGTTAAAAAAAAAAAAAATCTAGATGGAGAAAAGAACCAACTGACTGACCCTTCTATTCCCTAAATCCACTGTAATTCCTTGATATACAGTAAGAAATGACTGAGTGACTAAATAAGGAATCCTACCTCACCCTAACAACTTTTGTTTCTCTCTTGTTTGTCAAACATTGTTCTTTTCATTATTACTACTCTGTGCCAGGAGCTGTTAGCTATCTTTACATTTTCCTCAACAACCTTCTGAGAAACATCCTGCCATCATATCCATTAACAAGAATCACATGGAAGCACCCCACCACACCATTGTGGGTACCCAGCCAGTACTCAATAAAAGATGGCTAAATCTAAACTGTCTCCTAACTGGCTTGTATTCAGCTTCACTGCCATCTGACCTAATGAGACAGCACTGGACAAAATAGCGGCAATGGGAAATAAAGATTACCTTTGGAGCCTTCTTTTTCCCCAGTGACAAGTGTTAAATGTCACCAATGGCTACCACACATCCACCCTGTACTGGGCAGGTACAGCTGGGTGTCTTTTTGAGAAACAAACATTCTTTGCTCCATGAACTTTGCCCTCTTTCTTTCTCCCCTCAGAGATAACTCCCCTTCCTTGAACTGGCCTGCCAAGAATTTAGGAGAATACTGCATTTTGATACAGTAATTTACACAGAAGGAGAGAAGGTCAATATTTACCTTTGAAACAAAAAATATTGAGACAGGTGTAGTGGTGCAGGCCTCTCAGTACTTGGGAGGCTGAGACAGGATTACAAATTCAAGGCCAACCTCAGCAATTTAGCAAGGCTCTCAGCAACTTTGAGACCCTGTTTCCAAATAAAAATTACAAAAATAGGGCTGGGGATATAGCTTGGAGGTAGAATGCCCCTGGGTTCAATCTCCAGCACTAAAGGGGGAAAAATATATTGTGAAACCCAACCAGTTTCCAGTAAAATGCACAGGGGAAACTGAGGTAGTATGTAAACTATTCTAATAGCCCTAGCCTATCTCAAATAGCCTTGGTCTAATTTCTTCCTCTCAGGTCAGAAGGTAAGAGGACAAAGCACATGTGTAATCCCAGTACTTGAGAGGCTGAGACAGGAGGATCACAGGTTTGAGGACAGGCTGGGCAAGTTGTGAGGCTCTCATCAATCTAGCTAGACCCTGTTCAAAATAAAAAGGGGCTAGGGGTGTAGCTCAGAGGCAGAATGCTCCTGGGCTCAATCTTACATCAATATCTCCCCCCCCCCACACACACACACACCTGGCAACCAACTTTTGCAATACTATAATTCCTGAGCTATCTCTTGCCAAATATGATTCAAGGATGGTATCACAAACATTAGGCAGTGTGTAGCATTTTAACCAGATGTCTTAATCAACTATTTGTGTAGGGATTGGGTAACTAGGGTATGTATAATCACCTCCCTTTCCTAAGAAATGTTTCTCTTTCCATATCTCAACTGTTGATACTAACAAACACTGTAGGAGGTGGGTGTGAAATCTCAGTGGAGATCTAGGTTTTCTAAATTACAATTGGTTTGTTAGCTCTAGCTTGTTGAGGATACACATTTTAAATTTTGCTTTTATTATTCCCAGAGAGAAACTTGGCAAAAACTAGGGGGTTTTTGTTTTCTCTTTTTTACCACACAGATGGCTTTGCTTTGCTTTATGCAACTGGCAGTATGCCTTCCCTGGTAGTGGCAAGAGAAAAGGAATGTAAAATCCTTGAAGAAAGTAATTGTGACTGGGCTCTGATTTTTAAGGAAAATCCGTATACACAGAACTTTTGCATTCACAATTACTGATCTCTCATATAAAATACCTGTACTACCCACTTACTAAACATCTATGTAATAAGCACTGCGAATACCAAAACTCTCATTTTTAGGACTGAAAAGCCAAGTATTCAAAGGTTATATATCTTGTCTAAGACTACCCAGATAAACTGGGCATGGTGACACAAGCTTGTAATCCCAGTACCTAGGAGGCTGAGGCAGGAGGATCACAGGTTCACAGCCAGCTTCAGCTATTTAAGTAAGGCCCTCTGCAATTTAGTGAGACCCTATTTTATAATAAAGAACAAAAAATAGGGCTGGGGTTGTAGCTGGGAGGATTCAATCTCCAGTACCACAAAGAAAGTACAAAAGAGAGAAAAAAGAAAGGAAGGAAGGAAGGAAGGAAGGAAGGACAGACCAGCTAATAAATGGTAAAGTTGAGGGTGAAACCAAGAATAGCTACTCTCAAAATCCAGGTTCTCTCTTATGCCATGATGCGTCCCAATAATAAATAAATTTATGTTTGAAAACAAGAAGATTTCAGTAAGTTCTCAATTTAGAAAATTTCAATTTCTTTATTGCCCCAAGTAGTAGCTAAATATTAGCCTGGGGTTAAATCCCCATTAAACAACAACACTACTGACATCTGCTGTTTTCCCTTAGAATCAGCTTGCATCTAGGTGTGGTGGTGCACGCTTGGCAAGTAGTGAGACTCTCATCAACCTAGTGATACGTTAAAAAAAAAAAAATCAGCTTACAAATACAGGTTTAGTTCATCAATAGATGTCAAACCAAATGCCCTGTGTGAATACGTATAACACTGCAGATTCTGTGTGTGTGTGTAGTAATGGGGATGGAACCCAAGGGCTTTCTACCTCCAAGCTATAACCCCAGCCCTAATGTTTATTCTTTGTTTTGAAACAGGGTCTGAGTTGCAAAGGGCTTCACTAAGCAGCTGAGGCTGCCTGTGAACTGCGATCCTCCTGTCTCAGCCTCCCAAATGCTGGGATTACAAGTGTGCACCACCACACCTGGCTTCTACATAGTAGATTCTGAAATATTTGATAACTCTTTGGACCCAAATTACAATATACATGTGGACTTATTTTATGGGAAAATATATGAATCTATGTTAAAATAATATATGAGGAGCCAGGCAAGGTGGTGTAACACTATAATCCCAGTACTTGGGAGGCTGAGACAGGATGATCACAGGTTCCAGGCCAGCCTCAGAAACTTAGCAAGACCCTGTGTCAAAATATGGCTTGGAGCCAAAATGTCCCTGGGTTTAATCCCCAGTGCCTAAACAAACAAACAAACAAACCAACCAACAAACAAACAACAGCTTGAGGTGTGGCTCAGCGGGAACATGACTAATTAGCATGCCAGCAATTCCCCCCCTTGATACTAAGGTATTGAACCTAGGGACATTTTGTCTCATAGCTCTGAGGCAGAATCACAGCCCTATTTTATTTTTTATTTTGAAATAAGTCTCACTAAATTGCTGAGGCCAACCTGTGATTCTGCTGTCTCACCCTCCAAAGTACTGATTACAGGCATGTGCCACCATACCAACCATAATATTCTTTATCCAAACAATTAAGAGTAAGTGAAATCATTGGTTAAGATTTGTTGGAAAACTAGAAGAACACCAGGATCTTCAAAAATCCTTCCTTCTAGCTGGGTACAGTGGCACATGCTTGTAATTCCAGTACTTGGGAGGCTGAGACAGGAGGATCGGGCAGGTTCGAAGCCAGCCTCAGCAACTTAGTGAGACCCTGTTTACAAATAAAAATATAAAATAGGTCTGAGAGTGTAGCCCAGAGGTAGAAAGTCCCTGGGTTCCATCCCCAGTACAACCAAAAAAAATTCTTCCTTCTAATTTTTTTTTTTTTTTTTGGTGGTACTGGGGGTGGAACCCAGAGGCCTTCTACCTCTGGGCTATACTCCCAGACCTATTTTATATTTTTATTTGTAAACAGGGTCTCACTAAGTTGCTGAGAGCCTCACTAAGTAGCTGAGGCTGCCTTCAAACCTATGCGATCCTCCTGTCTCAGCCTCCCATGCGCAGGCGCCACCACGCCCGGCTTCCTTCTAATTCTGCCACCAACTAGATTTGGTAACCATAGATATTTTTCTCCCATCCACGTACTAACCAGTCTTGACCCCACTTAGCTTCCAAGAACTGGTGCGTTCCAGGGTGGTATAGCCGTAGACACTCAATAGTGGGGTTTTTTTTGGTGTGTGAGGATGTGTGCTACTGGGGATTGGTCCCAGAGGAGTTCTACCTCTGAGTTATATCCATAGCCCCTTTTATTTTTTGGTTTATGAAAAAAAGTCTTACTCATTTGCTGAGAGCCTTAGTTGCTGAGGCTGTTCTGGAGCCCACTATCCTCCAGTCTCAGCCTCCAAAGTACTGGGATTACAGGCATGCGCCACCATGCCCAGCTTCATAGTTATCTTTCTTAGGTTTAATTTTCTCATTGGTGAAATATAAAGTGCTCAATTCTTTGGATTGTGAAGATTAATAATAATAATAATAACTATTATTATTATTATTGTATTGGGAATGGAACCCAGGGGCTTTCTACCTCTGGGCTACACTCCCAGACCTATTTTATATTTTATTTGGAAACAGGGTCTCAGCTGTTGAGAGCCTCACTAAGTAGCTAAGGCTGGCTTCGAACCTGTGCAATCCTCCTATCTCAGCCTCTCAACCTCTGGGATTACAAGCATACGCCACCACGCCCAGGTGGATTGTGAAGTTTAAACAGTCTCAATACAGGTTAGCTATTATTATGAGAAACATTGGCCAATTACTACTCTATAAATTGACCGTTCCAGAATCTTTCTCTGGAATGTAGCTCCTTTACTGTGGCCTTTTAATCTGCACTCCTACTTCTCCCAATCAATCTTTTATATTCTCCCTAAAAAAAAAAAAAAAAAAAAAAAAAGGCAGGGAATGTTGGTGCATGACTGTAATGCCAGTACTTGGGAGGCTGAAACAGGAGGATCTCAAATTCAAGGACAGCCTCAACAACAGCAAAACTCTCAACAGCCTAGCAATACCTTGTTCCAAATTAAAAAAAGAGCTGGGGGTGTTGCTGGATACATCCTGAGTATCCAAAGAAAAAAATAGAAGAATGAGAAATTTGCAGCTAGGTGTGGTGGTACACATCTGTAAATTCCAGTACTTTGGGAGGCTAAGACAAAAGGATTTCAGGTTTAAGACTAGCCTAAGAGTGTTGGTGAGACTGTGTGTGTGTGTGTGTGTGTGTGTGTGTGTCTACCTCTGAGTCACACTCTGGCCCTAATTTTAGTCTGAAACAGGGTCTAACTAGGTTGCCCAGGCTGTCCTCAAACCCACAATTCTCCTGTTTTAGCCTCCCAACTATTGGGATTACAAGCATTTGCCACCATGCCTGGCTTAGCAAGACCCTGAAAACAAAAGGGTCCCTAGTACCAAATAACAGAAAGAAGAAATTTGCAAAGTATTGTGAATTTTAGGTTTCAAAGTACTACAATTAGAACTTGGGAGAAATCAGGTGATTTATCTTTTGTTGAATTTCAATTCAACAAAAGATTGTACCTCCGGGCTACACTCCCAGACCTATTTTTTTTTTTTTTTTTTTTTTTTTTGGAAACAGGGTCTACTAAGTTGCTGAGAGCCTAAGTAGCTGAGGCTGGCTTCGAACTGGTGTGATCCTCCTGTCTCAGCCTTCCAAGTGTGGGGATTACAAGTGTGCACCACCACGCCCAGCTGAGCCTTACCTTTTTCTAAATGTGACTTTACTGCTCAGAATCAAGTAGAACAAACTGTTTAGAGAGGCATGGAAATATTTTTGTTTTCCTCTTTATGAAAAACACTGTAGGGCCGCAAACTTTACTATTCTACCAAAAGTAATCTGAGAGTCTGGCCGTCCATGTTCCTTCTCCACTTTCCAACCCCTCTTGACTGACAAAATCTGCCACCATATATATTTTGAAATAACTTGGATTCTCATCCCCCAAATCTGACATGCCGAGGATATATATATATTTTTTTTGAACCTGGTTTCAAAATAAAGAATAAAATATAGGGCAGGGGGTGTAGCTCGGAGGTCGAATGCCCCTGGGTTCCATACCCAGACTCGCAAAAAACAAACAACAACAAAAATCCAAAAGGTAAATTGAAAAAATAGCAAAAAAGGGGAAACTTTTTAAAAATAATCATATTGATTGTAGTAATGTGGACATTTCTATTTTGAAAATTATGGGTTAATTATGTAATAATGAAAGTGCATAATTGTTAAGTCTTATTAAGAACCAATTTTTTGGCATAAAAAAGGTAGAAAATGTAGTTGCATTTGCATTGGTAGTTTTGAATTTGAAATGGAAATGCACTGTTATATCAAGAAAATAAACATATTTATGTATCTATGTACTGACAACTAAATAGTTCATAATTATGTATTTCCTGACAACTAAATAGTTCTAAATCAACACAGTACCAACAAGCACTAACAGCTTCCAGACAGTGTGTGTGTGTGTGTGTGTGTGTGTGTGTGTGTGTTGCTGGGGATGAAATCCAGGGGCTTTCTACCTCCAGGCTACACTACCAGACCTCTTTTATATTTAATTTGGAAACAGTGTCAGTAAGTTGCTGACAGCCTCACTAAGTAACTGAGGCTGGCTTCAAACCTGCATTGATCCTCTTTTCTCAGTCTCCCAAGTGCTGGGATTACAAGTGTGGCCACCATGCCCGGCCTAGTGATTTCTAAATGTCATTTCTCAAGTTACTTGGCAAAATGGTTGATTCTGAATCTAAGAAACACCTTGTTGCATGAGAAAGGTAAAAAGCTATCAAAGATGACTGGGCCATTACAACAAGACAAAAGCTCTTAAAAGTAACAATAGAGAAGTTTTACAAATTCCAAAGATCTTTTTTTCTGTGTTCCTATGCTCCACAAATTGTGTAAAACCCGGATTTCTTTTTATTTGTGTGTGTGTGTGTGGGGCGTGTGCTAGGGATTGAACCCGGAAGCATTCTAACTTCCCACCCCTATTTTATGTTTTATTTTTGAAATAACAGTTTTGCTAGGTTGCTGACAGCCACATTAATTTGCCAAGGCTGGTTTCGAACTTCCGATCCTCCTGTCTCTGCCTATTAAGTACTAGAATTACATAAAATAGCTATAATACTCAAACTTTAAACTGTTTCAGTAGTCACTTTTGGAGGATGCTAGCGAACCAACTCATTAAATACTAGTAAATATCAACTATCTTGCCATTACAGTACATGCTATAATTCAGTATAACTGAACAAATAAGAGAACATTTCTCTTTATAGAGAAATCTCAATAAAAAAAATACAGGAAGAAGTGAAGTGTCGCCATTTTGCAATGTCTATTAAAATCAAGATCTAAGTGATAGCCATCAACATTGACATGACATTAGGCATTGTTAACACTGGAGAGAAAAAAAGATAGTATGTACACCCCCTATAAAAGGTAAAAAAAAAAAAAAAAGGTCAGCATGGTGGTGCACACTTGTAATCTTAGTACTTAGGAGGCTAAGACAGGAGATTCAGAGGTTCAAGGCCAGCCTCAGCTACTTACTGAGGCCCTCCACAACTTAGTGAGACCCTGTTTAAAAAAAAAAAAAAAAAAGAAAAGAAAAGAAAAAGAAAAATAGGGCTGAGTGCATAGCTCAGGGGAGCAATCTCCAATACTGAAGAAAAATAAAACAGCATATAGGAAATATTTCACTCCCCTTGCCTCACCAAACAAAAACCTTGAATGAGATCAAATGTCTTGACCTAGCAACTTATGAGAAATACAAAAGGAAAAAGGAACGCAGTAGCCATCATCTTTGGGATGCACCAAATGCAGGCTGTAATAGAATCCATTTCTTCATCAAATGCAAGGTTAGAAAAAGAAGAACCTGGACATTGCGGCATATACCTACCTCCAATTCTAGCTCCTCCAGAGGCTGAGAGCACGGGGATGGCAAGTGGAATGCAGCCTGAGCAATTTAGTGTGACCCTTAAAAAAAACAGGACTGCGGATGTAGTTCAGAGGCAGAGAGCTCCTGGGTTGGCTCTTGGGGGTGGGGGGGTGAGAATAAAGGGAGATAAAGCTATAGATAAGAAAGACTTAAAGACTGGGAGTTATAGCTCTTGCCTAGCTTGAGAGGGCTTTGATTTCCAGCACTGGAGGGAGGGAGGGAGGGAGGGAGAGGGGGGGAAGAGGGGGAGAGGGGAAGAGGGGGAGAGGGAGGGAGAGGGAGGAAGAGGGAGATGATAAGAGACACACCAAGCCAGGAGGCTGACAGAAGATCACAGGTTCCAAGCCAGCTTCAGCAACTTAGCAAGACCCTGTTTCCAAATAAAAAATAAAATTGGCCTGGGATGTAGCTCAGAGGTAGAATGCCCCTGGGTTAAATCCCAGCAACACACACACACACACACACACACACACACAAAGACACACACCATCCAACTTCCGTTTATAGATTTTATTGGAATCTCAAGTCTGTACTAACTAATTTGAATAGATAGCTTAAAGTTATACCAAGAATAGGCTTTATCACTTAGCACTACCCACAATGTTATAATGAGCACAGTGGCTCACTCCAGCAATCCCAGTACTTGGGAGGCTAAGACAGAAAGATCAAAGGTTTGTGGCTAGTCTCTGCACCTTAAGGAAGACCCTGAGCAATTTAGCAAAACCTTGTTTCAAAATCAAAAGAAACAGACAGGCCGTGGTGGGGCCGTGGTGGTGGTGCATGCTTGTAATCCCTGCGCTTGGGAGGCAGAGACAGGAGGATCACGCAAGTTTGAAGCCAGCCATGCTGGCTTAGGAGACCCTGTTTCCAAATAAAAATATAAAAAATAGGTGTCTGGGAGTGTAGCCCGGAGGTAAAAGGGTTTCCAGGAACCCCAGTACCACCAAAAAAATAAAAAATAAAATAAAAAGAAATAGGTGTTTATCTCAGAGTAAAATACCCTTGTGTTAAATTTGCAGTTAAAAAAAAAAAGGTAAACTGGGCATGGTGGTGCACACTTGTAATCTCAGTTCAAAATAAAGAATAAAAAAGAGAGTTCGATCGGTAGCGGGAGCGGAGAGCGGACCCCAGAGAGCCCTGAGCAGCCCCACCGCCGCCGCCGGCCTAGTTACCATCACACCCCGGGAGGAGCCGCAGCTGCCGCAGCCGGCCCCAGTCACCATCACCGCAACCATGAGCAGCGAGGCCGAGACCCAGCAGCCGCCCGCCGCCCCCCCCCCCCCGCCGCCCCCGCCCTCAGCGCCGCCGACACCAAGCCCGGCACCACGGGCAGCGGCGCAGGGAGCGGCGGCCCGGGCGGCCTCACATCGGCGGCGCCTGCCGGCGGGGACAAGAAGGTCATCGCAACGAAGGTTTTGGGAACAGTAAAATGGTTCAATGTAAGAAACGGATATGGTTTCATCAACAGGAATGACACCAAGGAAGATGTATTTGTACACCAGACTGCCATAAAGAAGAATAACCCCAGGAAGTACCTTCGCAGTGTAGGAGATGGAGAAACTGTGGAGTTTGATGTTGTTGAAGGAGAAAAGGGTGCGGAGGCAGCAAATGTTACAGGCCCTGGTGGAGTTCCAGTTCAAGGCAGTAAATATGCAGCAGACCGTAACCATTATAGACGCTATCCACGTCGTAGGGGTCCTCCACGCAATTACCAGCAGAATTACCAGAATAGTGAGAGTGGGGAAAAGAATGAGGGATCGGAGAGCGCTCCCGAAGGCCAGGCCCAACAACGCCGGCCCTACCGCAGGCGAAGGTTCCCCCCTTACTACATGCGGAGACCCTATGGGCGTCGACCACAGTATTCCAACCCTCCTGTGCAAGGAGAAGTGATGGAGGGTGCTGACAACCAAGGTGCAGGAGAACAAGGTAGACCAGTGAGACAGAATATGTATCGGGGTTACAGACCACGATATCGCAGTGTCCCTTCCAGGGGCCCTCCTCGCCAAAGACAGCCTAGAGAGGACAGCAACGAAGAGGATAAAGAAAATCAAGGAGATGATACCCAAGGTCAGCAGCCACCTCAACGTCGGTACCGCCGCAACTTCAATTACCGGCGCAGACGCCCAGAAAACCCTAAACCACAAGATGGCAAAGAGACAAAAGCAGCCGATCCACCAGCTGAGAATTCGTCCGCTCCCGAGGCTGAGCAGGGCGGGGCTGAGTAAATGCCGGCTTACCATCTCTACCATCATCCGGTTTAGTCATCCAACAAGAAATGAAAATGAAATTCCAGCAATAAGAAATGAACAAAAGATTGGAGCTGAAGACCTTAAGTGCTTGCTTTTTGCCCGCTGACCAGATAACTAGAACTATCTGCATTATCTATGCAGCATGGGGTTTTTATTATTTTTACCTAAAGATGTCTCTTTTTGGTAATGACAAACGTGTTTTTTAAAAAAAAAGCCTGTTTTTTCTCAATACACCTTTAAAGGTTTTTAAATTGTTTCATATCTGGTCAAGTTGAGATTTTTAAGAACTTCATTTTTAATTTGTAATAAAAGTTTACAACTTGATTTTTTCAAAAAAGTCAACAAACTGCAAGCATCTGTTAATAAAGGTCTTAAATAATAATAAAAAAAAAAAAAAGAATAAAAAAGAGCCGGGCGTGGTGGCGCACGCTTGTAATCCCTGCGCTTGGGAGGCTGAGACAGGAGAATCGCACGGGTTCGAAGCCAGCCTCAGCTACTTAGTGAGGCTTTCAGCAACTTAGTGAGACCCTGTTTCCAAATAAAAAATAAAATAAAATAAAATAAAGGTCTGGGAGTATAGCCCGGAGGTAGAAAGCCTCTGGGTTCCACTCCCAGTACCACCAAAATAAAGAACAAAAAATAGGGCTGGAGTATAGCTTGGAGGTAGAACACCCCTGGTTCAATTACCTATACTAAAGAGAAGAAAAAAAAGTAGTGAGGCATGGTGGTGCACACCTGTAATCCCAGTACTTGGGAAGCTGAGACAGGAGCATCACAAGTTTGAAGCCAATCTCAGCAACCTAGTGAGGATCTGAGGAACTTATTGACACCCCTTTTCCAAATATAGATAAATGGGGCATAGTTTGGAGGTGGAAGACCCCTGGGTTCCATTCCCAATACCACAATGAATAAATACATACATGTACATTGTGTAATAGAGCTGGGAGTATAGCTCAGCGGGTCAATCCTCAGTTCCACACCACACACATAAAAGTTATGCTGGACATCAAGTCACAATTAAAAACTGTTAGCTGGGCTTGGTGGCGCACACTTGTAATCCCCGCGCTTGGGAGGCCGAGACAGGAGGATCGCACAGGTTTGAAGCCAGCCTCAGCTACTTAGTGAGGCTTTCAGCAACTTTGTGAGACCCTGTTTCCAAATAAAATATAAAAAAGGTCTGGGAGTGTAGCTCGGAGGTAGAAAGCCTCTGGGTTCCACCCCCAGTACCAACACCAGAAAAAAAAAAAAAAAAAACAACCAATTAAAAACTGTTTCTAGAGCCTGGGATAGTGGTGTACATTTATAATCCCAGTGCTTGGGAGGCTGAGACAGGAGGATTGCAAATTCAAAGACAGCTTCAGCAAGTAGTGAGACTCTCACCAACCCAGTAAGACCTTTTTTCCAAGTAAGAAATAAAATTGGGCTGGGGGTTTAACACTAAGGTAGAATGCCTCTGGGTTCTATGCCCAGTACCACAAAAATAAAAATAAATAATAAATATAAAAAGTAGGGCTGGGCCAGGTGTGGTGGCGCACGCTTGTAATCCCAGCATTTGGGAGGCTGAGACCTGAGGATCACAGTTTGCGGACAGCCTCAGCTACTTAAGTGAGGCCCTCTGCAACTCAATGAGACCCTGTTTCAAAATAAAGAATAAAAAATTGGGCAAGGGTGTAGCTTGGAGGTCAAATGCCTCTGGGTTCCATCTCCACACCCACAAAAAAAGAAAAAAAATAAGGCTGGGATTTAGAGGTAGAATGTCCTTGGGTTCAATCCTCAGTACCATAAAAAACAAAAACCCTGTTTCTATGACAAATAAATTTTTACTATCTCCCTTAGAAAGCATAATCTAGTCATCCAACAAATATTTACTGAACTAGTAGGCACTGACACAGACATTGGAGATTCTTATTTTTATTTATTTGTGTGTGCGTGGTACTAGAGATGGAACCCAGGGGCTTTCTACCTCTGGGCTACACTCCCATACCTATTTTTTATATTTTATTTGGAAAAGGGGTCTCACTAAGTTGCTGAGACTGCGATCCTCCTTGTCTCAGCCTCCTAAGTACTGAGATCACAAGTGTGCCAACATACCTGGCTGGAGATTTGTGTGTGTGTGTGTGTGTGGGGGGGGTACTGGGGGTGGAACCCAGAGGCTTTCTACCTCCGGACTATACTCCCAGCCCTATTTTATATTTTATTTGGTAACAGGATCTCACTAAATTGCTGAGAGCTTCACTAAGTAACTTAGCCTGGCTTCAAACCTGCGGGATCCTCCTGTCTCAACTTCCCAAGAGCAGGAATTATGTGTGCCACCATGCCAGGTTTTGGAGATTCTTAACAAATATTAAAAAAAAAAACACCATCTGCATAGGCCTATATATATTAAAGAAAATGAATCAATAATGAATTATCTGGGACTGGGGATAGAGCAGTGGTAGAACCCCCTACTTATAAAATCTATGAGGCCCTGGGTTCAACCCTCAATATAAAACAAAACTCAAAAGTTCTAAAACAGAAAACACCAAGCATATATAGGTTCATTGGTAAATTTTACCAAACTATTTTTTTTTTGAGAGGGGTTGGTATTCAGGGGCAAAATCATTTTTAAAAATTTGGAACAAGATCTCACTGAATTGCTGAGTGTCCCTCTAGGTTGCTGAGGCTGGCTTCAAACATGTGATCTTGTCTCAGCCTCCCAAGTAAACTGGGATCACAGGCATGGCCCACCCTTTGGGTCTGTGTATGTGTGGTACTAGGGATAGAACTCAGAGACATTCTACCTCTAGGCCACACCCCTAGATCTATTTTATTTCTATTTTGAACCAGGATCTCACTAGGTTGATGAGAGTGTCACTACTTGCTGAAACTCTCCTTGAACCTGTGATTATCTGGTCTCAGCCTCCCAAGTACTGGGGTTACAAGTGTACCACCATACCCTGCCACCCTGTGAAATTTAACCAAACATTTAAGGAAGAAGGGATATCAATTCTCTACAATCTCTTCCAGAAGATATAAATATTCAACAAGGTCACCATTATCTTAATACTAAAGCCAGACAATCACTACAATAGAAAACCATACCATTATCTCTCATGAACACAGAAGGAAAAAAATCTCAACAAAACATCAGGATATCAGCAGGCGTGGTGGTGCATGCTTGGAATTCAAGTACTTGGGAAGCTGAGACAGGAGGATTGAAGGCTCGAATTCATCCCCAGAAACTTAGTGAGGCTCTCAGCAATTTGGTGAGAACTTGTTTCAAAATAAAAAATAAAAATAAGGCTCGGGGTGTAGTTCTGAGGTAGAGTGCCCCTGGCTCAACCCCCAGTACCACAAAAAAACAAAAAGAGAAAAAAATCAAATCCACAAAGGTATAAAAATTATAAACAACCAGCAGGGCTTGGTGGTGCATGCTTGTAATCTCAGCATTCAGGAGGCTGAAACTGGAGGATTGCAGTTTGTGGAAAGCCTCAGCTACTCAGTGAGGCCCTCCTCAACTCAGTGAGACCCTGTTTCAAACTAAAGAATAAAAAATAGTGTAGCTCGGAGGTCGAATGCCCCTGGGTTCCATCTGCAGACCTCCCCACACACAAAACAAACAAACAAACAAACAAACAAACAACGAGATGTATTCCAGGCATATAAAACTGGTGAAGCATTCTATATGATAAGATAATGGTGAATAAGTGGCATTACACATTTTGTAAAACCCGTAAGATATACAGCACCAAGAGTGAACTATAGGGTGAACTATGGAGTCTGGGTGATAGTGAGTGCAAGTTCATAGACTGTTACCAATTTGCCACTCCAGTGCGAAGTGTTAGAGTAGGGTAGGCTGTGTTTCTGTGTGGTGACAGGGTTCATGGGAGATCCTTCCATTCAATTTTGCTATAAACCCAAAACTGCTCTAAAAATAAAGTTTAATTAAAACAAAATACATCTGTACCTCTCAGAAAATAGTAACAATAAAATAAAAAGTTTTACTCAAAGGAAATACTTGGGTATTCAATCAATTAGCACTTGTCAAAATGCAGGTAGCTTTTTATACTTGGAGCAGAGAACAAGAATACCAATAAGATAAGTTGGATTCTACAAAAGGAACTCACATTTATTAATGATTATGTATCTGGAATTATGCTGGGCAGTTTAATATGCTATCTAATTCTAACAACCCTTTAACATAAGCAATATATTCTATTTTTACAGAGAAAAAAACCTAAAGCTTAGCTGGGCCCAGTGATTACAGCACATGGCTGAGGCAGGAGGAATGCAAATTTGAAACCAGCAGGGGCAACTTAGTGAGATACTGTCTCAAAATTAAAAAGGGCTGGATATGATGGCACAAACCTGTAATCTCACTATTTGGGAGGCTAACATAGGAGGACTGTGGGTCCAAAGCCAGCCTCAGCACCTCAGATAAGCCCTCAGCACTTAGTAAGACTGCTTCAGCCGGTCGTGGTGGCACACGCTTGTAATCCTCGGGCTTGGGAGGTGGAGACAAGAGGATCCTGCAGGTTCAAAGCCGCGCTGGCTTAAGAGACCCAGTTTCCAAAAATAAAATAAGTCTGGGAGTGTAGCCCGGAGGTAGAAGGGCTTCCAGGAACCCCAGTACCACCAAAAGAAAAAAAAAAAAAGACTGTTTCAAAATAATAAGGACTTGGGGGTATAGCCTGGAGGTAGAATACCCCAGGAACAAAACAAAAAAAAAAAAGATTTTTTTTCAGAAGTGGGGGCTGAACACAGGGGAGCTTTCTTCCTTTAAGTGACACCCCAGCCCTATTTTTTATTCATTATTTTGAAACAGAGTCTCACTAAGTTGTGGAGGGCCTAAGTAGCTGAGGCTGGCCTCAAACCTGTGATCCTCAGGCCTATGATCCTCCTGTCTCAGTCTCCCAAGTACTAAGATTAACAAGCATGTGCCACCATGCCTGGCTTAAAAATAAAACTTAAATGAAAAACAAAATCTCTATAAAGTCTAAGCACCAATACTTTTAATTCTCAAATCATAGGTTTATTTCTACACATGTGAAAAGTATCACATAAGTCTTCTCCATGTAAAATCTTCTCTATATTGTTTCTAAAAATGACTTGCAGTCTTTTAAGTATATTTCTGGTAGTTGATTAGTTGGTTAAATCTTTTTCTCCCATGTCCCAATTTTTTAAAAGGACAGCATTTTTGCACAAACTCAATTTCACCCTCTATTAAATAGTTCCAGAAGCTGGGCATGGTGGCACACACTTATAATCCCAGTACTTGGGAGGTTGAGACAGGAGGATTTTGGGTTCAAAGTCAGTATCAACAATTTAACAAGGCTCTCAGCAACTTAGTGAGACCTTGTTTCCAAATAAAAAATAAAATAGGGCTGGGGTGTAACTCAAGAGGAAGAATGCCCCTAAGTTCAATCCTCAGCATCACAATCAACCAACCAATAAATAAATAGTCCCCAGAGCCAAGCATGGTGGCAGACATCTATAATCCAGGTGGTTGGAAGGTTGAGGCAGGAATATTGCAAATTCAAGGTCAGCTTGGGTACCTCAGCAAGACTGTCTCAAAATAAAAAATAAAAGGGGCTAGGGATATAGCTCAATGGTAGAGCACTTTTAGATTTGACTCCCACTACCATATATATATATATTTCTCAGAAAAAGTAAGAGAAATTTAAGAGAATAAGAGGGAGGTTCCATCCCCAGCACCACATTTCAGTGTTAGAACACCTGCTAACATGTTTGAGTCTGAGGACTGAGGGAAAAAGACATACATAAGAGAGCATATGTTCAACTGAACATTCCTAAAACTATTCCATTTGATAGTATCGCCCTACCAAAAAGTTAAAAAATAACTGTTAGAATAAACCTTTCTGTTCAGAAAAGTTACAAGGTACAAGACCAATATACAAAACCCAGTTATATTTATACACATTAGCAATGAACAACCTGAAAATAAAACTGAAAAAACAATTACATTCCCAATACCATTAAAAATAATAAAATTCTTGAGCCGAGTGTGATGGCATACATCTGTAATCCCAATACTTGGGAGGCTGAGACAGGAGGATCACAGGTTTGAAGTTAGCCTCAGCGCCAGGCATGGTGGTGCACGTTTGTAATCCCTGCTCTTGGGAGGCTGAGACAGGAGGATCGCGCAGGTTCGAAGCCAGCCATGCTGGCTTAAGAGACCCTGTTTCCAAATAAAATATAAAATAGGTCTGGGAGTGTAGCCCGGAGGTAGAAGGCCCCTGGGTTCCATCCCCAGTTCCACCAAAAACAAAAACAAAAACAAAAACAAAAACAAAATTAGCCTCACAATTAGTAAGACTCAACAGTAACCTCGTGAGACTCTGTTTCAAATACAAATAAAATAGGGCTGAGGGTGTAGTTCAAAGATAAAATGCCCCTGGCTTCAACCCCCAGCACTACAAATAAACAAACAAACAAACAAAATTTTAACAAGGGTTGGGCTGTAGCTTGGAGGCAGAATGCCCCTTGGGTTCAGTCCCTAGTATCAAAAATAAAATGTATAAAAGGACTAAGGGTGTAGTTAAGAGGTAGAATGCCCAGGATTCAATCAATCCCCTAGTACAAAGAAACAAACTTCAAAGTAACAATAATATTTAACATTCAAGTGCTTAATATTTGCCAGTGCTTTAAACAACTGAAACAACCCTGTGAGGTAGGTAATATTATTAGTCCATACATGAAATTAAGGCAGAGAGGTTAAGTTATTCTGCCAAGATCACAAAGTTAGTAAATGGCAATCCAGGAAGCCTTACTCCAGAATCAATCTTCATTACCACTTACTGTACTCTGCTGGCTTTTATTACATAAAATATGCTCATATTCCTATAAGACAAAGAGAAACAGAAGTTTTCTTAACCAATGAGAAATGGGACCTACAGCCCAGCTTGGTGGTGCACGCTTGTAATCCCAGCATTTGGGAGGTTAAGGGAGAAGGATTGCAGTTCTTGGACAACCTTAGCTGCTTAGTTGAGGTCCTTTGCAACTCAGTGAGACTCTTGTTTCAAAAAATAAGGTTGGGGATGTAGCTCAGAGGTAAAATGTCCCTGGGTTCCATCCCCAGTACTGGGGGAAATAATTGGCTGAAATTCTTTGAGAGTGCAACCTTAAACCAGTTGCCAAGCAATAAGTACACAATCTTCCATCTCAATGGTTTCCCCAAAATCACATACAGCTTTATTTTACTCAAATCTAAGAGAATGATTATTTTTCTCATTAACTTGTTCCTATAGAGCTTTTCTGAAGCATTTAATTTTTTATATAAATGAAACTTTTTATTTTTTATTTTACTTATTTATTTTTGGTAGTACTGAAGTGGAACCCAGAGGCTTTCTACCTCTGGGCTATACTCCCAGACCTATTTTATATTTTATTTGGAAACAGGGTCTCACTAAGTTGTTGAGAATCTTACTCACTAAGAAGCTGAGGCTGGCTTCGAACCCGTGCAATCCTCCTGTCTCAGCCTCCCAAGCGCGGGGATTACAAGTGTGCGCCACCACGCCCGGCTCTATAAATGAAACTTTTTCTACTGGTATTTTATTGGTTTATATAATATTTAATTAAATTTGTGATAAAAATAGCAGTAACAAGATAAAAAAATATGTCACATATTCGTTTAGGGGCAAACAATTATTCTTGTCAAGAGCACAATTCAACTGGTAAGAACACAAATACTTAAATACATTAGAGTAGCCCTTAAAATGGAGGACAATCTGTTCCAAATAATAATAAATAATTATAATCATTAGAAGAGCTGGGCATGGTGGCATATGCTTGTAACACCAATATTTGGGAGCTTGAGTCAGGAGGATCGTAGGTTTGAAGCCAGTCTCAGCAATTCAGTGAGGCTCTTATCAATTTAGCAGACTCTGTTTCAAAATAAAAAGTAAGCCGGGCATGGCGGTGCACACTTGTAATCCCAGCATTCGGGAGGCTGAGACCTGGAGGATCGCAGTTCACGGACAGCCTCAGCTACTTAGTGAGGCCCTCTGCAACTCAGTAAGACCTGGTTTCAAAATAAAGAATAAAAAATAGGGCAGAGGGTGTAGCCCGGAGGTCAAATGCCCCTGGGTTCCATCCCCCAGACCCGCAAAAAATAAAAAAATAAAAAATACATAAAAAAAATAAAAAAGTAAAACTGAGCTGGGGTATAGCTGAAAGGTAGAAAGCCCTTGGGTTCCATCCTCAATACCATACACACATACACAAACACACACACAAGCATTTGCAGATCTGCATATTTATTTAAAAAAAACATACAAAGATACACAATATACCTATAATTAGGTTGAGGAGAATAAAATGAGACTTAATTGACCTTTTATTTGTGTGTGTGTGATAAAAAGGATTAAACCCAGGGGGAATCTACTTCTGAGCTACACCCCCAGCCCTATTTATTTATTTTATTTATCTTGCAGTAATGGGGATGGAACCCAGGGGCATTCTACCTCCGAGCTACACACCCAGCTCTATTTTTCTATTTTTTATTCTTTATTTTGAAACAGGGTCTCACTAAGTTGCAAAGGGCCTCACTAAGTAGCTGAGGCTGTTCATAAACCACAATCCTCCATTCTCAGCCTACCAAATGCTAGGATTATAAGTGTGTACCACCAATGTTGGGACCCCAGCCCAATTTTTATTTTTATTTTGAAACAGGATCTCAGTAGGCTGATGAGTCCCATTACTTTTTATACAGTTATAAGATGCTGATTTATACTCATGCATTACTTGATAGGTTTTGGGGGGGGGGTTGTGTGTGTGTGGGGGGGGGTTAGGGATGGAACCCAGGGGCATTCTACCTCTGAGCTACACTCCCTGCCTTATTTTTTATTCTTTACTTTGAAACATGGTCTCACTGAGTTGCAAAGGGCCTCACTAAGTAGCTGAGGCTGTCCTTGAACCGTGATCCTCTGGTCTCAGCCTCTGGAATGCTGGGATTACAAGCGTGCGCCACCATGCCTAGCCACCATGCCTAGCCGATAGATTTTTTTTTTTAAGTAAACAACAAAAATGAAGCAGGGCTTGGTGGAACATGCCTAGAATTCGGGAAGCTCTAAGACAGGAGGATAACAGGTTGGACAGCTTCAACTACTTCATGAGGCCCTCTGCAACTCAGCCTCTCAAATGCTGGGATTACAAGTGTGCACCTCCATGCCCGGCTTCCCAGTTCATTTTTGTTTTGATGCAGGGTCTTGATAAATCACTAAGGCTAGCCTCCAACCTGCTATCCTGTCTCATCTTAACAGGGATTAAAGGCATGGGTCACCACAACCAGCTTGTATTTTTTTTTTCCCCTCTAAGAAATAATCCAGTGAAGACTAATGAAAGCTTTTCAAAATGAGTTATAAACTTGATTCTATTTCTCAGAGTTTAAGCTTTACTTAAAAAAATTATCCTTGCTGAAGGAAATACAAGTGCTATGTGTATCACTTTAACCTCGCTGTGATATAGAATTATAATGCATCAATAAATGTTTAAAAACAAAGAGCCAAAGCTGGATGTGGTGGTGCACACTTATAATCCCAGCAGTTTGGGAGGCTGAGACAGGAGGATCATGGTTCATGACAGCCTCAGCTACTTAGTGAGGCCCTTTGCAACTCAGTGAGACCCTGTTTCAAAATAAAGAATAAAAGGCTAGATGTGGTGGCACATGCTTGTAATCCTAGCACTCTGGAGGCTAAGACAGGAGGATCACACAGGTCCGAAGCCAGCCTCAGCTACTTAGTGAGACCCTGTTTCCAAATAAATTATAAAATAGGGCTGGGAGTATAGCCTGGAGGTAGAAAGCCCCTGAGTTCCACCCCCCAGTACCACAAAAAATAAAATAAAGAATAAAGCCAGGTATGGTGGCACATGCTTGTAGTGAGACAGGAGGATTGCGGTTCGCGACAGCCCAGCTACTTAGTGAGACCCTTTGCAACTCAGTGAGACCTTGTTTTAAAGTAAAGAATAAAAACTAGGGCTAGGGGTGTAGCTCAGAGGTAGAATGCCCCTGGGTTTAATCTCCAGTACTGCAAAAAAGTTAATAATAAAAATCTTATTGGTGCAATGTAATCAAACATTATAGTGATTCAATGTGATATAAACATACATGTACACATCACTTGGTGTTTCCAAGTTTTACTTTTTATAACTCAAGAAATGAGAGCCATACCCTACTATCCATTTACTTATTTTTTGTGGCACTGGGGATTGAATCCAGGGACATTCTACTTCCAAGCTACACTCCAAGACCTATTTTTTATTTTTATTTGGAAACAAGGTGTTGCTAGGATGTCCTCAAACCAGCAATCCTCCCAATCAGATTCTCAAATACTAGGATTACAAGCATGCGCCACCACACCTGGCCCTACTATCTATTTAAAAGGAAAATTTTCATAACTACTACACAAGCAGAAATCACTTCTTCCTCTCCGGCAAGGCATAACTCCTTTTGTTCCCCTTCTTTCTCCCCTGTCATCCTTGTCCAGGTGTTCAAACCACAACTCAGAGGCAGTAACCCAAGACACTAGGGAAGTGTAGTATATTCAGAAACTTGGGAAAATGGACTCCAATAAAAATAACCTTCAAGCCAAGTGTGGTCACATGTGTGTGATCCTAGTACTTGGGAGGCTGAGACAGGAGGATCAAGGTTCAAGTTCAACCTCTGTCACTAAGAAAGGCCCTCAGTAATTTAATGAGACCTGCTTCAAAAAAATAAATAATCCGGGTGTGGTGGCGCGTGCTTGTACTCCCAATATTCAGGAGGCTGAGACTAAAGGATCACAGTTCGCAGACAGCCTCAGCTACTTATGCCCTCTGCAACTCAGTGAGACCCTGTTTCAAAATAAAGAATAAAAAATAGGGCTGGGGGTGTCGTTTGGAGGTAGAATGCCCCTGGGTTCCACCCCCAGTACCACAAAAAATTAAATAAAATAAAAATAAAAATAAACAAAATAGATCCAGGTGTAGTAGTAAACACTTGTAATCCCAGTACTTGGGAGGCTAAGATAGGAGGATCACAGGTTCACAGCTAGGCTCAGGTACTTAGTGAGATCCCATTTCAAAAAAGTAGTTAAACTTGGCATGGAGGCACACGTTTGTAATCCCTGCACTTGGGAGGCGGAGATAGGAGGACTGCGCAGGTTCGAAGCCAACCTCTCTGGATTAAGAGACCCTGTTTCCAAATAAAAATATAAAAAATAGGTCTGGAAGTGTATCCCGGAGGTATAAGGGTTTCCAGGAACCCCAGTACCATAAAAAAAAAAAAAAAAAAGTATTTAGCCAGGTGTAGTGGCACAGGCTTGTAATCCCAGCATATGGGATCCAGAGACAGGAGGATCTCTGTTCATGGATAGCATAATTTAAGTGAGGCCTTCTGCAACTTAGTGAGTCTTTGTTTCAAAAGAAAGAATAAAACATAGGGTTGGGGTGAAGCTTGGTAGTAGAATGCCCCTGGGTTCAATACACACACACACACACACACACACACACACACACACACACACACACACAGCAAAAAGCCAGGCGTGGAGGTTTTCGCTTGTAATCCCAGTACTTGGGAGGCCAAGACAGGAGGATGGAAGACTGAAGGACAATCTCAGCAATTTAGTGATACTTTCAGGACAATCTCAGCAATTTAGTGATACTTTCAGTGACCTATGAAGACCCCAAGCAAGTTTACAGCCAGTTTCAGCTACTTAATGAGGCCCTCTGCAACTAAGTGAAACCTTGTTTCAAACTAAAACAAACAAACACCTTCCAATCACCTGCTTTAGCTCTTTTTAAAACTCATGTCCCTATTCTTTTCCATTCAAAATAGCTTAAAACAAACATCTGAGCCAGGCATGGTGGTACATACCTATAATCTCATAACTGGAATGCTAAAATGGAAGAATGAAGGACAACCTCAGCAATTTAGTGATATTTTCAGCAACTTAAGGAGACCATGTTTCAAAAGTAAATAATAATAATTTTAAAAAGAGCTGGGAGCCAGGCATGGTGGCACACGCCTGTAATCCTAATACTTGGGGCTGAGATAGGATTCCAAGTTCGGGGCCAGCCTTAGCAACTTGTGAGGCCCTTGCAACTTAGTGAAAGTCTACTTCAAGATAAATAATAAAAAAGGATTAGGGGTATTGTTCAGAGGTAGAATGCCTCTACCTCTGGGAATGCTGATTCCATTCCCAGCATCACACACACACACACACACACACACACACACACACACACACACACGAGAAAGAAAGAAAAGAAAAGAAAGAAGAAAGGAAAGAATGAGAAAGAAAGGGAAGAAAAGAAGGAAGGGGCTAGGGGTATAACTAAGAGGCAAAATGCCTCTGGGTTCAATCCCCAGTACCACAAAAACAAAAAACAAATAAAAAACCTCAGCTGGTACCAAAATAAAACAGAAGTGAAGAAAATCTTAAAAACAACAAATGACCTGAGATACATGATAACTATGCCACAGGGAGTGCTAATCAAATCACATGTCTCACATATACACACAAATGAAAAGAGGACAATTTAGATTTCTAAAATATTTTACTTTCACTAATTTCAATATATCATATGAAGAAACACACCGAAAACCAGCTCCTAGCAGAGTCATCTGGCTCTATCAAGGCCCCTGTGGAGGATGTAAGCACATGTTCCATACTCTTGTTTATTTATTTATTTTGTGGTATGGGAATTGAACCCAGAGGCATTCTACCTCTGAGCTACATCCCCAGACCAATTTTATTTGGAAACAGGGTCTCACTAGGTTGCTGAGAACCTCACTAAATTGCTAAGGTTATCCTCCAGTCTCAGCCTCCCAAGTACTAGGATTACAAGTGTGGGGCACCACACCTGGCTATCCACACTACTTTCTTTTTTTTTTGGGGGGGGGTGTCTGGGGATGGAACCCAGGGGCATTCGACTTCCAATCTACAGCCCCTGCCCTAATTTTATTCTTTATTTTTTGAAACTGGGTCTCAGTAAGCTACGGAGGGCCTCACTAAGTAGCTGAGACTGTCCACAAATCGCGATCCTCCAGTCTCAGCCTCCCAAATGCTGGGATTACAAGCATGCACCACCACGCCCGACTTTCCATACTACTTTCTCAACAAATCTGAAACCTAGTGGGACACTTCTTAGTTGAAAAAACCTTAATGGCTCCCCATGCCTACAGATTAAAGTTTAAACTACTGCGTACAGGTTTGAAAGATCTCCAGGATCTGGCTCTACTTCACCCCTCCAGTCGTATTTTCCATCCCCAATTTCCTAAATTCGTTAACAATTGAAAAACTCCACAATTTCTCCTCTCCACACATATGCAACCTGTTGTGTAGCAGATAAGTCTAAAGCCCAGGAAAGGTTCTGGAAAGATGGACCTGGGTTTAAATCTGACATCAGCACTTATCAAAAAGAAAAAAAAACACCACAAAACAACAAAGCAAACCTTCTGCATGCCTGCTTTTAGCTTTTTTTAAAACTCATGTCCCTATTCTTCTCATAAGAAAGAGCTTAAAACAAACATCGGAGTCCAGCAGTGGTGGTTCATGCCTGTAATCTCAGTACTTGGGAGACTAAGACAGGAGCACTGGAGGTTGGACAGCCTCAGCAACTTAGCCACACGTTCAGCAACCTAGGGAGGTTCCTAAGTATGCCATCTCATAAGCCTTCATCTGTAAAATAAGCACTGTAACAGCATGAACCTCATCCAGGTGATCTGAATATTAAGATAATATATGCTAAACGTTTGACAAAGTACTTAAAAATTAGAAATACTTAGTAAACGATACTCAGCAGGGCCTGATTCTTCATAAATACTACCAAATAAGTGACCATCTAGTACACTTTATATTAGTGTACCATTTTAGTTCTGTCTTAATAATTAACAGCAGCAACACCGTTTGGGAGCATTTTACTGTTTACAGAAGCCTCCTAATATCCATAAGCTCATTTACTCTCCCCAACATCCTCAGGGGAATCGGCGCTTTTAAAATGTGCATTTAGAAGAGGGAAAGTGGTAACAAAACCAAGGTTACCACACCTACTGGTGTCCTCCAACCGAATTCTGCAGCTCAAAAGTGCTTAGCACCAAGTATCTTTAACATCCACTAAAAGGCGGATTCCTGAAAGCTGCCAAAGCTCTTCAGACACGAGATAGTTGTCCAGGATTGAGCCGAAAGGAACGACCCCTCGGAAGCCCTCGGTGTCATTTGTGTTGCATTGTTTCTGTATGTGGTGCGCTCCCATACTTCTAGGGTAAGACCCAGACCTGGGAGGTGCTTCCTCCCCACCAGAGCTCGCAACACAAGACCTGATGCCCGGGAGGCCCTCGGGAAAAGTGTGTGGAAAATAGTTCGGGCTAGTGGTAGGAAGTGTTCGAGAGACCCGAATTGAGGCCAACTCTGAGGTACAGATTAAGCACCTCGGACCCATCTAGAGTCGATGGGCGGAGTGTCTGACCAGTAAGCAGCTTGGGAAGGATTTCTGCGGTCTGGTGGCGCTAAGAGAAACTCAGGAAGCGGACCCGTTGAGGGCAGAGGGGCACGGAGGAGGCGGGCCGGCTGGCAGCGATGGCCGGAAGGCTGGGGACCCACAGAGGTGCGGGAGCTGAGGGAATCCGGGCAGCTGGCGTCTGGGGGAGGGGGCCACCTGCTGGTCTGAGAAAGAGCCCAGACCAATCTGAGGAGGGCGTGCGGCCCTCTGGGGCCCACTCTCTATCCCGCGGCGTAATATGCCGCACCGAGTACTCGCTGCTACCTGAAACTGCAGCAGTTTCTCTGTCTGCTCCTGGGTTAGATCCCGCTCCTCAGGCGCCGCCATTTTGCCGCCGCCTCTACGCTCCTGACCCGTCCGCACCGTCACCCGCCGGAAGTGACATCAGGCGCAACCACATCCGGTCTGAACGGCCGCCGGCACGCAACTGCGTCTGCGCGCGCTGGCTCACGCGGTCCTTCCGCCGTCCGCCGCCAGAGGGCGCCACTCTGAGTCTGTTCCGAACGGCTATGGAAAGAGCCGAGGGACCGTAGGTATTAGTCGCCCTTATGATGTTGGCAACGGACCGAGGTACTAGAGACAGAAGATTCCTGAATGGATCGGAGAGCCCAGTGGGCCCGAACGTGCCTCGAGGAGTTCCGGAAAGTCCCGAATGACGTTCAGCTGCCTTTGGCGGCTCCTTTCCCAATCATTTCTGACATTTGTAAAAGTTTCTTGGGCAGTTGTGGCCTTTGCAAAGTTATCGGCCCTTTGATGCTTGATCCATGCCCTAACGTTTCCAAAACCTCTTGACCATCTTTCTGGAGCTTCTGAAAGTCTTGGAATACTTGTGGGGCATTGCCTACACTGCCTTTCTTTTAAAAATGTGTGTGTGTGTGTGTGTGTGTGTGTGTGTGTGTGTGTGTGTGTGTTACTAGGAATTGAACCCAGGGGTGTTCTACCTCCAAGCCTCAGCCCCAGACCTTTTTTAATTTTTGTTTAGAAGTGGGGTCTCAGGGTCTTGCTAGGTTGCTGAAAGTCTTGAGTTGCGGAAGCTATCCTTGAACCGTCTCCCAAGTACTGGGATTACAGGCAGCCACCACCATGCCCGGCATAAAATGCTTTTTTTTTTTTCTGACATTGATTGATTGATTGATTGATTGTTGATTGTGGTGCTAGGGATTGAACCCAGAGACATTCTACCTCCAAGCTATACCCCCTGCCAAATTTTTTATTTTCGTTATTATTTATTTATTTATTTTTGGGTGTGGTTCTAGAGATTAAACCCAGGGGCATTTTACCTCTGAGTTATGCCCCCAGCCCTATTTTTATTTTTAGTGTGTGTGTGTGTGTGTGTGTGTGTGTGTGTGTGTGTGTGTGTGTGTGTCTGGGGATGGAACCCAGAGGCATTTGACCTCCGAGCTACACTCCCTGCCCAATTTTTTATTCTTTATTTTGAAACAGTGTCTTGCTGAGTTGCGGAGGGCCTCACTAAGTAGCTGGGGTTGTTCGCAAACCTCGATCCTCAGATCTCAGCCTCCCAAATGCTGGGATTACAAGCGTGCACCACCACTCCCGGCTCCTATTTTTATTTTTGAAACAGGGTCTCCCGAAGTAGGTAAGAGACTCACTACTTGCTGAGGCTGTCCTTGAACCTTCCATCCTCCTGTCTCAGCTATTACATATTGGAGTTACAAGTGTGTGCCATCAGGCCTGGCTTTTTCCAAGCTCCATTTTGCCTTCTAGAGCAGGGCTTCCCAGTCAGGATACGAAACCAGGCCCAGCAGCACTCTTGTAATCCCAGTACAGGCTGAAACAGGACACCAACCTTGGAAACTCAGTAAAAACCCCTTTTCAAAATCAAAAGGGCAGGGATATAGTTCACTGGTAGAATGCCCCTGGGTTCAATCCCCAATAACACACACACACACACACACACACACACACACACACAATCACACACACAATCACACAATCACACACACACAATCACACACAGAAGAAATCCATAGTGGGTCACATGGAACAGGCTTGTAATCTCAGAACTCATGAAGCTGAGACAGGAGGATCTCAGGTTTGAAATCAGTGTGTAAAAACCTAGCAAAACCCTGTTTCAAAATATAAAAAATAAGACTGAGGCTGAGGTGTAGCTTTGAGGTAAAACACTTCTTGGTTCAATCTTCAGTACCACATAAACAAATAAACAAACAAACAATAAATAGAGCTGGGCATGGTGGCGCATGCTTGTAATCAATCTCAGCATTTGAGAGGCTGAGACTAGAGGATAGTGGTTCGCACAGCCTTAGCTACAAAGTGAGGCCCTCTGCAACTTAGTGAGACCCTGTTTCAAAATAAAGAATAAAAAATAGGGCAGGGGGTGTAGCTCAGAGGTCGAATGCTCCTGTATTCCATCCCTAGACCCACAAAAATAAATAAACAAACAAATAAATAAATAAAATATCTAGGATTATAATACTAGTAACTCAGGAGACCGAGGCAGGAAGATCTAAAGTTTAAGGTCAGCTTCAGAAAGTTAGCAAGAAAAAAAAAATAAAGAGGGGTGGGATGTAGATTCAATCTTAAGTACCACAAAACAAAATTCTAGCAGCTACATTTAAGACAGTGAAATTAATTTTAATAATATATTTTATTTAACCCAATATGTTCAAAATAGTATGCTTATTTTTTTATTTGGCCTTCAAAGTTTAGTGTGAATTTTACATTTAACACATTAATCGACTTGGACTACCTACATCTCATGTACCTGCTTGCTACACATAGAAAATGACAACTGCGTTAGTGTATCTCTGAAAACTTTTTTTTTTGGTGTGGTATTGTAGATTAAACCCAGGGCCTTGCACATGGTTGGCAAGTATTCTACTATGTAACTACATCCCCAGCCCCCTTTCATTTCTTTTTTCTTGTGGTACTGGAGATGGAACCCAGGGGCATTATATCTCTGAGCTACATCCTCAACCCTATTTTATTTTTTTATTTTGAAACAGGATTTCATTAAGTTGCAGAGGGCCTCACTAAGATGCTTAGGCTGGCCTTGAACCTGTGAACCTCCTGTCTCAGCCTTTCCACATACTGGGATTATCAGCATTTGCTATCACACCCAAGTCAGTTTTTTGTTTGTTTTTGTTTTGGTACTGAAGATTGAACTCAGGGGCATTCTATCTCTGAGTTATATTCCTACCCTATTTTATTTTTATTTTGAAATAGGGTCTTTCTAGATTGATGAGAGTCTTACTACTTGCTAAGGCTGTCCTTGAATTTATGACCTTCCTGCCTTAGCCTCCCAAGTATTGGGCTTACAAGTGAGTGCTACCATGCCCTGCTTCACTTTTTTTTTTTTGTTGTTGTTGTACTGGGGATTGAACTCAGGGGCATTCTATCTACGAGCTACATCCCCAGCCCTATTTTTATTCTTTATTTTGAAACAGAGTCTTACTAAATTGTGGAGGGCCTCAGTAAGTAGCCGAGGCTGGCCCCGATCCTGAGATCCTCCTATCTCAGCCTCCCAAGCAGTGGGATTAGAAGCGTGTGCCACCATGTCCAGCTTTACTTTTTAATTTTAATTTAAAACAAGATCTCTCTAAGTTGTCCTGGCTGGCCTAGAACTTGTAATCATTCTATCTTCTGGGTTGCTGGGATTACTAGCATTTACCATAATGCCAGGCCTGAAGATTTTATCAGATTTGTTAATTATATTCATCTACAGATTTTTTTTTTTTTTTTTGCAGAACTGGAGATGGAACCCAGGAGCATTCTATCTCCAAGCTATGCCCCCAGCCCTATTTTTCATCCTCTTATTTTGAAACAGGGTCTCACTGAATTGCAGAGGGCCTTACTAAATAGCTGAAGCTGGCCACGAACCGCAGTCCTCCTGTCTCAGCCTCCCAAATGCTGAGATTGCGTGCGCCACCACCCCCAACTTCATCTACAGATTTTAAGAATTTGTACTACAGAAATTTGTTGAGTGCTATTCTGAGCCAGGCTCTGGACCAGATGCTACTAAGATAAACAGTACACAGTTGCTGCCCTCTAAGAATAACACAGTGTTTTAAAATTAAATGGATTTCGTCACTTCTCTAGAAGAATTTGTATGTGTAGGTTTTTGAGTCCCAGTCTTATGCTTATTACACACAAGGCCTTGTAGCTGAGAGTTATCTCATAGAATCTAATGAACATTTGTTTCTCTAATCCTAGTAATAATTTGTTTTTCTGATTCCTTATCATTTTGTTCCTGATAATGAACAAACCCTGTCCTGCAGAGCCTTGGAATGCTAAAACAAACTCTCAATTTCTGAATAGCTTAACATAAAATATTTTCTATCAGTTGGGAACACATCTTGACTGCAGAAAATTAGATCATTAAGATGTCAGCAGCAGTATTTGTTGTTTTTATGTTGAAGATCCTCAGACTCCTGAGATGGTATTTGAATTGATGAAACAGAGTAGGCTTGGAGGTCAAGTTGCTTTATACAAGTCACAAAATATATCTCATGCTTTTCAGGGAGACCTAAGGACAAACTCTGATGTTATTGTTAATTGATCATATAACTTTGGCTTTCTATTACTATGATCAAAATAACTGACAAGCACAACTTAGAGAAGGAAAAGTTTATCTCAGAGTTTTAGAGGTTCAAGAGGTTCCGTTCACAATCAGCTCGCTCAAAGGCAGACGCCGTGGCAGAAGGGAACATTACAGAGAAAAGCTGCCCTCAGTGTGGTGGCCAGAAGCAGAGAGTGTGTGGAGAGGAGGCTGGAGATATCTATAGTCTCCAAGGCTATGCCCTTAGTTTCCCACCTCTTCCAACCATGCTCCACCTCCGACACTTCCTCCATTGGAAACCATGCTTTCAACATATGAGCTCTCAACACTTTTTTTTTTTAGTACCAGGGATTGAACCCAGGTACATTTTACCCCAGATCTATTTTATTTTTTATTTTGAAACAGGTTCTTACTAAGTTGCTGAGGCTGTCCTTGAACCTGCAATCTACCTGTCATGGCCTCCTAAGTATCGGGATTATTATGGGCATGAGCAACCATGCCTGGCCATGAAGGACATTTTTTTGTGTGTGTGGTACTGGGGTTCCTGGAAACCCTTCGACCTCCGGGATACACTCCCAGGCTATATATATTTTTTGGAAACAGGGTTTCTTAAGCCAGCAAGGCTGGCTTTGAAGCTGCACGATCCTCCTTTTTCCACCTCCCAAGCACAGGGATTACAAGCATACAAGCATGCGCCACCACGCCCGGTGATGAAGGACATTTTAAACCCAAACCATAACATTCTTCCCCTGGGTCCCAAAAACTCAGGGTCATCTTGCAAGGCAAAATGCATTCAGTTCATCTTCAAGATAGTCTAAACAGTCCTAGCATTGCTCAAAAGTCTAAATCCAAAGGCTCCTCTGAGACTCAAGGCAAAAATCATAACTGTGAGCCCCTATAAAAATAAAAAAGCAAGTTACATTCTTCCAATATACAACGGTACTGAGTAAACATTCCCATTCCAAAAGGCGGAAGAAGAGCATAGAAAGAATGAATGGGACCAAAGTAACACTGAAACCAGCAGGACAAACATTAAGTCCTGTAGCTCCACATTCCAGACCAGGGGCATCCGCTGGTGAGAGGTGATCTCCAAAGGACTTGGGAAGTGGCCGGCAGCTGCAGTCACCTTGCCCTGAGAGCATTCCATGGCAGCCTATCTCGGTCTAATTCCCAGATCCTGAGAGATTTCTGGCCATTCCAGAGGACCAGCTTCATTTTCTCCTCCCCCATTTCTTCCCTCCTGAGTGTGGCCAAAAGGATCACAATGAGCCGGGCGTGATGGCGCTTGTAATGCCAGCATTCGGGAGGCTGAGACCAGAGGATCGCGGTTCATGGACAGCCTCAGCTACTTAGCGAGGCTCTCTGCAAATCTGTGCGACCCGGTTTCAAAATAAGGAATAAAAGCCGGGCATGGTGGCGCACGCTTGTAATCCCAGCGCTGGGAGGCTGAGACAGGAGGATCGCACAGGTTTGAAGCCAGCCTCAGCTACTTAGGCTTTGAGCAATTTAGTGAGACCCTGTTTCCAAATAAATTATAAAATAGGGCTGTGGGTGTAGCCGGGAGGTAGAACGCCCCTGGGTTCCATCCCCAGTACTGCCTCCCCCCAAAAAAATAAGGAATAAAAACTAGGGCAAGGGATGTACCTTGGAGGTCCAATGCCCCTGGATTCCATCCCCAGACCCACCAAAAAAAAAAAAAAAAAAAAAAAAAAAAAGGATCACAATGGAGTGAAATAAAATTCTATCCGTAGTTCTACTGAAACTCTGGGATTAGGCTCATTTTACTGCCTGCCCGTCTGGGTGTTCCAGCTGGCAGAGTAAGTCCTTCCATCTGGGGCTCCGGCAGGCACTGGATGTTCCTTTGCTGATCCAGGTTCCTCCATTCAACATTGATCACTACTTTGGGTCCAGTAAGTCCTGCTCCTGTCCACCTTTCTGTGGTACCCAGAAAGGCCCTGCAAAAATCCCCCCAACCCAGATTTCCAGCTTTGGAGCCCCTTCTTCCTGCCTCGTCCTGCCAAAAGGCATGGGGATACCCTACCAGAGATTTCTTCTCCAGGCCTGGGGATTTTCCCTTTCCAAATTAGGAACTTGGGCATGCCTGGCTTCCTGTTTCTGGCCCCACCCATACAATAAGTGGATAATTCCAGCCTCTTGCTGCCCTCACAGAGGATGCTTTGTGAATATGCCATCTGTCCTTCAGCATGTCTTACCAGCCCATGGATTCCCAATTTTCAAAATTCTCCCCCAGAGTCCCCTCTTTCATTTTTTCGGAACTGATGACCGAACCCAGGGGCATTCTACCTCGGAGTTATTAGCAGCCAATCTTGCTAGCTTGTCTACCTCTTGGTTATTTGAGGAGATCTAGCCTCTATCCCTTTTGGTGTCCCTTGCAATGGATAACTGCTGCTGCCTTTGGTAGGAGAATTGCTTGGAGAAAGTGATCAATTAATTTGTGATTTTTGTATAGGACTCCCTAAAACAAACCCTCTATTGACTTCCTAGTATACTTAGAATAGAATCCTACCACTAAGATGCCCCAATGATCTGGCCTTTCCTGCCCCTTTGACCTCATTAGTGCTTATCTCATTGAAGCCTTCACTTCCCTGTTGTCATGCAGACCTATGGGACTTCACTTTCCTAGCACTCTCCATCTGAAACACTTAAGTACTTTCATGACTGGGCTCTGTGTGCTTGCATGTGTGTCTGTGTGTGTTACCAGGGATGGAGCCCAGGGACATTCTACTTCTGAGCTACATCTCCAGCCCAATTTTATTCTTTTATTTTGAAACAGGATTTCACTAAATTGCAGAGGGCCTTACTAAGTTGCTGAGGTTGGTGGTAAACCTGCAATCCTCTCAGTCTCCCAACTGAGATTCCAAGTGTGGGCAACCATGCCCAGCTGACAGGTTCCTTTCTTTATATTCAGATCACAGCACAAGAACAATGCATTCTAGCCAGGTATAGTGGCACGCACCTGTAATCCTAGTACTTAGGAGGCCGAGATAGGAGAAACGTAGGTTTGAAGATAGCCTCAGCAAGTAGTGAGACTCTCATTAGCCCCTAGTGAGACCCTGATTTTTTTGGTGGGGGGCATCTGGTGATGGAACCCAGAGGCATTTGACTTTCAAGCTACACCCCCCTGCCTATTTTTTTATTCTTTATTTTGAAACAGGGTCTCACTAAGTAGTGGAGGGCCTCACTAAGTAGCTGAGGTTGTCCGGGAACTGCGATCCTCTGGTCTCAGCCTCCTGAATGCTGGAATTACAAGCATGTGCCATCACGCCCTGCTTAGTGAGATCCTGTTTCAAAATAAAAATAAAGCTGGGAATGGTGGCACACACTTGTAATCCCTGCGCTTGGGAGGCTGAGACAGGAGGATCGCACAGGTTCGAAGCCAGCCTCAGCTACTCAGTGAGGGTTCCAGCAACTTAGTGAGACCCTGTTTCCAAATAAAATATAAAAAAGGTCTGGGAGTATAGCCCGGAGGTAGAAAGCCTCTGGGTTCCACCCCCAGTACCACTAAAAATAAAAATAAAAAATAAAAAAGTGCTGAGCATATAGCTCAGAGGTAGAATGCCCTTGAGTTCAATCCCCAATAACACACACTCTCTCACTCAGAAAACCTAAATATGCTGTTTTCTCCAAAGCTTTTTATCAGTAGATAACATTTCCTTGTTTGCCTGTTTACTGTTTATCTCCCTACCCTACCCTCAGATACCATGAGGGTGACAGATCAAGTTGGCTTTTGCTTCCACTGAAACTCCAGTGCCCTAGCCCTAGGCACACAGGACAAGGTCTATGATACTTGGCCCAGGAAGATCCTTAGAGGAGCATCCCTGTGAATATGAGTGGATCTGTGGGATAAAGGCATGGAAAATAAATCAGGAAATAAAGCTACTGCTTTTATGGCATACAGAGAGGTGAGCAATTTTTTTTTGGTGGGGGGAGGGTATACTAGGGTTTGAATCCAGCTGCATTCTACCTCTGAGCTATACCCCCATCACTATTTTATTTATTATCTGGAAACAGGGTTCTTGATAAGTTGCTGAGAGCCTCACTAAATTGCTAGCTTTGAACCTATCATCCTCCTGTCTCACCTTCCCAAGTACCGGGATTACAGGGATGCAACATACCTGCTCAACCCCTCCTCCTTCTTTTTCTCTTCCTCCTCCTTCTCCTCCTCCTCCTCCTCTTCCCCCATCCCTATTTTTTTTTTTTAACTTGGAAACAGGGTCTTGCTAAGTTGCAGAGAGCCTCATTAAGTTGCTAAGGGCTGACTTTGAACCTGCAATCTTATGGTCCCACCCTCTCAAGTACTGGGATTTCAGGTATGCGCCACAACACCCAGCTTCTTCTACTTTTTATATTAAAATAGGGTCTTGCTAAATTGCTGAGGCTGGTCTCTAATCTGCAATCCTTCGGTCTCAGTTTACCAAATACTGGGATTATAGGCATCTGCCTCTGTGCCTGGGGAGCACTTCAGCTGGGTGTGGTAGTAAAACGCTGGTATCTCCTCTGATAGGGTTCTTGTCCAGTGATTTTCTTTTTTTGTTTCCTCCTCCTCCTCCTCCTCCTCCTCCTCCTCCTCCTCCTCCTCCTCCTCCTCCTCCTCCTCTGATCTTATTTGTTACATTGAAAAGTTAAAAAAAATTTTTTGTGTGGTACTGGGGATCCAAGCTACACCCCCGGCCCTATTATTTATTCTTTATTTTGAAACAGGGTTTCACTGAGTTGCAGAGGGCCTCACTAAGTAGCTGAGGCTGTCTGAAAACTGTAATCCTGTCTCAGCCTCCCAAATGCTGGGATTACAAGTGTGTGCCACCACGCCTGACAAGTTTTTAATTTTTTACCAAACTCAGACTTAGAAATAGCAACTCTCGGGGAGGACAGCTTGTTTCTCTTGACAGTCTGCTCCTGGAATTTTTCTTTGACTTTCTTCATTCTCTTGGCCCCCAACTTAGCATACTCTGAAGCCTCTTTCTTGTTTTCCTTAGTATTGTTATTTCAAAGCAAGTAACAGTAGCAAGATACTGAATCCTGAGTACTTTGGCCCTGGGTTTGTTTGGTTTTTTTTCCTTACCTTCCTTTTAAAAGGGTTTTTTATGGGTGGACATCATCTTCTCTGGAAAGATTGAGAAGTTTTTGGATTCTGCTGAGTCTTTTGGGCCCCAGTCAATGAGGCACAGTGGTATCCATCAGTCCGGGAATCAATCAATCAATCAATCTCTCTCTCTCTCTCTCTCTCTCTCTCTCTCTCTCATAACCAAGTTGAGAACACTCAGGTTGACATCTTCAATGCAATCCCAAACAGATTTGTACTCTCTCTCTCTCCAGTTGAGGAAGCTGAGCATAATCCTATAACCCCAGTACTTAGGAGGCCGAGACAGTTGAATCCCAAAAAATACCTGAGTTCATTTTCCAATATCACCATAAAAAAAAAAAAAAGGTAAGCCAGGTGTGGTGGCACACACTTATAATCCCAGCATTCAGGAGGATTGTGGTTCGCGAACAGCCTCAACTACTTAATGAGGTCCTCTGCAATTTAGTGAGACCCTGTTTCAAAAATAAAGAATAAAAAATAGGCAGGGGGTGTAGCTCGGAAGTTAAATGCCCCTGGGTTCCACCCCCAGACCCGCAAAACAAAAACAAAAAAAGGTGGTGGTGTTACCCGAGCGTGGTGGCGCACACTTGTAATCCAGCATTTGGGAGGCTGAGACCAGAGGATTGCGGTTCGCGGATAGCCTCAGCTACTTAGTGAGGCCCTCTGCAACTCAGTGAGACCTGGTTTCAAAATAAAGAATTAAAAATAGGGCAGGAGGTGTAGCTCGGAGGTTGAATTCCCTTGGGTTCCACCCCTAGACCCGCAAAAAAAAAAAAAAAAAAAGGTGGTGGTGTTGGGAAGTTGGGTATGGGTTCAAATCCCAGTACCACACACAAATTCCAAAATTTCACAATTTGTAAATTATCCTCAGAAGTTTAGACTTTACCTAGTTGATGGGGCATATTTTCCAGGGGACATATTATGGATTTCCATTGAACTGGATGCTTGTGATTTTTTTTTTTTTTTTTTTTTTTTGGTGGTGGTCCTGGAGATGGAACCCAGAGGCTTTCTACCTCCGGGCTATACTCCCAGACCAATTTTCTATTTTATTTGGAAACAGGGTCTCACTAAGTTGCTGAGAGCCTCACTAAGTAGCTAAGGCGGGCTTCAAACCTGTGCTATCCTCCTGTCTCAGCCTCCCAAGTGCAGGGATTACAAGCGTGCGCCACCACGCCTGGAGATGCTTGTGATTACTATCTAAACACTTTGCACTTGGACTCCTTATGCCAGTGAACCTGGAAGTAGAAGAATCACCGTACTGGCAGGGTAAACCTTCTGATTACAGTGAGGCGCCAAGCTGCTGGTACACACCCCGGATCTGGGAGGAGTCTATCTGGAGTGCAGAGGACTTACTGGGACATCTCAGTGATAAAAGAAACTAAGCCATGCAGCAAGTCCAACACAATGGAAGATGACGAAAAGCCCGGGTCACTCAGGAATGAAAGTGTGGATGACAGCACTGGACAGCAATTAAACAACCAAAGTGTTAGCCACGGGTGAAGGAAATCTAGATTCTAGGGTGAGTCCTGGAGGCAGAAGATGATAAAACTGCTGACAATAGTCGTTTATCTTGCTAATTAACTTGCTTTAAGTTGTAACAGAGATTATGGCTGGCAACTAGGTCTCCCCTACCCCAGGTAAATGACTGTACTTGAACCTCTCATCTTGGAAGGAGTAAGGACACATATTCTCACGCCAGTCAAGGACCCAGATTGCAGTATGGGACTAAATAGAATGGGGGTAATGAGCAGCACAAGGTACTTAACATACCAAACATCTCTCAGGTCTTTGCAATGTATCTCCAAGGCCCCTGTCATTTGTTGCACCTCCCTATACTTTTGAAGTAGCCAGCTACATGATGGAGTCTGCCTTGCCTGGACCTGGAATGTTTCAGGTCCAAAGGCTCATGTGTTGAGCCAAGGTGGTGGCTGACATCTGTAACCCCAGCATTTGAGAGGCTGAGACAGGTGGATTGCAGTTTTGAGGACCGCCTAAGCAATTTAGCAAGGTCCTGTTTCCAAATAAAAATAAAATAGGGCTGGGGGTATACCTCAGAGGTAGAATGCTCCTGGGTTCAATCCCCAGTGCCACAACACACACACACACACACACACACACACACACACACACACACACCAAAAAACAGAAGTCCATGTGTCAGGCTCAGTGTGGCAGTGTTGAAAGGCAGGGCCTTTAGGAAGTGATTGGATCATGAGGGCTATAACTTCATCAGTGGATCAGTTCACTGTTGATGGGTTCATCGTTTGATGGCATCACTGTGATGTGGTAGAAACTGTAAGAGGTGGGGTCTAGCTGCAGGAAGTAGGTCATCTTGTTCTCAGCCCTTCGTTCTGCTTCTTGACCACCATGAAGAAGCAGCTCTGCTCCACCATGCCCTCTCTGCCATGATGCTCTTCTTCACTCAAGGCCCAGAGCAACAGAGCCAGCTGACTATGGACTACATCCTCTAAAACCAGGAGCCAAAATAAACCTTTGCTCCTTTAAGTTGTTTTTCTCAGGTGTTTTGTTACAGTAATAAAAAGCTGACTAGCATGGGTACCAGGTTACACACATCTAATGCAACAGCACCTCACTCCATGCATGTACTATAAGCCTTCTGCCTTTCAACGTAGTACTTTCCTGTTACTGAAGAACAATACATCATGGACCAGCACAGTATCCACACACGTAGAAGCCAGAAGTACAAGGGAACTCATGTCCCATGAAGCAAACCTTGACCAATGAGAGGTGGGATCCTCCAAATAAAATCTCACTTCCTGCTTCTTGGTGAAATGTTTTGAGAAGCAGTAGTTTGGTGGCTTCGCTGAGGTCACACTCTTGGTATTGACCAATGTTTTCAGTGTCAAGCATCAGCCAGTCCCTGAATTTGCCCTCCCGTTTCCTCATATCGAGTTCCCTAGGATTACCTAGGATTACCTCTCAGAAACATAATTTATAAGTATTGAGTAAGGCTGTTATCTCTTTTCTTTCTTCCTTCCTTCCTTCCTTCCTTTCTTTCTTTCTTTCTTTCTTTCTTTCTTTCCTTCTTTCTCTCTTTCTTTCTTTTCTTTTCCCTTCTTTCTCTTTTTTCTTTTCTTTCATCTTTATTTTGCCTTAGGGATTGAACCCAGGGGCATTTTAACTCTGAGTAAAACCCCCAACCACCCACCTTTTTGGTATTAGGGATTGTACCCAGGGGCATTCTAACTCTGAGCGAGACCCCCAGCTCTATTTTATTTTTTGTTTTGAAATAGAAGCTTGCTAAGTTATCACATGATGTTTGGTACCACACCCAGCTCCCCAAAGCTCTTATTTTGAAACTGAGCCTAGCTAAGTTGCTAAGGGTCGCCCTAAGTTGCTGAGCTTGGCCTCAAATCTCTGATCCTCCTGTCTTAGCCTTCCCAGTACTAGGATTACAGGCCTATGCCACCTATGCCTTTCTATAGACCGACGCAGGCTATATTTCCTATGGAACTGGGCTATGACACTATATATCAGGTTAACAGCTCAACCTTAGAAGAGAAAAAAACAACAAATACAAATGAATTTAAAACACGTCAATGTCTATACATTCTCTATAGGTTATACATAAAAAACATGTACTTACAACTATGAAAATATATAGGAACAAAAAATAGCAAAGAAATCTTAAATGATTTTCAGTAGTATGAGAAATAATATTGATACTGTCATTAATTTTTATTTTCTGTACTGGAGATTGAACCCAGGGTCTCACAAGACAAGCATTTTACCACTGAGATACATCCCCGACCCTATTTTTTTTTAATTTTATATAAGGTTTCTCTAAGTTGCCAAGTCGAGCCTCTAACTTCAATCCTCCTATTTCATTTTCTTAGTTGCTGGAATTACAGGTGTGTGCCACTGTGCCCAGATGTTATTTTATTTTAGTTTAATTTTTTGAGACAGGATCTCACTATGTTGTCCAGGGTAGTTTCCAACTCCTGGGTGACTGGGACTATAGTATCTGGGACTGTAGTCCCTTGACACCATATTTGGCTTAGATACAGTTAAAATTAGATATATAAATAAACAGAACAACAAAAAGTAACCATACTATGCATCAGAACCAAGGTTTTCAATGAAAGCAGAAATATATACATCTACAATCCAAGATATTAAGTAAAAACATTGTTATCTTAAATTTGATTAGAAATATCAGTAAGGTCCCAATACTTGTGGGACCTTACTGATAACATGAAAGCAATCATGTTATTACATAAAACATTATAACATGGAAATATTAATGACTAATGTTCCAATAACTCGGGAACAAATTTGAAGAGGCTCCCACTTATGAATGACAGAAAAATTTAAGTATCAAGAAGTATAATGGTAACCAGGCGTGATGGTGCACACCTGTAATTACAGTACTTGGGAGACTGAGACAGGAGGATCACAGGTTCAAAGCCAGCCTCAACAATTTATAAATTACTCTGGCCAAATAAAAAAAAATAAAATAAGACTGGAGATGTGCTCAGAGGTAGAATGCCCCTGCATTTAATTCTTAGCATCACAAACATTTACACACACACACACACGCACTCACACACACAACATAATGACCAGGTACGGTGGTACATATCTCGAATTCCAAGAGTCTTGGGAAGCTAAGGCAAGAGGATCAATAATTTGAAACTAGTTTGGGCATCTTAGAGGCTGTTTTGATCAGTTTTCTTTTGTTACTGTGACCAAAATACCTGTAAGAACAACTTAGAGGAAGAAAGATTCTTTTGGGCTCCCAGCTTCAGTCCTTGGTTGCCCGGCTCCAAGGCAGAAACATCTCGGCAGCAGGGTTGGCAGAGGAAAAGCTACTCAACTCATGGTGTCTAGAAGCAGAAAGAGTGAGACAAGGGGCCAGGGACAGATACAGTACTCAAGGCCATGGCCCCAGTAAAGCAGCTCCTCCAGCCATGCCCCTCCTCTGAACCTTCCTGCAATGAGGAACCATGCTTGTAATACAGGAGCTTTTGGGGACATTCTAAAACCAAACCATGACATTCCTTCTTTGAGTGTGTGTGTGATACTGAGGATGGAACCCAGGGGTCCACTATCACTGAGATACAATCCCATCCCTCTATCATTAGTGTGTGTGTGTGTGGTTCTGGGGTTTGAGCTACACACTCTGCCCTTTACTTGTTTGTTTGTTTTTTGAAATAGGATCTCCCAGTACTTGGGAGACTGAGACACAGGAAGATCACAGGTTTAAGGACAGCCTCAGCAAGTAGTGAGACTCTCATCAAACTAGCAAGACCCTATTTTAACTATGAGTAAAACTGTTAGCCACCCCTCTTTTTGGTCCTAGGGATTGAATCTGGGCCTTTCTACCTCTGAGCTAAATCCCCAGCCCTATTTTATTTATTTTATTTTATTTTATTTTATTTTTTTGTGGTGCTGGGATGGAACCCAGGGGCTTTCTACCTCCGGGCTATACTCCCAGACCTATTTTATATTTTATTTGGAAACAGGGTCTCACTAAGTTGCTGAGAGTCTCACTAAGTAGCTGATGCTGGCTTTGAACCTGCGTGATCCTCCTGTCTCAGCCTCCCAAGTACTGGGATTACAAGTGCGCTCCACCATGCCCAGCTCTGTTTTTTATTTTGAAATAGAGTCTTGCTAAGGTATCACGTGCTGTCCTTGAACCTGTGATTTTCCTGTCTCAGCCTCTCAGGTACTGGGATTACAGGTGTGTGCTACCACACTTGACGTCAACAACAACAACTCCTCCTCCTCCTCCTCCTCCTCCTCCTCTTCCTCCTCCTTCTCCTTATTGTTTGGGTACTGATGATTGAAACCAGGGGTGTTCTACTTCTGGGTTACATCCCTAGTCCTTTTAATAAAAAATTTTATGTTGAAACAGGAGGGTCTCACTGAATTGCTGAGGCTGGATTCTACTGTCCCAGCCTCCCAAGTACTGACATTACAGGCATGTACCACCAACCTGTACTTGATGTGGTGGCCTCATATCAATTTATTTCTTTTCTTTTCTTTCTTTTTCTTTTTTTTTTTTTGGTGGTACTTGGGTTTGGACCTACAGCCTTGCACATAGTAGATAAATATTCTACTACTGAGCTATAGCCCTAGCTCCCTGGCATCACTTTCTTTTTCTTTTCTTTTCATATATATATATATATATATATATATATATATATATTATATATTCTTTTTCTTTTCATATATATATGAAAAGAAAAAATATATATGAAAAAATATATATGAAAAATATATATATGAAAAACCCCTGCCCTATTTTTATTCTTTATTTTTGAAACAGGGTCTCACTAAGTTGCAGAGGGCCTAAGTAGCTGACACTGTCCCCCAAATGTGATCCTTCAGTCTCAGCCTCTTGAATGCTGGGATTACAAGTGTGTGCTACCACGCCTGGCGTAATCCCAGCATTTGGGAGGCGGAGACTGGAAGATCGTGGTTTGCAGACAGCCTCAGCTACTTAGCGAAGCCCTTGGCAACTCAGTGAGAGCCTATTTCAAAACCTAAAAAGACTAAAAAAATAGGGCTAGGGGTGTAGCTCAGAGGTAGAATGCCTCTTGGTTCAATCCCCTGTATTTAAAAAAAAGATTTTTCTCTGGCAGGAAAAAGTATTTAAGACAGTAATAATATTTATTTATCTGATGTCTTGATTTTTAGCAGCAATCTATAATATAATTATTAAATTAAATAGAGTAAATATAAAATGTAACTAATGCTTTAAAATTCTCTTAGGATCTAGAATAACATTTGTGCCTATTGATTGGGTTTCTAAATTTTTGGTATATAGGAAAACAATATTATGGGATGACTTTGTTTTTTTAGGTCTTTATTTAACAACAACAAATATTCCTGGGAATCAGGGTTCAGGCCAGTGTGTAATTTTGTTTGCATTGCTTTGATGGGAACAACTATCTCTTCTTTTACCTGAGCATCCTAAGAATTTGGAGACAATGATAAGACCAATGAAACACACCTTAACAATCTTTAGCTGATAGAGCTGCATGGAGATTTTCTAAATTTCTCTAAAAAGAAAAGTCCAAATTTTATTGGTCCAGATGCTGAAAATACAATGATGCCAAGAGCTGGGCTATACACCCCAAATTCCTGTCTTACACTGGCTATTCTCCCAGAAAAACTAAAACACAGATAGAGTACGGACACTTCCTTTTGGCAATAAAGGAAAGGCACAGATAGGCAGCAGTATGTGCTGCAGCTGCCATCAGTACAGAGGGGGGCAGTGGCCAGAAATGGGTGCTGGCTGCCTGTCTCACTTGCTACCACAAATGTATATGCAGAGTTCGATGGTCATGTGACATTCCAGCTTTATGTCTTTCTGGCAACCACTACAGATGTATGTGTATGCACCTGGCAGTCCGAACTAGGTGTCAGCTCCATATCTCGCTGGTGAATGTGGATAAATCAGGTGGACGCATCCCACCTATGGACGTGCATGGATGGAAATCAGGTTCAGGAGCCAAATGGTGCACTTCGGGGTACTGGTGCAGTGAGAGAACTAAAAGGATTTTTTTTTCTCCTCTATCTTTCAAGTGGAAAATTTCCCAACTGCCAAGACCACTAGCACCCTCTTAGACTGTATTTTATGGAACTGGGAATTCGTTGAGTCCAGACACTAAAAAAAATTCTAGTCTTTTTCTATTTTTGGTATTATAAATTAAAAGACAGAAAGAATGGCCAACAGAGAAAAATATAAAGAGTGATACCATCTTGTACCTGGATCTTTCTTGCAAGAGGAAAGTGAAGGGTCTAAAGTTTATAGTAAGAAAGCCGGGCGTGGGCTTCCAGGAATCCCAGTACCACCAAATAAATAAATAAATAAATAAATAAATAAATAAATAAATAAATAAATAAAGTTTCTAGTAAGAAAAATCCAAAGCTATGTCAGCAAGGTAAATCAGATGTGGCCCCTCTGGCCACACTGACAGATGAATATTTGCTATGACACCAGAGCCCAAAAAGACAAAAGGAAATCCAGTAAATAAAACGAGATATTTATAGACATGCTCAATTTTATTTCTTATTTGGAAACAGGGTCTCACTAGGTTACTGAAAGCCTCTAAGTAACCATTAAGTTTCCAAAGCTGGCTGCGAACCCTTTGATCCTCCTGTCTCAGCTTCCCAAGTACTGGGATTATAAGTATGTACCACCATGCCCCGCTGAGAAAAATCTTTAAAAGCAATAAACACTTTATTTGAAAACATTTTACAGAGGTAAATGTAATGTTGATTTACGTAGGAAAAAAAGGCATATGTTAATAATTTTAAGGCTATTTTTACCTTAATATCACAAATAAATCTTAAATGTACTCTGTTGTTAGATACAGTGAAAGCATTTTTAATATTTTTTTAATTTGGTTAGCAATCATTTATTAATATGCCAAATTTTGGTATCATGTAGAAAATATACAGACACATTACATACATAACACAACAAAGAACATCAGGTAGGGGACAAGAGAGTTACAGATATTTATTGCCCAGAAAGAAACCAGATCTAGAACTTTCAGAAACCAGAACATATCCTGTCACAGATTTTACTGTATGACCACAGACATGAGGAAAACCTGTACAGTTGGCCATGCTTGAGCAGTCTCCCAGTCAGTATCACACACAAAATAATTTTTGAGGGGTAGAAACACAAGTGATGTGTACATATATTAATCTGTCACTTTAAATCTCATTATGAGCCGGGCGTGGTGGCGCACACTTGTAATCCCCGCGCTTGGGAGGCTGAGACAGGAGGATCGCAAGGGTTCGAAGCCAGCCTCAGCTACTTAGTGAGGCTCTCAGCAACTTAGTGAGACCCTGTCTCCAAATAAAATATTTTTTAAAAAAAGGTCTGGGAGTATAACCCGGAAGTAGAAAGCCTCTGGGTTCCACCCCCAGTACCACCACTAAATCTCATTATGATATGAAATTGCAATGCCCCAATAAAAGTATAAAAATAAAATAAAATGACCTTTCAATAAAAAATTGTGCCAGGCATCTAAAGTAGTATCTCATTGTGCTTTTTGATTTGCATTTATACAATGACAATAATGTTTGTTTGTTTGTTTGTTTGTTTTGTGATAATAGAAATTGGGCCTGGGGGCATTCTACCTCTCTCTGAGATGAAAAACACCCCTAGCCATTTTTGTAATAATAATAATGATTATTTGTGGTACTGAAGATTGAACCCAAAGTTGTTCTACAGAAAGCCCATTTTATTGCTTTTTTATTTTTCTTTTTGAAACAGGATCTCACTGGGTTGCTTATGGTCTTGCTAAGCTGCCAAGGCCTATCTTGAAACTTCAATCCTCCTGTCTCAGCCTCCCAAGTACTGGGATTATAAATCTGTGCCACCAAATCCAGCTTTATTTAGTTATTTATTTTTTGTTGTTGTTTTGTTTTGTTTGCGGTACTGGAGATGGAACCCAGGAGCATTCTAGCTCTGAACTACTTCCCCCCAGCCACATTTTTATTTCTTTCTTTTGCAGTATTGGGGATGAAACCCAGGGACATTGTACCTCTGAGTTATGCCCCAGCACTAGTTTTTATGGGTTTTTTTTATATTTATTTATTTATTGCAGTACCAGGGATAGAACCCAGGGGCATTCTACCTTCAAGCTACACCCCCTGCCCTATTTTTTATTCTTTATATTGAAACAGGGTCTCACTGAGTTGCAAAGGGCCTCACTAAGTAGCTGAAGCTGTCCATGAACCGTGATCCTCCTATCTCAGCCTCCCAAATGCTGGAATTACAAGCGTGCGCCACCACTCCTGGCTCACATCCAGCTTTATTTTATTTATTTTTTGACAGGGTCCGTTCCTTTTATTTTTTTACTTTTTATGTATTTATTTTTGTGGTACTGGAGATGAAACTCACAGGCATCCTACCTCTGAGCTACAACCCTAGCCCTATTTTTTATTCTTTGTTTTGAAACAGGGTCTCACTGAATTGCAAAGGGCCTCACTAAGTAGTAGCTGAGGCTGTCTGCAAACTGAGATCCTCCTGTCTCAGCCTCTCGAATGCTGGGATTACAAGCATGTGCCACAATGCCCAGCCATTTCTTTTACTTTGTAGTATTAAAAAGTCTATGTTGTAGCCACAGGTGGCCCCTGGGTACTCTGTACCGAGACTCTGGTGTGGATTTTCACAAGATGGTCTGTGAACTCCTGATAGGAATACTTGGTGAACACAGTCTTTCCAGAGGTCATGTGTCAGGTAGTAGTGAAACGGGGGTTTCTTGAGAGGAAACCTGGCATTTCCTCGAGATGAAATGGAGTTTCCTAAGACGTTTCCTTACCGGGTTCTTGTCTACGGTGAGCTAAGAATGACCCCCGCAGACCTCAGGAAGGGGAATAAAAGGTTTATTGGAAGCAGCAGGGAATGGGGGGAGGGTGGCTGAACACCCCAAAGGGGCTAGAACTCTGGGTCCAGCAGCTGCTTCAGGACAATACTTGAGAGTAGCCCAAGCCGAATTGCCTTCAGGTGCAGGCTGCTTTTTCTCAGAGTCCACGCGATCTGCCAGAAGGGAATAGAGAAAAGTGGCCGAACACCCCAAAGGGGCGGTCGGGTCTCTGTTGTCCAGTAGCTGTCTTCAGGTCACTTCCCGAGTGTCTCCCGAGCCAAGTGCCGTCAATTACAGACTACTTTCTCCCAGAGTCCATGCGATCTGCCAGAAAAGAGGTGCAGGTCACCCCTAGGGGGCCTGGTTAGCCTTGATGTCCAGCAGAGGCCTTCAGGTCACTACTTGAGAGTCGCCCGAGCCACGTGCCCTCAGATGCACTCTGCCTTCTCTCAGGCCAACACGACCTGCGAGAGAGAGAACAGCTCTCCAAAAGGGGAGGGGGTCCCGAGAGGGAAAGCCCCAATGCAAAGGCCTGACCACTTGCAAGACTAACGTGACCTTTGTAGTCCCCCTTGTGACAAATGTCTTGAACCTGATTTGTCAGCCAGGTCTGCCTCTGCACAGGTATGATTTTCAAAATCCCATCCTTGAGTGATGCATCCAGAAAAAAAAAAATCAATCATCTCAGACTCCTTGGTAGGCAGGAAGAAAAGATAGATCTCCAAGGAACTGATCTTCATTTCTTTGACCAGGCAATGATCTCCAGTGATGGGGAGAATGAGCAGCACAAGGTACGTAACGTAAAGAGGGAGGAGGAGGAGGAGGAGGAGGAGGAGGAGGAGGAGGAGGAGGAGGAGGAGGAGAAACAATTCCATTTACAACAGCATAACAATAATAAAATAGATGAAAATTAAGTTAACCGAGGAGATGAAAGATGAGTACAATGACAACAGCAAACATTGCTGAGAAACATAAGAAGATATAAATAAGTGAAAAATATATTATGTTCATGTGTTAAATGATTTAATATTGTTAAGGTGGCAATGTAGCCAGGCATGATGGTGCATGCCTATAATCTCATCTACTCGGAGACTGAGGTAAAGGGATCACAAATTTGCACACAGCCTGGGCAACATAGTGAGACCCTGTCTCAAAATAAGAAAAAAAAACTGCTGGGGCTGTATAGCTCAATGGTAGAGCTCTTGCAAGACATTTATGAGACCCTGGGTTCCATCTTCAGTACTGAAAAAAACAAAAAAGGCAATACAATCCAAAATTGAAAGCAATATACAGATTTAGTATAATCCTATCAAAATCCCAATGTTTTGTTTTGTTTTCTCTTGCAGAAATAGAAAAACTCATCCTAAAGTCAGGCGTGGTGGCGCACACTTGTAATCCCAGCATTTGAGAGGCTGAGACAGGAGGATTGCGGTTCATGGACAGACTCAGCTACGCAGGCCCTCTGCAATTCAGTGAGAACCTGTTTCAAAATAAAAAACAAAAAATAGGGCTGAGGGTGTAGTTTGGAGGTAGAATGCCCCTGGGTTCCATCCCCAGTACCACGAAAGAAAGAAAGAAAGAAAGAAAGAAAGAAAGAAAGAAAGAAAGAAAGAAAGAAAGAAAGAAAGAAGAAAGAAAGAGAGAAAGACTCATTCTAAAATTCATAGGAAATCTCAAAAGGATTCCAAATAGTCAATTTTGAAAAAGAAGAACAAAGCTAGATGACTCACACTTTCCAATTTTAAATTTTACTACAAGTTTCCAGGAATTAGAATAGTGTAGTGCTGACATAAAGAAAGACATATAGAACAATGGAGTAGAATAGAGTCCAGAAATAAGCTCTTTAATGTGTGGTCAAATGACTCTCAACAAGGGTTCCAACCGGTGTGGTGGCCCATGTTGTAATCCTAGTACTTAGGAGGCTGAGACAGGAGGATCATGATTCGCAGTCAGCCTCAGCTACTTAGTGAGGCTCTCCACAACTTAATGAGACCTTGTTTCAAAATAAAGAATAAAAGAAGACAGAGGAAGATGGCAGCGGCTGTGCTTGCAGTGGCACCACCACGCAAGAAAAGTGATTTTTGGAAGAACATCCCAGAAGAGATTAGAGAAAAGACCGCTTCAGCCGCACATGCTGGGGACTCTTAACAACATACCTTGTAAGAAAAATGATCCAGGTGTGGTGGAGGGAGTCCAGCAGAACTGGGTGGGAAGCCCAGCCGTGGGTTCCGGGAAACTCAGTGCGCCTGGCCACCGCGCTCCTATGCTGTGCTGGGGGCCGGGATGTGCTTGGAACAGCAGATCCTGCTCTACGTGGTGAGGCTGTGGGCCTTCACTCATGGAGGAGAGATAAAATTCATTGCTGCTGAGTGCTCGATCTCACAACCTCTTCAAAACACACACTGTCTTCTCTTATTAAAAATATTGGAAAGGGACCAAGATGGTAGTGGCAGCAGCCAGAATTCAGGAGATGCAGAAAATCCTAACCAATCCACCTTGAACTTTTGGGGAAAAAAAATCTCTGGGAAGGGGGATTGCTCCCGTCACACATGCTTAAGAATTCTGGACTTCATACCATGTAAGGAAGGAGCTCAGCAGAGAACCAGGAGGAAGGCGGCGGTGGTGGCAGGGGCGGTGAAGGCCAGTATTTGGGAGAGGCAGAGATCTGACACAATCAGTGGTGGCAGTGGCGGGGGCTAGTACATGGGAGAGGCAGAGATCTGACCCAATCCACCATGATATTTTGAAGAAATTGCCCCGAAGGCAGATTGCTACTGCCACACATGCTTAAGAATTCTGGACTTCATACCATGTAAGGAAAGAGCTCAGTGGAGAACTAGGAGGAAGGCGGCGGTGGCAGGGGCAGCAGAGGCCGGTATTTGGGAGAGGCAGAGATCTGACCCAATCCACCTTGGTATTTTGAAGAAATTGCCCCAAACGTAGATTGCTACCACTGCGCATGCTTAGGAATTCTGGACAACATGCTGTGTGGGAAAAATGCTTGGGAGAGAATGGAGATGGTGGAGGCAGTGGCAATCGCAATGGTCAGTATTCGGGAGAGGCAGAGATCTAATTCAATCCACCTTGAGCTTTTGAAGAAATCGCCCCAAAGGTAGAATGCTACCACTGCACATGCTCGGGAATTTGAGACAACATGCTTTGTGAATAAGGTGCTCCAAAGAGAACCAAGATGGCTGTGGCAGCAGCAGAGTGGTCAGTATTTGGTAGAGGCAGAGACCCAATCCAACCCACTGTAAAATTTTATTTTATTTATTATTATTATTATTATTTTTTTTTTTTTGGTGGTACTGGGGGTGGAATCCAGAGGCTTTCTACCTCCGGGCTATACTCCCATACCTTTTTTTATATTTTATTTAGAAACAGGGTCTCACTGAGTTGCTGAAAGCCTCACTAAGTAGCTGAGGCTGGCTTTGAATCTGTGTGATCCTCCTGTCTCAGCCTCCCAAGCGCGGGGATTACAAGCATGCACCACCACACCCAGCTTCACCGTAAAATTTTAAAGAAATGCCTTCGGCACATGGGCCTTGGGGGGAATACTCATGATCCAAATATAGGAATTTAGCACAACTTTTGAACAGATTATGTATATTTAAAAATGTGAAGTTCAAAGCCGGCCTGGTAGCGCACACCTGTAATCCCTGCTCTTGGGAGGCTGAGACAGGAGGATCGCACGGGTTCGAAGCCAGCCTCAGCTACTTGGTGAGGTTCTCAGCAACTTAGTGAGACCCTGTTTCCAAATAAAAAATATAAAAAAGGTCTGGGAGTAGCTGGGCGTGGTGGCTCACGCTTGTAATCCCCGCGTTGGGAGGCTGAGACAGGAGGATCGCGCAGGTTCGAAGCCAGCCGCATGCTGGTTTAGGAGACCCTGTTTCCAAATAAAAATGTAAAAATAGGTCTGGGAGTGTAGCCTGGAGGTAGAAGGGCTTCCAGGAACCCCAGTACCACCACACACACACACACACACACAAAAAAAGGTCTGGGAGTATGGCTTGGAGGTAGAAAGCCTCTGGATTCCATCCCCAGTACCACCAAAAATAAAATAAAATAAAATAAAATAAAATAAAATAAAATAAAATAAAATAAAATAAAATGTGAAGTTCAGCCAGGCGTGGTGGCACACACTTATAATTACCGTGCTTGGGAGGCCGAGACAGGAGGATCGCGCAAGTTTGAAGCCAGCCTCAGCTACTTAGTGAGGCTCTCAGCAACTTAGTGAGACCCTGTTTCCAAAAAAAAAAAAAAAAAGTAAAAAAAAATTTATGTTACTTATGGTTTATCACAAGAAAAATAATAAATTTAGAAAATGAGAAATATTATGAATAACTTTGTCCCAATAAATTTAATCACATAGTATAAAAGTGAACAAATTACATGAAATACACAAATTTCCTGAAGCAGAAATTTAAAAAAAGAGTAGCCAACCAAGCATGGTGGTGCATGGCTGTAATCCTAGTACTTGGGAGGCTGAGATAGGAGGATCACAGGTTCGAGGACAGCCTTGGCAAGAAGTAAGATTCTAAGAAGATTGGGGGTATATAGCTTGAAGGTAGAATGCCTCTGGGTTCAATCCCCAGTGAGAGAGAGAGAGAGAGAGAGAGAGACAGAGACAGAGACAGACAGAGAGAGAGAGAGACAGAGAGACAGAGAGAGAGAGAGGAGAAAGACACTATGTTTTTCTCTTCCTTCTTTCCTTCCTTTTCTCTTTCTTTTATTTTTTATTTTTTGGTACCCCTGAGTTACACCCATCCCTATTTTATTTATTTATTTATTTACTTATTTATTTATTTATTTATTTATTTTGCAGGTCTGGGGCTGGAACCCAGAGGCATTTGACCTCCGAGCTACAACCCCTGCCCAATTTTTTATTCTTTATTTTTATATTTATTTATTTATTTATTTATTTAGTGGTTTTCCTGGAAACCCTTCTACCTCTGGGCTACACTCCCAGACCTATTTTTATATTTTTATTTGGAAACAGGGTCTCTTAAACCAGTGCATTTGGCTTTGAACCTGCGCGATCCTCCTGTCTCTGCCTCCCAAGCGTGGGGATTACAAGCCTGTGTCACCATGCCTGGCTTTTATTCTTTATTTTGAAACAGGGTCTCACTGAGTTGCAAAGGGCCTCACTAAGTAGCTGAGGCTGTCTGCGAACCGCTATCCTCAGGTCTCAGCCTCCCAAATGCTAGGATTATAAGCGTGCGCCACCACGCCCGGCTTTATTTTTTATTTTAAAACTGGGTCTCAGAGGTAGAATGGCCCTGGGTTCAAACTCCCAGTACCTTTTCTTTGCTTTTTTCCCCCCTTTTTTCCTTTTCTTTCTCCTTCCTTCCTTTCTTTCTTTCTTTCTTTTTTTTTTTTTTTTTTGCGGTACTGGGGATGGAACCCAGGGGCATTCTACCTCCGAGTGACACCCCCAGCCCTATTTTTTACTTGTTTTCTAGCAAATGATAACTGGAAAATCATGAACATAGAATAATTTAGCCAGGTGTGGTGGCACACATTTGTAATCCCAAAATTTGAGAAGCTGAGACAGAAGGAGCTCCAGTTCAAGGTCATCCTGAGCAAATTAGTGAAGCTCTTCACAATTTAGGGAGACCCTGTTTCAAATTAAAAAATAGGCCAGGCATAGTGGTGCACACTTATAATCCCAGTACTTGGGAGGCTGAAACAGGATGATCACAAGTTTGTGGCCAGCCTCAGCTACTTAGTGAAGACTTCTGCACTTAGAAAAACCCTGTTTCAAAATAAAAGAATAAAAATAAAGCTGGGCGTGGTGGCGCACGCTTGTAATCCCAGCATTCGGGAGGCTGAGACCAGAGGATCGCGGTTCGCGGGCAGCCTCAGCTACTTAGTGAGGCCCTCTGCAACTCAGTGAGACCTGGTTTCAAAATAAAGAATAAAAAAAAGGGCAAGGGCTGTAGTTCGGAGGTTGAATGCTCCTGGGTTCCATCCCCAGACCCGCAAAAAAAAAAAAAAAAAAAAAAAAAAAAGAATAAAAAATAGGGCTGAGAGTGTAGCTTGGAGGTAGAATGGTAGAATGCCCTGAGTTCAATCTCCAGTATCACAAAAATAAATAATAAATAAATAAGTAAATAAAAATAAGCCAGACATGGTGGCACATACCTGTAATCTCAGTACTTGGGAGAGTAAGAAAGGGGGATTGCAGGTTTTAGCACAGCCTCAGCAAGTAGTGAGAACCTGTTTTAAAATAAAAATAGCTGGGTGTGGTGGTGCATGGTTGTAATCCCAGTACTTAGGAGTCTGAGATGGGGATCACAGGTTCAAGAACAATCTCAGCAAATAATGAGACTCTCATTAACCTAGCGAGACCTTGTTTCCAAATAAAAATAAAATAGGGCTAAGGGTGTAGCTCAGAAGTAGAATGCCCCTGGGTTCAATCCCTAGTGCCATAAATAAATAAATAAATGTAAAAATAAGGATGGGGTATATCTCAGAGGTAGAATACTCTGGGTTCAATTTCCAGCACCATAAATAAAATAAATAAATAAATAAATAAATAAATAAATAAATAATAAGGCTGGGAGTATAGCTCAGAAGCAGAATGCTCCTGATTTCAATTCCCAGTACTACAAAAAATAAAAATAAACAAGTAATAAAATAGGGCAAGATAGCCAGGTGAAGTAGATATTCCTGACTGGGGTTAGATGGAATCTCACTGTAGTTTTGATATGCATCTTCCTGATGGGATACATGAGTATGCATATGTTTCCGTAGTTCTCTGATTTCAGCCTCTTTGGAAAGATACCCAGGAGTGGTAAAGCCAGATCATATGGTGGATCCATTCCCAGTTTTCTAAGGAATCTCCATACTGATCTCCATAGCAGCTGAACTGGTTTGCACTCCCACCAACAGTGTAAAAGAGTTCCTCTTTCCCCACATCTTCGCCAGCATTTGTTATTTGACTTCTTTATGCTTGCCACTCTGACTGGGGTTAGACGGAATCTCAGTGTAGTTTTGACTTGCATCTCCCTGATGGCTAATGATGTTGAACATCTTTTCATGTATCTGTTGGCCATTTGTATCTCTTCTTTTGTGAAGTGTCTATTCAATTCAGTTGCCCATTTCTTGGTTGGGTTATTTGTTTTGCTAGTGTAGAGTCTTTTGAGCTCTATGTATATTCTGGATTAGTCCTCTATCAGAGTGGTGGCTGGTAAAAAATCTTCTCCCATTCTATAGGCTTTCTCTTTAGGTTCTTTATGGTTTCCTTTGATAAGCAGAAACTTTTTAGTTTGATGCCATCCCACATGTTAATTCTTGTTTTAATTTCCTGCACTTTGGAGGTCTTGTTGAGGAAATTACTACCTGTAACTATATGTTGGAGTGTTGAGTCTATGCCCTCCTCTAATAGCTTCACAGGGTCTGGTCTGATATCCAGGTCTTTGATGCATCCTGATTGATTCCTGTCCATGGTGAGAGGTAAGGATTTAGTTCCATCTTTCTACAAATGGATAACTGGTTCTTCCAGCACCATTTGTTGAAAAGGCTGTCTTTTCTCCAGTGTAGAATTTGGCACCTCTGTCAAAAATCAATTTACTATAAGTGTGTGGGGTTTGTTTCTGCATCTTCTATTCTGTCCCATTGGTCTGTGTGCCTGTTATTGTTATTGTGCCCATACCATGCTGTTTTTACTACTATTGCTCTGTAGTATAGTTTGAAGTCAGGAATTGTGATGCCTCCTGCATGGTTCTTATTGCTGAGAATTGCTTTGGCTATTCTGGGTCTTTTCTTTCTCCATATGAAATTCATGACTGAGTTTTCTAGGTTTATGAAGAATGTCATTGTGTGTGTGTGTGTGTGTGTCTGGGGATTGAACCCAGGGGCATTCGACTTCCGAGCTACACCCCCTGCCCTATTTTTGTATTCTTTTATTATGAAAGTGGGTCTCACTGAGTTGCAGAGGGCCTAAGTAGCTGAGGCTGTCCATGAACTGCAATCCTCCGGTCTCAGCCTCCCAAATGCTGGGATTACAAGTGTGCGCCACCACGCCCGGCTTGTCATTGGTATTTTGATAGGAATTGCATTGAATCTGTAGGTCAATTTTGGCAGAATGGCCATTTTGATTATATTTATTCTGCCTATCCATGAGCAAGGGAGATCTTTCCATCTTCCAAGGTCTTCTTAAATGTCTTTTTAAAAAATGTTTTATAATTTTCATTGTATAGGACTTTTACATCTTTAGTTAGGTTTATTCCTAGGTATTTTATTTGGTTTTGAGGTTATTGTGAATGGAATTGTTTTCTTAATTTTTTTCTTTGTGGATTCATTGTTGGCACATTGAAAAGCAACTGGTTTCTTTAGGTTGATTTTGTAGCCCTCTATTTTGCTGAATTGGTTATCAGCTCTAGGAGTCTTTTGGTTGAGTTTTTTTTGGGTCTTATACATATAGGATCATGTTGTCTGCAAACAAGGATAATTTTAATTCCTCTTTCCTATTTGAATTCCTATGATATCCTTCTCTTATTGCTGTAGCAAGAATCTTGAGGACTGTATTGAAAAGGAGTGGTGATAATGGAGCCAAACAATTTTGAAAAAAAATATAGGTGGAGGATTTACATTCTCTGACTACCAAACTTACTTAGCTATAATAATTAAGACAGCATAGTATTGGCATATAGATAGATACACTGATCAATGTAATAGAATCCAGAAATAGACCTATGAGCCAGACATGGTGATACATGCTTGCAATTTCAGTATCTGGGAGGCTGAGACAGGAGGATCACAGGTTCTAAGCCAGCCTCAGCAACTTAGTGAGACCTTGTTTCTAAATAAAACATAAAAAAGCATGGTGGTACACGCTTGTAATCCCCATGCTTGGGAGGCTGAGACAGGAGGATCACATGGGTTCAAAGCCAGCCTCAGCTACTTAGTGAGGCTCTCAGCAACTTAGTGAGACCCTGTTTCCAAATAAAATATAAAAAAGGTCTGGGAGTATAGCCCAGAGGTAGAAGCCTCTGGGTTCCACCCCTAGTACCACCAAAAAAAAAAAAAACATAAAAAGAGGACTAGGGGTATAGCTCAGAGGTAGAATGCCCTGGGGTTCAGTTCCCAGTACCACAAAAACATAAAAAGAGCTGAGGGTACTGCTTGGAGGAAGAATTCCCCTGGGTTCAATCCCCAGTACTAAAAAAGAAAGAAGAAAGAAAGAAAGAAAGAAAGAAAGAAAGAAAGAAAGAAAGCCAGGTGTGGTGGCGCACGCTTGTAATCCCAGCATTTGGGAGGCTGAGACAGGAGGATTGCAGTTCCTGGACAGCCTCAGCTACTTAGTGAGGCCCTCCACAACTTAGTGAGACCCTGTTTCAAAATAAAGAATAAAAAATAGGGCAGGGGGTGTAGCTCAGAGGTCAAATGCCCTTGGGTTTCATCCTCAGACCTGAAAAAAAAAAAAAGAAAGGAAGGAAGGAAGGGGAAAAAAACATACAGCCAAGCTGGATATTCATATTTAAAAAAGTGAACCTCAATCTTACCTAACAGCATACACAAAGATTATCTTGTAATGCACTATATTACATAAAAACTAAAACTACAAAACTTCTAGAAGAAAAACTTTACAAATTTGATGTAGGTAGTTTTAAAGATAGATCACAAAAAGCCTTATAAAAGTTACAAACTTTAACCAGGCACAGTGGTGCCCCTGTAGCAGGCTGAGGAGGGATGATTGCTTGGGCCCAAGAGTTCCAGACCAGCCTGGGTAACATAGAGAGATGCTGTCTCAAGAAGTTTTTTGAAATCTGCTGTCTAAAAGTCACAAATACAAAAATGAAAAGGTAGCTGAGAGTGGTGGCGCATACCTATAACCTCAGTACTTGGGGGGCTGAGGCAGGAAGAGCTCAGGTTTGAGGATAGCCTCAGCAAATGGTGAGATTCTAATCAACCTAGTGAGACCCTGTTTTAAAATAAGAATAAGCCGGGCGTGGTGGCGCACGCTTGTAATCCCCGCGCTTGGGAGGCAGAGACAGGAGGATCGCACAGGTTCGAAGCCAGCCGCGCGCGCTGGCTTAGGAGACCCTGTTTCCAAAAATGAAAATGTAAAATAGGTCTGGGAGTGTAGCCCGGAGGTAGAAGGGCTTCCAGAAACCCCAGTACCACCAAAAATAAAATAAAATAAAATAAAATAAAATAAAATAAGAATAAAAGATAGGGCTGGGAGTGTATCCTGGAGGTAAAATACTCCGGGGTTCAATTCCCAGTACCACATACCCCCCCCAAAAAAAAGCATATAGAATGGGGAAAATACTCACAGCAATAAATGTATCTGTTGAAGAACTTGAATACAGAATACATAAATACTTCTTATAAATCAATAATAAGAGAGCAACCCAATGAAAATATGGAAAAAAGATTTGATGAGACACTGCATAAGAGAAGAAAGTTTTCATCATTCTATGAGAAACTTTTCATTATTATTATTATTATTATTTTGGTGGTACTGGGGGTGGAACCCAGAGACTTTCTACCTCCAGTCTATACTCCCAGACTATTTTATATTTGATTTGGAAACAGGGTCTCACTAAGTTGCTGAGAGCTTCACTAAATAGCTGAGGCTGGCTTCGAACCTGCGCGATCCTCCTGTCTCAGCCTCCCAAACTCTGGGATTACAATCTTGCGCCACCACGCCTGGAGAGAAACTTTTCATCATTTTAGTTTTCAGAGAAATGCAAATTAAAATCTTAGTGAGATATCACTCAAACATCTAGAAGGTCCAAAGTTTAAAAAAAAAAAAGTCTAAGAATTTATGAAGATGTAGAGCAACAGAAACTCTCAGATTTTACTAGTGGGAATATAATATGGAAAACAATTTGTGCCTTGTAAAGATAGACATACACTTTACAAGCAACCTAGCAATTCCACTCTTAGTCATTTACCCAGGAGAAATGAAAATATATCCATGCAAAGACTGTACACGGATCTTCATAGCAACTTTATGCATAATAGCAAACGCTTTGCCTGTTGTTATGGTTTGGATATAGAATGTCCATATAGCAATAAATGTGGATACATGCAATAATGTGGATGAATTCACAAAAAGGAATCTGTGGTCAACTGAATGCAGGCCACTCACTTCCTGGGAACGGGTTGAAGTAGAAGGAGTTTAATGAGAAAGGGCACAGGAAAACTTGAGAGCTGGGAAAGGTAGAACACACCTGTGTAATCTCAGTACTCAGAAGGCTAAGACATGAGGATCACAGGTTTGAGGACAGCTTAGTGAGACCCTGTTTCAAAAAAAAAAAAAAACAACAGAGCTGGAATATTGCTCAGAAGTAGAACACCCTGGGGTTTAATCCCAAATACTAAGTAAATAAATAAATAATAAAATATTTTGGGTGATGGATGTGATACATATCTTGATTTTGCTGGTAGTTATATAGGTATACACATTTGTCAAAACTCAGATTTCACACTAAAAATAGGTACATTTTGTTGTTTATAAATTTTGCTTCTATATTGTTGGTTTTCCAAAAAGGCTTGGGAGACATGAACAAGTGCAAAGTGGAGACACTTTTTAGATTTTTTTTTTTTTGTGGGTCTGGGGATGGAACCCAGGGGCATTTGACCTCTGAGCTACACCCCTGCCCAAAATTTTATTCTTTATTTTGAAACAGGGTCTCACTGAGTTGCAAAGGGCCTCACTAAGTTGCTGAGGCTGTCTGCGAACTGTGATCCTCCTGTCTCAGCCTCCCAAATGCTGGGATTACAAGTGTGCACTACCACGCCTGGCTCCATTTTTTAGATCTTGATGATGATGATGATGATGATGATGATGACGATGATAATTATTTTGTAATACTGAGAATTGAACCCAGGGGCATTGTACCTCTGAGATAAACCCACAGTCCTATTTTACTCTTTATTTTGAAACAGGGTCTCATCAGGAGGATTGCACAGGTTCGGAGCCAGCCTCAGCTACTTAGTGAGGCTCTTAGCAATTTAGTGAGACCCTGTTTCCAAATAAAATATAAAATAGGTATGGGAGTATAGCCCGGAGGTAGAAAGCCCCTGGGTTCTACCCCCAGTACCACCAAAAAAAAAAAAAAAGAATGAAACAGGGTCTCACTGAGTTGCAGAGGGCCTCATAAATTGCTGAGGCTGGCCGTGAACTTTCCGTCCTCCTGTCTCAGCCTCCTGAGTATTGGGATTACAAGAGTGTACCACCATGCCTGATTCATGAAATTCTGATTCATGAAATCAGTATTCCAATCATGAAAATTGGAATACTGGCTGCATACTTGCTGATATTGATATTGTTGGAAATTTTTTTATTTAATCTCTGGTAATTATTTTGTGATTCTACTAAAAAGAGGAAAATAAATCTTCTTTTAGAGAAATATTTGTGGATGAATTGATATAACATGTTTTCCCTTTAAAATAATTTAAAGTGTTAGGGTATAGATGAAACAAGTTTGGTCAAATATTGATAACTATTGAAGCTGGGCAATAGACACATTGGGATTTACTATACTATATCATTGGCATGAAAGCTTAGCTCAGTGGTAGAGCACTTTCTAGCACATGTCAAGTCCCAGTTTGAGCCCTGGCACTGTGAGAAAAAAAATCTATACTGCATTATTGACCTTATTATTATTGTTATAATAATGTTGTTATATTATTATATTAGTATTGTTATATTGTAATATGACAATCTTATATGTGATTATATATATTTTATAATCATCTCTATTTTTGTGGAAGCTGGAAATTATTCATAAATTTTTAAAATATAAAACTTAGAGCCAGACGTGGTGGCACACGCTTGTAATCCCCGCGCTTGGGAGGCTGAGACAGGAGGATAGCACAGGTTCGAAGCCAGCCTCAGCTACTTAGTGAGGCTCTCAGCAACTTAGTGAGACCCTGTTTCCAAATAAAATATAAAAAAGGTCTGGGAGTATAGCTCGGAGGTAGAAAGCCTCTGGGTTCCACCCCCATTACCACCAAAAAAAGAAAAAGTTTAACATGACTCTGGTCACAGGGAGGAATGCAGCAGGTCAAGCAGAAACTTAACTACCACTAGTCTCTTTTTCCCTTTCATTACTTCCTTTTGATGTTTGTTTGTTTGTTTGTTTGTTTGATTTGGTGCTAATGATTAAACCCAGAGGCATTCTACCTCTGCACTACACCTCCAGCCCTATTTTATTTTTTCCCTTGACTCAGTGCTTGATGTCTGTAAAGATCATCATAATGTGTTTAATAGTTATTTAGCCAAGGATCTTGGTGATGGATTTATTCATTTATAGATGAAGAAATAAAACACAGAAAGGTTATGTCTTCACCACTCTGGCTTGGAAGCTGGCTTTTGGGGCTGAAAGATCTAATGGTCTCTATTTTATTTTGTTTTGTTTTATTTTGTGGTACTTGGGATTGAACTCAGGGGCATTCTAACTCTGAGCTACACTCCCAGCCCTAATTTTTTATTCCTTATTTTGAAACAGAGTCTCACTAAGTTGCTGAGGGCCTCACTAAGTAGCTGAGGCTGTCCTCAAACCTGTAGACCTCCTGTTTTAGCCTCACTAGTACTGGGATTACAAGAGTGCACCACCATGCTCTGCTCTTATTTTATTTTTTATTTGGAAACAGGGTCTTGCTAAGTTGCTGAGAGCCTTGCTAAATTTCTGAGGCTGACTTCAAACCTGTTACCCTCCTGTCTTAGCCTCTCCAGTACTGGGATTAAAGGTGTGCACCACCACGCCCAGCTAATTCCAGTATCTGGGAGGCCGAGACAGGAAGATTGTAGGCTTGAGGCCAGCCTTAGCAACCTAGTGAGATTCCGTTTAAAAAATAAAACAACAGCCGGGCGTGGTGGCGCACGCTTGTAATCTCCACGCTTGGGAGGCTGAGACAGGAGGATCACACAGGTTCGAAGCCAGCCTCAGCTACTTAGTGAGGCTCTCAGCAACTTAGTGAGACCCTGTTTCCAAATAAAATATAAAAATAGGTCTGGGAGTATAGCCCAGAGGTAGAAAGCCTCTGTGTTCCACCCCCAGTACCACCAAAAAATAAAAAAATAAAATAAAACAACAGCAACAACAAAAGGGGTGAGGATGTATCTCAGAGGAGGAGTGCCTCTGGGTTCAATCCCTAGAACTGCAAAAATAAACGAATAAACAAAGAAGGGAAGAAAGAAAGAAAGAAAGAAAGGTCGGTCTGGGGATCTAGCCAAGTGGTAGAGCAGCACTGGATTTAATTCCCAGTGCTGAAAAAATAATAAAAGAAAGAAAGACAAAGAGAGTAATAGAGAAGGGAGAAAAGGGATAAAGCTAATGTGATGAATGTTGTCATCTGATGTCTACTGTGGAGCATATGGAAACTCTTTGCTATGTCTGTAAACCTGACATTATGTCAAAATAAAAGTGGGGAAAAATTAAAAGAAACACTGGAAATAATATAAACCAACGAAAAATGGGGGAATAAAAACTAGAGGGCTAGGGATATTGCTTAGTAGTAGTAGAGTGCTTGCCTAGTGTACCCAAGGCCCTAGGTTTAATTCCCAGCACATTAAAAAATTGGAATAATATTTAGGTACCTACAAAGGTAAAGGATTGTCAATAAACTAGAACTATCTGAACCAGGAGTGGTGGCACACCCTTGTAATCCCAACATTTGAGAGGCTGAGAGGTCCTTTGCAACTCAGTGAGACCCTGTTTCAAAATAAAGAATCAAAAAATAGGGCTGGAGGTGTTGCTCAGAGGTAGAGTGCCCCAGGGTTCCATCTTCAGTATGGCAAAAAAAAAAAAAAAAAAAAAAAAAAAATCTCTATCACATAGAAGTGCTTGCTACATGATTCAAAATGTAACTTTAGTAATACTTTATTTGTTTTTATTATTTATTTTATGGTATTTAATGTAAATCATGTTCACAGTGACATACATACACATAGTACTTGGTAGCCCCACCTCTCCCTCTCTATACCATTCTTCCCCATGAAGAGTACTAAGATTGACATTAGTATTTTCACATATATACACAAAGCTGATGGTAGTCATTTCTTTATTGGTCCTCACTCTTCCCCCTTCTTCTCTAGATCTCCTCTCTGGCTCCCCCGAAGTTAGTCCTCCATCATATGTAGTCCCTCTGGTATCCCAATCACTCCCTAGCTTCTGCATATTAGAGAAAACATATGACCCTTTACTTTCTGTGACTGGCTAATCTCACTTAATGTAATGTTCTCTAGGTCCTTCCATTTTCCTACAAATGCCTTAATTTTTTCTTGTTTATTGCTGAGTAGAATTCCATTGTCTGGCTATCCCACAATTTTGTAATCCATTCATCTGTTGATGAACACCTAGGTTGGTTCCACAATTTGGCTACTGTGAATTGTGGTGCTATGAACATGAATATGTATACATTACTGTAGTTCTCTAATTTTGGAAAGATCCCCAGGAGGTAAAGCTGGATCGTATGGTGGATCCATCCCCCTTTCCTGAGGAATCTCCATACTGATCTTCATAGTGGCTGAACTAATTTGCAGTTCCACCAACAGTGTAGAAAAGTTTCTAATTTCCTATATCCTTGAAAAATCTGTTATTTTTTTTTACTTCTTAATGATTGCTATTCTGACTGGGGTTAGATGAAATCTCAGTGTAGTTTTGATTTGCATCTCCTTGATCGCTAATGATGCTAAACATTTTTTCATGTATTTATTGGCCATTTGTATCTCTTCTTTTGTGAAACGTCTTTTTAGCCTAATTGCCCATTTCTTGATTAGGTTTATTTTTAGTGTAAAGTCTTTTAAGTTATTTGTATATTCTAGATATTAATTCTCTATCAAATGGGTAACTGGTAAAGATCTTCCATTCCATAGGCTTCCTCTTAGACTCTTGATGGTTTCCTTTGATGAGCAGAAACTTTTTAGTTTAATTTTCACCTATTAATTAATTCTTGTTTTAATTTCCTGAGCTATTGGGGTCTTGCTGAGGAACTTTCTATCTGTGCCTATATGTTGGAGTGTTGAACCTATGCCCTCCTCTAGCAGCTCCAAAATCTCTGGTTTAACTTCCAGGTCTTTGATCCATCTCGAGTTGATTCCTGTGCAGGGTGAGAGGTAAGAATTTAGGTCCACTTTTCTACATTGGATAACAAGTTTTACCAACACCATTTGTTGAAAAGGTTGTCTTTTCTCCAAGATATGTGTTTGGCACCTTTGTTGAAAACCCATTGGCAAGCTGGTCATGGTAGCACACACTTGTAGCGCATTTGGGAGCGTGAGACAGGAGAATCACGGTTCTTGGACAGCCTCAGCTACTTAGTGAGGCCCTGATTCAAAGTAAAGAATAAAAACAGGGCTAGGGGTGTTGCTCAGAGGTAGAATGCTCCTGGGTTCCATCCCCAGTGCCAGAAAAGAGAGAGAGAGAGAAAAAAAAAGAAAATCCATTGGATATAAGTGTGTGGATTTGCTTCTGTGTCTTCTATTCTGTTCCATTGGTCTATTTGTCTGTTTTTGTGCTAATATCATGTTGTTTTTATTACTATAGCTCTGTAGTATAATTTAAAATCAGGAATTGTAATGCCTCCTGCACGGTTCTTGTTTCTTTTTCTTTTCTTTTCTTTTTTTTTTTTTGTGGTACTGGGGGTGGAACCCAGAGGCTTTCTACCTCCGGGCTATGCTCCCAGACCTTTTTTATATTTTATTTGGAAACAGGGTCTCACTCGGTTGCTGAGAACCTCACTAAGTAGCTGAGGCTGGCTTTGAACCCGTATGATCCTCCTGTCTCAGCCTCCCAAGAGTGGGGATTACAAGCGTGCGCCACCACGCCGGGCTCACAGTTCTTGTTTCTAAGAACTGTTTTGCCTATGCTGGGTCCGTTGTTTCTCCATATGAAATTTAGAACTGATTTTTCTAGGTCTGTGAAGATGACATTGGCATTTTGATAGATATTGCATTGACTCTGTAAACCACTTTCGGTAGAATGGCCATTTTGATAATACTTATTTTTCCATCCAAAGTAAGGGAAATCTTTCCATCTTCTAAGATCTTCTCCAATTTCTTTCTTTAGTGTTTTATAATTTTTATTGTACAGGTTCTTTACTTCCTTGGCTAGGCTTATTTCAAGGCATTTTATTTTTTTGGTTTTGAGGTTATTGAGAATGGACTTCTGAAGCCTTAGGAAATGGGATTTTTTTTGTTTGTTTTTCAGTACTAGGGATTGAACCCGGGTGCATTCTACCTCCAAGCTACACTCTCAGCCCTTGTCGGGCGCAGCGACGACTCTTACACGATCTTCCTCAAGCAGTTTTATTACCCCAGGTTCTTGTACAGTTCCCGTAAAACTTCTTCCCGTAGATCTTCTCCCGTCGATCTCCTCCCCCCAGAAATCTTCCCCTTATATAGAGCCCAACAGCCAATCAGCAGACTGTTCACGTGCACAACTCATGGCAACAGCCAGTCCATTGGCTGTTGCCCTATGGCATGCGGTGTTCCCGTGTATCTCATGCTCTTGTCGTCACTTCCTGAAAGCTGTTTACCACCTAAGTGCTCTGGGGAAATTCCGCTCAGCGCCATCTTAGCTCTCGGACTTACTGGCTGATGGGCGGGGCCCGTCACAGTTCCCCCTTTTTTGTTTTTTCAGACAGGAGAGGACAGAGGACTCAACCCCTGTATGTTTGGAAGGGGCTTCTAGGCCCACCACCTTTTGCCAGGGACGGGACAAGAATCAGTGGCAACCCGTATGCAGTTGAGCATGCCCTCCTCGGGATGCACCCTCCCGGGGTCCCGAGTGCAGTCCTAGCTGGCATCCTGTCATTAAGACTTTCCCATCGCCGCAAGCCATATTTGAGGGGATTGTCCCAACTCCATGGCTGCAAATGCCTGAGCTATGAGCACTTGATCTGTAGCGCGCTGACGGATTAGTTTTCTAAGACAATAGAGACATAAGATACACAGTAAGACCAGACAGAGGCCAAGAGCACCCAGTCCAGCCCACTCTTTTAAATGACGAGCTGCTTGTTGGATCCAGGACATCAAGGTGCGGGCCATCACCGGGTCAACTCGAGTAGTATTGGTTTTGATGATCTCCAACCGCAACTGTTTTGTCAAATTGTCAAATTTCGATGACCAGTTATCTGTAGGATATGCAGAAAGCTCGCAAGAAAGATTAGCGGCAATAGACGCGTTATCATTAATCATGACAAGGGGAGCTAAATCCGTGCAACTGCCATTTATCCCACAAAGAAGCCACAGATCAAATGGGTTAGAATGAAAGGCCATGGTCGGGCTCTGATAAGTAAAATTATAACCTGCAAAAGTAGAATTTGCTCCTGTGCCAATTTTAGGGGAAAAGGTAAAAGGATTAAGCGGGGAAAAACTTGAGCAGAATGACTCAAAGGCAATGGAAAAGGAAAAGCAGTCAGAAGCCCCCATTGTGGATCAATCCAAGTATTGGCCAGGATTTAAGATGGCCCTAACTAAATTTTGCCAGTCTCCTGGGGTCATGGCATAGCGATGTAAACTCTCTATTATTGCTATATTGAAAGCAGCTGACAACCCATATGTGCGAACTGACTCTGCGAGATGCTTAACTGTTTTAAAGTCCAAAGGCTCATGATAACGATTTCCCCCCTCCTGCAGCTGGAAAACTGGGAAAGCTTGATTTGCTAGAAAAATTCCCGCATCTCTCCACATCTGACTACTAAAAGAAACACCTTCTCCTGCTCCGGGCGCAGAAGGGTTATACGGAGGAGGCGAAATTTCCTCTTTAATCAGTTCAAAAGCTTTCACTTGTTTACAAATGGCCTCTAATTCCTCCTCAGAGTCATCTTCCCCCTCTGACTCTGAATCCTCCTCACTGGCCACTTTAGAGGAAGTTGAACGTTCCTCTTTTACACCGTCTAAAGCTGCCTGGCCCTCCTGCACAAATTTTCTAAAGCGCCTTTCTTCCAAACAGGCACGAATCAGCCGAAAAAGCGGCCGAGTCCCTCCTGTAACAATACCTTGTTCTTCGGCGCGTTCTACGTCTCTTCCCAATTTATCCCAGCTTGCTAAAGAAAGATTCCCTGATACTGTAAACCATGGCGCTACCCTATCTATTTGTTCGAGAAAATCGAATCAGGACCAGCCCGATTCTCTAACTTGCTTACATTAAAAAATATCCTCCTTAATGGAGCCCCCTTTGATCGGGGAAAATAACCCTCCGTAAACGGAGCCTCCTCCTCCCTTTTCGGAGTCAAAGGAGTACTTACCAGCCAGCTGCCCTCCTTAATGGAGCCCCCTTTGATCGGGGAAAATAACCCTCCGTAAACGGAGCCTCCTCCTCCCTTTTTGGAGTCAAGGAGTACTTACCAGCCAGCTGCCCTGGACTGCCGAGGTTCTGATCAAAGCGAAGGTCCCCGTACGGGCCACCACTTGTCGGGCGCAGCGACGACTCTTACACGATCTTCCTCAAGCAGTTTTATTACCCCAGGTTCTTGTACAGTTCCCGTAAAACTTCTTCCCGTAGATCTTCTCCCGTCGATCTCCTCCCCCCAGAAATCTTCCCCTTATATAGAGCCCAACAGCCAATCAGCAGACTGTTCACGTGCACAACTCATGGCAACAGCCAGTCCATTGGCTGTTGCCCTATGGCATGCGGTGTTCCCGTGTATCTCATGCTCTTGTCGTCACTTCCTGAAAGCTGTTTACCACCTAAGTGCTCTGGGGAAATTCCGCTCAGCGCCATCTTAGCTCTCGGACTTACTGGCTGATGGGCGGGGCCCGTCACAAGCCCTATTTTTTATTCTTTATTTTGAAACAGGGTCTCCTAAATTGCTGAGGGTCTCATTAAATTGCTGAGGCTGTCCCCAGCAATTCTCCTGCCATGGGCACCCACCCATGTCCCTTCTATGAGCCCCAAGGTGGAGTGGCTAAGAAGAGAAAAGCCAACCAAAACCCCAGGAAAATGGATTCTACTGCCTGATAATCACATAGTCATTCCTTACAAGTTTGGACTAACAACTGTGCAGGAGGCGTATGCATCCACTCACATCAGGTGAGAAAACCTTGAAAATCTGCTTGGCCGGTATTATTACATATAACATCAGGCAGCCCTCGTGAAAGGGGTTGTGCAGCAGTGCATGACCTGCAGCAAAAATAATCCTAAGCAAGGACCTGAATTCCTTCCCAGAATACAGGCTGTCGGAGCCTCCCCCTTTAAAAGTGCACAGATCGGCTATGTACTCAGACTGGATGGGTAGAAGCATACCCCTGACAGATAGAAAAGGCCAAAGAACCTTACTTAGAGATATAATTTCCAGAAATGAACCTCCCTTCCACATAGGGTCAGACAGTGGGCAGACCTTTGTTGCGGAAGTCTCCCAGAGTGCAGCATTCTGCATATAGGCCAAATAGTTTGTTCAGGCAAAAGAGAAAACATGAACAGAACCATCAAAACTGGACTAGAAAAGATGTGTCGGGAAACCAAGCTAACTTGGGCCCAAGCCTTACCCTTCGTCCTGTTCAAGATTAGATGTGCTCCCACTAAAAGAATAGGGAATTCTCCCTACCATGGTATGTTCGCTTGACCCCCTTGTATCCTCCAGGGACTTCCAGAAAGGCTGCATGAAAGAGGAGAAATAGAAGTTCATAGGCTTATGAGGGATTTGGGGAAGGTCACCCACACACTACATAAATGCTAGATAGAATGCCAGTAAGTTTTACTACCCCAGTCCATCCCTATGAGCCTGGAGATTTAGTTTGGCTCAAGGACTGGAATCAAGCTCCTCTCAAGGCAAAGCGGAGAGGACCCTTCACTATTATCTTAACTACTCCCACAGCTGCAAAAAATAGATAGCATAGCTGCCTGAGTCGGATCTACCACAGCACCTCAAAAGGGCCACCCCAGAACTGCCATGAAAAGCTGCAGCAGATCCCCCAACAAGCCCTGCCACCTGACCCTGCAGAAGATGTCACACCCTGCTCCAGTCATACCTGGGAAGCTGACTGGTCCACATGGGGCTGAAGATGGAGGAATCTTCTCATTGCCCTCTAGTTAGGTAAAATCCCCTTTGCCTCAGGGACCCTTGTACTCGTTGTTACTAACTCTTTCAACAGTTCAGACCTGCGCTTCCTATACCACATCAGTCAGGCCTGCAAACAGATTTCAGCAAAACATTTGTGTAGAGGAAGCTTCTGTTACTACTGGACAGAACACCTAGGGCCCAGGGGCTCCAACAATGGGCAGAGATGTTCATGAGGAAAACAATATTTTTTGTGTTTCACTCCCATTGGGCAAGTGGGAGTCAATTCCCAAGTTCTCAAGGACATAAAGCAAGAAAAGGTGGTGGTAAAGAGAGCAAGGGTTCTAAGACCTTAGCTAGCCAGTACAACATCCCACCACGTATTCCGAGCATCTTATCTGACATATATACCAACTTATGTCTTTTAAAATGGGATTTAAAGTTACCAGCCCAAGCCGGGTGTGGTGGTGCACGATTGTAATCCCAGAGCTAGGGAGTCTGAGACAGGAGGATTGCACGGGTTCAAAGCCAGCCTCAGCTACTTAGTGAGGCTCTCAGCAACTTAGTGAGACCCTGTTTCCAAATAAAATATATTTTTAAAAAAAGGTCTGGGAGTATAGCCTAGAGGTGGAAAGCCTCTGGGTTCCACCCCCAGTACCACCAAATAAATAAATAAATATAAAGTTACCAGCCCCTGGAAAAAAATTTGTTTATGAATCTAGCTGAGTGTATTGCCCATTCCCTTAATCTTACCAACTGTTGGTCTTCGGGGGCTCAGATGAGTGAGCAGTAGCCATGCTGAGGCCTAGATCTTCCCCACCAATATCACCAAATATCTACTCTCTCTCCTATTGGAGACCATTTACCTGGCCACTGACATACCCTGCAGTGGAACCAAATGTGTCTCAAGGCTCCAAGAAAACATGGAGGGAAAGTCAGTTGAGGACAGCTCTTGTATTGACATCCTAATCTCAAATAGCTCTGCAGGGGTCTGGTTGCTCAGCAGTAATCCTACTAACTAATCCCTCTGCAGCCCCTATGAGAACTGTCCCCTGGCCCTAGCCACTCTCTGGGAACAGCCCTGGAACACAAGCCTGAGATGGGTAGCCTCGTAGGGAATGTTCTGGCGTTGTGGAAAAATGGCTTATATTCTCTTCCCCAGTAACTGGACTGGCACCTGTTCTCTTGGCATCATTGTGCCAGGGTTCTTCCTCCTTCCCAACACCAGTAGTACATTCCTGGGCATCCCCTTATTTGATGATTTACTTCCCAAAACCTCATCCTGGCATTGCTGCATGGTTGACATAGGAGGGACTCAGCAGTGGATAGGCAATGAGTGGCCACTTCAGCCAATTATCCAATAGTATAGCCCAACCCCCTGGACTTAGGACAGAGCCTGGGGTTACTGGACACCTGTTTTTATGCTAAACTGCATTATCAGGTTCCAGGCAGTTCTAGAAATCATAACAGACAGCCTCTGCCCTAGAGCTTAGAGATAATCAACCAGAGCAAATGAGAACAGCCATTACCAAAACCACTTAACCCTAAATTACTTATTAGCTGAAGAATGAGGGGTTTGTGGAAATTTTAACTTTATACCAACTGTTGTCTAAACATAGCTGGTAATGACGAGGCTATGACCAATATCATTGATAACACAAGGCAGATTGCTCATGTCCCTGTCCATACTTGGAAGGGTTGGGATGTGAACAGTGCCTTTGGAGGATGGCTCTCTGCCCTCAGAGGCTTCACTGTTCTGGTGATCCTAGTGATGCTCCTCTTCCTGCCCTGTGAGCTCCCTTAATTCAAAAACACTCTCACTGCCATGGCAAGGCCTGGTAGACCAGAAGATGGCTGCCCACCTTATGTGGTTGCATTACTCCAAGCCCCTCCAGAGCAAGTTGGAGGATGAAAGAAAGAGAATATGAGGCCCCGAAATTAAATATCAATCTAGGTATCTCAAAGAAGGAAATGAGGCAGGAGCCCAGGGAGGCACCACCCAGTCCTGGTCACATGGAAGCTAATACAGGAAATATAGCTCAGGAAGCAGAAATGAAACCTGACCTTAGTCCCCATATTGTACCCCTGCCTGTTATTGACCCAATCAGAACCTGTACCACTAGGGTTAGCTATATAATTTGTATGATGGCACCATTTGGGTGTCAGACTTGGAGCTCTGCTCTCTGGGCCTCATGGGTGAATAAAGAGACCTGCTAGTCTCTTGTTCTCTGTAGATCAAAGCCTCCTGTAATAAAACCTATGCTTGTGTAGTTGAGGAGGAGGTGAAAGATGATGCTGAAGTGGTGGGCATGGACCAGGCTGTTCAGGGTCTTATTTTTTTCCCTTTTTTTTCACTCTACTGACTGATTATATTATTGTTGTAGATGATCTCGAACTTACGTTTGGTCACTTTCTGATTTTGCAACTTTACCATGGTACAAAAGCCATTTGCACTTAATAGAAACCTTACTTCAAGTATCCATACAACTATTGCACTTTTCACTTTCAGTATAGTATTCAATACATTGTATGAGCTATTCAATGCTTTATTTAAAAATAGGCTGAACGTGGTTGCACATTCTTGTAATTGGGAGGCTGAATCAAAAGAATCACAGTTTTGCAGGCAGCCTTGGCCACTTAGTAAAACCCTGTTCCAAAATTTAAGAAAAAAATAGGGCTAGGGGTGTAGCTCAGAGGTAAAATGTCCTGGGTTTCATCCCCAGTACCACTAAATAAATAAAGCATTTTAAGCATGATATTTTTATTTTTATTTATTTATTTATTTATTTTTTAGTTTTTTTTTTTTTTTTTTTTTTTTTGGTGGTACTGGGGGTGGAACCCAGAGGCTTTCTACCTCTGGGCTATACTCCCAGACCTTTTTATATTTTATTTGGAAACAGGATCTCACTAAGTTGCTGAGAGCCTCACTAAGTAGCTGAGGCTGGCTTCGAACCCGTGCGATCCTCCTGTCTCAGCCTCCCAAGCGCGGGGATTACAAGTGTGCGCCACCACGCCTGGCAGCATGATATTTTTAATTTGCAATGGATTTGTTGGGATGTAACCCCATCATCAAGGAGCATCATGTGTTACAGTTTGGGACGCACTGTGGGTGTTTTTCTCAGCCCAGTATAGAAATAAAGAGCTGGAAAACCTAGTTGCCATGCTAGAAGGTTTGTTGCAAAGTGAAAGTAAAGTGCCACATGGGAGAGGACTGAGGTGTAGTGCTCGAATGAGACCCTCTTGTCCTCTGGATCTCAGGCTTTAGATCTAAGTCCTATTTCCTTACCTCTCCAGAGCTGGCAGCTAGAGCTGACCAGGCCCGTCACAACAGGGTATGTCTTCATCAGCAACCCTGGTTGAGCAGTCACAGGATCTTTAGTGACTGGTTTGTGATCAAAACAATCTGTATGAGATTGAAGCCTACATCTGAGTATTTGTAAGTAAAACCAAAAGTCCCCTTTGCCTTGTCTGCTCTTTATTTTCACTCCTCCTGGCCTAAGGGAACCACTACCTGCAACGTGAGACATTGTCTTTCTTCTTTCCTTCCTTCCTTCCTTCCTGCAACTCTCAAATCAGGGCAAGAAGAAAGACCAAAGCCCATGGTGACTCTCTGGGTCTCTCACTAAACCATAATCTCCACATGGCCAATGCTGAATCTTACTAAACGCTATTGCCCTTGTGTCTGCATAGCATTGGCAGAGAGGAGGCATTCCCAGAATGCTTACTGAGAGTGGCTGGGGGAGGATGGCAGGCTGCCTAGATAAATTGTCTGCCTTTCTCAGGCTGGTTCACACCTAAAGACATTGAAGGGGCTCGAAGTAGTGTGAGCTGAGGCCTCCTCAAAGCAGAAATGCCCAGAAAATGCACTAAGCAACAAACAGGTGAAGGCCTGGGCTTGCCTCAAAAGAGGCAAGGAAGCCTTTCCCACTCTGACTTCCCTCCTTTTACAGAGGAGGAGGAGTTTTGTTTAATAAGGTTCATGATATTGGCCCAGTTTAGGTGAAGAAACTTTTGCAGCTGGACATGGTGGTGCCCTTAGAATCCCAACTACTCAGGAGACTGAGGCAGACCGGTAGATAGCAAGTTGGAGGCAGCCTGGGCAACTTGGTGAGATGTAACATACATACATGCATGCATGCATGCATGCATACATACATACATGCATACATGCACACATACATGCATACATGCATACATGCGTGCATACATGCATACATGCATACGTGCATACATACGGTGGGCTGCGGATGTAGCTCCGTGGTAGAGCGTTTGCCTAGTACTGGTGAGGCCCGGCTACCACCCGGGGGACAGCGGGGCGGGGAGGGGGCTGCTGTCCCGTCGCGGTCCGGGCGCTGCCTGGCGGCTTGGTCCTGTCTGTCTGCTCCCAGTGTGGGCCGCTGCAGCCGGGAGCCCCGCCGGCCCTCCCCCAGGCGGCCCCTCCCGCGCCGGTGACATCACCGCATTCCGCGCGCTCCTCCCGCCGCCCCGCCGCGATGACAGCCCCGCCCGGCGGCGGAGGAAGTGCGGGGCCGCGCGGGTCCAGCGCAGGCCGGCTCCCCCGGGCGGCTGGTGACAGCGTCGCGGCCGCCGGGCAGCAGGGCCAGCGCCGGGCAGCCGAGCGCCAGGAAGAGGCTTCGGCACAGACGCAGGGAAAATGGCTGAAGACTTTGGCTTCTTCTCGTCGTCGGAGAGCGGGGCCCCCGAGGCGGCAGAGGAGGACCCGGCGGCTGCCTTCCTCGCCCAGCAGGAGAGCGAGATCGCGGGCATAGAGAATGACGAGGGCTTCGGGGCACCTGCCGGCAGCCAGGTGGCCTCCGCGCAGCCCGGACCCGCGAGTGGGGGTGAGTCGGCGCCGTGGCCTGGCGCTGGGGGGCTGGAGGCCGCCACCTGGGGGAGACCGGCCCCGGGGCTCAGCGCTGGAGAGAGGAGGACCTGCTGTCATGGGCCGGCCCGGAGCAGGCCCGGGCGGAGTGGATCCACGAGGGAGGGCCTAGGGCAGTAGGGAGGAACCCTGGAGATCCCCATCTAGGACCTGTGAGCTGGGGATCAGCGCAGGCCTCTCCTGGGCCACGGATCTGCTGACTCTGGGGACAGGAATTTGGTGATGACATTTCATCCTCTGGCCAGCTCCTCCACAGACGGGCTCTGCAATTCAACTCCCGCCCAGTCCTACGAGTCCCTCCTGAGCCTTCTATAGCCTGGCTATCCCAGGCTCCCAGCTACATGGTGCAGGTGTGGAGAACAGACCTGCTGGCCCCTCCAGCTTAGCTCTCATACAGCTGGGAAAGCAGGGAACACTGGGTGCTCTGAGAACTCACAAATCTTCCCCAGGGACCATCTGTCATTCTGTGGCCACTGGACTAGGCCTGTTAATTATGTCTAATCATTTCATACACATTATGGAACCCATTTCAGAGCCGGCAAAACTGACGTTCAAAAAGGCACACGACGGAAACAACTAGGAAGGGCAGATCAAAGATCAAACCCACTCCTTTCCGTTCCTAAGCCCTTCCCACCTGAGCACACTGTTTCCTGTGTGCCTGGCTCTGAGTCAAATACTGGGGTTGGGCAGGGGCATCTGTGAGATGTGTTTATGTCCTTCAGAGTTTTGTAACTCGTAGTGGTTTTCCAAGATGATCCAGGGCTGTTGTGGTTGGCTTCAGAACTAAAGTTCAAATTCTGGTTCTTGAAATATGATGTTTATCGATGATGGTCTTGCTCCATTTTTGGGTCAAAAGAACACTTTCTTAAAATATTTAGTAAAAAAGTAGATATCTTTTTTTTTTTTTTTTGGTGGTACTGGGGTTCCTGGAAACTGTTCTACCTCCGGGCTATACTCCCAGTCACCTATTTTTTATATTTTTATTTGGAATCAGGGTCTCTTAAGCCAGCGAGGCTGGCTTCGAACTTGGGCAATCCTCCTGTCTCTGCCTCCCAAGGATATTATCTTCACGAGCACATATTATACAAATCTTGCTTCTTGTCATTTTGGAGATGTTCACAGGCCCATTGAAATAAAGGCATATAAGCTGGCTTGGTGGCAATCCCAGCATTTAGAAGGCTGAGACAGGAGGATCGAAGTTCATGGACAGCCTCAACTACTACTTAGTGAGGCCCTTTGCAACTCAGTGAGACTCTCTTTCAAAATAAAGAATAAAAAATATGGCTGGAGGTGTAGCTTAGAGGTAGAATGCCCCTGGGTTCCAAACCTAGTACCACAAAAAAAAAAAAAAGAACAAAAGAAGGATATATATATATATATATATATATATATATATATATATATATATTTAATGTTTACAATGCTCTTCAGTGATCATGTTTTCAACATTTGCCAGATACCTACTATGTGCCAGGCCCACTGGGGTTAGAAATGAATAAGACAATTCCTGTGGCTGAGACACTGAAGCAATTCTATATGCCCTTGAAATGTAACAAACCTTTTTTTAACATATAGGAATCTGGAAGCAACCAGGCCAGGTGTTAAAGGCCTGTAACCCCAGCTGCTCAGGAGGCTAAGGCAGCAGGAATCAAGTTTGAAATCAGCCTGGGCAATTTAGTAATACCTTGTCTCAAAATAAAAAATAAAAATGGTTGGGGATATAACTCAGTGGTAGAGCACCCCTGGGTTCATCCCCCAGTATCATTAACAAAAGAAGAAACTGAGCAGGGCATGATGATGCACAATTGTATTCTCAGCATTTTGGAGGCTGAGACAGAAGGACGCAAGTTGGAGGCCAGCCTCAGCAATTTATTTATTTATTTACATATTTACTTACTTACTTATACTGAGGATTGAACCTAGGGTTAGTCTACCTCTGAGATATACTCCCCGCCCTATTTTATTTTTTATTTTGAAACAGAATCTTGCTAGGTTAATGAGAGTCTTACTACTTGCTGAGGCTATCCTCAAACCTATGATTCTCCTGTCTCAGCCTCCCAAGTACTGGGATTTACAAATAAGGCCACCATGCCTGGCTTAAGCCTCAGCAATTTAGGGATACCCTCAGCAACTTAGCAAGATCCTGTTTCAAAAAATAAAAAATAAAATAGCTGGGTGTGGTGGTGCATACTTTTAATCCCAGTGCCTGGGAGGCTGAGACAGGAGGATTGCATGTCTGAAGCCAGCCTCAGCAACTTAGTGAGGTGCTCAGTAACTTACCGAGACCCTGTTTCCAAATTAAAAAAAAATTAAAATAGGTCTGAGGGTGTAGCTTGAGATAGAATGCTCCTGGATTCAATTTCCAGCACCAAAACAAACAATAAATAAATAAACGGGCTGGGCGTGGTGGCGCACGCTTGTAATCCCAGCATTCGGGAGGCTGAGACCTGGAGGATCGTGGCTCGCGGACAGGCTCAGCTACTTAGTGAGGCCCTCTGCAACTCAGTGAGACCTGGTTTCAAAATAAAGAATAATAATAAAAAAAAATAGGGCAGGGGGTGTAGCTTGGAGGTAGAATGCCCCTGGTTTCCATCCCCAGACCCGAAAATAAATAAATAATAAATAAATAAATAAATGGTTTGCAAACAGCCTCAGCTACTACTTAGTAGTAGTAAATAGGGCTGGAGGTGTAGCTTGGAGGTAGAATGATCCAGGGTTCAAACCCCAGTACTACCCACCACTATACACACACACAAGAATCAAGCAAACTGAAGGCCCAGAGAGCCTTGAGTACCATTCCCAAAGTCATTCAGCCATGAGGAACAGGTCTGAGGCTTGACTCCCGCCTCCCAGCTCTGGGACATGTCCTTTCAAATGCTGCGTCAGTCTCCCCAGAGTGATGGCTGTGGTGTGAGGAGAAGGGGCCTCTCACTGTCTGTCCAAGCCAGCAGTAGAGGTCTTCTGAGGCAGCAGCTTCTTGCTCCTCTGCACAGGGACCACTCCACGTCCAAGGGAATTCCTAGGAAATGCCCGACGAAGCCCATTCTACACTTTCTACTCAAGGCCACCCCATTCTCTAACCTAACCTGGCTGGTATCTGAACCCTAGGAGAGAGAAGGGCAGGTAGAATTCTGGCTGAGAGCAGCCAGGGCAGATTGGAAGTTCAGCAAGTTGTGGCCTGTCCCAGGACGATGAGGCTGGGGGCTTACAGGCTGGGTGGGGGGGTTCCCTCTCTGAAGGGTGGGGCGCTGACTGGCACCAGACCTGAGCTGACAGGGAGAGACACAGCAACACGCTGTCTTCCAGGCAGCTGGGGACACAGCCCTTGGAAGTTCTCCCAGACCCACACTTGCTGAGGCTGCAGATGCTTAGCTGCCCTCCTAAGTGGCCACGTGGGAGCAGGGAGGTATTATGGGGTGGTGGCACAATGGGTGGCCAGACACAGATAGAACTGATCTGATTCTTCTAACCCTAGGCAGCACTGAAAAGGTGGTCTTCCTGACCAACAAGTGCCAGGAGCCTGGATGGTGCGTGGTGGTGCACGCTTGTAATCCCAGCATTTGGGAGGCTGAGAAAGGAAGATCGCTGTTCAAGAAAACCTGAGCTGCCGGGCATGGTGGCTCAGGCTTGTAATCCCCGCGCTTGGGAGGCGGAGACAGGAGGATCGCGCAGGTTCAAAGCCAGCCATGCTGGCTTAAGAGACCCTGTTTCCAAATAAAATATAGAATAGGTCTGAGAGTGTAGCCTGGAGGTAGAAGGGCTTCCAGGAACCCTAGTACCACAAAAAAAGAAAGAAAGAAAGAAAGAAAGAAAGAAAGAAAGAAAGAAAGAAAGCCTGAGCTACTTAGTGAGGCCCTTTGCAACCCAGTGAGATCTGTTTCAAAATAAAGAATAAAAAATAGGGCTGGGGGTGTAGCTTGGAGGTAGAATGCCCCTAGGTTCCATCCTCAGACCCGAAAAAAAAAAAAAAAAAAGCCACAACAACATAAAAATGAGTCTAGGAGCTGGATGTGGTATTAGAAATTTGTAATCTCAGTACGTAGGAGGTTGAGACAGCACAATAGCAGGTTCATGGCCAGCCTCAGCAATTTAGTGAGGCTCTCAACAACTTAGTGAGACCCTATTTCTTTTTCTTTTTCTTTTTTGCAGCACTGGGGATGGAACCCAGTGGCAATCAACCTCCAAGCAACACCCCCAGCCCTATTTGTTTTTATCCTTTATTTTGAGGCAGGGTCTCAGTGCAAAGGGCCTCACTAAGTAGCTGAGGCTGACTTCGAACCTGCTCAGTCTTCCTGTCTCAGCCTCCCAAATGCTGAAATTATAAGCATGCTCCTCCACGCCCAGCTAGTGAGACCTATTTCTAAATAAAAAACAAAATATGGCTGCAGGTGTAGCTCGGAGGTAAAATGTCCATAAGTTCGATTCCAGTACCACAAAAATACATACATACATACATACATATGTATGTATTTATTTATGTACTACATAAATAAATATGTAGTGGTAGAGCACCCTTGGGTTCAATCTCCAGTAACACACACACACACACACACACACACACACACACACACACACACACACGAGGGAAGGAGGGAAGGAGAGAGAGAGAGACAAAGGGAAGGAGGGAGGGGGAAGGAAGGAAGCAAGGAAGGAAGGAAGGGAGGGAGAGAAGAGACAAAGGGAAGGAGGGAGGGGGAAGGAAGGAAGCAAGGAAGGAAGGAAGGGAGGGAGAGAAGAGGCTTCGGCCTCCTGGGGGCTGGGTGGAGGGTGCTCTAGAAGCAGCCAGTAAGCAACACCTCCTAGTCTCTTAAATGGAGTCCTCTGATTAGCAGTCCACCTGCTGAATGCCCTGAGGCTGGCCCCCAGGTCCCCTGGGGAACAAGATGTCTGCAGTGAGCCTGAGCCCGGCCACACTGAGCCTTTCTCCTGGGCTGGAGCTCTGGCCTGGCTGAACCATGGACACTTTGTTTCCGTTCATCAGCCTTGGGTAGGGCCCAAAAGGTTTACATTTTCACACCCAGTTTTCTGGGCAAAGGGCCTGGCTGTGACTTGCCCATCAGTTCTAGGCAAGCCCATTTCCTCTTCTGGGCCTCTGTAAGCCCACAGGAATGTTCTGGATCTTCTCTGCCCTTATTCCAAAAAGGGTCAGGCATCGGAGGGAAGTACACACCTAGGGGTTTATACCTGAGACTTGGATTTGCCTCGCTTCTGTTCTGCTGAGCTCTGACTGGATTGTGGACCCATGATAAGAAATGTGTAGTGATCAGAGAGCATTGTAGGGTCTGCACATGGTGGTACGTGCCTGTACTACTAAGACTTGGAAGGCTGAGGCAGGAAGATCCAGGTTCGAGTACAGTATGCCAAGTAACTTAGTGAAACCATGTTGGTGGGGGAGAGGAGGAGGAAGGGAAGAGGAACATTACAGATACTGGTAATTCCGTGTGTATGTAGATGTTTTAGCCTCTTCCAAAAGAGGCTAAAAAACTGCAACTTTAGAGGGGTGTTCATGGGACTGGGAGACCAGGACAGAGATACTTTTTGTGTGTGTGTGGTACTGGGGTGGAACCCAGAGGCTTTTCTACCTCCGGGCTATACTCCCAGACCTATTTTATACTTTATTTGGAAACAGGGTCTCGCTAAGTTACTGAGAGCCTCACTAAGTAGCTGAGGCTGGCTTCGAACCTGTGCGATCCTCCTGTCTCAGCCTCCCAAGCGCGGGGATTACAAGTGAGCACCACCACGGCCGGCTCAGGCAGCTCCATTCTTATGAGGGGTCCAAGACTGAGGCTGGTCCAGGTAGATGGTGGTGAGGCTGCTTCTTCAAAAAGGCTGTGAGTAAAGGTCTACGTCATTATGATTGCACGCTGGCAACATAAGGCCCTGGTAGAGGAGATGCCCTGAGAGAAGAAAACCCTTTTCAGAAGAAGCTGCCACTGAAACATCATTGGTTTTGCCCTAATGTAAGGAGCAGGCCACCTATAAAAGACAACCCCTATCTGAATGGGTAGCTATGACAGCTGACAAAGTAGATCAAAGCCAAGTCTGCAAAGAGTCTGCAAAGTCAATTCTAATTTGTATCAACTGGGGATTGTTGGCAATTTAAACCCTCCCCCCCCATTAGTCTTTTCAGTCCTCAGGCTAGAGCACTGTTCTGCTGCTCACAGCCCTGTCTGGCCGGTTCCGGGACATTTGTCCATCTGCAGTAACCTCATGTGGACTCCTATGGCACTTTGCTAGGAGTGCATTGCAGTTTCTGAAAGACCTTGCGAATTACAGAGGGCCCGCAAAGAGTAATTCCATTTGCATTGAGCTAGCACTTGCTTACCCATTCTGCACTGGAGCACTCAAGGGCTAAATAGGAGAGAGAGCCTGGGAAGGGAGTGTGTGCCCCCCCCAAAGGGGGTTGTGAGTAATTGTACAAGAGAATGGGAGATGCCATGTAATATTCTAGGATGCTCCAGAAGTCAGACCTTTCATCAAGAAGAGGAAACAGGTGAGGGCTTCCTGGAGGAAGTGACTTGTGAATGGGACCTTGGAGAAGGAATAGATCCAGGAAAGCATTTTTTTTTTTTTTTTTTTTTGTGGTACTGGGGTTCCTGGCAGCCCTTCTACCTCCGGGCTACACTCCCAGACCTATTTTATATTTTATTTGGAAAATAGGGTCTCTTAAGCCAGCGGCTGGCTTTGAACCTGCGCAATCCTCCTGTCTCTGCTTCCCAAGCGCGGGGATTACAAGCGTGCACCACCGCGCCCAGCTCAGGAAAGCATTCTTTAGAAAATGAAGCAGCCAAGCTGGGCGTGGTGGCGCACGCTTGTAATCCCCGCGCTTGGGAGGCAGAGACAGGAGGATCGCGCAGGTTCGAAGCCAGCCGCGCGCCGCTGGTTTAGGAGACCCTGTTTCCAAATAAAAATGTAAAAATAGGTCTGGGAGTGTAGCCCGGAGGTAGAAGGGCTTCCAGGAACCCAAGTACCACAAAAAAAAAAAAAAAAAGAAAAGAAAATGAAGCAGCCAAGTGGGGCATGGTGGTGGTGGTGCACCACGTGGTTGTAATCCCAGCATTTGGGAGGCTGAGGTAGGAAGATCCTGGTTCACGGAGAGCCTCAGCTACTTAGTGAGGCCCTTGCAACTCAGTGAGACCCTGTTTCAAAATGAAGAATAAAAATAGGGCTGGGAGTGTCACTCAGAGGTAGAATGCCCCTGGGTTCCATCCCCAGTACTGAAAAAGAAAAGAAAAAAGAAAAAAAAGAAAGAAAATGAAGCAGCCAGGCATGTGCACACCTGTAATCCCAGTACATGGGAGACTGAGGCAGGACAATCGCGGGTTCGAGGACAGCCTCAGAACTTAGTGAGGCCCTCTGTACCTTAGCAAGATCCTGTTTACAGATTAAAAACAAAACAAAAAAAAAACAACAACAAAAAAATAGGGCTGGTGGTATAGCTTGGAGGTAGAAAGCCCCCAGGTTCTTTCCCAGCACCACACACAAACCAAAAATAAAATAAAATAAAATAAAATAAAAGAAGGAAAAGAAAGAAAGGAAGGAAGAAAGAAAAAAGGAAAAGAGAAAGAAAGAGAAGCAGAGTTTAGGACTTGTGGGAGGGTGTGGTAGGAAGTGAGTTGGGAAAAAGGGTGGAACCCAACTGTAATGTTATGGGCACCTCTGCAGGTGCCTGCCCAGCCCAGATGAAACAAAGTCCCTGCCCTCACCTGAGGTGGACGAGACAGATAACAAATGCATACACACGTGAACTTACCGGGTTGGAGTAAGTGCTGTAGAGCAAATAATGCAGGTGCTCAGGAGTGAATGAGAGGTGCGATCTGGGAAGTGTAATAAGGTCATGTTGGAGGGGAAGCCGAAAGCCAGAGGGCAGCTCCCGAGGCCATGGCCGTGTGTAGGAGAACCTTCCAGGCAGAGGGAACAGTGGTTGCAAAGTCCCTGAGGCAGGAGCACAACACTCTCTAGGGCCACTGTGGTCCTGGGAAGTGAATTCCCTTTTAGGTTTGTTTTCATTATTTTTTTGTGCTGGGGATTAAAATCAGACATTCTATCTCTGAGCTACACTTCCCAGCCCTGTTTTTTTTTTTTTTTTTCAGGACAGGATTGAACCCAGGGGCATTCTACCACTGAGCTATACCTCCAGTCCTCTATTTTATTCTTTATTTTTGAAACAGGGTCTCACTAAGTTGTGGAGGGCCTCACTAAGTAGCTAAAGCTGGCCTTGAACCTGTGAGCCCCCTATCTCAGCCTCCCAAGTACTGCTACTACAGGCATGACCCACCATGCCTGGCTTCATTATCTTTTTAATAGGAGATCTCATGTAGCTAAGTGTAAAATTTCTAAATGTCAGCCCTGGCAGTTGATTTGAAAGAGGGATGGGAGAGGGTGAGCTGGAGCCAGGAAGGCTGTGAATGGGCAAAAAACATGCATTCGTTCTCCCTTTTGTTTTGTTCTTTGTTTGTTTGTTGGCAGTAAAACAAACTAGGATGGAACCCAGGGACACTCTACCTCTGAGCTACACCCCAAGTCCTATTTTTTTATTCTTTCTTTTGAAACAGGGTCTCATTGAGTTGCAAAGGGCCTCACTAAGTAGTAGCTGAGGCTGTCCATGAACCACGATCCTCCTGTCTCAGCCTCCCAAATGCTGAGATTACAAGTGTGCACCACCATGCCCAACTTATTCTTCCTTTTAAAAGGAAAAGAGAGCCGGGCGTGATGGCGCACGCTTGTAATCCCAGCATTTGGGAGACTGAGACCAGAGGATCCCGGTTCGCGGACAGCCTCGGCTACTTAGCGAGGCCCTCTGCAACTCAGTGAGACCCTGTTTCAAAATAAAGAATAAAAAATGGGGCAGAGGGTATAGCTCGGTTGAATGCTTCTGGGTTCCATCCCCAGACCCGCAAAAAACAAACAAACAAAAAACCTAGAAGTAGGCTGGGGATGTAGCTCAGAGGTAGAATCTGCCCCTGGGTTCCATCCCCAGTACTTAAAAAAAACCAAAAAACAAAAAACAAAACAAAACAAAACAAAAACACACAGAGAAAGCCAAGCATAGTGGCACACACCTGTGACTCAGTACTTGAGAGGCTGAAACAGGAGGATGCAGGTCTGGGGCCAGTGTCAGCAATTTAATAAGACTGTTTAAAAAAAAATGAACTGGGGGTGTAGCTCAGAGAATGCCCCTGGGCTCAGTCCCCAACAAAAAATTAAAATAAATAAATAAATAAACAGGAGGAGGTGGGCATGGTGATGGATACCTGTAATGCCAGTACTTAGGAGGCTGCAACAGGAAGATTGCAGGTTCAAGGCCAGCCTCAATAACTTAGTGAGACCCTGTTTCAAAATAAGAAATGAAGCCAGGTATATTGGTGCATGCTTATAGTCCTAGTACTTGGGAGGCTGAGATAGGATCATAGGTTTGTGGACAGCCTCAGCTACTTTATGAGGCCCTCCACAACTTAGTGAGACCCTGTTTCAAAATAAAGAATAAAAAAATAGGGCAAGGATGTAGCTTGGAGGTCAAATGCCCCTGGGTTTCATCCCCAGACCCGCAAAAATAAATAAATAAATAAATAAATAAATAAATAAATAAAATAAGACTGGGGGTGTAGCTCTGAGGTAGCATGCCCCTGGGTTCCATCCCTAGTACTGAATAAATAAATAAATACAAAATAGGGCTGGTGGTGTAGCTCGAAAGTAGAATGCCCCTGAGTTCAATCCCCAATACCAAGAAAAAAAGGAAATAAAATAGGGCTGGGTTGTAGCTTGGGAGTATACCTTGGGGGCAGAGCACCCCTGGGTTAAATCCCCAGTACCAAAAATAAATAAAGAAAAGAGAGGTTTAGGTTGTTGCTCAGTAGTAGAGAGCTTACCTACCATGTGTGAGATCCTGGGTTTAATTAATCTCAGCAGAGAGGGGGGGGGAGGGAGAAGAGAAGAGAAGAGAAGAGAGAAGCCAAGCATCGTGGCGCATGCTTATAATCTCTACGCTTGGGAGGCTGAGACAGGAGGATGGCACAGGTTCGAAGCCAGCCTCAGCTACTTAGTGAGGCTCTCAGCAACTTAGTGAGACCCTGTTTCCAAATAAAATAGAAAATAGGCATGGGAGTATAACCCAGAGGTAGAAAGCCCCTGGGTTCCACCCCCAGTACCACAAAAAAATGTAAGAAAGAGTTTATTCATTTGTTTATTCAACAAATAGCTACTAAACTAGTGCGTGCGTGCGTGCGTGCGTGCGTGCGTGCGTGTGTGTGTGTTGTACTGGGGGTTGATTGAACATAGGGGAATTATACCTCTGGACTATACCCCCAACCTTTTATATTTTATTTTATTTCTTTATTGATTGAATTTTCTTTTGTGGTACTGGGGATGGAACCCAGGGGCATTCTACCTCCGAGGTACACCCTCAGCCCTAGTTTTTATTCTTTATTTCGAAACAGGGTCTCACTAAGTTGCAAAGGGCCTCACTAAGTAGCTGAGGCTCTGTAGGAACAACAATCCTCTTGTTTCAGCCTCCCAAATGCTGGGATTACAAGTGTGAGCAACCATGCCCGGCTTAAATTTTTTTTTTTTTTTTTTTAAACGGGGTCTTGCTAGGTTTAGCTGAGATTCTTGCTGAGCTGCTGAGCCTGGCTTCAAACCTGTGATCCTCCTGTCTCAGCCTCCCACGTACTAGAATTATACCAAGCCTGACTAGCTACTGAACTCTTACAAAGGCACAGGCCCCATGCGGTGCGTGACTCTGGGAAGGCAGTGGTGAGGAGAAAGAGTTATGTCTTTCCAGATGTCTGCCACTAGCAAAGTAGACAGACCAAAGCAGCAGGTGTGCAGGTGAGAGACGCTGAGGGTCCAGGCTGAGGTGGGCATCAGGGAAAGAGTGGACGGCAACGTTGAGGGTCCTTGTTGCAGTAGAAGCCACAGGAATTTGTGACTCAACACATGTCAGGCAAAAGGACCGGGAGGAGTCACTGGTGAAGTCAAACTAAAATCCTTCTGGGAGGGGCACAGAGAAAAAAATTAGGCCATGCGCTGCCCGGTGGGAATTGCAATTCCTGCTCTCCCAGGTGGAGCAGTTACTCAAAGTTCCTGCAGGACAGGCAGAGGCGTGTGCAAGCCCCTCTCTTTCTTCCCCCGGCTGGCCCCCGCCCTAAGCCTGCAGCACCTCTGCCTACTCACTAGGCACGGGCTCCACAGACAATTGGGCCATTCTCAGCTGTGGCCGGCAGTGGGTCAATTAACTTCAGGTAGGTAAGGAGCAATTACTGGCTGGGAGATCTTGGTCAATCATGTAGGCTCTCTGAGCTGCCGCTTGAGAATCTGTAAAACAGGTTGTTAATAAATGCATGGTAGGGCTATGGTGAAAATCCATGCGTGGTAATGGCTATGCGAGGCATTGGGAACAAAGAGCAAGCCCTGCTTATATAAGTATCTAGCTATGTGTGTGGGGGTCAATATATGCATGGACAAATACAGAGACTGGCTCCTGATGCTAACACGGGCCACTCTGTGCGTGCTATAAGCTGAACAATGGGTGATGCTGTCTCCTCATTCTCATTCTAGCTGGCTCTGAGGACATGGGGACCACAGTCAATGGAGATGTGTTTCAGGTAAGCAAGATTTGTCTTAGCAATTTTAGACACTGGTAGCAGAGGGTCCAGTAACTTCAGGGCCATCATTGGTAGGCCTCGCCCTCCACATTTTATTTATGATGTCTGATGCAGTGGAATGGGAATGTGAAGAAAGGTTCTGAAATGTTTTCTTAGGCAGATGTGGTGGTGCACGCTTGTTTTTCCAGCATTTGGGAAGCTGAGACCGGAGGATCGTGGTTTGTAGACAGCCTCAGCTACTTTGTGAGGCCCTTTGCAACTCAGTGAGACCCTGTTTCAAAATAAACAATAAAAATTAGGACTGAGGGTGCAGCTTGGAGGTAGAATGCCCCTGGGTTCTACCCCCAGTACCACACATACACACACACACACCATATATATTTCTTGTCATGAAGGGGCAGGGAATGAAGAATCAGGACCTCTAGAGACAGGGATTGATGAGGAGTAGCTCAGGTCAGCAACTGACCATGGTGACTCAGCCTTGGGAGGGGCAGATACAGTTGGCTTAGTGTGAAAGAAGTTCAGGGCTCTGTCCCGCATGTACCACTGCCGAGAGGCTGAACAGAGTGGCCACTGCCCCCACGTGTGAATCCTTTGAGCCAGAGATTCCACTTTTGGAAATTTTTCCTAATCAAATAATATTTGAAATTTTCCCTGGTCAAATTGGACAAAGAAACAGAGATTCTTTGCAGGACTATTTCTTTTTTTCTTTCTTTCTTTCTTTCTTTCTTTCTTTCTTTCTTTCTTTCTTCCTTCCTTCCTTCCTTCCTTCCTTCCCTTTTTTTTTTTATTTTGGTGGTACTGGGGATGGAACTCTTCTACCTCCGGGCTATTTGGAAACAGGGTCTCTTAAGCCAGTGAGGCTGGCTTCGAAACTGCGCGATCCTCCTGTCTCCGCCTCCCAAGCATGGGGATTACAAGTGTGCGCCACCACGCCTGGCTGCAGGACTATTTCTAATAGCAGACAAGCTAAGGGCCTAGATAAATAGATAAAAAAAAAGCAGTGCTGTTGTAATAAAAGCTGATCAGAGCTTCCTGTGTTGACATGCAAAGATCTTCACTGGAAAAAAGCAGCTTGCAGGATAATATGCACAGTATGGGGGGGGTGTGTGTGTGTGTGTGTGTGTGTGTGTGTGTGTGTGTTACTGGGGAGTGAACACAGGGGAATTCTACTTCCAAGCTATATCTCCAGCCCTATTTTATTTTATTTTATTTATTATTATTATTTTTTTTTTGCGGGTCTGGGGATAGAACCCAGGGGCATTCGACCTCCGAGCTACAGCCCCTGCCCTATTTTTGATTCTTTATTTTGAAACCGGGTCTCAATGAGTTGCAGAGGGCCTCACTAAGTAGCTGAGGCTGTCCGTGAACCGTGATCCTCCGGCCTCAGCCTCCCAAATGCTGGGATTACAAGCGTGTGCCACCACACCCAGCTTTATTTTTTAATTTTGAAACAAGGTCTCACTAAGTTGCAGAGGGCCTTATTAAATTACTGAGGCTTGCTTGAACCTGTGATCCTCCTATCTCAGCTTCCCAGGTGCTGGGATTACAGGTGTGAACTGCCATGAGCCTGGCGAGTATGGATGATGATGATGATAATGATGATGATGATGATGATGATGATAATGGTGGTGATGGTGATGGTAATGATGATAATGGTGGTGGTGATGATGATGATGATGATAATGGTGGCGATGATGATGGTGATGATATTGATGATGATGGCGATGGTGATGATGGTGGTGATGATGATGGTGGTGAGGATAATGGTGGTGATGATGGTGATGATGATGATGATGATAATGGTTGTGATGATGATGATAATGGTGGTGATGATGGTGGTGATGATGATGATGGTGGTGGTGATGGTGATGATGATGGTGATGATGATGGTGGTAGTGATGATGATGGTGATGATAATGACGGTGGTGGTGATGACGATGGTGATGATATTGATGATGATGGTGATGGTGATGATGGTGGTGATGATGATGGTGGTGATGATGGTGATGATGGTGATGATGATGATAATGGTGATGATAATGATGATGATGGTGATGATAATGGTGGTGATGATGATGATGATGATGATGGTGGTGATGATGATGATGGTGGTGATGGTGGTGATGATGATAATGGTGGTGATGGTGGTGATGATGATGATGGTGGTGGTGATGATGGTGGCGGTGATGATGATGGTGATGATGGTGATGATGATGGTGGTGGTAGTGATGATGATGGTGGTGATGATGATGATGATGATGATGGTTATGATGGTGATGATGATGCATGTGCTCACACTGAGGATTGAATCCTCTGCAGTATACCTCTAGCCCTATTTTTATTTATTTATTTATTTATTTATTATATTTTATTTATTTCGTGGTACTGGGGATGGAAGCCAGGGGCATTCTATCTCTGAGCTATATCCCCAGCCCTATTTTATTCTTTTATTTTGATAACAGTGTCTCACTAAGTTGCAGGAGGCCTCACTAAGTAGCTGGCCAAGAACCAGTGATCCTTCTATCTTAACCTCCCCAAAACTGAGATTACTAGTGTTTGTCACTAAGCTTCGCTTTTTATTTTTATTTTAAAATAGAGCCTTGCTAGGTTGATGAGAGTCTCACTACTTGCTGAGGCTGTCCTCAAACCTGTCATCCTCCTGTCTCAGCCTCCTAAGTACTGGGATTACAGGCATGCGCCACCATGCCCAGCTCTCTTTTTTATTTTTTTATTTTGAAACAGAGTCTTAGTAAGTTACTGAGGGTCTCACTAAGTTGCTGAGGATGGCCTCAAACCTGCGACCCTCCTGTCTCAGCTTCTCAAGTACTAATATTACAGGCATAAACCATTGTGCCTGGCTCCTTTTTCTAATTTTAAACATCTTTGTGCAAAATATCTAAGATGATGTGCTTCAGCTGTTAACAATGGTTGGCCCTGAGGCTGGGGAGGAGAGAGATAAAAGGTGTTCACAGCCCTTTGTGGTGGTGCATGCTTGTAATCCCAGCATCTGGGAGGCTGAGACAGGAGGGTTGCATTTTGCGGTCAGCCTTAGCTACTACTTAATGAGCCCATTTACAGCTCAGTGAGACCCTGTTTCAAATTAAAGAATAGAAAATATGGCTGGGGGTGTATCTCGGAGGTAGAATGCCCCTGGGAGCGCGCGGCTGGCTTCGAACCTGCGCAATCCTCCTGTCTCTGCCTCCCAAGCACGGGAATTACAAGCATGCGCCACCACGCCCAGCTATAAAGATATTTCTAAGGGCTGGGGATATAGGTCAGTGTTAGAGTGCTTTCTTAGCGTATATGGGGCCCCAGGTTCAATCCCCAGTATTGCAAAAAGAAAGAGAGAGAGAGAGAGAGAGAGAGAGAGAGAGAGAGAGGAGTGAGAGGAGAGACAGAGAGAGACAGAGACAGAGACAGATTCTAGTTAATGACTATTTTTCAAGCTGGGGATATAACTCAGTGGGGAGAACCTGGATTCAATCCCCAGCACCACAAAAGAAACAACAAAATGTAAGAATGCTTCCACCTAAATCTCTCCCCTCATATACACACAAATCAGTTGAATAGTACTTATAGTAAAAGAATCCAGACTACAACTGCAATCCAGAACCCCACAGATGCACGACCCTCCCACTGCCTTCCCCCACACCCGGGTGGGGCTAAGCCTCTGCTGAATGTTCCTTAATTCCTTCTCATTTTGGGTTGAGCCCTTGATCCCAGGGTGGAAAGATCTCCCGAGCCCCGCCTCATAGAGGAGCTGGCCTCCAAAATCCCCTGGGAGAACAAACAATTCTTTCTTATGTAAGTGGGATGGGCTGGTACCTTACACAGGGAAACTGGCCAAGTTCTGTTTCTGGAAAATTACTCAACTATTATCAAGCTAGAAAAATCAATGTCTAGGAGTTTACAGCAGCTTCATGTTCGGTTGAGCCAGATAGAACCAAACAATGACCATTTACTCTTACACAGTTTGCTAGATCTTTGAGACTTAAGACTGTCAGGTCCTGGGCATATGCAACAGGACTTGGCTTGATACGTGCTAACGTGGTCCTGGAGCTGGAGATAAGCTTAGAAGTACCTAGAACAAGCTGGGCGCGGTGGCACATGCCTGTAATCCCAGTACTTGGGAGGCTGAGACAGGAGAATGGCAAATTCAAAGCTAGTCTCAGCAATGTTGGGAGGCCTGCAGCAACTTAGTGAGAGCCTGATTCAAAATAAAAAATAAAAAGCCGGGCGTGGTGGCGCACGCTTGTAATCCCAGAGCTTGGGAGGCTGAGACAGGAGGATCACACAGGTTCGAAGCCAGCCTCGGGTATTTAGTGAGGCTCTCAGCAATTTAGTGAGACCCTGTTTCCAAATAAAGTATAAAATAGGTCTAGGAGCATAGCCCGAAGGTAGAAAAGCCCCTGAATTCCACACCCAGGATCACAATAAAATAAAATATAAAATAGGGCTGGAGGTGTAGCTCAGAAGTAGAATGCCCCTGGGTTCAATCCCTGGCACCATAAAAAATACATACATACATAAATATAAAAAAGTGCCTAGGACACTAGGAGTAGGATTTTCTTTTTTAGACCATTAGGAACATTAGGCTCAGAGAGGTGAAATGACTTTACAAATTCACACAGGAGATCAGCTGGTTCTGGAGTTCTGATTCCGTTGACCTGGCCCTGCCTTCTCCTTCCCCAGTCCAGCTCTGTAGTTGGTGTATCTGAGGAACCTGGAGGCAGTTATTATTCTCAATCTCCTGTCAATTGACATTCTCACTGCCAGTTAGCAATGACCCCAGGCATGCCTACTTGTAAATCCTTTCACACCCATGCCATCCTGAAATCCTTGCAGGCAGGGGAGGGTCCCAGATGAGGTGAGTCACTCGGGAGCTCCCGCTCACCTCCATCTTCTGATCCCTGACTGTGGCTCTGTGTCTGGGTTTTAAGGAAAAAGCTTCCTAAAACTATCTTTGAGATTGAGCATAGTAGCATCTGGCCTATGCTTTCAGGGGGAGAAGACTTGCCATGCTCAAACCTGAGGCATTCAAGGGTCCTGTGCAGAGCATTGTACTTCAATCTTTTTTTTTTTCGTAGGCCACTAGGGGGTCTGGCTACAAACCTGATGCCCAGTGTGGCCTTAGGATAAGTTGGTCACACCTGTTCCGGCTTCATTAGGCACCACCAGGGACAAGGACAGGGACAGAAAGTGCCTGCAGGACTCTCCACCTTCCCACTCTGCTGCATAAATTGTTTCTTCTTTTCCCCCCCACACTCTCACCCTCCTCCTTTGAGCTCCTTAGAGGAATCAGCAGCTCAGCTCAGCTTAGCTTTATCTGGTTAATCCTGAAGACGGATATGCCTCATCCTCCTGGCTGTCCCCGGAGCCACAGCACACCCTTGGCCAGCATGGTCCACAGAGGCCCTCAAGCCAGCAGAGGAGGCCCTCAGGAAAGGGGTGTGAAGAAGCGCCCCTTGTGTGGATACTAGGGACTGAACCCAGTGGCATTCTACCTTCAAGCTATACTCCTGGCCCTTTTTATTTTTTATTTTGAAATTGGGTCTCGGTAAATTGCTAAGCATCTTTCTAATTTGCCGAGGTTGGCCTTGGAGCTGCAATATTCCTATCTCAGCCTCCCAAGTATGGGGGTTATAGGACTGCACCACCACACCTAGCTCTGCCTTCTAGTTGTGACCATTCCTGACACCTTCCCTCTCTGGATCTTGAGAGGAGGTCAGAGCATCTGTAGCCACCAGTCACTGGCTAAGCTGCCAGGCCTCTTGGCAGTGACCCTGTCTCCCACCCACCTGGGGTACTCAAACAAGGAAGAGCCCAGTTGTGTCCCTGACACTCACTGGCAGGGGCAGAGACAGGAGAATGGATCCAGAGCAGCCCATGAAGAACCAGTGAACTGCTTCTCAGGACTCTGCCTGCCAGCACCCCCACTGCGCTCTTCCTGGTCATGGTGCCATAGAGCCAGCATGTGGGGGCCCTCGCCACACAGCCACAGTGAGTTGGCATAACTGCCATCCCTCACAAGGGCACCTTTATGAGCCACAGGGTGTTCTTGGCAGTTACTTCATGTCAGTGGGATGTTGTCACTCTCAGTTAACAGGCTCAAAATCCACGCTGCCCAGGGAAGGGATTTTCTTGATGGTTTTATGTCCAGCAAGGGGCAGAGAGGGACTTACAGCCCTGTGCTTCTGCTGCTGAGTTCAGTGCTTTCTCTGCACGCTGTGTGTGGCTTTATATTCAGCTACTTGTTCGTTCATTTAGCCAACTCACATTCTTGGAGTTGCTGGGGAGGTGGACGTAGAGGCAAATCCAGTGGGGCATTTGTCCTCAAAGAGTTCACAGTCATCACGATGGCACAGGCCCATAGTCCCAGATGCTGCTACAGGAGCCCAAGGGTTTGAGGTCAGTGTGGGTGATAAAACAAGACTCTCTCTCTCTCTCTCTCTCTCTCTCTCTCTCTCTCTCTCTCTCTCACACACACACACACACACACACACACACAAAGAGAGAGCAAGCCGGGCGTGGTGGCGCACGCTTGTAATCCCAGCATTTGGGAGGCTGAGACCTGGAGGATCACGGTTCGCGGACAGCCTCAGCTACTTAGTGAGGCCCTCTGCAACTCAGTGAGACCCGGTTTCAAAATAAAGAATAAAAAGTAGGGCAGGGGGTGTAGCTCGGAGGCCAAATGCCCCTGGGTTCCATCCCCAAACCCGCAAAAAAAAAAAAAAAAAGAGAGAGAGAGAGCTAACAGCTAACAGTTTGAATTCCTCCTATGTGTCATGCACCATCCAGGAGCTTTATGAGGATTAACTCATTTAATCCTCCCAACACCCTGTGATGCAGGTTCTTTATTATCCCCATTTTATAGGAGGAGGTTTAATACCTCACTCTAGTTACATAGCTTGAATCCAGGCTCAGGAGCCAGGGCCTGTGCAGAAATCACAGAGTGCAACAGGGAAGTGATATTGGAGGTGGGTTTCAGGGCTTCCAGGGCAATGCGGGTGGTCTCGGCTGAGAGAACAGCTATGCAAAGGCACAGTTTGGGCTCGCTCAAAACCCCCATGGGAGCCGGCGGGCATGATGGCACAAGCTTGTAATCCCAGCATTTGGGAAGCTGAGACCGGAGGATCTCACAGTTCAAGGACAGCCTCAGCTAGTGAGGCACTTGTAACTTAGTGAGACCCTGTTTGGAAATAAAAAATAAAAAATAGGGCAGGAGGTGTAGCTTGGAGGTTGAATGCCCCTGGGTTCTATCCCCAGACCCGCAAAACAAACACACACACATACACACACACACACACACACAAAAAAAAAAAAAAAAAAAAAAAAACCCACC